>NC_090926.1:532441877-533062673 GCF_040938575.1 Ambystoma mexicanum
CATAGAAAGATGTAATAGTCAGTTATTAATTATTAGAAGAATACCAACTGAGGGGGTCATTACGAGTTTGGCTGACTTTTTAATACTGCTAACGAAAGTTACCTACTCAGACAGTGGTATTTCTGATAATCTGCCCTACTCAAAGTTCACCACTAGCAGAGCTGGTATTTCTGGAATACCTCCAGTGCTATTTCAGAAATACCACCTCCAATAGCAAGCAGTAATGTAAAACATGTTTTAAAACATGTATTTAGCCATTCTCTGCATCAATGTTAAGGGAGAAATGGATTATGTGCATTGGTGGCTCATATCTTTACTGTTGATATTGTTTATGCACAAAAGGGTACAGTCTGCCCATTTTATGCATTATATAGATAAGGTGGTGAGAGGAGGCAATTGGAGTGCTACCTTTTTACCCCCTCAACATGGCCCTTTATAAAATCTTTTTTTTTACTCTATTGTAGTGAAGCACCTGTGCTCCCATGCTGCACAGTAAAAAGGAAGATTTAAAAAATGTGTGGGCAATTTGGAATTTTTACCACCACCTTCAAAAGTCCACCTAAAGTACCACGCTGGTATTCCCGTGGAATACCACTGATAGTATTTGATCAAACCCTGAATTGGGTGGATGGTAACATCAACATTATTTGTCAAATTTCGATGATTTTAGGGTTAGCAATCAACTCTGAATGACCCCCTAAGTCTGTGATCGTTTTCCATTGTCTGGTCCAGAACGCTCTTTTCTTTTGTGACCAACAAAAGACACACATGCCAATCGACACTAGATTCAGATGGGTAGATATAAAGTCACAGGAACACAGATACATACTTCCACCTATACTTTACACTGTCACAATTACACTCAGATTCACACGCACTGCACCTTATATGAAAGCACACATATAGGAGGACGACCTTGCTCCCTCTCAATCACTAGGTCCAAGGCGTATTCCCCTTGCAATTCTTTCTGCTTCCATGACTTGAAATATGACAGCCGACTTTCCAAGAAAGTGAAACTTGAGAGCACAAAAAATCCATGTCCTCTTACCATCTTTCCGTCTGCATCGTCCAAGTACAGGCCCCATAGCCGCAATTACCAGCAAGACCCTGACCACGGCTTCATGTTGTGTCTGGTAAAGGCTAACTGGCAAATCAACGTGGTATACTGTGGTTCATAGACATAATTTCGAATACAAAATATTCGAAAGTCAAAAAGTCGAAAAAAAAACGTCGAAAAAAAAAATGTCGAATTTTTTTTTAATGACGTTTTTTTTTCGAAATGGGGGGGTTCCCCCCAACCCCCCTTTTTTTTATTTTTACCTATTTTTTTCACAGAAACTAGAGCCCAAAAAAAAATATCGAAAAAAAAAAACAATTCGACATTTTTTTTTTCGACATTTTTGATTCGACTTTTTTGACTTTCGAAATTATGTTTTCGAAATTATGACTGGACACCGTATACTGTCTATCTGTAAGTCTGGACAATGGTAGGTGGTGAGGGGCAAGGAATAGGCTTGGTGTAATGGGCAATTAAAGGGAGTGTGTGGCAAGTGGGTGGTGACTGAGCAATGTGGGCAACTGAAGGAGATATGTGCAAGGTAAGGGAAGGGGAATGAGTTAATAGTTGAAAGATGGAGCAAAAGGGGAACCGAGGTTTGAAAATTAATTGTAAGAAACAGGGTGCATTGAACATGTTGTGGTGCAAAGGAAGGACACTGAAGGATGATAAGTAAGGAAAATAGGATAAATGAGACTGAGGTACGCATCTGGAATGCTAGGTTAGCAGGTTGACTGTTGCTGAGATTTATGTCTGACCTGTTTGCCACTGGACCCAATTGTGGAACTAGTTGGACCCCCTTTCTTTTTGTGAAAAAGTGATGCATACTTGCTTTATGAACTTTTGTTTCAATTACTACTTCTCTTATGTTTTCTCAGGTTGGTTTATCATGTGATTTGGTGCTTTGAAAGTACACACAATTGTACAGACTAAAATTATAATTATAGTGCATTGTAATTATAATCTTAGTCTGTTTCTCAGATGTATTTTGCCTCAGGATACAGACAATTAATATGCTTCCCACTTGTACATACATTAGTGCTTTAAAAACCAGATTTATTGAACATTATACTAGTTTTGCCCTTGAATGAGAGCTTTTCAGAAAGCTTGTTTTTGTTTCTAATATTGATGATGGGAGAAGATGAAGTATCCCCTGCTTTCTGAATTGGAAGCTGCAGAACCATGAAGTCAGAGCTCAAATCCCCACCTTTCACACTTCATACATTATGTGATCCTGGGAAAATCACTTTCAATCACTGTACTTTAATTTCATGAACTATCTGTAGAGAAATCCATGTGGATTTATATGATATATTAGCACCCGGGGAGGGGGCGCAGCCAATCAGGTTCTGCAAAAAGTGGGCTGTAATCTCAGCCCATGTTCAATGGAACCCACAGGCTGTCTCCCGCGCCGCGGGCCGATCTTTCTCCCACACGCCCGTAACTTTAAAAAAAGAAATCCCAACCCCTCTCCCCATTCCCATCCCCACTTAATTGATTGTTGCGGCACCGCAGCCGCCCACCGCCGCTGCAGTAGCTTCCCTTTTTGTGGCTGCCACGGTCATAGAAGACGGGCTCTGTATGGATTCCCGCCTTCTATAACCATCGCAGCCATCTTCGGAAAGTATTTTCCTTCATTCAATGGGAAGCGTGCAGAATCCTGTTCAATGAAGGAAAATACTTTTCTATTTAGCACCCCAGGTTACCGCTTTGGCAACCCGGGGTGCTAATAGCGTTAATCCCCGTTCCAGGGGCTGGAACGGGGATAACGACCCAGTACCCTCGTTATAGGCCAATGCTTCCCTCGGGCCATTAACTTGGGCTGCCAGGCCATTACCCCTGTTTCAGCACTTGGAAAGGGGGATTAATGCCATAGTGTTACTCCTCTATAAATAATTATAATTTTAGCAATTTATGTAATGCATACTGGTGAGGAGGCAGGATGAAAGTGAGGGTCTTGGGTTGTGGGGGTTGGTACACAGAGTGCAGATATGGGTTTTGTGGGCTGGGGAGGCAGGAAGACATGTATGGATCTTTTGCCATGTCAGCTCATGTTTGGCTCTGAGAGCAAACCCAGACCCCCTGGTTCAACAATGGCTCTTCTCTGGCAATTAATTCTCTAACTTTGCCATCTCTTTACATTATTGTAAAACTAAACATGGGATAGGATTGAAGCATACGTACCCGGCTGTCAATTTACAAACTGCAACACAATGAAAACGGGCTCAAATCCCAGCTTTCCCATTTAACCAATTATATTGTCCTTGTGAAATAAGTTTTCTATGTTTGGTAAGAGGGATCATTTCTAAGAAACCACAAACATAACTGAATAATATGTTGCACAAAAGGAAAGTAATGTCAATAATGTCTATTTTATATACTTGAGAATGTGTGGAAGGGGGAGAGTTTGGAATTGATTTTACTTGTTCTGGAAGTTGGGGCCGCTGCACTGTGGGCTTTGGCCAGAAAAGAAAACTTGCCCCTCAGGCCAAATGTTGTCAGTCCTTCCCTGCTTGAAAGCCAGTGATATTCCTTGTATTGCAGCTGAAAAGTTCTGGTTTGTCACAATAGGGCGTGTGGAATTTTATCATGAATACCCAAGTGTAGATATAACACATATGCACACACAACCAAGCCCGGAATAACACAATAATTTACATGGAACAACTCGGAGCCACCCTCTTGACTAAACACTGGTTCTAGCCTCCCTTGCTTATTCTTGCTGTTTCCTCTCTGCTGTGCGTCCATTATCCTGTTTTGTGTGCGCTCTGAGGCACACAATAAATAAACATTGTTCGCTCCACACAACATCCACATCCACCCAAATGCAAATGACACAGAACTCTATCTCAAGACATCATCCATGAAAGACATCCACAGGCTCAAGGCTTGCCTCACATGGATCTATTTGTGCATGTTCAGTGCTTACCTGAAACTCAATCCCTCTAAAACAGAATTGCTAGTGCTGATCAACAACACCGAACACCCTAACAGTCATACCTGACTCTCTGCTATGCACCTCGTGGGCTTCACACCCCAGTTGACACCTGTGCAAGTCCCTTGAGTTTGACATCAACTAACACCTCTCCTTCGAACAGCACACACCTTCAACTCCCCATCGTGCTGGAGACTGGGTAATCTGCTCCCCAGTGTTTCCTTCCCTGGTTGCATGTAGATCTCTTGCTGTCCAATTGCCTGCCCTCCCCATCCTCTGTTGTTAGGTCCCCGCTTCCTGTTTCTCGGCTTCCTTCACTGTGTTCTTCCCCTACGATTGTAAAGTGCACTATTACTTTCTGAAGCTAGGTTTTCACCCAATAAATACCCTTATAATAATAATAATAATAATAATAATAATACAAATGTAGGCCAAGATTACCATTCACACTCGCATTGGTGAACGATGCATATGCACGCACACACGCTCCATCACTGCACCATAGTGTCACTTCCAACATATTACGCACATTCGGTAGTCGATTATAAATACATACTATTCCAGTAAGTCAGAAACCATAAGCACACAAGCATTTGTTGATAACACTTCTTAATAAATATCTGATCATGCGCAGTACCATTGTCTCATAAATTCTACCTCAGTGCGCATATGATGCATGTGCACACAACTAAGGTCACGATTAACGTTCTCTGGATTTAAGACATTAACACAATTCAACCATATGTATGGATGACTGTTCACATATAATGCAACCACACACACACACACACACACGCGCGCAGTATGCATGTAACAAAGAAATACATTTAAAATGTGCATTAGCGCATTACGCATCTGTAAACAGATACTGACTGCAGTATTGCCCTGGCAAGATAGAAACAAAATACCCACAAAAGCAGTTGGAGATGACACGTGTGCAGGCACACGCAGGGCCTCTACGAATGTATTGCATGCATAACACACATACACACAAAGCACACACACAAAAAAACACAGTTAAGTATACTAAATGCAAAAATGCTAAGAAGGGGCTGATTTGCAAACATGTTTTAACATGGGAAGGTCCCATTGAACATATTTTTGTAAATCAGGCCTCAAGTCTTCAAACATTGTGAAGGCAGATGTTAAGGCAACACTAACATCCACATTAATAATTCCCTGGTACAAGCATAACACTAGAAATGGAATCTTAACTCACACTTCACCCCTACTCACACTTCACCCCTACTTCCGAACACATGCTTTAAATATTCGGTAGCTCGCACCCACGGTGAGGTTAGGTATGGGGGTAGATGTACGACCCTCTAGTTTCTCTTATTGATAGCAGTGAGGTGCAGTTTTAGAATGACTGCGAATCCGAGAAACCATGGCAATTCTCTGGAGTTCACGACCTGACAGCATGGGGCTCACTTTCATTGGGGTGTGAGGTAAACAGTATGCATAGCGCCTTGCACAAGGCCTTTATGCATTTCTTTGAAGTCGTGCATCATTTGAATTGATTTGTATTGAGGAGAGGAGAGGCGGACCATAACTTGCTGTAAATGCCGTGGATTTCTATGGAGTCTGCCTGCTTGTTGCACCAGCAATAAGCAGGCAGACTCCAATGGAATCCATTATAAACACTGCTTGCCACGCCTAAATGGCAGGCAGTGTTTACTCAATTTGCACAGCGTAGTGCAAAAGGCAGTGTACAAACATGCATGCTTGGCTTTTTACACTCCTCTTTTGCATTCCGCCACGCAAATGATGAACATATGGTGGTGAGGGCTTGTGAACATTGAAATGTAAGCGTAACAGGTCTCTGCCGCCTTTTTACGGGGCACTCGAAAATTAGTTCCCATGTATATAACAAAATGCAGCAGCTGGACTAATTTGTGGTAGAGGCAATACACAACAGTTTCTCTAGCTCTGGATTAAACAGGTGTACCATTTTTACATTCTAAGCATCCATTCTTTTTTTAAACACAACCTTATTGTAAAGGTTTTAATAAAATTAAGATCGCAGCCAACAGTAGTGTTTTCGCTCGATTCTGTCTGTCCCAGTTTATCTGTAACTGAGAACAGTATTTATAGTATGTATGTACTCAGTAATACTCTGGGATATTCCAGGTCATAGCAGGGGTCAAAATTCAATATACGTTACGTCAAACGCCATTTTCTCGATCAGTGATGATGCTATGATTACTTACCGGTAACCTTCATTATGCCTAGCCATACTCTTCCTCGTCGCGGTACTTACCTCTGAGGCCCCGCCTCCAGTCTAGGAATGTCTTTTCACTTTCTTTTGAGGAATAATACATCCTACTTACCTACAATCCCCAGTTACCAATTTCCTAAGCCGGATCCTGGGACCATCCCCTTTCAGGGAGGGAGAGGAGGGATGTCAGGTCTCTGACGAGGAAGAGAAGGACTCAGAACAATGAAGATTACCGGTAAGTAATCAGAGATTACCTTTACATTCCTCTTCTTCATCCCTCTGAGGCATAGACGATGGGAGAGGTCCCACTGAGAGACACAGAGACAGAAGTTCTGCAACATCCCAACACCACTTTATTTACCCAGAACCAATCAACCAACCCATGTCAACAGACAAGACCACCGCACTGAAAGAACCCATCCCTGTGGTCCATTCATTAATTAATCTTTTATAGTGCGCTGAATACCAGAGACCAGACTCAAAGCGCCGGACCAGGATTCTGATCTATGTTGCTTTGCATTGTCTTGGTTTCAAGACAAACACGTTATGCATGGGGTTATGCACATTAAGTTTGTAGTGTCTGGTAAACGTGCTCTGATCAGCGCAAGTAGCCACCCTACAGATCTCTTTCAGAGAGACCCCCTGAGCATCCACCCAGGAAGCAGCCACCCCCCTAGTGGAACGACCCTGTATATGTTCCGGGGTGGGCAAAACCACCATGGTAATGACAGTCCAGAACCAAAGGATGATAGAAACAACAGAGACCTTGCTGGTCCAAAAGTCAAGGAACATGCCCCGGGCATCATTTGTGTGCCATTCCATCTCTTCAGGGCTCTGAGGAATCTGAAAAAAGGCAGGGAAAACCAGATCCTTGGAAGAGGAGGACTTCTCACACACAGAAAAGGATTTTTGATGCAATTTATCTGCATGTTTTCCACACAGAACACCTTCTGAACCTTCTCCTCCAAGGTATCGGCAAACAGTTTAGTTCTGTCAAATGGAAGCTTTAGCATCACAAACACCTGGGAACCCTCTGTCTCCTAGTCCCGAAGATTCATGTTCCTCCTAGCCAAAAAAATCTAGCACCCATTGCCATAGACAAACCACGCACCCCATCATTGGCCAGGTCCGACACAAGCTCTACCTGCTTCTGCATATCAGATAAAATAGCAGCACAATCATCACCTTCCTCAATCGCCGATCGCAACTTTTTAAAGACCCACAACACAGTTTCAGCTGCGTAAGACCTGTAAACATTGGCCTGGAGAGCTAGGTGAGCACCCGCATGAACCTTCTTCAGACCGGAATTATCCTTGCAATCCACCGGATCCTGCTCCGCCACTTTCTCTGCAGCCATAGATGACTGTCCCACCAGGCTGGCGTGGAAGACATCCAACTTCCACAGCATCCAAGAGAAAGGTGTCAGTGCCCTTAAGTGTATATGGTAGCCATAATCCGGGGGAAGGCAATACGTTCTGGGTCCTTTCACTCCTTGAGGATCTTCTTTCTTATATCTGAGATCAGAGGAAGCCTCATATTGGGAGTATATTTGCATTGCCTTATGGTAGGGTCCACAGATTCGCCTTGCACCATTGATTCAGAGAAACCCACACCATCCCAAACCTGGGAAAGTACAGCTTCTACTTCATTCTTGTCATCCTTCCCTTCCACCTCATCATCCGAGGCGGGGACATCCGAAGAGGAGGAGGAATCTGAACTGGAAGAGGAAGATGACAAAGAGGAGAAAGAGGAGGCCCACTTCCTCTTCCTCCTACCCTCATGTTCCTGTACAGCCTGCTTCATAAGGCTTTTCATCTTCTGGGACAAGGAGATCTTCAGTTCCATCTTCTTCTTATCCTTTTTCTACCTCGGTTTTCCACCAAACTGGATGAGTGGTCAGAGGACGCCAGGTTCTTCCACTTCTCCTTATGCTTCCCCACAGTGGAGGGACAATTCCGAGACCTAGAAGCGAACCATATACAAGCGTGCCAGCAGGGGACATGGTACCGGCAACCGAGAAGAAAACGTCCTGCGTCCCCGAAATAGAGTGTACGGGCTAAGGTGGCCTCATCACGTCCCCCGGCCTGCTCATGCAAATAGGCGCCCTTAGCAGCCATGGCAACCAAGGACGCTGAGAAACAGAGGCCTGGCACTAACCATGCCAACCAGGCCTGCCCCAAACTCAATGGGGAAGTGGCAACATGTACCCCGGCAAACAGTCGCTGCACCCCACACATAAAGAAAACTCCCACAAGAAGCTCAGGAAGCAATTACCTGGAAGCCCTGGGCGCAAAGACCCAGAGCTCAATGAAGCCATGCCCTCAATCGGTTCCTCTTGCCCCGCAGTGGGACCCGAGAAGGACTCAAAGGACCCATCATCACTCGACCAGAATGCCCGCCACAATAGGGGAACCAGGAGCATGTCCCCCCAGCAATAGATTTGCTGCCCCGCCAGATGAACCTTCTAGGGCGTCGTAGAAAGGGCTCTCCGGTGTCCCGCACCCGGAGGGCAGGACATTTTTATAACTGGGGATTGTGAGTAAGTAGGAGGTATTATACCTCAAAAGAAAAAAAAATGAAAAAGAATTCCTGGAGTGGAGGCGGGGCCTCAGATGTAAGTAGTGGGACAAGGAAGAGGGACGAGGAGGTAATGCTTCTTATAGGCCTTTCTGATGTCATAGCCGCTGTACCTTGCACCATGTACAGCCGTCCAATAAAACAATGATGATTAGGTAAGGGTAAGGAAACACAAGTAACAATGGCACACACAGAATTATCAGCCTGAAAAAGTGAACGATTACCTCGTGTTATTTAACTCCACAAATGAGCAATTCACCTGAAAGGCAGGTCGTACTAAATGCTTTAAATGGGCAGAGCCAAGTAAAATCCTGTCCTCATTGTGCAGCAATGTTAATTGAAGGAAAGCAAGCATGCATGTCACTCTGCTGGATTTCTAAGAAACGGATGAGCAACACAGACGGATCGAGTGTGATGTACACAAAACTGAAGCGTTAATGAACCATCTGTCCCTGCAAGGAAGCAAGACTTCAAGAAATGCATATTTCCCTCTAATGAGCTGGTCTGCATGGGGAAAGAGGTATCATCCAAGAACTGTCGGTCAATGAATTCTTGAATTTGACATTCAACCCCAGTCCCAAACGCCTTTTTTAAATGCAGACTAACACAGAAAATCCGTGCTTTGCACCTGTGGCCCACACAGGTAACATTCCCGGAACCAGGACAAATGTACGATTATATAGTATTGTTAATGCAAAAAATACCCAAAGGGCCATTGCACGCAGAATGTCTACACGATTCACACAATTGGGCCACGTCTAAGCATTCTGCTCAAACTAGCAAAATGCATTACACATGCTGCGACTGGCGGCAGGTCCTGCACGTAGCCAGGGACATAATTTCACCAAAATGCCAGGGGTAGCAGAAGTGACATCATATTTACTTTACTTTACTTTATAGCATTTGTATGGCGCACCATAAACCCATAGGTGTGAGGGCGCAGACAAAAAAACATAGAAGAAAGGGGAGATAGAGAGGCTGAACGATCTAATGGAAAGAGTAACTGTAAATCAGGGGCAACTATTTGAAGAGGAAGGTTTTAAGGCCCTTCTTGAATGTATTCAGGGATGATGAATTTCTCAGTTGGTCTGGCAGAGTGTTCCAAAGCACCGGTGCAGCAGAGGCAAAAGCACCACATTGTGCCTTTTTGCCTTTGACTCTGGGCTGCTGGTGCAGGTTCAGGTTGTTGGACCGAAGGTTTCTGGCAGAAGATTTTATTCCAATGAACCTTTGCAGGTAGGAGGGCATCTTGCCCTGAAGGCATTTAAAAGTGATGACCATAAGTCTGAAGGAGATTCTTGATTCCACGGCAGCCAGTGTAGTGCTCGACGTGCCTCCGAGACATGTACCCTGTATGCAAGACCAGATACCACTCTAACAGCTCCGTTCTGAACCACCTGAAGGCGTTTGATGATTTTTTTACTGGAGCCTGCTAATAGGCTACAACAGTAGTCTAGTTTGGAGCCGATAATGGCTCGGGCGATGGTCTCAGCATTGGATTGGGAGATGTATGGACGCAGATGGGACAACAATTTAATATAATAGTTGGCGGAAGAGACGGTACTGGCCACATAAGAATTCATCTTGAGTGATTGATCCAAAACCACTCCTAGGATTTTAACCTTGGGAAGAGTGGAAATTAGAGCATCTCCCAGCTGGAAATGTTTGTAAGTTGAGTCTAATTTGGCTACGATGCTATCAGATCCTACAACCATGAGTTCTGTCTTGCTGCAATTGAGTGCAAGATTATTCAACATCATCCATTGTTCTATCATAGCAAAGATGCGATTAAGTTCTTTTTCATCCTCCGAATGCTGGCCTGTAAGAGGGATGACACACTGAGTGTCATCAGCATAGTTGGAAAAGAGGATGCCCTCATGGGCCAGATGGGCAAAGAAAGGAGACATGAAGATGTTATAGATGCAAGGCGACAAACTGGCGCCTTGTGGCACTCCAAACAATGTCTGAATTGCAGGTGCTTTGGCATTGTTGGCACATAACCTGCTAGACCTGTTGGATAGGAATGAGAGTATCCAGTTGGTAGCGGCCTGCGAACAGTTAGCTACTGACATAAGCCTATCTGCTAATATGGCATGATCGACGAGATCGAATGCTGCTGATTGATCTAGGGAGATCAAAAGAGCGATCTTTTGAGAGTCCATTCTTTGTAGTAACTGTGACTTAAGGTCAAGAAGCGAGGTCTCCATACCAAACCCTTGTCTGAATCCTGACTGAAAAGGATTAAGAATAGGGTGGGCATTTAGATGTTGCGCTATTTGAATATATGCTACTCGATCCAGTATCTTGAGCAGGAAAAGAGTGTTAGTTATGGGCCTGTAATTTGTAGGGACGTTTTGATCCAAGCTGGGTTTTTTCAGTAAGGGAGTAACCCACGCTTGTTTCAAATCGTCTGGGACCGAACAGTTCTGCAACAAGGCATTTACAAATTTACATATGGCTTGAACAAGAGAGGGGGGACAGGTTTTGATAATTGTCGAAGCACAGGGATCCCCTGTGCAGTTGGTTGCCTTAAGTTTATTAATAATGGAAGCCAACTCCTTCTCTATGATATAGGTGTAAAATCAAAGATGGGGATATTGGGATCCCTGATGAAGGTGTTACGAACTAGGTTGATATCTGGTGGGTCAGAGGCTGCTTTTTTGGTTGCTATAGATTCCCGGATACCGTCCAATTTATTAGCCATGGCGGTCTGAATATCCAGACACCACTCGTCATTTTTAATAATGGCAGATAGTGCCGGTTCTGGGACGGACTCTTGTTCTTTCAATATTTTAAATTGTTCCTTAGTGTTCGATATAGCCTGGGAGATTCTGGAATCCAGGTAGGATTTCTTGGCATCAGTAACTGCCCTTTTGTAATTTTTTGCCGCTTCCTTATAGTTGGAGAGTGCTGTGGAAGATTGATTGGCTTTCCAGAAATAGAATAGCTTGAGAGAGAGGGCTTTGAGAGATTGGAGTTCGGGCGAAAACCAAGAATTAGTGAGTTTCTGTTCAATCGGTTTCTTTTTGTCTTTTATGGGAGCGAGAGAGTCTGCCACTAGTTTAAGATTAGAACAGATTTTCTTGGTAAGAATGTCAAGATTATCTGTCTCTCGGATATGTAAGGTCTGAGAAGAGAGGGATTCAATTTTATCCGCGGTTAACAGCTTGGTATTGCGATATGTAGCAGTCACCGAGCGAATTGTTTGGACTTTAGAAACGAATGGTATAGTAATAGAAAAATGAACTGCATCATGGTCCGACCAGGGGCATGGTGATACAAAGACATCATGGTGAGGGCTATTAATAAAAGCTACCCAATCAAGGGTGTGTCCCAAATTGTGAGTAGGGACCTGCACTATTTGAGAGAAGCCCAGATCAGAGAAGGATTGCGCATGTTCCAGTGCTGTCTGGTCATCTGGGTGACCCAGCCAATAATTAAAATCGCCTAACACAATAAAGCATGAATTAGGTTTTAGTAATGGGAGGAGGTAGCCAGCAAGTTCTGTGCAGAAATTACCTTGACAAGAGGGAGGCCGATAAATAAGAACCATATTCACTGTGGTTTTTGTGTTCATCCCAATTTTTATGTGGAGGAAATCAATTCCTTCCATTAGGTGATCCTTCATTTTCCAAGCAGATAGTGATTCCCTTACGATATAGGCCACCCCACCTCCCCTTCCGGATTCTCTATCCTGCCTAATCATGCAATAGCCTTCTGGGATGGCAAGCTGTAATGATGGTCCTGATTCCGCAGTGCCCCAGGTTTCCGTGATGGCACAAATATCGAGATTATGGCCATCAATGTAAGTGGAGATTTCATGAGCATGCTTAATTAAGGATCTTGTATTGAGCAGCATACAATTCAGGGTGCTAATGGGATGGGAAATGGTGTGAGCCCCTCCTTTGTTATAATTCGAAATATTTGGCTGAGGCTTAGGATTGGTATAATCTAACGCGAGCAGAAATGTTGAGCTGCGTGACGTTATGCAAACTTAGTGGAAGCGTGGTAGTAGTGTTGAGGGGTATAAAGTTAGTTTCCATAGTAGTGAAACAGAACTCACCCGAAACGCTGACACGTCCGGCCACGGACCGGCACAGACCGGCTTGCCCCCTTCGCGCCGGCGCGTTCGCGCCGGGTTTGAGCAAATGAGGCAGCAGCAACTACAAGGCTGCTGGGAAGTGTAGTATATCTACCCAGGCAGCACGTGTAGGAAAGCAGCAGACAAAGGTCTTAAGCAGCGTTTAGAGCGTACTTTACTTAGTTTCTGGCATGAAATTTAATGAACAGGATTTTTGTAACACAAGTTAAGAGCGTTTCACATTTACTTCTCTTTCAGATTTTTCTAAAATTTAAACAAAGAAATAGTTAAACAGTGCTAAAACGAAATACGGCGAAATACTAGATGCTAAAAACAGAATGCAGCGAAATTGGGCGGCATCAGACCCTTGAGCTCTGATGACCTCACAGGAAGTGATGACATTTGACCCCACGCCGAAGTGATATCATGGGAAGCGATGGAACACGACCTTTCAAAACAGGAAGTGGCATCACATAGCATTGTTCCTAAGTATAGGCGTGCAGGAGACTTGGTGGATGCGTCAGCGCTTTACAAGGCAGGTGACAACTGCCAAAAGCGTGTGAGTTGAGAGCTATGCTATAATGTGATATACATTTCATACAAGAATTGATTACCATATGTATCTTTCAGATCAGTGTGCATAGGCCCATATTACCAAATGACTGTGAATGCAAGCAGACGTCCATGGCCAAATGATAATGATGTGTTATTATATAGAATTTAGGCTTAAGCGCTTTATATAGAACAAATATACATACAATTTCAGCCAACCTGTGTTGGTACTCATTTATCGACATCAGGAGGATGAAAGGCTGAGTTAATGTTCCTCACCCCCTGAAGTGTGCCTCAATGAAACCTTTAATTAATCTAACAATTATTGTATAGATGTCCAGAAAGACAAATTATTTGGCATCCTATTCTTTCTTATTTAGGGTCACTGCTGAAAGTGTTAGAATTGTGGAACCCCTGTTCTTTTTTCTCTTTTTTCTTTATGAGGCCTGAACATGAACGCCAGCCACTCCAGAAGCAAAGAGCCACATGGGGCCGGCCACAGCCCAAGAGCTTGCATTACAAAAATTCTAAATAAAACTTTTTTTAGGGGTAGCAAGGTAGATCAAAGGGGTAGCAAGGGAGACCTCAGTAGTCTCAGTTGCGATCCCTGGCAAACCCTAAATGACGTCCCTGCACGTAGGTCTTTGGATTGTTTTCGTAGATGACTTTTGAGCATGCTAAGGGTCTATCTGTGAGTGCCAGGTGCTCTCAGCATAGCCCCCATTTCACACTTTAGTGTCAGTCACAAACCCACCCGTACATAAGTAGAACACAACGTGTCTGCTGGTAGCTTATTGCCAATGCAAATTTTACATTTCCACCTCAGTTTTAGAGGTGTTTGAGTAAAAAATTGAATGGCTGATACTCATCATGAACATTTCTATATCGGGCAATACAATGGTGGCATTGGTTTGAAAATACCCTTATCTGCGTGCCCCTGAGCATGGTGTCTGACAGTGCTGATCACATGCAGAGGAAAGAGCTGCAGAGGAAATGCATGTTAGAATGCAACCATTTGAGAATAAGGCATGTGCTCTAGGATCTGCTTGCCACTTCTGTGGTATTGGCACTAGAAATAGAGCTTTGCGGATGTGCAAAACAGCATAAGAGTAGGCAAGCCACAACATGCAGTGTGAGAGTTGAGCTAAGGGACTGCACTGGCCACAAACCAATGGTGTACTGGGACCAAAAGAGGCCCTGGAAATAATTTTCCAAATGGCCCCATAGTACCGATTTTCAGAAAGCCCAACCCTTTTCCTATAAGAACTTTTGGAAATAGAATAAATTACCACACAAAAGAGTCCCAGGGTGCAGAGGCCTAACGAGAAATATCCAGAGTTTCCTATAGGCCCGTTCAGCTGTGTCCTAAACACCACAGGACGAGCTAAGCCATAAATCAGGCAATATACTGTGTAACGAGCCACAGTAAAAAGCAGAATTAATAATAAGAGATGAGCAATTATTATCATTGTCCCAATGTTGGGGTGGTCAGGAAAGGTTGCAATGATGAAGACGGGTTCATGTTGCGAGCACCATATTTCTGACTGGGGGTGCACAATGTTACAATTTTATATCTATCCAGTGTAGTTAAATGTGAATGGGATGTGTTACTTAAATTGTTCCTTTGTGTTCAAGATTGATACATATTGGTTTTGCATGCGCGTAGAAAGATAAATGCCAAAACTACCAAATGAAATATAAAATACAATCCAGATATGGTGTGCAATGAAGTCCTAGAGGCTGGGCAGCGAGGAGTTTTATAACGAGCATGCGAGAAAGGGGACTGATCATGGAGTACCCACTGTAAAGAAGAGACAATATTAATTAAAAATGCATGCACACTGGGCTATATAAACTGGGAATTTATAAATCTATACATAGTGGGCTTTTATGAATTCATTAAAACTCTGAAGTTAGGTGTTCGTGCAGGTACTGGAACAATCTAATTCTGCAGGGCTGGAGGCCAAAGGAGGAGTAAATATTAACCAAGCAGATGCACAGCTATCAAACTATACAAGGGTTTATTGCCTGGTAGTTTCGCAGAAAGCAGATGTAATCTCTTTTAAGTGCACAAGGGCTTGCAGAGGATCCGGCCATTTGCTTTTGACCAACAATAAATATGGGGTGAGGTGACGCCCAAGGCAAGAGCGACCGATACTCAGGGGTTTTGATTGTATTTCAGGATATGCCATGCATGCTGAAATGGTAGTCATTTAGATTACAATGTTCCGGGACACCAGTAAAGCCAGGGGGGATGAGATGGCCATTCACAGTTCAAACGGAAAGTGTTTATTCTGCTCTCTCTCATGTCATTTTAAGAATCTGTGCAAACCATGCCCAAATTACATGGAGGATTAAGAGGTCTCAGACCAGCGGGGACTTGTAATGAATTATTTTTGTATGTGAATGTTTTAATTGTGTGATGATGTCACGACCTATGATGAACAAATTCTAAAAAGGGGTGTGCTATGAATATGATCTAAAGATGGTAGTTAGGATAACAATGACCAATGGAGGAATTGGAGAAAAATTGGATTTCTTTGTGTAGGTGTTGTCCAATCAAGTGTGGGGGCGTGATTTGTAATAAAATTGATGGGAGTGTTTTAACGGTTTCAAAAAATGTATATGTGTCAGTTTGTGTGGTTCAAGGAGGCTCAGGTCAGTTTGACTCCATAGGGTCATCTAGCTCCTCCGGGCCATTTGTACAATAAACTTGCTTTATGGACAAAACGTGAACTCGCTTCTTAAGAGGTGGACCTACTCTGGGTTAAAGTGATTGTAGGCTTGCTCCTATATTTTTGGCCACAAAGAGACCCCAGGCTTTCTGAGACATTGGGGGTTTCCTGTCCACACAACTCAGCTGCAACGCCTCTCTGCGAGTACCAGTCTTCTGTGCATGTGAAAAAGTTTGTGGTGCTGTATTGGTTAAAGGCCCATCTGTTCCCCGGAGGTGTGGTACTGTGGTCAGCTGCACAGGGTGAGATGACAGAGCACCACTTCGGAGCGCTTTGGGTCTATGCAAGTGCACTTTTGGGGGTAAAGCAAGAGAGAAATAGGGGAAAAGAGGGTTGTTTCTTTGATTTAAGGGATTTGGTAAGGGTACAATTGGAGTGTGTGCGTGGAGTGAGCTGAAGTGATGGGGATCGAAAGGGCGAATGCTTTGAAGGAGTGAATTAACTGTTTTATGTTGTAAGTGCTTTGCATATATTTTTACCTAGTATGTCATTTTAGAGGTGTGAGGTTTGTTTGTTTATTATTTATAATGCGCGCCGGACCCAGAGGTATCAGGGCGCAACAGTTACAAGATAATGAAAAGCTTAGTTACAGGGGGTCAAAGTGTGAAGCATAAATTACAGACAAGGATAAATTGCTAGTACAGAAATTACAGGCATTATGTACAATGTTATAGTGATCCCCACAGGGTAACATATGTTAAGTCTTGACAGTGAAATACATTTCTTACAATGGCGGAATTTACAAATATTTACAACTGTTTTATGCTAGGAGCACCAGGTAGGGGTTGCAGCTAGGGATGAGCGTTGTTGATTACAGTTCAGTTGACATCATGTGATTTAACAGTCATTAGCTTTCAGCCACAGGATGGTGTTGGTTCTAAAGTTGAGATATGGTTGGTCTAGTCTCAGTTTAGGGGGCAGGGAATTCCATAGTTTGGCCGCTTTAACAGCAGAACTATTGCCTCCAATCGTGGTTAGTTTGAATTTAGGGATGGTTAAGCGGTCTCTGTTTGCTGATCTGGTGTGTCTTATGGATGTCTATTTATGGAATCTCCCAGAGAGGTAGATAGGGGTGGCGTTATTGAGAGATTTATGGGTGAGTGACAGGGTTTTTAGAAGGATCTTGTCATTGGTTCGGAGCCAATTATTCTGTCATCTATTCTCAGAAATGTGGTTTCTTTTAGAGATGCCTAGTGCCGCTCTAAGGGCATTGTTTTGTAGGGTTTGAATTCTTCTAATGATGGATTTGTTGGAACCTATGTACAGGGTGTTGCATTAATCCAGGCGCGACAGGATGAGTGCTCTGGCCAGGATGGTACAACTGTTATTGGAAAGAAATGGCCTACATGTTCTTATAAGTTTGCACATATAGGCCTTGGAGGACGCTAGCGTGTTGACCTGTTTGGAGAATGAAAGCATAGAGTCAAGATAAAAACCTAATGTTTTTACCTCCTGTCCTATCTTAATGCGGTTGCCGTTGAATATGAATGAAGAGTAGTCAGGTCCCAGTTTTTTAAGTTAGTACGGGTTCCCAGAAAGATGAGTTTGCTTTTATCAACATTCAGGCATAGACCGCGCATGGCCATCCATGCCTGGATGATGATGTACACTCTGTTCACCAAGGCCAAATCCCTGTCATAATCCCCTGAAAGTGGGAGGAGGATCTGAGTATCATCTGCATAGTTAGTGTAGGTGATACCAAGATTGTCCAGATCATCAAAAAGGGGCTTGGTGAATATGTTCTACAGTGTGGGTGAAACGCAGGATCCCTGTGAAACACTGCAGGTGATGGGTATGGGGTCTGCAGCTCAGCTACATAGAGTGAAAAGAACTTCATGGTTCTGCCACTTAAGAAGGATCTAATCCAAGTTACAGCGTCCTTTGAGAAGTGTGCTGCTGTGTTGAGATGGTTACATAATATTGTATGATCCAGCAGATCGAACGCAGCTGAGAGGTCCACGAGGAGGAGTAAGGATGATTTGCTATTGTCTCTAAGCTCGTCGACTTGGGTCTTGAGATCAATGAGGGCAGTCTCTGTTCCGTGTTGTGGGCGGAATCCTGACTGTCTACCTCCTAGTAGGTGGTGTAATTCAAAATATTTTTGAATTTGTGTGTAGGCCACCTTGTCTAATATTTTTAGAAGAAAAGGGACTGTTGTGATTGCCCTATAGTTGGTAGGTGTTGAGGGGTCTAGCCTTGTTTTTTTTAAGATGGGAGTACCCATGATTGTTTCAGGTTAGTGGCTATAGTGCAGGTGGTAAAAGAGGCGTTAATAAGCTTGGATATGAAGGGTGATAGGTCTCGAGCTGCATCCTTGATGAGCTGTGCCGGGCAAAGATGAACCTGTCAGTTGGATGGTTTGAGGGACAGAATAATTCTTTCTACCTCGAGAATAGAAACTTTAGAGAAGTTGAATCGGGTAGGTTGGGCTTCAGCTGTGTTCCCAGGTGTTTTGGAAGGTGGTTGGTTCATTAAAGAGTTTTTTTGGGGATATTTTATTTTGTAAAGTAGATACTTTTTTAGCCAGTGCATGTTGGATGTCTGAACACCATTTTTGTCTTTGTTACATGTATTTGGTATAGTGATGGGGTCTCTAATTCTTTGAGAATAGTGAATAATTCTTTCATATTGGAATTAGCTTGGGAGATCCGAGTGTCGTAAGATGCACACTTAGCTAGGCAGATTTCTTTTTTGTAGAGGGATGAGAGTTTGGTGAGCTTTAATTTGTTGGTTTCCGAGGGTAGTAATTTCCAGGCAGCCTCGCAATTTCTTTTTTGTTGCCTTAGGTTTTTTAGGAAGGGTGTGAACCATTTTTCAGATGGCTTTTAAGTTTACTTGGTCTGAGTTTAAGGGGGGTGATCTGGTCCAAGGAAGAGGCCATAATTTTGTTGAACTCCTCAACCAGACTCTCTGCGTCAGCGCTGTCAGGAAGTGCATTAAGGGTGGGGAGTAAGGCAGGGATAAGTCTATCCGCTGTGATGCTCTTTTTATTTCTGTTAAGTGTGGGAGGATCCATAGGGGGAGGACTGGGTGGGGGTCTATTGGCGGAGGGTGTAAATGAGAGTAGGCAGTGGTCAGTCCAGGCTAGCGGTGAGATAGAAAGGATGTTGGCATGGTAGTTATGGTCTGCTACCCAGTCTAGAATTCTACCTTTGTTGTGGGTGGGGGTAGTGCTTCTTTGGGGTGAAGCCTAATTCTACTAGTGTGTTAGCTGTTGCCAGGGCAGGCAGATCTGAGAGGTCATTGAAACCCAGATTGAGGTCACCTAATAGTAGTGCTTGCATTGAACTTTTGAGGTTGTTAGCTAGGATCGTGTTAATGTCATCCTCAAATGTCCCAATGGAGCCTGGGGAGCAGTATATCAGGTGTATATTAAGGGTTTGAGAATTAATCAAAGATACTTTGACTGACAGTGCTTCACATGATTGGATATCCTAAGGGGGGCTAGTCTCATGGCGAGACTACATTTGCAGATAATGGCAATTCCTCCTCCTCTAGTTCCTTGTCTATCTTGTCTCAAGATAGTATTGGCATCTGGGATTGCTAGCATAAGCATAGGGCCTGCTGCGGCGTGTAACCATGTCTCGGTGATGGCGAGAAAGTCTAGGTTATCCCTCAGAATCAGGTCGGCAATCTCCGTGGCATGAGCTACTAGAGATCTAGAGTTTATCAGAGCTCCTTTGATAGGCGGGCTAGTGGGGGCTGTATTTGCTGGGTGAGAAGCTTGTTGGTCTCTAGAATTCAAGTGTTGGGGTGTGCAGCTTTTTGACTTAGGAGAGTGGTTGTTTGCTGACTCGATAGTGCCAGCAGAATTTTAGGTATCCTTTTCATATAGAAATGGGTAGCGAACTTCTGGGTGGCTCATATATTTTGGCTAGTCTAGATCTAAGGCGAGTATTCCTAGATTCTGTTCAACAGGGGTTACTCGGGATTTGGTGTATAGAGTTGTCCATAGCTAGAGGTTTCTTAGTTGTCATATTGTTGGGGGAGTCAGGTGTTGCGGGTAAGTCCCCAAGGGCCTGTGTGTGGCGTCTAACAAGGCAAAGTGTGAGACTCAATATAGGTAAAGAAAAGCAGATAAGTTGTCTAGTGGCTTTAGTGAGCATGCTGAAGCTTGGTGAACAAGTCACTTTAAGGAGACTGGCTCAGGGCTACTGGTCCAGGGCTACAGTGCAATGGTCAGGCAAGATGCAACTATAGGCTAGGGCACAGGCAAAATGCAGTTCAGGGCTACGGCACAGTGGTCATCTTGCACCAGCATGTCATTGTGAGGTGTGCTCTGAAAGCTTTCAGTTTTCTTGTCTGGTTGGCTGGAGGCCTCACCTAGGGACAAGGTGGCATTTTATTGTAAATCCACTGGTAGACACATTCCTGGAGTATACCCTTGGCATCCTTCATTCTGCATTGACTGTGCAGGCGGAGCCCTCGCTTTGCTTTTCTTGGTTAGTCGAAGCAGTGAAGTAGTCAGGAAAATACGCTATTGCAGTCGTAAATATCATACTAGTGATGAAGAGAGCGAGAGCAGCTGTGTTATAGTGAAAAACATTGCACTCATTCTATGCTCGAGCAAAGGAGATATCTCGGAAATATTGACCGGAATGTGTTTTTTTATTAGGTGCTGTCTTTTGTGTAAGATTGAGAAGTATAATTAAAGTAAATAGCTAAGCGAGGTAAATTGCGGTGAAAGCAAATAATGTGAGTGATTGTTGGGGGAAGATTAAGAAACCAGGACGGGGAAAAAAGGGGGGTTCTTCAGGTGGAGATTATGTGCTGAAGGGTCTGCTTCAGTGTTATTTTTTGTGAA
Source organism: Ambystoma mexicanum (assembly GCF_040938575.1). NCBI lineage: Eukaryota > Metazoa > Chordata > Amphibia > Caudata > Ambystomatidae > Ambystoma > Ambystoma mexicanum. The sequence goes on from NC_090926.1 coordinate 532,462,837, forward strand.
ATTACTTTGGGTAACGTTGGTTGGCATATGGAGACTACCTTGAATCATTTGTGTCAAGTACTCCCTGGCTATAAGTTGAATATTCTAAAATCAGATTGGAAATCACTGCAGGAAACTGATTATAATATGCTCATACTTGGCCTATCGAGGGTACCCATGATCAGGGATATTTTTGAAGCTGCATACTTTTTTAACTACAAGGCACAAGGGATACAATTTAGAGAAGTGGTCAAACATCTTAGAGCAATAGAAGATGTTTGAAAAAGGCAGGAAGACCCATAATGTTAAAGTCTGAGATAAAGGGACAAAAAAGGAGGGTGCAGGAATACCTTCCACACTGCCCCCATATGGCTGCTATTCTTTATTGCCCCAGAGGGGTATACAGACCATGAGTTCGAACCTCCATTTTCTCCAGCTGCCACTCCAGTGGTTGCGAGACGAACGCAGGTAATGCCTCCATAAGCTACAATACTTAGGGAGTGGTATAGCGATGAAAGTGGAAGGGAAACTCCTTCAGTGGTTAGGGCTAAAGAGAGGTTGAGAATGGCGAGCAGAAAAGGATTAACTTCCCTGATTGATAGGTTAGTAGAATGATTAAGGGTGGAGGAATGAGAGAGAAAGTCTGGCAGTCAGAAGAGTAGATGAAGGGTTGCGAATGAGGGACAGAGAGGAGATTATGCCTTTTTCCGATAGGATAGATGATAGGGTGCGAATGGCAGTTGAGGTACAGGAGCAGAAGAAAATGGAAGAAGCGCTGAGGTTAGTGATGGAAGAGGTAATGCTGTTAGAGTGGCAGAGGAAGGAAGAGCAGGAAGAAGTGAATAGACCGACAAAGGATGTAGAGGAAGGAAGGTGGGGGCATGGACAAGTTCTTGTTAGGTTGGATAAATCAAATATCAAAGAGGTCAATGTGGACCGGGAGAACAGGAATATTGCAATGGGTACAGGATTCGAGCAGGAAGTACGAGAGCAGGCACCCTCTGGTAATGCTGAGTATGATTATGTGCCCGTAGAAGTGTCAGGGGATGTGATAAGAGGAGTAGGAGATGGAAGGGAATGGGATCCAGATGTTGAGCAGGGATAGCAGAGTGTAGCAGCAGTAGCTCCCACTCAACTAGCAGCGACAGAGAGTACACCATGGGGTCTTAGTGGTACTTATATGGCCGTAGTTAGTAACAGGGGAGAGATGTGGGAAGCACCAGTAAAAGTGGATGCAACTTACAGGTTAATTCATAGAATTTCGCAGAAAAGTGTCGCAAGCGGCTGGTGCAGAGTGTCCGCGTGCGATTGTCTGCGCCAGGCGCGTCCACCAAAACCGATTTCCGCGCACAGCTTATTCATGGATTTTAGGCTCCCAAACCAGCCGTGGCACAGAGTATCGCAGCGACCCTGCAGCAGCGCCAGTAACGCCCCCAAGAACGCCCTCGCGCAAGGAAAAGCCATCAAAATCACTAAATCATTGCAAAGGGCTGCGCTAACCCTGGACCAGTTTACAAGGCTGCCAAACAAGGAACGCAAAGCGGGTAACGTACATATCAGGGGTACGCGGGAAGTTTTACATGCGGGAAGTTTTACATGCGGGAAGTTTTACATGCGATTAGCCAGGGTACGTGTATGACAGGGGTACGCGTGAAGTCAAACACGCGATTAGCCAGGGTACGTGTATTACAGGGGTACGCGGGAATTTTCACATGCAATTTGGCTGGGTATGTGTATGACAGGGGTACGCGTGAAGTTTTACACGCGATTAGCCAGGGTACATGTATTACAGGGGTGCGTGGGAATAATCACTCGCGATTTGGCTGGGTACGTGTATTACAGGGGTGTGTGGGAATTATCACACGCAATTTGGCTGGGTACGTGTATTACAGGGGTGCGCGGGAATAATCACACGCAATTAGGCTGGGTGGGTCCTCACAGGTGTTTCCTGTACACCCTCCACGGCCCCTGCAGGCAGCCCACAAAACAGGGGACTACCCTGCACACCTGCTCATGTCTCCCACCCCCCACCCCCCCCAGCAGTGTGGGGCACCCTCCACCAGGCCCCCACCCATGTCTCCCACCACCCCCACCCCCCAGCCACCATGGGCAGCCCCCACCAGGCCCCCACTCATGTCTCCCACCACCCCCACCCACCAGCCACCATGGCCAGCCCCCACCAGGCCCCCACTCATGTCTCCAACCCACCCCCCACCTCCAGCCACCATGGGCAGCCCCCACCAGGCTCCCACCCATGTCCCCTATCACCCCCACCCCCCAGCAGTGCAGGGGCAGCCTCCACCAGGCCCCCACTCATGTCTCCCACCCACCCCCCCAGCCACCATTGGCAGCCCCCACCAGGCTCCCACCCATGTCCCCTATCACCCCCACCCCCCAGCAGTGCAGGGGCAGCCTCCACCAGGCCCCCACTCATGTCTCCCACCACCCCCACCCCCCCAGCAGTGTGGGGCACCCTCCACCAGGCCCCCACTCATGTCTCCCACCCGCCCCCACCCCAAAGCCACCATGGGCAGCCCCCACCAGGCCCCCACTCATGTCTCCCACCCACCCCCACCCCTCAGCCACCATGGGCAGCCTCCACCAGGCCCCCACTCATGTCTCCCACCACCCCCACCCCCCAGCCACCATGGGCAGCCTCCACCATGCCCCCACTCATGTCTCCCACCCACCCCACCCCCCAGCCACCATGGGCAGCCTCCACCAGGCCCCCACTCATGTCTCCCACCACCCCCACCCACCAGCCACCATAGGCAGGCCCCACCAGGCCCCCACTCATGTCCCCTGTCACCCCCACCCCCCAGCCACCATGGGCAGCCCCCACCAGGCCCCCACTCATGTCTCCCACCCACCCCCCGCAGCCACCATAGGCAGCCCCCACCAGGCTCCCACCCATGTCCCCTATCACCCCCACCCCCCAGCAGTGCAGGGGCAGCCTCCACCAGGCCCCCACTCATGTCTCCACTCATGCCTGCGGATTGCCTCGAGGCACTCGGCCCGCCTCAGGGCCCTCCGCATGGAGTTCTCCGCCCTGACCATCGTGAGCCGCGCCTCTTCCGCCCACCGCCGCTCCGCATCTATGGCGTGGCCCAACCGCTGCCACACGGAAGACACTTCCCGTCCAGGGTCCTCCGGCCCTCCGGCCGATGCCTGCCCCTCCAATGTTGAAGGCCCCAAGCTATCGTGGCTCCCACCTACAGCCTCCTGCTGCTGCTGCTGCTGCTGTCCATGTGCCCTGTCCGATGGTGCCTGCACATCCTCCTCCAGCTGGGGTGCAGTCGTTGATGTGGCCACCCCTGCTGGACGTCCGACTCCCGACTGTGGCAGGGATCTGTTGTCCACCAGCCTGGCCGCACGGTCGGAGGCAGCTCCACAGGGCACCCAGGTGACACATGGGTGGGAAGATGGCATGGAGGACGACTGGGGCATAGGGGGTTCCGTGGAGGAGGGGGTCGGAACAAGGTCCAGGAAACAGAGGAATCCAGCCCTGGTGAGCTGTCCCAGTGGGTCAACGGAGTCAACGAGCCATGCGAGAAGACGTGCAGACTCGTCATGAAAAGACTGCAGGTCAGCTCGCATGGCCCGTTGACGCAACGCCACCCCACCCTGGACAGGCTCAACCTGATGCAGGATAGCCACATCCGCAGGGAGAGGAAGGCCAGGTGTTGTAAGCCAATCCCCTCCCTGAGAACGGGTCTGGAGGTAGGCATCCCCGCTGGTGCAAGATGATGCAGTGACAGGAGCAGGGACAGGATTGCACACAGGCACCTCCGCGGCGGCCTGTGCTGCCTCTTGTCCCAGATCCTGCACTGCACCACTAGCACCAGTGGAATCCCCACCTCCAGAACCTGCCTCTGTCGCTTGCACGGCCTCCTCCTCCTCCAAACCCCCCACCAACCTGGATGACTCTGTGCCATCTTCCTCCGTTGGGCCCTGTGGGGTCCCAGCTGCCCCTTCTGCTGCCGAGGAGTCCAACTCCAACCTCCGCCTCTTGGACCTCCCCTCAGCAGCTGCGGCCTGGGACACGGCACCGGACTCCTCACTTGCCGACGAGATCAGAACATGGGAGGGGATCCGGGCCTTGCGTCTCCGGCTGGTGGTGCGACCCCTGCCGCTGTGCTCCACAGCACCTTCTCCGCCCTCTTCATCAGTTGACGCTGCAGACAAGGAGAAAGAAAACACAGGCATCAGGGCACTGTCCAATGGACTCATACACACATGACAGTCATACATGAGTGGCATTGGTAAACCTCAGACATGGCATCACAATCCCCAACACACATGTCATTTCAACTTGCACACATGAGCCATACCACAGCCATATTGCAACAGCCAGCACCATCCATTCACATACAACAGCATGAGCAGCCAAAGGTCATCCACACATCACATGCAACATAAGGAGTACACTACACATGCACACACACACACCGCCAACTGTCGCAGTGTTCCGATCGACATCCATGTCACACCTGACAATCATTCCTCCACATCCTGTGCCATGCAAGCCCACACACACAAGCACCATCCATGTGTCACACATGAGACCCCTCGCATGTGTCACCCTCACAGTCCTGTACACCCCCCCCACTTACCCACATAAAAATACATGTTCAACCTGCACACTCCTGGCACACCACACGCACAGCTTACAATCAGTATGCATGTACACTTATCGCTCGCCTCCAGACGGGTCTGCTTTCAAGGACCTGGACGTGGAGTGCTGGGGATATGCGTTCCAGGACCCTCATCTGATCTTCCGACAAGTGGCCCCGGCGCCCTTTAGCATCCGCTGCCTTCAGGAGGCGCCGGGCCTTGTTGAGGGTCCTCGACCTGAAGTCCTCCCAGCGCTTCCTGACACGTTCGTAGTCGCGGACTGCCACCTCCTCCGCATTGATGGCAGTCACGATGTCCATCTAGATCCGAGTCCGTCCTTCCTTGTCGGCACGCAACCTTCCGAAGAGGGCATCATACTGCGCCAGGACATGCTCAACCAGGACACCAACTTCGGTGGCAGTGAAGCTGGTGCCCCTCTGCCTCCTTGGCCGGGGGTTGCCACTGGTGCCAGATGTTGCAGTGCCCGACATGGCAACCCCAGAGGCAGGAGTGGGTGGGCAACTGGGTCCTGGGGCTGGGCTGTGGGGCGATGGAAAAGCAGTCGGGAGTCTTCGGTTCCAGCAGGGGTGGTCACAGCAACAGCACCCCTGGCTGATGTGCAGGCAGCAAATGGCAGGGCACGTGGGCAGCAGGCAGTCAGGCAGCAGCAGATGGCAGGTGGGAGCATGCTCAGGGCTCTGGGGGGCAGTAATTCGGCCTTCGGGGCAGGAGCGTGGTCTTCCGTGTGTGAACGCATGGCCAGCTTGATACGGAGTGATTTTACATGTGAAAATCCAGCACGTCTGCGTGTAATTCGAGGAAAGGCCCTTAGCGCGTAAGCGTGTCAGCACACGTCTGTACATTCATTGGCCCAAAGACCACCAGCGTATGCGCGTCTATGAAGTCACGTGCACGTTGAACGTTGAATATGGCACACGTTTGAAATGTTGCGTGTAAAAAAAAATGAAAGACACGTCCGAGTGTCAAAGCGTGTAATTGGTGGAATGGCCTTAGCGCGTTAGCGCGTACACGCGGAAGTGACAAAGCGTGTAATTGGTGGAAATGGCCCTAGCGCGTACACGCGGAAGTGACAAAGCATGTAATTGGTGGAAATGGCCCTAGCGCGTACATGCGGAAGTGACAAAGCGTGTAATTGGTGGAAATGGCCCTAGCGCGTACAAGCGGAAGTGACGCTGGACGTGTGGGCCTGCATGAAAGTAGAACACCATTTCTTTGTACGTGCTTTTCGTGGAGAGCGAGTGGGTGAAATCCGTACTTCTTGTCGTTTCACACGCGATTTACTTCACAGCGTTTCAAGTTCGTACTCCCTGTTACCTCTGACAGCTTTTTCTCTTTCTTCTCTTTTTCTGGTTTTCCTGGGCCTGTTCCCTCAAACAGCGTTCCCTTCTACTGTTGTCCTGTCTCCTCAGACAGAGTACAAATCTTCTTTTGGCGGGGGTGTTGCCAACGCGCACACGCGCTTCTTTTTCATGCTCTTTTTCCTGGCAAACGGTGAGTCATGCACATATCTAACATCTGTGCTTGCCCCGTGTGTAGCCTACCCCTTCAGAGGGCAATATAGGCTGCATGTGACACGCATACGTTCATTCTTGTGTTACTGGGTGCCACAGCATAGTGCAGGTTTTTTTTTTCCGCACACGTGGTCTAGGAGGGGTTGCGTGCACGTCATCTCCCTTTTTTGGGCTTCCTGTGCGTTGCGTGACCCGTCATCTTTCCCCAGGGGTCACATTCAGCCTTGCTAGAGCACTAGGGTACAATTACCATCTGGTACCCAACCCCTTTGACACCGATTGCCAAGGACAATAGTTTACAGCCACTCCCATACGCACATTAACATCAGTGCCATGGTTGGGAGGCGAGGCATCCGTAAGGGTGGCAAAGGTGGACGAGCCACAAGTGGTGGCCGTGGTGGATCCGGTAGGGGACGTGGTCGTTACTTGCAGGGTGACCCTGTCCCCCCATGTGTGGAGGACCAGTCAAGGGCACCCATAATACCCCCTCTACCCCCCCTGGTTGAGGCTGATGTGGCTGACACCATCCATGCTCAGCCCTTGTTGGACCAGCCCATTGTGGCACCAGACCTGGCTGACTCCATGGCTGACTTCCAGGTCAGCAGGCCTATGACACGTGCGCTGGTGCACGTTGATGTCATCAGGCCACGTGGATCAGGGGCAGCAAGGTCATCTGCTGCCCCAAGTAGGCAGGGTGGAGAGGCTGCAGGGGCAGCTGCGGCTCCATCCACCCCAGCTCTCACACACCCAGCCAGGACAGTGTCGGTCCTAGTCCATCCTGCTGACATTCCCCCTGACACCATTACACTTGAGCCAATGCCTGCACCAACTCCCATGCTGAGTGTGCAATCCCACACTCCTGATACAGAGTCCACCAGGGCTCCTGCCCCTAGTGTCCAGAGCGGCGTAGGACACTCAGGATCACCACCACCTTCCAAGCGGAAGAGGAAGAGTGCTCGTCCGGCACAGGCTGATGCCCCAGACACGGCTACACAGTCCGGCCCGTCGAGGAAGCCCAGCTTCACGGATACCGAACTGAATGCACTTGTCAAGTATGTGTCCGTACATGATAACGAAATGGTCATTGTTGCAGGATCCAAGACCACACCTGCACAACACCAGGCACACTGGCAGACCGTTGCGGACATCGTAAGTGCCCTTGGAATCGTGAGGCGCACAGCCAATGATTGCTATAAGCGCTGGAATGACCTAAAGCGCAGGGCAAAGAATAAGCTGGCCTCAAGTCATGCCGCAACTCTAGTGACTGGAGGTGGGTCTCCAGTAGAAGACATGGAACTCACTCCACATGAGTCAGTCGCTGGGACCTACGTCACAGAGGAACAGATGCAAGGCGTGGGAGATCTGCCTGATTATGAGGCATTGTCCGGTGAGTGCACATGCATGTGTGTGTCATCCATGTGCATGGTGTGTGTGTGTGAGGGCTTCTGTTTGTGTGCCAGGTGAGGGTGTGTGCGCCTAAGTCGTTTGGGTCACCCATGTGCTTCATGCAATACATTCTGCGCAGCAGCATTTGGCCATAGCAGTATCCCATCTGCCAACAGTAGATATCTAGCCCAACAGCACGCCAGTTGCCCTTGAAGTGTCACCTTGCCACAACATTGTTGCTTATTTTTATCTGTTCATTCAGGCAGATTGTTTGCATTCCACCACTTTTACTAGGCATTTCTCATTCCTCTAGTCCCATGTCAGACATGGCTATGGTAAAGTGGAGTGACTTTGTTACCTGGATATCATTTGTTTAAACATGTCCCTGTGCAATCGGACCATTTTGGACTGGCAGCTCCAGGTGAAAAATCAGACCTGTTTGAATTAGAAAAGCTATTACATGAGGGAACTGGACTGAATGAATAAGTGCTGCCCTCCTCTCCATCTTCACTCAATAGCAATGGTACATGCCATCTGTGTGATGGCATGTGTATTTCACCTGGCAATCACAGGCCAATGTGTGATGCCACTGCCAGGCAGCATGCAGAAAATGTGTTCATCTTCCATCTTGGTGTCATCAGTGTGTGCCATTTGCCTACCCTTCATACGCAGTGAGGGTGCATGCATGGGAGGGTTTTAGTCATGTGGGACATGTGTCAATCAAGTACTGGTTCTGTTGCTTCTCAGCCCTCATTGTGTGCCATGGTGCTAATGCCTGTTTCCATTTGTTTGCTTTTATGTCTTTGCAGGGGAAGACGCACCTGATACTGCTGGGGTTGTGGAGATGGTGCAGACCCAGGAGGGGTCTGAGGGCTGAACGACCACCAGTGAGGGACGTGGTGTGGTGGTGGGTGAGAACCCACAACTGCTGCAGGTCGTGCTCTCAAGGGGTGTCTCTGGCTGCACCTCCCCCGAGCTGTACTCAGGTGTTGATTCCGATGATGAGACCTACGTGCCGTCGCAGTTGAGTGTTCCTGGGAGGGATTCTGTTCTGTCCCACCCACCTGCACCAGGGTCAGAACCCTCAATGGGGATGTCAGTGTTGGCAGCTACGCCTTTGGTGGTTACGGATGCAGGGTCACACTCCGCGACATCTGATCCTGTTCCTGGGCCAGCAGATCAGAGGGGGAATGCAGTCCTGCAGCCTCAGGCAGTGCCGGCACAGCAAGGCGCAGTTCGCCTTGCCCCAGACAGGTGTGGTGCCCGCCGACGTGGTGGCCGTACGCCACCTGGCAATACCGCATGGGAGCAATCCATTTATGGTATGGCAACCCAACAGGCAGCATCATCAGAGATGATGGCTCAGGCCATGAATAGGGTGGCCACTTCCATTGTCCCCCCCCGAAAGGCTGATGGAGCGACTACAGCAGGCAACCGACTCCATCTGCCAGTCACACAGGGAGGACATGTTGGCGTCCAACAGGGACAGGCGGGCGGCACTGGCGACTCTGCAGGAAGCCATCTCCATAGAGTCCCAGGGCCACAGGGAAGCCCTGAGGCTGGAACTCCTTCACCTCAGGACGACTCTTGTTGAGCCTGAGGCTTCAACAAACCGAAGGACAGAACAGCAGCTGGAGCGTCTCACCCGTACGCTCTCAGCTGAGATGCAGGCAACTAGGGCGGAGGTCCGGGCATCCCGTGAGTTGTTGAATGGGGACCTCCGCACACTCATCCTCCAGAACGAGACCTACCACACCCGCATGCTTGCAGCCATGGAGGAACAGACTAGGGCCTTGCGTGGGCTGCCTCCCATAGTGCCACCACCTCCGGATGCAGCTGCACAGGGTGATAATAGCGACAGCAGTGATACTCCCCCAATAGGGTAGCCGTGTGGGCCATGAGCCCATGGAGGTGTTTTTTTTTCGCAAGATCCACACAGGTGGGTTTTGGTGTGCACCCTGTCCTCGGACCTCCTGGGTGGCCTCCCCAAGCCCCCCGGGCCCATTAATGGCCATTTTTGATTTTTTCTTTTTTTATTTTTTATTTTTTTTATTTTTATTTTTTATTTTTTTGGGACAGTGTGTTGCCTTGTGTGGCTCCCGTGGGCATACGCTGCATTGTGGCTGGGCACATGCAGGCTTGTCATGTATTTGGTTCAGATGCTTGGGTTTTTGTCACACACACCCCTCCTGCTTCCCGTTTCCATGGGCTTGCAAAGGGTGTGCCCAAGTGACATTGACGTACATGGTGACATTGGACTCCCACTACATGTGTGGGTAGTCTAGTCAATACTGTGTATACATTCCTAGTGCATATTGTTGTTGTGTTATACACTGCATGTTGCATTGATGTGTAACTCATCATCCATGTCTACCTCCTAATTTGCAGGTCCTTTCCTCATTTCTACACAAGGCCCTCTACTTTGGAGATGGGGTCCATGTTGGCAGCAGTGCACCGAGAACTCTACATGGCGGCAACACTGTACAGTTGGAAGTGGTGGGAGTGCAGGCATTTCCAGGTGGTGAGACTACTGATTCCTTACATTCGTAATGTCATGTTAATGGTAGTTTTGAGGGTCAGTAGCTGATAAGTGTTATTGCTAAATACCTGCTCAAGTGTGTTGTTGGTCCTGCATTACTGTGAGCATTTCAGGTGTAGCGAGTTTCAATTAGGGACACTGTACTTTGTGACACTTGTGTCATGTTGTGGGGATTACTTTGTTTACCTGCACATAGCATGACATGGCACGGTGTGTCGTGTGGCGGTGCTGGGGATGGGTTGGGTGACATGGCACTGTCCTCATGTTGCATTTTGCAAGTGGGTATTCATTTTAGCTGCATGAATGTGTTTTTTCACGAAACTGCATTGGTGGTGTCTGTGTAGGTAGGGATGCACACATTGTAACACTTCCAGGTGAACAATCTCAGGCTGATATGGTTTTGACGGTTGATTCTCCAGACATTCAGGATCAGTGTCAGGTTGAGTCATCATTGATTGTAAGATGGTATGTGCCAGGGCAGTGTGCACTCCACAGGGGTGTGATTTCTAAGTGAAGTAATTAGCCACTAGCTGTGTACGGGCTGCCTCCCCCGTGCCCTTTACCCTCCCATGCGCAGCGGGCGTGCATGTGGTTGGGGATGTGGGGGCACCACCATGTCCACGGCCAGGCCCCGGCGTGTTGCAACGTTGTGCAGGACACATGCTGCCACTATGATCCTGCACACTACTGGGGGAGCGTATAACAGCTGCCCGCCAGAACGGTCAAGGGAGCGAAAGCGTGACTTAAGCACTCCTAATGTGCGCTCCACTATGGCCCGGGTTGCAATATGGGCTGTGTTATATCTTACCTCGGGTGGCGTGGTGGGGTTCCGAATTGGCGTCATCATGTTGGGGCTGAGAGGGTAGGCACTGTCCCCTGTGGAGGTGGTGATGGGTATCATTGGTGGGGTTGTGACCTTGCTCAGTATCTGACATGCATGCATGTGCAGTGGCATTCATACTCACCAAGCAGCCATGTATCGCCATGCCGCCCAGCTTCTAGGTCCCGGCTTAGGGTGGACATTCGGTAAATGAAGCTGTCGTGGGTGGACCCGGGATAGTTGGCATATACTGAGGTGATGATTCCCTTGGCATTACATACTACCTGCACGTTGATTGAATGCCAGTGCTTGCGGTTCCTATAGATGTGCTCAGATGCCCTGGGGGGACGTAGAGCCACATGGGTGCAGTCGATGGCACCTAGCACTTTGGGGAATCGTGCCACACCGTAAAAATCCAGGGCGGCAGCATGCCTTTCTGCAGGTGTTCTGGGCAGGTATATGTGCCTGCGGACTGATGGGCGTGCAGTGATGATGTTCAAGACCTGGTGTAGGCAGCGTGACTGTGTGGCCTATGACACCCCACCCACTATGGCACTTGTCCGCTGAAATGATCCAGTGGCTAAGAAGTGCAGTACATTGAGGACCTTCTCCAAGGGGCTGAGTGCTTGGGAGCACAGGGTGGGTGATGTGAGGTCATCCTCCCACTCACTCACCAGGTCCAGTATTATGTGTGGTGGAAACCTGTACCTCCTATACACCTGGTCATCAGGCATCCCGAAAAGGCTGGTTCTGGGTGTGAAAATTCTGGCCCTGACTATCCTCCTCCTCCTCCTTTGGTAGCCCACGGCCACTGCTGCTAGGAACGGTATATTCATCCTGGCGTCTGAGCTTGTTATTTTTTTGCGCGCAAATTTATGCGTCGCGGGTCGACGTATGCCTGCTTCCTACTGGCGTACGTGTTTCTTTGCGCGTGTTGTAGGCGAGCATGTGAAACTTCCCGCGCACCCCGGAATACACGTGCACTGATGTACTCGAGTGTGTAAGTGCCCGCGCACCCCTGAAATACACGTACATAGGCCAATCGCGTTACGCGCACTTTTGTCCAATTACACGCGATGACACTCTGACGTGCAGTCTTTCCACGTGTGCTCCAGCATCACGTGCTATGAGGGAAACACCCGTGCGGGTCACGTCACAGACGCGCTTACGCGCTGAGGGCCTTTGGTCCAATAGAATTGCGTATGCGTGCTGACGCGCTTACGCGCTGAGGGCCTTTGGTCCAATAGAATCGCGTATGCGTGCTGTCACGCTTACGCGCTAAGGGCCTTTCCTCGAATTTCACGCTGACGTGCAGGATTTTCACGTGCCAAATCACTCCGTATCAAGCTGGCCACGCGAAAACACACGGAAGACCACGCTCCTGCCCAGAAGGCCGAATTACTGCCCCCCAGTGCCCCGAGCAGCCTCCCACGTGCCATCTGCTGCTGCCTGCCTGCCTGCCTGCCGCCACCGTGCCCTGCCATTTGGTGCCTGCACATCAGCCATCTGCAGGGGTCCAGTTGCTGTGTCCACCCCTGCTGGAACAGAAGACTCCCGACTTGGATAACATCGCTCCACAGCCCAGCCCCAGGACCCAGTTGCCCACCCACTCCTGCCTCTGGGGTTGCCATGTCGGGCACTTCAACATCTGGCACCAGTGGCAACCCCAGGCCAGAGGGGCAGAGGGGCATCAGCTTCACTGCCACCGAAGTTGGTGTCCTGGTGGAGCATGTCCTGGGGCAGTATGATGCCCTCTTTGGATCGTCCCGCGCCAGCAAGGAAGGACGGGAGAGGATCTGGGCCGACTGTGTGGTTGCCATCAATGATGAAGGGGTGGCAACCCGTGACGTCCAGAAGATCAAGAAGCGCTGGGAGGACTTGAGGTCCAGGACCCTCGTGAAGGCCCGGTGCCTCGTGGAGGGGGGCCGAGGCCGCATGAGTTCCATCCAGATGAGGGTCCTGGAACGCGTACGCCCAGCGCTCCACGCCCAGATCCTTGAGAGGGAGACCCGTCTGGAGTTGAGCGGTAAGTGGCCAAGCATTGCTGGGTGAGACAGGGCATGTTGCGGTGTGCTGGTTGTCTGATACTTGCCTGTATGTGTGACATAGGCCATGTATGCATGTATGTGTGCAGGGACATCATGGTAATGCATGTGCGACCAGTGATGTGTGAACCACATGGTTGTTGCATGTGTTTAAATGCGACATGGGGAGCCCTATGCAGATTTTACACATGAGAGAATGCCAGTCTCTGTTCCTGGACATGGGTGGGGGTGAGGGATGCGTGCTGATGCCAGGTACATATATGGTAGCCATGTCTGTGTGCCTGACCTGCGTGTCTGTGACTTGTGAATGCCATGGATGCATGCCACATGTGTGTGACAATGCACAGATTCACTGATGCAGCCTAGTTATCCTTGTATCCGCTGTGTTTGGGGTGTATGAGGCCAGATGGATGTGACTGAGGTGAAGTGTGTGCATGTGATCGGCATGACCCATGATGCATGTGAGTTCCATATCATTGTATGTTTCAAGAGTCCATTGGACATGTATGGAAATGTCCATGGCATGCACCATGCCTGTTACTGTGTGTGTTTTGCCTGAACTGACCCATGTGTTGTGGAGGGACATGATGGAAGTGTACTTTGACAGTGGTACTCATCTGCTATTGCTTCCTGTGTAGGGGACCATTGTACAGTACCCTGATGCTTGTGTTCTATGTCTCCCTCTACGCAGTGGCTAGTGAAGAAGAGGGCGGAGACGGCGCTGTGGAGCAAGGCGGCGGGGATGCCCCCACGGCTGCAGCGGAAGGGGTGGGTGAGCCCCCACAGGGGCCTGCTATGGCGGAAGACGGTGAGGAGCCATCGAGGTTGGTGGTTTCCACAGAGGAGGAGGAGGCCGCCACTGAGGCACCCATGGGGCCTGGTGGGGGCATCCCTGCTGGTGCAAGTGGTGCAGTCCAGGGGCAGGGGCAGGACGCAGCACAGGTCACCGTGGAGGGGCCTGTGCATGTCGCTGTCCCTGACCCTGTGAGTGCACCACCATGCACCAGCAGGGATGCCCCGTCCCAGGCCCGTCCGCAGGTAGAGGGGATGTCCATGTCACCTGACTCCCCTCCACCTGTGGACGAGGGGACCCGTGGCCGTATGGAGAAGGTCCTGATTGGGGTCGCGATGCACGCGGGTGCAATTCGTGATGACGTGCGTGCTTCCCGGGAGGAGCACGCACGTCATCACGAAGAGCACCGTGCCAACGTGGCCCAATTGGGATCTTCCATGTTCGGGGGTTTCCTGCATGTGTCGGCCAATCTGGCGGCCCTCTCCTCCTCTGCGGAGGCTATAAGCCGGTCGTTCTCCATGCCGTCTTCCGGCCCAGATGCCACCAGGGCCCCCTGTGGACTTGCCCTGACCAATGCACCCAACTTGGTGGGGATCCCATCCCTGCCACCGTCGGGAGTCGGAGGTCCAGCAGGGGTGGACACCACAGCAACTGTACCCCAGCAGATGGAGGATGTGCCGGTATCATCAGGCAGGGCACGTGCACGACGGTGTCGGTGGATTCCATCAGCCTGGATGCCGTCATGCTTGCAGAGGCAGTTGCGTCGGAGGCAGCAGCAGAGTCAACGTGGGAGGGATCATGGCTCGGGGCCATCAACATCGGAGGGGCAGGCATCGGCCGGAGGGCAGGAGGACCCAGGACAGGAAGTGTCTTCTGTGTGGTTGCGGTTGGGCCAGCAGATAGGTGCGGAGCGGCGGCGGGCGGAAGAGGCGCAGCTCACGATGGTCAGGGTGGAGAACTCCATGCGGAGGCCCCTGAGGCGGGCCGAGTGCCTCGAGGAAATCCGCAGGGGGTTGGAGGAGCAGATGGCGTCGTCTCTGCGGACCCTCTGGGCCATGGAACAGGACCGCCTCTGGGACATAGACGAGGAGTTTGATGATGCCCTGGCCCGGAACACCACGGAGTGAGTCGCTGGACTTGCCCGCCGCCTTTTTATATAGTTCTTTAGTTTTAGGTTTCCTTTGTTTCTTCTTATGATTTGGAGTCGACGGACACTGCTCCACTTTTTGTATATAGTTGCATTTTAGTTAGGGTTTTTTGTAGGTTTCCTTTGTTCAGTTGGGCTCATGGACCCTTGGATGTTTTGTACATAGTTCTTCATTGGATTGTTTTTTTTTTTTTTTATTTATCCACCATGGAGCAATGGTCTTTGCATTTATTTTTCTCTCTCGGATTGATTTTATTTTTAATGTGACTTTAGACAACATTTTTTTGGATTTGGATTTGTAGTTTTGATTTTTTTGGACGGACATGCAGCTTATCTTTTTTTCATTGCCATTGTAGTTTGTTTCATTTCATTTGCATTCAATTTTTTTTAATACAATTTTGTTTTCATACTTCACTGTGTGGTATCATCTCATTGGTTTCATGCATGTCATGTTGGGTGTTTTCCCATTCAATTGCAACCATTGTGTGTGACGGACATGGGTTCATTTGCTTTATGAACATTGGGGGTGTAGCATGT
The DNA here is from genome assembly GCF_040938575.1 of Ambystoma mexicanum. NCBI lineage: Eukaryota > Metazoa > Chordata > Amphibia > Caudata > Ambystomatidae > Ambystoma > Ambystoma mexicanum. The sequence goes on from NC_090926.1 coordinate 532,478,229, forward strand.
AATTTCCATTTCCATGTGGGTGAATGGGTTACTTGGTAGGGCCTTTTGGCTGTGGAGGCTGACCATAACGCACATGATTGGGGATTGTGAGGACCTGGGTGCAGGGGGACATGAGTGGGGGCCTGGTGGGGGCTGCCCATGGTGGCTGGGGGGTGTGGGTGGTGGGAGACATGGGTGGGGGCCTGGTGGAGGGTGCCCCACACTGCTGGGGGGTGGGGGTGGTGGGAGACATGAGTGGGGGCCTGGTGGAGGCTGCCCATGGTGGCTGGGGGGTGGGGGTGGGTGGGAGACATGAGTGGGGGCCTGGTGGGGGCTGCCCATGATGGCTGGGGGGTGGGGGTGATAGGGGACATGAGTGGGGGCCTGGTGGAGGCTGCCCATGGTGGCTGGGGGGTGGGGCTAGTGGGAGACATGAGTGGGGGCCTGGTGGAGGCTGCCCCTGCACTGCTGGGGGGTGGGGGTGATAGGGGACATGGGTGGGAGCCTGGTGGGGGCTGCCCATGGTGGCTGGGGGGGGTGGGTGGGAGACATGAGTGGGGGCCTGGTGGGGGCTGGCCATGGTGGCTGGGGGGTGGGGGTGATAGGGGACATGAGTGGGGGCCTGGTGGAGGGTGCCCCACACTGCTGGGGTTGACATGAGTGGGGGCCTGGTGGAGGCTGCCCCTGGATGCTGGGGGGTGGGGGTGCAGGGGGACATGAGTGGGGGCCTGGTGGGGGATGCCCATGGTGGCTGGGGGTTGGGGGTGGTGGGAGACATGGGTGGGGGCCTGGTGGAGGGTGCCCCACACTGCTTGGGGGTGGGGGTGGTGGGAGACATGAGTGGGGGCCTAGTGGAGGCTGCCCATGGGGGCTGGGGGGTGGGGTGGGTGGGAGACATGAGTGGGGGCCTGGTGGGGCTGCCCATGGTGGCTGGGGGGTGGGGGTGATAGGGGACATGAGTGGGGGCCTGGTGGAGGCTGCCCATGGTGGCTGGGGGGTGGGGGTGGTGGGAGACATGAGTGGGGGCCTGGTGGAGGCTGCCCCTGCACTGCTGAGGGGTGGGGTGGTGGGAGACAAGAGTGGGGGCCTGGTGGAGGCTGCCCCTGGATGCTGGGGGGTGGGGGTGCAGGGGGACATGAGTGGGGGCCTGGTGGGGGATGCCCATGGTGGCTGGGGGTGGGGGTGCAGAGGGACATGAGTGGGGGCCTGGTGGGGGATGTCCATGGTGGCTGGGGGGTGGGGGTGATAGGGGACATGAGTGGGGGCCTGGTGGAGGCTGCCCATGTGGCTGGGGGTGGGGGTGGTGGGAGACATGAGTGGGGGCCTGGTGGAGGCTGCCCCTGCACTGCTGGGGGTGGGGGTGATAGGGGAAATGGGTGGGAGCCTGGTGGGGGCTGCCCATGGTAGCTGGGGGGGTGGGGGTGGGTGGGGGACATGAGTGGGGGCCTGGTGGAGGGTGCCCCACACTGCTGGGGGGTGGGGGGGGTGGGAGACATGAGTGGGGGCCTGGTGGAGGCTGCCCCTGGATGCTGGGGGGTGGGGGTGCAGGGGGACATGAGTGGGGGCCTGGTGGGGGATGCCCATGGTGGCTGGGGGGTGGGGGTGGTGGGAGACATGGGTGGGGGCCTGGTGGAGGGTGCCCCACACTGCTGGGGGGGGTGGGGGTGGTGGGAGACATGAGTGGGGGCCTGGTGGAGGCTGCCCATGGTGGCTGGGGGGTGGGGGTGGGTGGGAGACATGAGTGGGGGGCCTGGTGGGGGCTGCCCATGGTGGCTGGGGGATGGGAGTGATAGGGGACATGAGTGGGGGCCTGGTGGAGGCTGCCCATGGTGGCTGGGGGGTGGGGGTGGTGGGAGACATGGGTGGGGGCCTGGTGGAGGGTGCCCCACACTGCTGGGGGCGTGGGGGTGGTGGGAGACATGAGTGGGGGCCTGGTGGAGGCTGCCCATGGTGGCTGGGGGTGGGTGTGGGTGGGAGACATGAGTGGGGGCCTGGTGGGGGCTGGCCATGGTGGCTGGGGGGTGGGGGTGATAGGGGACATGAGTGGGGGCCTGGTGGAGGGTGCCCCACACTGCTGGGGGGGTGGGGGTGGTGGGAGACATGATTGGGGGCCTGGTGGAGGCTGCCCCTGGATGCTGGGGGGTGGGGGTGCAGGGGGACATGAGTGGGGGCCTGGTGGGGGATGCCCATGGTGGCTGGGGGTTGGGGGTGGTGGGAGACATGGGTGGGGGCCTGGTGGAGGGTGCCCCACACTGCTGGGGGGGTGGGGGTGGTGGGAGACATGAGTGGGGGCCTGGTGGAGGCTGCCCATGGTGGCTGGGGGGTGGGGTGGGTGGGAGACATGGTTGGTGGCCTGGTGGGGGCTGCCCATGGTGGCTGGGGGGTGGGGGTGATAGGGGACATGAGTGGGGGCCTGGTGGAGGCTGCCCATGGTGGCTGGGGGGTGGGGGTGGTGGGAGACATGAGTGGGGGCCTGATGGAGGCTGCCCCTGCACTGCTGAGGGGTGGGGGTGGTGGGAGACAAGAGTGGGGGCCTGGTGGAGGCTGCCCCTGGATGCTGGGGGGTGGGGGTGCAGGGGGACATCAGTGGGGGCCTGGTGGGGGATGCCCATGGTGGCTGGGGGGTGGGGGTGCAGAGGGACATGAGTGGGGGCCTGGTGGGGGATGTCCATGGTGGCTGGGGGGTGGGGGTGATAGGAGACATGAGTGGGGGCCTGGTGGGGGCTGCCCATGGTGGCTGGGGGATGGGAGTGATAGGGGACATGAGTGGGGGCCTGGTGGAGGCTGCCCATGGTGGCTGGGGGGTGGGGGTGGTGGGAGACATGGGTGGGGGCCTGGTGGAGGGTGCCCCACACTGCTGGGGGCATGGGGGTGGTGGGAGACATGAGTGGGGGCCTGGTGGAGGCTGCCCATGGTGGCTGGGGGTGGGTGGGAGACATGAGTGGGGGCCTGGTGGGGGCTGCCCATGATGGCTGGGGGGTGGGGGTGATAGGGGACATGAGTTGGGGCCTGGTGGAGGCTGCCCATGGTGGCTGGGGGGTGGGGCTGGTGGGAGACATGAGTGGGGGCCTGGTGGAGGCTGCCCCTGCACTGCTGGGGGGTGGGGGTGATAGGGGACATGGGTGGGAGCCTGGTGGGGGCTGCCCATGGTGGCTGGGGGGGGGTGGGTGGGAGACATGAGTGGGGGCCTGGTGGAGGGTGCCCCACACTGCTGGGGGGGTGGGGGTGGTGGGAGACATGAGTGGGGGCCTGGTGGAGGCTGCCCATGGTGGCTGGGGGGTGGGGTGGGTGGGAGACATGAGTGGGGGCCTGGTGGGGGCTGCCCATGGTGGCTGGGGGGTGGGGGTGATAGGGGACATGAGTGGGGGCCTGGTGGAGGCTGCCCATGGTGGCTGGGGGGTGGGGGTGGTGGGAGACATGAGTGGGGGCCTGGTGGAGGCTGCCCCTGCACTGCTGAGGGGTGGGGGTGGTGGGAGACAAGAGTGGGGGCCTGGTGGAGGCTGCCCCTGGATGCTGGGGGGTGGGGGTGCAGGGGGACATGAGTGGGGGCCTGGTGGGGGATGCCCATGGTGGCTGGGGGGTGGGGGTGCAGAGGGACATGAGTGGGGGCCTGGTGGGGGATGTCCATGGTGGCTGGGGGGTGGGGGTGATAGGAGACATGAGTGGGGGCCTGGTGGAGGCTGCCCATGGTGGCTGGGGGGTGGGGGTGGTGGGAGACATGAGTGGGGGCCTGGTGGAGGCTGCCCCTGCACTGCTGGGGGTGGGGGTGATAGGGGACATGGGTGGGAGCCTGGTGGGGGCTGCCCATGGTAGCTGGGGGGGTGGGGGTGGGTGGGAGACATGAGTGGGGGCCTGGTGGGGGCTGGCCATGGTGGCTGGGGGGTGGGGGTGATAGGGGACATGAGTGGGGGCCTGGTGGAGGGTGCCCCACACTGCTGGGGGGTGGGGGTGGTGGGAGACATGAGTGGGGGCCTGGTGGAGGCTGCCCCTAGATGCTGGGGGGTGGGGGTGCAGGGGGACATGAGTGGGGGCCTGGTGGGGGATGCCCATGGTGGCTGGGGGGTGGGGGTGGTGGGAGACATGGGTGGGGGCCTGGTGGAGGGTGCCCCACACTGCTGGGGGGGTGGGGGTGGTGGGAGACATGAGTGGGGGCCTGGTGGAGGCTGCCCATGGTGGCTGGGGGGTGGGGGTGGGTGGGAGACATGAGTGGGGGCCTGGTGGGGCCTGCCCATGGTGGCTGGGGGATGGGAGTGATAGAGGACATGAGTGGGGGCCTGGTGGAGGCTGCCCATGGTGGCTGGGGGGTGGGGGTGGTGGGAGACATGAGTGGGGGCCTGGTGGAGGCTTCCCCTGCACTGCTGAGGGGTGGGGGTGGTGGGAGACATGAGTGGGGGCCTGGTGGAGGCTGCCCTTGGATGCTGGGGGGAGGGGGTGCAGGGGGACATGAGTGGGGGCCTGGTGGGGGATGCCCATGGTGGCTGGGGGGTGGGGGTGCAGAGGGACATGAGTGGGGGCCTGGTGGGGGATGCCCATGGTGGCTGGGGGGTGGGGGTGATAGGGGACATAAGTGGGGGCCTGGTGGAGGCTGACCATGGTGGCTGGGGGGTGGGGGTGGTGGGAGACATGAGTGGGGGCCTGGTGGAGGCTGCCCCTGCACTGCTGGGGGGTGGGGGTGATAGGGGACATGGGTGGGAGCCTGGTGGGGGCTGCCCATGGTGGCTGGGGGGGGGGTGGTAGACATGAGTAGGGGCCTGGTGGGGGCTGGCCATGGTGGCTGGTGGGTGGGGGTGATAGGGGACATGAGTGGGGGCCTGGTGGAGGGTGCCCCACACTGCTGGGGGGTTGGGGTGCTGGGTGACATGAGCAGGTGTGCAGGGTAGTCCCCTGTGGTGTCGGCTGCCTGCAGGGGCCGTGGAGGGTGTACAGGGAATACCTGGGAGCACACAGCCAAATCGCGTGTAGAATTTCCCATGAGTGGGGGCCGTGTGGAGGCTGCCCCTGGATGCTGGGGGGTGGGGGTGCAGGGGGACATGAGTGGGGTCCTGGTGGGGGATTCCCATGGTGGCTGGGGGGTGGGGGTGCAGGGGGACATGAGTGGGGGCCTGGTGGAGGGTGCCCCTGCACTGCTGAGGGGTGGGGGTGGTGGGAGACATGAATTGGACATGAGTGGGGGCCTGGTGGAGGGTGCCCCTGGATGCTGGGGGGTGGGGGTGCAGGGGGACATGAGTGGGGGCCTGGTGGAGGGTGCCCCTGCACTGCTGAGGGGTGGGGGTGGTGGGAGACATGAGTTGGACATGAGTGGGGGCCTGGTGGGGGCTGACCATGGTGGCTGGGGGGTGGGGGTTATAGGGGACATGAGTGGGGGCCTGGTGGAGGGTGCCCCACACTGCTGGGGGGGTGGGGTGGTGGGAGACATGAGTGGGGGCCTGGTGGAGGCTGCCCCTGGATGCTGGGGGGTGGGGGTGCAGGGGGACATGAGTGGGGGCCTGGTGGGGGATGCCCATGGTGGTTGGGGGGTGGGGGTGCAGGGGGACATGAGTGGGGGCCTGGTGGAGGGTGCCCCTGCACTGCTGAGGGGTGGGGGTGCTGGGTGACATGAGCAGGTGTGCAGGGTAGTCCCCTGTGGTGTCGGCTGCCTGCAGGGGCCGTGGAGGGTGTACAGGGAATACCTGGGAGCACACAGCCAAATCGCGTGTAGAATTTCCCATGAGTGGGGGCCGTGTGGAGGCTGCCCCTGGATGCTGGGGGGTGGGGGTGCAGGGGGACATGAGTGGGGTCCTGGTGGGGGATTCCCATGGTGGCTGGGGGGTGGGGGTGCAGGGGGACATGTGTGGGGGCCTGGTGGAGGGTGCCCCTGCACTGCTGAGGGGTGGGGGTGGTGGGAGACATGAATTGGACATGAGTGGGGGCCTGGTGGAGGGTGCCCCTGGATGCTGGGGGGTGGGGGTGCAGGGGGACATGAGTGGGGGCCTGGTGGAGGGTGCCCCTGCACTGCTGAGGGGTGGGGGTGGTGGGAGACATGAGTTGGACATGAGTGGGGGCCTGGTGGGGGCTGGCCATGGTGGCTGGGGGGTGGGGGTGATAGGGGACATGAGTGGGGGCCTGGTGGAGGGTGCCCCACACTGCTGGGGGGTGGGGTGGTGGGAGACATGAGTGGGGGCCTGGTGGAGGCTGCCCCTGGATGCTGGGGGGTGGGGGTGCAGGGGGACATGAGTGGGGGCCTGGTGGGGGATGCCCATGGTGTTTGGGGGGTGGGGGTACAGGGGGACATGAGTGGGGGCCTGGTGGAGGGTGCCCCTGCACTGCTAAGGGGTGGGGGTGATAGGGGACATGAGTGGGGGCCTGGTGGAGGGTGCCCCACACTGCTGGGGGGTTGGGGTGCTGGGTGACATGAGCAGGTGTGCAGGGTAGTCCCCTGTGGTGTCGGCTGCCTGCAGGGGCCGTGGAGGGTGTACAGGGAATACCTGGGAGCACACAGCCAAATCGCGTGTAGAATTTCCCGCGTACCCCTGAAATACACGTACCCAGCCAAATCGCGTGTGGAAATTCCTGCGCACGTACCCGGCCAAATCGCGTGTGGGACTTCCCGCGCACCCCTGAGATCCACGTACCCAGCCAAATCGCGTGTGGAAATTCCCGCGCACGTACCCGGCCAAATCGCGTGTGGGACTTCCCGCGCACCCCTGAGATCCACGTACCCAGCCAAGTCGCGTGTGGAAATTCCTGTACACGTACCCGGCCAAATCGTGTGTGGAACTTCCCGCGCACCCCTGAAATCCACGTACCCTTCTAAATCGCGTGTGAGACTTCCCTCGCACCCCTGAGATCCACGTATCCAGCCAAATCGCGTGTGGAAATTCCCATGCACGTACCCGGCCAAATCGCGTGTGCAACTTCCCGCGCACCCCTGAAATCCATGTACCCTGCCAAATCGCGTGTGGGACTTCCCGCGCACCCCTGAGATCCACGTACCCAGCCAAATCACGTGTGGACATTCCCGCGCACGTACCCGGCCAAGTCGCGTGTGAAAGTTCCTGCGCACCCCGCAATACACGCACACGTTATTTTTCAGTCAGTGGGTATCCGTGTTTGTGGGTACCCCTTTGCACGTCATTTGTCCTGGAGGGCCACAGTATAGGATATTCATCATAGCTGTATATAGGTGCTATTTGTTGGCGCACCTTTTGGCGCACATTTATTACAGACGCAGAGACGCTACCGCCTGCTTTCTTGTGGCGGTCGTGTTTGTGCCTGTGCACTGGTTTGACCGTGTGCTTTTTTGCCCTATTCGATTCCATGAATACGTGTTGTAGGCGAGCGTGTGGGCGTTCCGCGCACTTGCACCCTGTACTTCCCCCGGGGGCGCCCACATTTTGGCAAGTTGTTCCCCATTCCGAGTGTTACGCCCCGTGTTCCGCCTACTTTTGTTGTGTGCGCCGCGCTATGTGCGATTTTCGCTGTGGCCTGTGCGATTTTCGCTGTGACCTGGCGCACGCCGTTAGATGGCCTGTGTGCAAAAGTGCGCTGCGCACTTTTTTAGCGCACATCCGATGGTTTTCTCACGCACGCCCTTCCATGAATCGATGTGCGCTGCTTTTCGTGCGATTTTCGCACTTGCACTGCGATTTTCGCTATTCCACTGCGAATCGCACGTTTTTGGCCACTTGCACCGCGCTAATTATTCCATGAATCGGCCTGTTAGTTTCCTTTGCTCCAAAAGGGTCAGGAAAAGGTGTATTATGTCCCGTGGTCACACAGGGACCAGAACAATTTAATAGAGACACTTCCTTCACTCACTAGAGGGGCCGGGAAGTGCATTTATGCATTTAAGAAACACACTTCTGGTGTCAAGTTGGCAGTGGTGGACATGAAAGCGTATTCACAACTCTAATGGGGGAATGCACAGACAAGCTTTGGAGGAGAGCAGAGTATCAGCTGGATACAAATGCCCATGATGGAGCAGCTTTCAATAATTGCAAGGCTCGGATATGGGGGGACCCTGCGGATTATGTATCCCAATACACCAAATATAAATTCTGTTTTAGCTAAGACGATAAAGTTGAATGATGATCCTGCTGCACACATCCAGTTAATTCAGGAGATGTGGAGGGCAGAGACAGAAGAAGCATGGGATTAGAATGATGGTGATTTTTTACCACATGCTAAAGAAGGGACTTACCAAGGAAGTCCAGCATGATTTAGATAAAGTAGTAGAGATGAAGCCAGAGTTGGCCAGAAATTCAGGCACATATTGTGCATTTTTGTAAAAGGGAGCTATAGAAGGAAAAGGAAATAATAGAGCAGGCACAAAAGGCAGAGACCCAGCTAGTTCAGAAAAAGCTAGCAAAAATCTGTTTGGAAGTGCCAGTGATTACTAGCTCCATGGAGGGACAGCAGGGACAATCGGGACAACTGGGACATGGAGAATCAGGTCTGACACATGGTTGGATGGATGTGTATGCCCCTGTTTCAAGGAAAATGAGAGGGTTTCCGAGGTGTAGGGGAGGATTTTCATGAGGAAGTGGGTCATTTGGTGGGTTCTGAGCACTGAGGCTCCGGTTTAACGGGCCATTGGGAAATAACTATGGAGGGGTGAATGGGATTCAGTGTTGGTCATATAGATGGCTGGGACATGTGTCACAAGATTACCGGAACAGACCACAGTATTTTGACGTACTAGCCCAGCAAATGCAATCCCCAACTATGTTATATACCCCAAGCTCTGTGGCAATCGCAGCAGGCATTGGTTGAATAGAACCCAGCGACATGGGAGAAGAATTCTGTAACCCAAGTAACGGTCACTCGTTACACTGGAGCAATTGTTTTTGGAAGGCGTCATTTTTCGCTCCCCAGTGCTAATATGTACCAGGAGTAGGACAACCCACAGAGATCTCTGATGTGTCCAGGCCTGTCCATTACCACCGATCTGGAAGAGGAACCCCGATTGGTGTGCAGGTAGATGACCAAAGGTTTTCATTCATGGTCGATATAGTGGCTACACAATCTTGCATTAAGGAAGGTAAGTTCCCTTTGTCAGGCAAAACTATGAACACACAAGAATTCTCTGGGGCTATCCTGTTGGTTCCTTATACTGAAGATATATGTATCAAGGTAGGTACACAAAATATATCTGCCCCTTTGTTGTATTGCAGACATGTCCCGGCTAATCTCTTGGGCAGAGATCTCTTCAGTAAGCATTGAATGTTGATTGCTTTCACAGACCAAGGTCTAGTATGCTCTATTCCCGGTTTATATCCAGTAAGAGAAGCAGCGTATTTTCAGGCATACTGTAGTGACAGAGCAATAAGGGAGAGGCTGTACATTCAATTGTGTTTCTTTATGGGGTAATTGTTTTGTTGAGTTGGGTCCCAGAAATTAGAGATCAGCTATGGCAGGTACCGTTTCAGGTTTTATTTGGCCAGTTGTGCCGCAGGAGGCAACACTAGGCACCAGTGTTATATTCTCCTAGAGGCTGTAGTGATCAAGAAGAACAAGGTGGTTCTCTCAGGTACTGATGAGGAAGATTGAGAGTGATACACGGTGCTGTGTATCAATCCAACCATATTGTTAAGGGACATGTCCGACGAGCAATTGTTCAAAGACACTGAAGACACAGGAGAGATGGTTTTGGGATTGGAGTGGCTTGCCATATAGTGATAGAGGAAAGGGAAGTCCGCAGACCAGGCCCATCGTTAGAACTACATTGCCACATTAGAAGAAGGATTTGGAAAAGGTGCCCGACCATATATGGCCCAGCAATCCTCATGATGTGGGGCTGCTAAAGAGTGTTGGAGCAGTGCGGATAAAATTGAAACCTGGTGTGATATTACCATGGGTTAAGCAATACACCATGTCTAGAGAGGGGGCAAGGGGATTAACAATACCATTATGGCGTTGTTAAAGCAAGGCATAATACAACCTTCTGTGTCCCCATGTAACACGTCCATCTACCCTGTGTAGAAGGCGAAGGGGTCCAGTTGGAGGATGGTCCAGGATTTGTGCCCCCTCAATGATATTGTTGAGGCAGAATTTCTGGTGGTACCGAATCCTGCCACATTCTCTGAAATTCTCTGAAATATCCCTACTGGGTCAACCCACTTCATTGATTTAAAAAATGCATTTTCCCGATCCCCTTAAACCCCTATTCTCAATACCTTGGGGTGGTTATGTATCGTGGTCAGAGATTCAAGCACACAAGGTTGCCCCAGGGGTACTGTGAATCCCTAAGTGTTTTCAACGGGTGGTTCAAATCGATTACAGTAATTTACATGTGTCCAGTACAGTAATCCAGTAGATGGAATATTTGCTAGTTTGTAGCACTTCAGAAGAGCAGTGTCGAGGAGATTCAATAATGTTCCTTACCCTGCTTGCGGATAAGGGGTACAAAGTGGGCAAAGAAAAACTGCAGTATTGCCAGACAGAGGTAGTATATTTGGGGTGCTGGATATCTCCTACGGGAAGGAAGGTAAAGCCAGAGAGAGCCACTGCAGTTCAGAATACACCTGAGCTAGTCACTAAATGAAACAAATGCAGCAGTTTTTGGAGCTCTGTAACTATTGTAGATCATGGATCTTTGACTACTCTCATTATTTGAGGCCCTTACTGCGGGGACTTAAGGAAGCACACAGTGAAGTGTCCGATAGAATTATCTGAAGAAATGGTGACTTGCTTCCAGAAACTGAAGACTGCGATCAGTAATGCTCCGGTCTTGGTGACCCCCAATTCAAAGAAACAATTGTATTTCTTTTCTCACTTGACTGGGCAGGTGACGACAGCATTCCTGACCCAGCAAACATAGCTCAGCCATAAACCTTTATCATACTATAGCAGACTCCTAGACCAAGTGATGCAGGGACAGTTCACTTGTGAGCAAGCTTTAGAGGCAGAAGTTTTTTCAATTCAAAAGTCTTCAACCATTACCATGGGTTTCCCGGTGAAATTAGACGTGGAGCATGCAGTCTTTGTAATCTTAGAAAAATCCAAGTCGACTTTGACAACCCTAAGAGTCTCAGGGTATGTCGTTATTTTATCGAATGCATCTTTACATCCCATATGGTGTCACCTAGTCAATCCTGCAACATTTGTAGCTGAGCCAGTGAAACCTAATGACATTGTCCACGATTGTACAACATATGAGAGAGAAGAGGAAGAGAGGAAGAGTGTTAAGGAGGATCCTTTGGAGGGAGGGGAGGTACGTTTTGTTGATGGGTCCTCAACAATTAATCAGGACACGGGTGAGAGGCATACGGGTTCGGCCATTGTGTGCCTTGTGGATGAGAAATGCCAAGTCAGACTGAAGAAACAGTTGCCTTTGCCATACTCCACGCAAGCGGTGAAACTAGTGGCACTCATAGAGGCACTGGAAATGATTAAGGAGAAGGCAGTCACTATTCTGACTCTGCATATGTAACCTCTGCTGTACATTCCAGGCTATCAAGGTGGCATAGAAGAGGCTTTAGGAGATTTGACTGGACCATTGTCCAACATGCTGTGATGCTATACAGACTAATCAAATCGTTAACCCTGTCCACAGAGGTAGGGATTGTACAATGCACTGTGCACACCAATCGTACTAACTTAATATCACTTGGAAATGATGCCACAAACAGGGTGACAAAGGAAGCCGCATATTTGCCATTTACAGATTCCCAGAATATGGAAACCCTGCCCCAGCAGGTACAGTTGCCAGCACCAAATACCCCAGTCGTAGTGCTTCAAATCATAGAAATGCAAGGAAAAGCACCTAAAGAGGAACCAGAGTTTTGGGCAAAGAGAGGATGTGCCCTCTTGCCCACAGATTTGCTGTGGAGATAGGAGTTGAAGGGGAAGGTAGTAATGCCTGTAGGTCAACTCCTTGTGGCTCTATAGCAACTGCATTTCCTGTTGCACACTTCTCGATGACAAATTGCACCAGAGCTCCAGGAGGAATGGTTCATACAGAACCTACAGAAACAGGTAAGTAGATTTGCAGGATACTGTGTAGTTTGTAAGGAATTTAATCCTTGAAACACCATGAGGTCAGTATGGGAGTAGTTTTGCCAAGGCCCTCTGGGTCATTTCGGGAGCTCTATGTAGACTTTGTTGATATGCTTATGAAATGTAATAACTACCGGTATCTTATTGTGATAGTTTGTCCATTTAGTTTGTCCATTCACCAAGTGGCTTTCCATTGGTCCCTGCGTATACCCTGACGCTAAGCCTGTAGCAACATTTCTGGTGAGGGAGGCATTTCCACGGTGGGGGATTTCTGATGTTTTTAAAGTCCGACAATGGAACCCACTTTTTTAATACCTTGTTCTCAGAAATTACTTTGTTCTTGGGAATCAAGCACATGTTGTGTTCAGAGTACTACCCGCAGGCCAACAGGATTGTGGAAAGTTTAAACAGGGTCCTTAAAGCCCAGCTGGCCAAGATGTGCAATGATTTAAGACAATCATGGTTGCACTGCCTGCCTTTGGTGTTGTTTCATTATCATTATGGGGCATGGATTATACACACAACTCTAAGCTGCACGCACTGCATCAGATGCACATAGGACCACAGAGTTCCTAGGTGCGGAGTTTAGAGAGTACCTTAGGGCTTCAACCAAAAGGGTCAAGATATCTTCACAGGTTGTGTCTTCTCACCAACAGTTTACACGAGGAAGCAGCAAGGTAAGTGACAATCAGCAGAAGCAAATACTATATGGAGACTGAATTCACATCCGGGCCTTCATAGGCCGCTGGAATGAGTGACGTTTCCATGGGCTGCACTGTGTGATTTACAAGACTCCAACTACAGTGCAGGTGCACAGCACATCAGCGATATACAAAGAGATACCTGTACCCCTCCACCGGCACAGGAGCAGGCGCAAAGTTAAGTATGCCCTAAGGATTTGCAATTCATGCCAGTGGAAAAATGGGGTGAAGTTAGAAATCCAGCAGTTACATTTCTTTGTTTTAAAACTTTGCATTTATAATATATATGAGAATAATTGTTTACATGTTTTTTTGTATTTCTTTTGTCATAATTTTCAGAGATGGCAAACATATGGATATGAACGTTTTACATGTATCCAGTCTCATGAAAATTAATGACATATTATTGAGGCCAAAATGGAATATTGTTTTTGATTTCCTGAATAATGAGGATAATGAAAATGTGGACCCAATAGTAGATGCATGTGGTTTTGCAGGAAATAATGCCTGGTACAGCCACTTGAGGAGGGTTGAGAGAGAGAGATCTGTAGGATTTTGCTACATCTGCTGTCTCATCCCCCAGACTTCTGGTGTCCCAGGGGTGTTTATCCCAAATGAAATAGAGTTCACAGACGCACAGTGTCTGGGCATCTAGCTTTGGGCAGTTAAAAGGACAATCAGTCACAACATCCATTTTACTTGTTGAAGAAGAATGTTGAGCTACATATTGCAAAGAGCAGAATAATATTCTGTGTAAATAACCCTTTCTAAACTGAGTTTAGAAAGGGTTATTATTACCAATTACCTATGGGAGCAAAGGGTGAAAAATTGCATAGCTGGAGGAATGAGATGAGTCTCAGAAGAAGGGGTGGCACAGGTAAACCAAGAATGAGGAAATGGTGGCAAAACTGTCTACAGCATCTGGCATGGCCCAAAGAACCTGTTAGGATAGAGACACTTGCACATTTTAAGGGCAATGACACGGTGCCTGTTGGCGCAAATGGAAACTGCAGCCACATGCTTTGCATCGCCCACCTGGCTGGAGATACAGCTGCTCTTCTGGAAATTTATTGGACTTGTGAATCGTACACCTTGTGAAGGCATCATGAATAAAAACACAGACAATAAACAGATTTATTAAATCAAATATCTTCTGTAGGATGGTAGAAGGCCTAAAATGCCATATTCTAAGGTGGGATTTCCCTGCATGAACAAAACTAAGTAAATTCTGAGTCAAAGAGTTCAACTTAAAAGTCTGTCTGTGTCCAAAACCTGTCCTTGCCCTCATAATTAAAGCTAAACAATGTGTAGGGATCTCAATAATAAAACACATGGTGATCAACACAATGTTCTGAGCTTCTTCCAGCTCTTAGCTTCCTCTTCAGCTCCACTTCCCCAAGTTGAATACAGTTCTGAGCTCTAGCACATTGACACATCTGTTGTGCTAGATGGAATTACAAATAATGGTCTCAGACCAAATAATCGGAGAAACTCAAGCAATATGGCAATTTAATGCTTAGTAAAGCAGGAAGAACTCACAGCATAAGACTTATGCTTGTACACTCGTATCTAAACTTGATTACATAGAGGTCTTATACCACAATATGCATCATCAATGATGCCATTTTACGTGGCAACATACGAAACCTATCAAGGGAAGGTATTGGTTAAGGGAACATATCTACTTATAGAACATATAAAGATTAGTGCATCATTGGCTACCCCTTATCTTTAGGGCATGGCTTGAACTACCTCTAAATGTGTATAGTACTGATTATAGCAGACTAAACAACAGCGGATTTGGCTTTGCAACATTGTATTTTAGGTTGCCCCTGAACCCCACTGATTGGTTGGCATACTATCCCAACCTTGGACTTTTGGCTCTTTAGCAGCAAGTACTTGAAACAAAACTTAGGTGTTTGAATCCCATCAGACTACTCCCCGTTTTCCCATTGGTCATCATCTCTCATCGGTAGGCCATATGCAAAAGTCTTCCTTTGTAGATGACCTTGTTTCCTGCTCAATGTCCTCGAACATTCAATGGAGTGTGAGCACATCACTATCTCAACCTGAGGTTCTAATGAATAGCCCTTGTTTTCGACTTCTGAGTCACATGTGAACAGACCACAAATTTGTCAATTTCAGCATCCTATTTACTGCTATTTGATTTAGTTATGCAAGATGCCGTTGCTCCTCTTGACTTCTAGAGACTTGCTTACTTTATCTCACATGAACTTTGTATACTTTTAATTGTCCAGCAGTTTGGCTCTCACAGATGATTTCTTCTTCTTCAATCTATGAGGAATATCCCACATTCAGAGCTTATCCATGTAACTCCCTTTGTGCTTATCCCTTAAAATGGCATCCTTAATTCTGGGCAACCCTGAATCATTGCCAGCTCTTCACATGGAGCTGTTGTCCATGTATCCGGATTCTACAGCCTTGGTCTGTCTCTGTGGTAGCTTGGCTAAATTCAATGTGAGCCAGCGTCCATTTTCCTATTATAGCAGTCCTTGCCACATTATATATACCTCTATAGCAAGCTTCTATGTGTTTTCTTTCTACCTTGCGTCACTGTGTATTTACAGTTATTGGTCATCATAGTAGTATCCACAATTACTTTAGCTTTGGGTACATGTTTCTCTTGGTCTTTCAGTTACATCTTCACTCTAAAGTATTTACATATCATTTCAGCATAGGTTCATATATCTTCTTTATGACATCACCCTGTCCTCATCAGATTTCACTTTAATGTATGTTCTTGATGTCCATAGGTACGTTCTGACACCTTTTCATGTGGCATCCTTCCGCACAACATCCTTCCAGACTTTCAGTGCGAGGGTACATTCTGTATGGCTGTCTGAGTGCATAACATCTCTCAAGCACTAGATGTGGTATAGGAACAATACAGGGAGTCCCATTTATTGCTCTTCTCCTGCTTTTCCAGTATGACAGCGATAAGGGGGTGGGAACTAGTGAGAAATCATATAACTGCTCCTCTACATTAACCCTCTCTGGTCGAAATTTCAACCATATGCTCTTCTTTCATTGTCTTCATCTCCTCTTCATCCTGCTTCTTCTTTGGAATCCAAATCTTTGTCACCCCTCTCAGGTGACCTGCATTCTTTGTATGTTCATCCACACTCCAGGTCAAGTGAAAGCACTCGCCAGATGGTGAAAAGAATTTCCAATATCCTACATATTTTTTTTTATCTTTGGGGTAGTAGAACTTGGTTCCTGGAAGTGCAAGGGTATTTGTCTTTATATTTTCAAGGGTACTGACTTCATTTTGCATCTGCTTGCCCGTCCAGCATCTATGTCAGTCATTATCTTCATCCCAATAGGATTTTTGTCCCAAAATAATCCTTATGAGACAGAATCCAAGCAACATGACCACTAGTATTGCTCCAAGCATTTTAAATTAATATTCCATCCAGTTTGGAATCCACGAAAACAGAGATGTCAACCAATTTTCATCCTCAATTTTGTTTACCTCCTCCAGCATCATCATGTACAAAGTTCACAGCATCATTAATCCTTCTGTCAGGGTCCTTTTCTTTTCATTATGGGCAGGTTTAAATTTACAGCAAGAAGGCCCCATCTTGGCGCACACGCCTCCTTCCATTGCTGTAATTAAGGCCAGGACATACCTGTTCTGGAGGGCCATAAACCTGATCGCTTTGATTTCTTCTCAAATTTCCTTAAATGCTTTTATTGTTGTGTTTATCGTTTGGAGCAGCTTCCATCTGGTGATGTGTAACCATTTGGCATTCACTGCAGTCTTAATTCCTCACATGAAGATGCATGTAAATATTGCTGCTGCTCTACTAAACAGTTTATGTTCATCTGGAATATCAAAGTATGCTTCTACTAATTTTGCTGAAAAGTAATTCTCTTTTGTCAGCCTTTGCTGAACTACCTTCTCTTCCTCATGTGTGCATCCATTTTCGGAAAATATATTATCTGCAAGTCACTTTATGGTGCTACCAAGGGTGCTATACTTATCAGTACCAATGAACACACTCCTCTCCATTGTGGCAGTATTTTCATATATGTTCATGATCTGCAGGCCCAATAGTGATCCATCAGAACTGCTGTTCCTTCTTTCATGCCTGGGACGTCAAAAACTCAACCACACTTGAGGTTTTATCCAACTTTGATTGTGCCATTGTTCCTGAAATATAAATACACATTCTTCAGGGGTAGTATTTGCAAGGGTCCCCCCTCACCGTCATCCCATATTAACAATCTTTCAGTTTTAGGCCATTTGCCCTTGCATTCTTTCTCTGCGTTCAATACGACTGCTTCCCATTGTCGGGTTAATGCACAACCAATCCATCGGCCCATCCTTCAGGAGTGAGTACTGTTTCTTTAATTTATAGCTGACCTCTTTCCCAGCATTCTCGTCTTTCCTCCAAAGTCTTTTCTTCACATTGGAGCATCTTATTTTCTTCTGTCTTGATTCCTGCTCCATTTATTCCAGTCTGTTCATATTTTATTATTCAGTGCTTTGTCTCTTGATTGTCTCTTGTACATCATTATCTTCCCCTTGGGGAGTCTTCTTATTTACCCATACTATAGATGCTGTTCAGCCTTGGAACTGTTGAGTCGAGGGTTGGAGCTTGAAGGAACTGTGGATCTCTGTGCTGATTGGTTTTGTCTTTCCACATCAAGTTTATTTCCTGTTGCCTGTAATTGGGGTTTCAGTGGGAGCGTGCTCCTGCGGTCCCAGAGGTCAAAAATATGCAAAGTTGGGGCTGGAAACCTGGTTACCATGGCGCTGGATAGGGTGTTAGCCAGTTGGTATGTTCATACCCTGTATTTGGTCTCCAATGATTTAGGACACCATTTATGTGCTTGAGATTGGTCAAGTTTAATAGTTTGTAGGTTTAGTTACAATCTTTGCCATCTCTGGGTACAGTTGCATATACGCCACATGCTATTTGTATTTTTAAAGTGCCGACACATTTTTCGACCATGGGTCTTTCTCAAGGCTGTGCAATTGTGTGATGGTGATGGTGTTGTGCAATAGTCGTGACATAGTACCATCATAAAACAATATATTCCGTGGTGAAATGAATACATGTTGGGTTTTGTACAATTCACAATATTCGTTTTGTAGAGTACATGATTAAGTACATTTTGGATAATACATAGGTTAGCAGTTTTCATTTTTCATATGCCCTTTGGCAATAGTGGTGAGCCGTGAGTTGACTGTGAGTGGTGAGTCATGTTTGTGACAAGATCAGAAAGAACAACCAATCAGAACAACCGTAATAATGTTTAGCAGGTTAATAGTTAACAATAGTTGCCATAAGATTCAATTTAGTACAAGGATGGGAGAAAAGAAAGGAGGCCATTAGTATTGGGGCATGCATTAAGGTCTTGTTGATTTGCGTATTCCGGATTTGTGCTTACAGTGAAGGAATGGGCCTGGTGTGTCCTCTATATGTGTAGCTGGTTGGCTTCTTTATTGGTGTAGCTGCTTAGCTTCTGTTAGGACAAGCAAAGAGTTTGAGTTAGGGGCCGGTGGCCCAAGTATTGTGTGTGAGGATTACAGAATTCATATGGGGTCCTGGTGAAATGCTGTGGATGCGATGTGTGAGAGAGTGAGCTCGAGGTCGGTAGAGGCTGGGTGATTGAGCTCAGTTTTGATGGTGAGATCTCTTAGGGGTGGATGCCATTGCTGGCTGCAGATGTCCTGATAGAGAGACCTGGGTCTTCCCCAGTTCTGGGTTGGCAGGCACGGTGTGGAGGCAATGTATTGTTTACTGTAAGTGACCCAATTCAATTTTAAGCACTAAGGGGTTGGCCAGTTGACATGAGGCCGCGGGAGCAGCGGGCGGAGGCCCAATATGTGGCCAGCAATTGGATTAGTGAAGCTGTAAGACACAGTGTACAGGAGCGGGTGGACCCATGTGTGCTGTATGTGTCAGTCAGTTAGTATTGTGGCGGTTGTTGCCATGGGCAAATGACTCAAGGAGATATGGGCACATGTTGCACAGCCAGGGATGGTATTTGTGTTTGGTGTTTGTGTCTGTCAGCGAGTGCTATCACGTGTGGTTGGGTAATTGGGTGTGTACGGGGCACATGTAATCATGCGTGATAGTGGGCATGGGGCGCATGATTGGGGGAACCCGCGCAGTGGGGGTGTATCATGGGGCGTGTTTACATCTGTGAGCATGGAGGTGGGGGTGAGTGCTTGTGTGGCATTGCAATTCGCTGTTGTGTGGTGCCTGGTGTTGGTGGCCAAGATGGCCATGGTGTGGGGCTGGGGTAGGTCTCTGTTTGTAATTGGTACTTACCAATACCCAGCGGGGCTGTAATTGATGGTCTGCTGGGCTTGCAGAGATCATCTCAACAGCGATCCCGTGTGGCTATTGTGTTGTGATATATATCAGGCAGTCTGATAGGAGAGGGGCTGCGGCCAATGTGAGCTGTGTGCTATTTAGCTGGTCTGGGCAGAGGCGTGCAGTGTGTTGATTGGAGGATCCGGGTGGGCCTGTCTGAAATTATGACGTGTGGATGTTTGCATGGGGAGTGCTTGTGACCCGAATGGGTCAAGGCATATGAGTATACCAGAGGGTGATAGATGTATAATAAGGGAGCGCATTTGTCATAATGGGGAAGTGGTATTAAAAGCTTTAAAGGGTGTGTCCCCAAGTGGTGAAGTTGCTAGTTTGGGTGCCCGTGGAAATATACCTGTGGTAATATCTAGGAAGCAAGCCCCCCAGCTCCCAATGACTTGGACCACGCCCTCCACATCGGGGCCATCCCCGATGCATAGACAAATGCTCCCATGCACAAACCAGTAAATGAAGACCATTTGTTGTTGTTATTAAGCTGTTTGCAACTGTTCATTTGTTTGCACACACAAGCATGTTGTTACTGTATATTATAAATTCCAATAAAAAATGTTTAAAATGTAAATAATAATAATAATAATAATAATAATAATAATAATAATAATAATAATAATAATATCCAGGAAGCGAGCACATTTACAGATGGGCATATGTGTGTACCGGAGGGTGATGGATGCATAATCCAGGGAGCGTGTGTAGCATTACTGTGGGAGTGATATTCCAAGGTTAGTAGGTGTGGGTCCCCAAGTGGCGAAGTTGCTGGTTTGGGACAACGTGGGAGTTTACATTGCTGTGGTAATATCTAGGGAGCAAACGCATGTACATATGATGCTAGTACGTCCCCCATTGGTTGTGGGTGGGCATCCTCATAGTGGAGGTACATGTGTCAGGTGCAGTTCATGTGTTTGCAACCCACAGTTAGATCAGTTGGTTCTGGTTCGTCATAAATTGCTAATTGTATGCCCAGTATGTTATGCCGGCTCAGATTGAGGGTGGATGTCCCCATGGTGGGAGGTGCATGTGTCAGGCACAGTTCGTGGGTGATGGCTCCTGTCTGGTCCCCCAAAGGGAGGATGTGGGTGTCTCCTGGTTTGGAGAAGCTTAAGTTTGGGCTTGATAACAAGTCGCTCGAGTGCAACCTGGGCCTGCCCCGTGGATCCTGTACCCACATGGGGATGTGGCCGGGGCAGTATATTGTATGTTATGTGCGTTTGCGTTCTGAGAGATGGTCGCTGGGGAGGTCATTGGGGGCTGGACTAAGTGTGGCCAAGTGGATTACCGCCAGATGGATGGGGTCCTGTGGATGACAGTTTCAGGCTGTATTCAGACTTGGTGTGGATGGGATTAACAGAAATACATTAAGCTCATGGTCTGTGTTTAAACCTACGCTGACATTCCTTTATTTGCAAATGAGTTTTGCCTTGCGTTGTCGTAGTTGTAGGTCTCTGTCTCCTCCCCTTGGTTCACCCTTGATGATTTCCAGTCCAACAAATCTGATGTCTACGTTTCGTTCAAATTGATGTTTTTCCTGCCAATGCTGTGCCAGTGGGTGTTTGGGGTCCTGGGATTTCAGTGATCCACAATGCTCTCGGATCCTGATACGCCTCCCTGATGGTACTGCCTATATATAGCAGTTTGCATGTACAACTGATTAGATATATTAGATATAATTTACATTTGCAATTTATAAAATCAATGATTCTGTGGTTGTGGATTACCCTGAACGGTGCAAATCTGGTGTTTAGGGCATGTGTACACATGGAACAGTTTCCACATTTGTAGAAGCCTGATGGTTTGGTAGAGGTGAACCAGTTGTCTTGCTTGCATGTCTCTGGTGTCATGAAGGACGGGCTAAGAAATGCCTGTAGTGTAGGTGCTTTACTGTAGGACATCTGGGTTTCACAGAAATCCAAGGGTTAATGTCTTCATCAATATTGAGCAAGTGCCAATGTTTTACCAAATTCTTTTGGAATTCAGTGGCTGTCCCGATGGTATCTGGTGACATATCGGATAGTGTCCTCCTTTGGTGCCAATTTGGTCTGGGGGTCAACAGTGTTTCTCTTGATATATGCTTGGCTTTGTTGACTGCTGTTTCCTTTACTACTTCATTGTAACCTCTTTGTGTAAAGCGCTCGCAAAGAGGGTCACATTTAGATTCAAAAGCTGCGTTGTTTTTACAGTTTCTTTGGGCCCTGATGAATTCCCTTTTAGGGATATTGTTGGCGTGGAGTACTGAGTTGACCCCTGTCAATTTGTTGTAGGTGGTGGTTTTCAGGGTTCCATCATTTGCTGTGATGTTAATGTTCAAAGGGTCATGGAACTGTCCTCTTTTCAGGCAAAGTGCAAGGTGCGTCAGGCAATGTGCCTTTTTCATTGATACTTCTGTGGCTATGAATGTTTTAGATGTTCCTAGAGCATAAGGTATAAGGCAACACACGTAACAGCTTTCCTCTGATGTTCTTCTCCTCACCTTTTTCATGTGTTGGCACAATAGGTTATTTTTCAAATGAATCGCATTATCAAGATATATATTTATATCTTCATGGTTCTCTCCAACATCCCTTTGAAATCGAAATAGACTCTGAGTTTTATTGTAAAACAAGCTCTCTATACCTTTAGTGGGGACAATAATAGCTGTCTCATTGACACCCTGTGCACCGGACCCCAGCCGGCCAATAGGACTGGGGGTTGCCCAATGGCACTTTAAGATGGAATAGCAGCACCTGCTAGATGGATGGGGATGCAGATTAATCCTCAAGATTCAAATCAATAATGGCAACTCAACAGATTGGCAAAAGGAGCACAAAAAACGGGGAGTTTCATGAATATCAGTGGATGCATGATATTCCCTCTCTCTTCACAACTCCAACGAACTTCATAAAAAACACATCATTTATACAAAAAACTTGTCATCATTGACGTGTAACGCAAGGTGGCATGGCTACGAGAGCCATGTGAGCAGTCGAGCTCAAAGAGAGCTCCCGTGATCCGGCGCCCGATCCTGTATTAATGTGCCTAAATATTAGCACTGAAGCCCTGGAACTTCCTATACTTGCGGCGGAATAGCAAGAGCTGACACCCTGCAAATTTCAAGCCTGAGCGTCAAACGAGGACCGTCTCATAGGCTTTGCTGGGTTGGTGCACTGAGGGGCCGAGACCCCCCAAAATGGCGGCCTTGGGGCACTAACAAAGGCTCCGGCAGCCAGCACTTAAAAGGCGATGGTACTGTGTCGTTGAGGAGGGTGGCGTGCGGCGACGCACCATAGCCCTGGGACACCGGCTGGAGCAGAGTTGTGAGGAGTCCGGTGTTCGGCGGGCGAGAGAGCCTTCAGCGAATCCCATTCCGGGGCATCTGAGAGGACGGGGCGGAGTATGTACCCGCCTCCAGCAACACAGTGACTGGGGAATTGGCCGCGCCGGGCGCGACAGGTCCGCGAGAGGACCAGCTTGCCACTCGCATCCCCGGTCACCAGAGACACCTGAGGTCCCCTGTGCCCCTGAGAGACAGAGCGTGCTGCGGGCGGGGAGGCAGAGGCAGCCTGGCCCCACCTCGCGTGCTGAAGCCACAGATAGCTTTGGCACGAAAAGTGCCGACAAAGTCACAACCCAGCAATTTTTGCAACGCGGGCTCTGCACGGCCCGGATCGTTGCATCCAGGCCACACGCACAGCACATGGACCCAGTTTTAATAACGTGCTTTGTGCCACCCCAGGATGTTTGACAACGGGCGAGGCGCTGTGCTCAAAGGAGGGCATTGATAGTATTATAGAGGTGGCATTGGACCCTACTTGATTCAGGAGATCAGATACCCCTGTACTGGTGGATGACAGGAGACCTCACCCCAGCGTACACCAACAAATCACCTGGTGGAGGGTCACAGTATGCTCTAAGGGCAATATTGGAACTTGGGGGCATCTGTGACGCGGCCTACCAGTAAGGCAGATCTGACGTGAAACTCTGCATAACACCACAGCTGGAAAGTGAGGGCAGTACACACGCCCGGGGTGCCACATAAGGACCGGGAAGCGCGCCTGTTTACCCAAATCGAATTGAGTCAAAGGTCGGGGTCTAAGTGGAAGGAATAACCCCCCCATAAACATGTGGGAGGACACAACCCACTCCAGGAGTGGAATACGCAGTCTGAGTATATCCCTGATGTGGCCTGGCTGGGCCCTGACACTTCGGGTGATCCAGGTCACCCGAGCTGAGGGCCACGTGTGGTGGGGTCAGCCCATACGATCCCGATGCATCACGATGTCCAGCAAACCTGTGAGACCAAAGGGCGAGCAACCCACACTTGATGAATATGCTAAAACGCCACTGGGCATTGAAGGAGCCAGGAGGAAAGACAGGGCCCCCGATGGGGGCTCAGACACTATGGGCAATCAGGAGGTACTGGCGGCAGTGGCAGATCTAAAAGTGGCCTGGGAAACTAAACTGGGACTGGCCATGAGCTAACTGAAAGTGGCACTTGAGCTCAAAGTTGGGGCAGTACAGGAGGAGGTAAATCTTCTCCGGCAAGATGTAAGGTCACTAGCTGAACGCACGGGTGACCTGGAAAAAGAGGTGGCCCCGAACACGGTGGACTGTGCAGCCCATAAATTGGAACTCCATGCCCTAGTGCAACGAGTGGGCAATCTGGAGAGTCGGGCGGAGGAGGCGTAGGGACGCGCCCGAAGAAACAACATTTGTATTGTGGGATTGCCGGAAGGTGCTGAGGGAACTAACCCCACGGAATTCATCAAGTCAATGTTGTTGCAGGAGATAAATGGAGGAGTGCTGTCCCAGGGGTTCGCTGTGGAGAGGGCGCATAGGGCTCTGATGAGAAGGCCACCGCCGGGAATCCCTCCCAGGCCGATGATAGCTAAGATCCTGAATTACCGTGACCGGGAAAAAATCCTCTAACACTTTTGGAAGGGTAGTACAATACAAAGAGGGGCAGCTAACATAATGGCATACCCGGATTATACCTTGCAGGGGCAGCGCCGTCCCATGAACTTTGGGTCCGTGAAAAGAAGACTGCAGGAAGCGGGCCACAAGTACATGTTGATCTACCCAGCAAAATTGAAGGTGTTCCACAAGAGCAGAACCTTGTTTTTTGAAACCCCGGAGGACGCCATGGGATGGTTGGATGCGCAGGGTTACCCCCAAGAACCGGTTATCCAGACAGAAGAAGGTTGAGATAAGTAATATGTGTCTGGGGCACCTAGGGTGCCGCAGCCTGTGACAATGGGACTTGAATATAGCACGGGATATAATATGTGGGGGAGTGTTTCTAGGGCTATAGATATAAGCACAATCCGTTTGCACTAGAAATTTTGGTAACAATTTGGGAGCTTTATGGAGCCGGTATTCACATCCCCATTACGAGAAGTTTAGTTAGGTCACTGATAGTCCTGTGACACCCTGCTGGGTTCATAGCCTAAGCGTTCCAAGGCGGGACCAAACGCGGTGGAGCCTGAGATCCAGGGATGAGCTGGGCATTTGTTGTGGTTGGGGTCGTGTGGGGAGGGGGAGGGAAGGGGTTGTGTGCAGTGGGTTGTAGTTGTAGAAAGGGGGGAAGGGGAGTTGGTGGGGAGCGGGAGGGGAATGAGCCAAACTTTGTGTCATCAGGGGTGTAGAGGGAAACTGGGAGAGGAGATGGGACATCAGATAAATGGCGTTGGGTAGCCTCAGATTGGTGACCTGAAATGTGAGGGGCCTCAATAGTTATCTTAAGCGCAATAAAATAATGATGAATTTAAGAAGTATGAAGATTGATATAGCACTATTACAGGAAACCCACCTCACTAAGGAGAAACTGGAGGTGGTCAAAAAGAAATGGAGGGTGAGCCTCACAGGAGCCACATATTCAGTTTACACTAGGGGAGTTATCATATGGGTGGCACCACATGTACCGTTCCAGCTGACTCGGTCGACGGTAGACCCGGAAGGTAGATTGGTGGTAGCTATTAGCGCCATGGTTGACGCCGGTACCTTACCGATTCCGCCCTGGTGAATGGCAGAATTACCACCCCATTCCAAGGTTGACGGGGCGGTAATTCCCCATTGGCCCTTCCCCATTCCCATTTTTTCCCCCATAGGGCTCAATGGAAATGGGGAAGGCGGTAATTACGGTACCGCAAATTGCAGTACCGTAATTACCTCTAAGATACCTTTGCGGGCCCCGTTAAGGGAGGACCCGCAAAGGGACCTCAGAATTGGGTGGTAAGGGGTTACCAGCACCAGTGCCCTTACCGGTACCGGTAATCCCTTACTGCCCGGGTCGTAATGAGGCCCTATATAGCAAAATCAGCCCCCTGGTGGGGGACGTGATTCTATGGGGAGGGGACTTCAACTGCACTTTGAACCCTAAAATGGACAGATCAGACAGCAAGTCTTACCACCCCGGCTGCTAAGGCGTTACAGGCCCTGTTGACAGACGTTCAGCTTGAAGATGTCTGGAGGCGGCTGCACCCAGCAGACAGGCAGTACTCACACTACGCGGCACCACATGACTTGCACACAAGGCTGGATTATATGTTTGACGCTGCTGAGATAGTGGGAAAAATGGAGGGTGCAGAATATAAGGCTAGGGTGCTCTCGGACCATTCCCCCCTGGTTCTGGAGTGGTGACACCAACCCCCTAGAGCGTGGATCCCGACATGGAGGCTTAGAGCGGAGGCCTTGCAGGATTCAGGATTCCAGGAGGACCTGAGAGAGGCGATTACTGAGTACTTTGACATCAACACCAGTAGCGTGCAATCGGTGGGGACAGTATGGGAGGCATTCAAGGTGGTAGTGCGGGGTGTAGCCATATCAAAATCCAGAGGTCTCCAAGGAGGTATAGCACAGAAGTTACAAGAAACGGAAAGAGAACTAGAAGCCATGATGCGTAAGGGCGGTGCATCGAGAGGATGGGGAGAGAATGAGACTGCTGCAACAAACCAGTAGTGAGCTCTGGGATAGATTATGTAAATTGAACTACAAGAAATACGTGGAAAGGCAGCATGTGGGAGGAGACAAGCCGGGCAGGCTGCTGGGCTGGTTATACAAAAACGAGATGCCACGACCTGTGATTAGAGAAATCAGATGGGAGGAGGGCCAGATTTGGGTCATCCAAGAGGGTATAAATGAGGCGTTCCGTAGATATACATGCCTTTATGAGGACGAAGGGGAAAATAGAGATCAAGAGACCCAGGAAACATTGGAGGACATAGGCCTGCCTACTCTAGATGACTTGGAACGGGCAGACCTGGACGCCCCAATCACCTCAGATGAACTAGAGACAGTAATACAGCACCTGCCCACATGCAAAGCTCCTGGGTCAGACGGGCGCCCCAGTGAATTCTATAAAACGTATAGACAAGAGCTGCTCCCGCATTAATGAGGCTTATGAACGTGGGGGGCTGCCAGAATCCCTATGAGAAGCGGTTATCATCCCACTCCTAAAGCCAGGCAAGCCGGGCACAGATTGTGGGTCATATAGGCCCCTATCAATGCTCAATCAGGACAGTAAAATCCTTACACCTGTGCTGGCTAACAGGCTTAAGCGAGTCATCGGCAGACTGATCCACCCAGACCAAACAGGCTATGTTCCTGGTAGGAATATAACTGACAATCATAGGAGATCAAATCACATTATTGACCAAACAAAGACTCCGGCGAACTTGCAGTGGTCTTGCTGAATGCGGTCAAGGCCTTTGATTCAGTGAAGTGGCCATGGTTGCTGGCGACCTTGAAAGAATATGGGATGGGGCTGGGGTATCTGAGATGGGTCAAGATGTTATACAGCTCCCCAATTGCGAGGGTTAAAACAGGCGCTATGATTTCAGATAAATGGCAACTCAGCAGGGGCAGTAGACAGGGATGCCCTTGGTCGCCCATGCTATATATCCTAGCGTTAGAGCCACTGGCAGTGTGCCTTAGACAACAATACGATGAGATAGGGATCCGTCCCACAGGAGGTACACACCTTATATCACTGTACGCAGATGACATGCTTTTGTATCTGCGCTTCCCGGAGGAGAACCTTCAATATGTTTTGGAGGTGATGGAATGTTACGCTACCCTCTCGGGCATAGCAGTGAATCCCAGAAAGTCCAGTGTGTTCCCCCTGGGGAGGTATAAAGGCACTCCATTGAGAAACCTGCCCGTTTTGCCAATACCATGGCGAACCGAGACGTTTCGATACCTTGGTATCGATATATACCACACGGCGGGGGCAGAACATAAGTGCAATATGGAGAAGGGAGTTGTAGGTATTAAAAACAGCATGGGATTTTGGTATAGATTGCCCCTGGCTATGATGGGGAGAGCGGCTTTTATTAAAATATTAGTCCTGCCCAGGCTGTTACAGTTTTTTGTAAACATCCCATATGTGATCCCCAAACACTTATTTGTCAAACTTAATAGCTTGTGCAGGGGTTTCATTTGGCACAATTCCAGAAATAGGGTGGCCCTCTGGAAATTGCAAAACTTGTGTGATAGGGGGGGCATAAACCTGCCGAGCTTTGAATTATATTACATGGCAGGACAGCTGCAATATGTGGCGAGGTGGTTGCCTGAGGCGGAAACGGCCGAAGCTGGACTCCTGCAAAGGGATCCTGCTCCTACTTCCTCAGAGAGACAGTGTGGTTGCCAAAATCTAAGGTATCAGGAATGGTGAGATTGTTGGTGCTTGGCTGGGAGGTGTGGCGTAAGGCATGGCAGAATGTGGGAGACCCAGCCCCGTTTTCCCTGCAGGTGCGGTTAGTGGCGTTGTGCGGGGAAGACTCCCAACTGATAGTGTTCCGCAGATACTGGGAACCGGTGGGTCTGGCTACCCTTGGCGAAATATGGCAAGAGGGGGTGGTATTGGACTTTCAGAGATTAATGGAGGATACTGGGGTGCATAAGGGCCAACACATTACTTATTGTAGAATCATTAAACTAGTGAGAGAAAGATGGCCTGAGGCAGTGCTTGAAGAACAACCCGATGCCACCATAGAGACGTTGTACGATGTCTCGGGGGGTGGGCACGAAATATCTTGTTTATATGAGTTATTGAGTGCCAGGGCGGGGAGGGAATTTCTCCAACTAAGGCGAGACTGGGAGGAGGAGGTGTGTGAACCCATGACGGATGGACAATGGGATAGAGCCCAAAGGTATCATAAGAAGGTGTTCCGAAACGCGAGACTTCAGCAGATCCAACTATATGTCACTCATAGAGCATATCTGACCCCCGGTAAAATAGCCAGGTTTGGCAGCCCGGCAATACAGAAATGCCCCAGGTGCGGGGAGGTAGAGACTGGGTTGCTGCATATGTTATGGGCTTGCCCGGAGGTGGGTAGGTTCTGGACAGAATTGAAAACACGATTAGCAGACAGAGGGGTTACGCTGGATGTGGAGTCGGCTTGGGCATGTATGCTTGGGGGTTTCACTAGACCACGTACCCTGAGGCATATCAGTAAGATGAAGGACCTGCCCTACATCTTGGCCAAACGGAGAATTGCAATGTGCTGGAAAGCGGCCCATAGGCCCAGAATTGAGATGTGGTGGGCAGACCTTTTGAAGTGGGCAGAAACAGCTGCCTGGTATGAAGCAGTCACCAGAGGAGGGGGGGGAGAGGTGGGTCCCCTAATAGCATGGAGACAATTGGTGGCCTCGATGGTGGGTCCCTCCCAGGCCGACCACAGCAATGATGACACGGAATAGATGATGATACTAGAAACGCCTGAAGGTGTGCAGGTGGAGAACATGGATACAGTGGCTCAAGTTAGTGGTGTGGGAGGGGGGAGGACCACAGAGTGCATTCTGCAATGTAATGTTTGAAGCTTAATCACAAACGTCTTAATTGTTTGTAAAGTTTGGAGTGTTTTTTATAAAATAATAAAAATTATTTAAAAAAAAATCATTGACGTGTAACGCTTAAAAGTTGGCATGCAATTCTATTGGTTCTAGGAAGGTAACTTTAATATAGGTACTATATCTGTATATGGTAACAGAGTTAGGGGATTGGGTAAACACTGTCAGGTAGGGCATCTAACCCCTTCCTCAAAAATGGCTACTGTAGACGTCACTAAAAGTACAACGTCCCATTGGTTCTACTAACTATAGGACCCTAGATTACTTGGTCCATTATGATTGGGTTGGCACCAACCCTACTCATACTTTTCCACTTTGCCTAGCAGCATGCAGAATGATTGGCCAGGTGCAGGGTGCCCACCAGCTCCACCAACCTTCCTCCAATTATTGTTACAATCAATCATCACATTAGTGGTCATGTGTCAATTATTTCACTGTGGTTGGCCTTGAGAGTGTGTCTCCTGTCTGGAAAAGTTCTGATATCTTCACCTGGCCCACTGCCATGCGTAGGTGTGAAAGTCTCACTTGTTCTCGCTCGGCTAGTCACGTGGTTCAGACACTGTGAAATTGCCTTCTTTTCCATGTAATTTGTGTATTTGATTTACGTTTTGCCTACCACCTGCCTTCGTTTTCTTATCTTGACCTTTCTGAGCAGGATATTCTGTTCCTTGCCTCATTAATTGTAGATACTGTTCATCTATTTAGCTGATACGACCTTGGCTTTTTGGCACGATTTGCCTCTGCTGAGTTTCATTTCTGCCTTTTATTCTCGATTTGTTAAATATGAAGCTCTGCTCGTGCGGCCTTTAGTAACCTTTGGTTGATTCTACTTCTTGTGCATAGTGGAAGTATACTTATATATTCATGCTTCTTTTGAGGTAGATATGTATAGGAGGTGCTTGCCGCAATCTTTCTTACTACTAAGCATAGCAAGCCGTACGATTTTCTTACCTTTCTTGCTGTTCCAAGCATATGTACATGTGTGAACTGGTCGAATATCTTCATCATGCTCATGGTATAAGCTTCTTACATTTGACATCGTCCTTTCACTTTAGGTTTACGATGTCCCTTGTCCATGGCGTTTTGTCTCTTTACATCATTCTCAGGTCATCATATCTTCTATATGTGAGTCAGTCCGGGTTCTTGTGATGTCACCATTCGTCTTCCATTAAGACTTTTTTGGCTTCTTCAGGGACTGTACTCAGACGATCTTCATTTCGTTTCATTTGTTGATATGGTTTTCTCAATGGATACCTTACTGTCCATGTTTTCTTTGGTGCTAGTTCTTCAATAGGTGCTCTTCTTCTGATAGGTACAGGACAGAGCCCCACTGCAGCTCTCTGCTGGTTTATTTGCTCATCATACATCACATACTTCGGTGTGAACGTTCCTGGTACTTCAAAATGGACGGTAGGAGTGCGGGTCATACTTGGGACCTCCTCTACACTCCCCCCTCTGGGCGATTCATCGACCACTTTCATCTCTTCCTTTGTATCCCTCTTCTTTGGACCCTCTGAATTCACTTTCACTTCATTGCCTGGGTCCATTTCTTCTTCATCTTCTGGTTCTATACATGATGATCTGAAGAAATGTCTCTTTGGGGTCCATATTTTCATAACTCCTTTTAAACTTCCTGCTGTCCTTACGTGTTCATCGTTGTTCCACGTCATTAAGTGACATTGTCCATTTGGGCTGCAATAGATCCATCTTCTTACATAATTTTTATGCATCCTGGGATATAGAAACTTTGTTCCTTCTCGTGTATAAATGCTGGCCTTCACAAAGTCTCTTATTTCTTCATCAGTCAGGTCTTTGGGCTTCCATCTCTATCTGCAAGGGTACTCCTCTGTTTTCAAGCCATGTTAGCAGTTTTGCAAGTTTTGGCCATAATAGCTTGCATCCGTTGTGTACTATGTCAATGGTGCCTTGGTAACGACCAATGACCATCCATGCTCTCCAAATCACTGCTCCTTTCTCCCATCCATCAGGTGAAAGCACTGTTCCCCAAATCTGCAATTGGCCTTTCTTCTTCCAACTTCAAGTTTTTCCTTGACCATTTAGCTTCTGGTTCACTTCTCTTCTGATTTCTGTTCCTTTAACTCCAAGCATCTCGTATCTGATCACAATATGTTTCATCTTTCCATTGTTTCTTCTTCATTTGGATCGGTTACTTCAGTTGCCCATTTCTGTGAGGCATCACTTCTCATGAAGTGGCCTCTGGTCTTGCACATTGCCACGTGCGATAGACAGTGTGCTGTCTGGACAACAATTTCTACAGCTACAAAGAACTTTGACTTCCCCATGCTGTAAGGTAGGAGTGCACAAACAAAGCATTCCCCCTCTGATTTCTGTCTTCCAACTTCTTTCATATGCTGGTACCATATGTTGTTTCCCAAATGTGCTGTGTTGTCCACGTAGTTGTTTAGTTCACTGTCATCTCCTTGTATGCTTCTCTTGATTCTTAAGGTCTTCATGTAGTTTGCAATAACTACATCCTTGAATGCATCCGTATGGCTTCATCATGCTGGAGGATTTTCAGGTATCCTGGTCCATGGTGCAGGCCTCTTCATCTGGGCCAGTTGAGTAGAGGAAAGTCTGGCAAATCTTTCTTTGTCCTCTTGTATCTTCTTGGCTCTGGTTATGAACGACCATATTGATTCTGCTATCATCTGTGCCTGTGAGATTTTCTCTGGGCTAGCACTTGCCTCGTTCAGTGTTGTATCAGGGGTGTTCATTAATGTTGCATCAGTTGGCTTCCTTTCCAACTCCTTTGTCTCTTCAAGAACTCAGTTTTCTTCATTTGGCTTTTAACTTCGCTGATAGTAGAGCTTCTCATTGTTGGCAGACCAATCTTCCTCTCTTCTTTGGCCTGTGGTTCTGTAGTTATTGACACTAGAACTGGTGTGTATGCATTCATCGTTTGCATGAGTGTGGTTGTCAGTAACCTTTTTTCATTCATAATCTGCTGACCCTGTCTATGGCTTTTCAATTTGCTTGTTACCATGAATGTGTGTGTGTCATTGCTGATCACACCCATCTCAAGTTCACTCATTCCGCTATCAGACCTCCTGGGAACTGGAATGATTATGTAAGGTCTGGGTGCCTTCGTGGGTTTCATGCATGCATCATTAGGTGGGTACACTGGAATCGGAACGCTTTGTTCACCAATAAAAATGCAGTTCTAATTGTCAGTGACAGTAAAACAATGATGAATATAATACATAAGTACACGATACCCCTATAGGTTAATCTACAGCATTTCGTTTTGGAAAAATACGAGCGTCTCTCCTCCTGAGGGAGGACAAGGTTGCTACTTTGAATCCCCATCTTGATCATCTGTTGAAAGATACTAACTTTTATTACACTCTTAGACAATATTATTTCTGGATTCTGCTGGTTCTGCTTGTGGGTTGCAGATACTAAAAAAATGGTCCCTCTTTGCCTGAACAATGGATTGTCTATTGTCTCTGGATGCAGTTCCTTTTTCTACGTATGAGGAAATGTCAGAATCGAGTAATAACTCAGCAAGCCTCTTTACTGTGCATGTTCAAAATACACAAGTTCCCAATTCAGTGCCTCTGATGTGCTTCATTCCAGAAGACATGTTGTTCCTCTCGGTTATAACAAAAGTGAAGTCTCTGGCAATACCCTCTCGATCTGTCCCTCTGGGGAAAGTTTAATATCTTCTCAGATAGTTCTGTTGATGGTTAGAAGGATCGACTTGCATTATGATACCATGCAAGAGCATGCTCATCTGCATAGAATTAGCTGGGTCTCTGATGAATGTGAGGACGTCAACACTGGCGAGTCTCCGCACAAGTTCTGGGAAATCCTTAATTAGGTGAAAAAAGACATTACTTGCCAATCTGCTATCTTCTGGTGACAGGGACATTTGTCCTGCCCTTGATGAAGTTTGGAACTGTTTGGCCCTCACTCGCTGTGAGCAGTTTCTGCAATTTCGATGTGCGTGGAGAGCAACTTGGATGATAATTCCGTTCAGGATTATACTTAAACGTTCTGTGTTTGCATGATCTCGAAGAAACATCAAAACGTCTGTGGTTCTCCCGACAAGATCTGGACAGTCTTCAATTAGGCGAAAGAACAGTACGTTGATAAGCCTATTCACTTCTTCCTCTGCTTGGGACATTTGGTTTTTCCTCACTTTACTCTGGAAGCAGGAGGAACTGCTCGGCAATCGCAGGGAGGAGTCTCCTTATTGTCTTTTCATTTTCAGGATCTTGAAGGAATTCAGTGATGCTGGTGAGCCTCCCCACCAGTGACGGGTATGATCTCAATATTAGCTCGAAATATATCAAAATGTCCTTAGTGATGTCCCTACTGTGGGACACCATAGGTGAGTCCGAACAAAGTCTCTGTGTTGAAACAATCTGGATACTCTATTTTCTTCCAATTTATGTGTCCTCAATAAAAATGTTGCATATTCTTTTCTTGTCAAGGCTACAGTGTGCTTCAGTCAAAAGTTCAAAGTCAACAGACTACTTTGTGGCTTATACGTGCACTTTTCTTCTTCAGCCTGCAACTAGGATGCACAGAGTGTCCATTTTTATGTCCTTATCCTCTTTTTTCTTTTTTTTCTCAGAGGAATGCCCAAAATGAAGCCACAACTTTGCATAAAAGTTGCTTGTCTTTGCTTTGCTGCTGGTCATGTGTCCTTCTTCCTCGTCATGGATCTCGTCTGCACGTACTGTGGTTCTTCCCTATCCTCTGTAGTCTCTGCACATTGAGGTGTGGGCAGGGGGCCTTCTCCGATGTATGGCTTGATATCACCCAAAAAGATCCAAGCTCTTCTTCCTTGTAACTTTACTGCAGTGGGAGTGACGTCTTCTACTGTAAAGGGACAGTTAAACCTTGGCTTGTCCCACTTCTTTCTCGTGTGATTCTTCACCAGGTCTGTGTCTCCTGGAAAGATTGATGGAACACATAGACTCTTAGCTGTATCTGCAGTAGTATCTCCTTCTGTGTTCTGTGCTGCCCTGCACCCTTTTCGTCGTCGCTGCAGCTTGCCTGAAATTACAGTAAAACAAGATGTCATGCAATTCAAGTAATTTTGCATTTCAGACCCTAAGATTTCTCTTGTCGGCTGGGCATCACATCTAGCTCTTTCTCAGGGTGTCAGGGGAGTGTTCAACCTTCTCCCTGTTGCTATTTTGTGCGGAGTAAGGTGATGGTCAGAACCAGGTTGGTTTCTGAGTGCATACAGTGCCAAAGGAAGGCAGTGTAACCATCCCTTTCTTAGAGTAAGGTTCAACTTGGCTATCCTTTCCTTTAATAAGCTGTTGAGCTTCTCACATACCCCATTACCTTGCAGGTGATACGTCGACGAGAACTTGTGCTTTATACCAAGCAACAAGCTAATCTGTTCAAAAACTTTGTTGACAAAGTGAGCCCCATTATCTGATCCCATGACTTCACATACTCCCCACCATGGGAAATACCTCTCTCACTAGAAACTTGGCCGCACAGGTAGAGTCTGGGTGTGTACATGGACCTGCTTCTATCCATATAGAGAATGGACACAACACAACAATTAGATACCTGTACCCATTACATACTTGAATCATATCGACGTAATCGACATGCAAGTGCTGAAAAGGTCCATTTGGCCTTGGGATGACTCCTCTAATTATGTTTAGTGTGTGCCCACACTAAACACTGAACTGCTGGCAGATTATACAGTTCACCATAAAAAATGCACCGTGCTCTGCTAAGTTCGGTATAAACCAGTGTTCAGCAAGCGTTGCCACGAGATTCTCTTTAGTCATGTGCGCTGGATAGTGTAACTGTTCCAATAGTATTTTTAACAGGGATATAGGCATTACTGGTTTACCAGTGCTGTCTTGTCGCCACAAGCTTTCGGAGGGGTTTAAAGAACACCCTTGCCGCTTCCAAAGATTCCTCTCCTCCTGTGGTGCCCCCTCTTGGAGTTCCATTAACTGGGCTTGCCCCATGTTATTGTAGCTTTCAGGTTCACTTCATGCAACAATAATTTTTTCGTTCACATCAGTGATTTCCACATCCATGACAGTCTCGCCCTTGGATGCCATTCGCTTGGCTTCTGTGTCTGCTGCTTGATTCCCTCGTGAGATAAATTCTGTCCCCTATGTGTGGGCAGCGCATTTCACGGCCGTTATGCTCACTGGGAGCTGTAGTGCCTTAATGAGCCTATCCAACAGGGCTGCGTGCTGCACTGGCATGCCGTCCGCTCAGAGGTAGCCCCTCCTTTTCCAGCGCGCTAAGCCTGCATGTACTGTTGATGTCACATAGGTGGAGTCATTGTACACTGTTATTTCCTGGTCTCCGTGATTCTCAATCGCAAGTATCAATGCCAATAATTCTGCAGCCTGTGCTGAATAGTGAGATGGTAATCGTTCACTAATGAGTACTCGAAATTCTCCATTTGCTATGTGCTTCATCACAGCAGCGCCTGTATATCTTTGTCTATCGGTTTGACCGATTCTCGAGAAACCATCACTGAAGACAATCTCTACTTCTGCCAATGCATTTTCTTTCACTCTCGGGAATTTCATCACAGATTCTTCATAATTTGCACAGTTATGGTTTGGTTCTCCTTCAGTGACTGGCTCTGCTATGACCATAGCTGGGTTCACTATCTTGCATCAAACTACCTTAATCGATGGATTCGATATGATCACTTCATAGGCAGAAGCTCTCTGTGATGTCAATGTGCACTTTGGTTTCTCTAGAATAGCAAATAGCGCGTGCTCGACGTACAACGTCATGGAGCATCCCATCACAATGGTTGTAGCTTTCTCTATGGCGAACGCTGCGGCAGCTAAACTTTGTTCACAAGGGAAATGACCTCTCGTCACTCGGTCCAAATTCCCATTGTAATATGCCAGGGGCTTGTACCCCAATGTGGTTCTTTGTGTGAGCACTGCTGTCATAACGCTGCCATTTGTGTATGAAAATAAGTAGAATTCCTCTGCATAATTCCGAATCCCTAAAACTGGTGCTGTGAAATTGGCTCTCTTGAGTTCAGTAAACCCTTCTTCCATGGTCTCAGACCATTCAATGTTTTCATTTGTCACCTGTGCCTTCTTTAGGGCCTGTAACAAGGGCTTTGTATATGAGCTGTACCCAGAGACCCATGCCCTGACATAATTGCAAAGACCTAAAAAGCTCTGCATCTGTTTTATCGTGTGTGGTTTAGCTGTGTTCATTATGGCTTCAGCCCTTTCTGGGGTGACCCTTTTCCCCTCATGTGAGATCAGCTGGCCTATGTACAGCACTTCATGTTGACAATATTGTAACTTTTCTTTGTCAACTTTATATCCTTTTTCAGCCAATATAGTCAATAGCTGAATAGAATTGCATCTGCATCTTTCCTCTGTAATGCTGCAAATTAAGATGTCATCCACATATTGCAAGACAACACTTTCTGAGGCAATATTGCTTAAATCCATCTGCAGGACTCTGTTGAAAATTGACGGAGACTCACAGTACCCCTGGGGTAGCCTTGTGATTTTCAGACGCATCTGTCTGAACGTAAATGACGTCAGATCTTGTGAGTTCCAGTGCAAAGGGATTGAGTAAAATGCATTTTCCAAGTCAATCACTGTGAAATATTTTGCCTCAACAGGTATATTACATAGGATTGTAGCCGGGTTAGGGACTAAAGGGAACTTGGCCTCTACAATATCATTTCTCGGGCGTAAATCTTGAATTAGTCTCCAAGATCCTCCCTTTGATTTTTTAATCTGATAAACTGCGGTATTGCATGACGACTCTGACGTCACTAAGATGCCCTGTTCCATCATAGCCGAAATTGTCATGAAAATTCCTTCATCTGCCTCCCTAGACATGGGATACTGTTGTGCTTTTGGTAAAATTGCTCCTGGCTTCAGTTTAATTTCTACTTCTCCGACTCCTTTCAATAAGCCTACGTCATAGGGGCCTGTGGTCCATACTGAGACAGGCATCTGGGCCATGTCATCCTCAAAATATTCAGGAAGGTTCTGTGCCAACATCATTCTCTGGGGCACTTCTCTTTTGATCATTTTCACCCAGAAAGTGAGATTTACCTCGACTGTTGTTTCTTCCCCATCTGCTTGCTCGTCAAACAGATCATCATCAGTGACGTCAGTCAATCTGTACCCTTCTTCAAAGGCGATTACTGTGCACCATTGTCGGCCTTCATCAACACAACCATCGATCAAAGCCATTTCCCTCGTACTATGGCGGTGTGTATCATCAAGGGAAATACTTGTCCCTTTTCCTTGTGCATAGGTATTCTCGGCCTAAATAGAAATTCATCTGGGGTCCTCATGGTTTTGTCTGCAAGGCCTGTCAGCCCTGCCATTCGCACACATACTCCATACGCAAATATTTGTGGCCCTAATGGAATAGCTCTCATAGCTGTGTGTCCCGCATATGCTCTGATAATCTTGCACACGTTCAAATAGTGCATTCCTGGAGTTGAACATACTAGGCCTTTCTCTGTGAACAAGATTGTCATGTTTAACTTTGTCATTAGATCTCATCCCAAGATATTTACTGGGGTTTTTCTTGAATATAATAGTGGTACATTCATATCACATTCTTCTATAGAGACTGGAAGTGTATCTGTAAAAGGAACACGACTTGTAGCTCCTGTGAAGCGCTGAGTATTTATAGTATCGCCAGAAAAGGAAAACTTGCCTTCACGTATACACGAACGTGTTGCACTCGTGTCAACTAAGAAGGAATATTCTTTATCCCTTATAATGACATCGACCCTTGGTTCCTGGTGAGGATCTGGTGTCACTGATAGGATAGAACACATCAGGTTTCCCAGTGAGCTGTCCTAGTGCATATACAACGTTGTCCCATTTTGCATGAATGGACTTCCTCCATCACCAGTGTTAGCTCTCATTCCAGAGTTCACAGCTTGTCCTGCACTTACTGTCTGTGACAGTTGCATCAGCGACTGTTGAAACTGTCATTGTGGAAAACACATCAAATTCTGAGGTTGCAAGCTTTGCTGTGCTCCTGGCATTTGCTGTTGCACTGTGTGATTTTGTGCAACTCCATTTCCTCCTTGCTGTAAAAGCACATACCTGCTCTTGTTCCTTGGTCATTTTGCATCATGCCTTGACTTCTGCATGTGCGTGCTAGATGCCCTGTCATCCTACACACCCAGCATACTGGTGGTGGTCTGATTATTTCCCATCTGACATTTCTTGATTGCCATTTTGCATGTTTTGAAAGCCTCCCTGATTACTCTGAAAACTCTCTGATTACTCTGCCATCCTCTTCCTCTAAATCCTCTCCCTCTAGGGTAAAACTCATTATTGCCCTAATTACTCTGTTGTGGATTACTGACCTGCTGCATGCTAGATCCGTCGGTGCTGGTTATCATTGCCCCTTCAATGGCATATTTTGACAATTTCTTCTGCACTCATTTTGCCTCTTCTGCTTTTTGTGCAGCCTCTTTTTTGCGATTCTTTGCTTGCAGCAGCCTGCAGTAATGCGCTATGGTCAACTTTATTTCAGACCACGGTTTGGCATCGATTCCTACCAATTTATTGAGCTGTTTCTGTACCTGATCAGGCAGCCCTTGGCATAATGTATGGTAACACACTGGTATAGATTTCCCCCAAGATTCATGAGTCTTGAGTACCCACGCGTCTTGGAAATTCTGAATGTAAAGCAAAGGATCCTCTGACTCCATCTTTCGTGTCATGATAGCTCGCATGTCCGAAGTATCCGGATATAGCAATCATAATGCTTTCCATACTATGGCTCTGCAATTGTTAAACGGCGCTCCGTCATGCGCAGTATTAACTGTAGTCACACCAAGATAACCTGCCCATGTCCACACATCGTCAGCTCTATCAACAAGTATACTATACTATTACTTGCCTGCACACAGTATTTTACCCCAGTTTGTGATTTTCGAATCTAGACAGGTTGCCATAGTTGCTATTTCTTGCCTGCACACTGTATTTTACCCGAGGTTGTGATTTTCAAATCTAGACAGGTTGCCATGGTTGCTATTACTTGCCTGCACACTGTATTTTACCCCAGGTTGTGATTTTCGAATCTAGACAGGTTGACATAGTTGCTGTTACTTGACTGCACACTGTATTTTACCCCAGGTTGTGATTTTCAAATCTAGACAGGTTGCCATAGTTGCTATTACTTGCCTGCACACTGTACTCTAACCTAGGTTGTGATCTCTGAATTTAGCGAAACCTTTTGTTGCTAAAACTGCCACCAAAGTTGTCATTTATTATGCACTTAGCAGCCACCTGCCTCTCTATTCGACTGCTGCATTGATTACTGCATTCTGCACCTTGTTGCCCTGCCTTGTGAACACCACCACTGTCAACCTTGACGGAACGCTGCCTAGTAGCCTAGTAGTCACCTGACCGTCTATCTGACTGCTGCACTGGATTACTGCATTCTGGTACCTAGCTGCCCCATATTTGAATACCGCCCCGGGCATCTAAGATGCACCTATTAGCTACCTGCTCTGCCATCTGACCGCCACATCCTACCTACACCCGACAGAATGTACCTCCCAGGCATCTACTCAGCATTGCTGAGAGTAATTCTCCACCTCATCCATTTATCCAGCCAGCCTAGCCCTACCTTTAGCTCTGCCTCCATGGGCAACATTCCCCCACTCATTATGTATCTCATTACACCATGCAGCCTCACCGCTAGAAATGCCAAACTATGGGCCAGATTACCCAAACTATATGAATCTCGAGCCAGGGATTCCATCCAGTCTAAATTGACTAACCGGACCCCACCTATGTACACAGTTACTCCTACCAACCGCCCCACGAACACACTCATGCATAGACTAACTAATACTATGACCAAGCATAACGCTCACAACTTAACCACTATACCCACCTGCACCAAAACTATCTCCACGCCCATAAAAGGCGCCTTAATTAATGCGCGATCTGTATAGCCCATGCCACAGATATAGCAGACCTTATTCTTGCAAATGAACTAGATTTCCTAGCCATCACTCAGTCCTGGCTCCAAGCAGCCGCTGGCCGAGCTCTCTCACTAGCCATCCCTGATGCCTATACTATCCTCCGAGCGGACAGAGCAGAATCCAAAGGCGGAGGCCTCGCCATAATTGCCAAAACACACCTCAACATTAGACTTCACACCACAAACCTCCTCCCTTCATGTGAATCTCTCACAGCTAAGCTTCCCACTGCCAACTCCCAAACCATCAACATCCACCTATTCTACAGACCTCCTGGTGCTTTAGGATCCTTCGAGGAAGACCTCACCACCATCCTCACCAACAACCTAAAACATACCTCCCAGAGTCTCCTTTTAGGAGATTTCAACCTAGGTCTCAAAGATCCCAAAGACCTCCAGGCTACCCTCATTAACAATACCCTGTCAGAATTGGGCTTTACCCAAAGAGTATCCACCCCTACCCACAACAAAGGGAGAACCCTTGACTGGGAAGCAGACTACAACTGTGCGGCCTCCATCACCGCCAATACCCCTCAACCATGGTCTGACCACCACCTCCTCACTTTCAACCTCGAAGTCTCAAGCCCCATCACCAATAACCTACTTGCCACAGCTATTCCTACGAGAAGCAAGAAAATATCACAGCTGAAAAACTCATCCCCCTCATTCTACCGACCTTGAACCAACTCTCAGCTACCTCCAACCCCAACCACCTTGTTGAAAGTTACAATAACAGCATGCGCTCAGCCTTAGACTCTATTGCACCCCTTAAAATGAGAAAATGCAAGCCAAAAAAACACCTGAACACTTGGTTCTCTACCCACCTAAAAGCTCTCAGACTAGAGAAACGCATAAATGAACAAGCTTGGAGAAAATCTCCTACAGATACTAACAAGCTGATCCTCAACAAAATAGTCTCCTCATACAAAAAAGAAATCATTCTCGCTAATCAAGAATCATATAACCAGAGAATCTCACAAGCCAAATCCAGCACGAAGGAACTGTTTTCTATTATCAAAGAGTTGGAAACTCCTGTCCTAGTCCCAGACACATGTGTGAAAGATAAACAATGGTGCACTAGTGTCCGAAATGCCCTGTCCAATTAAGTCAGAGGCCTTCAAATCAAAATCAACAACAAGAAAGAATCCCTAACCAACTCTACTAACTCCACCAACACTCCCCCATGCCCCACACCTCAGAACCCCATATACAACCAACCCACCCGCTTCAGCTTCTCCAAAGTCTCTACATTAGAAGTGGAAAAAATCATCCTCAGCCTTAAACCATCTAATTGCTAGGGCGACCCTTGCACAGCACAAATCATTAAAGACGCAGCAAGAGACCTCTCACCATTCATTACCAAACTCATTAACGCCTCCTTCTCTTCAGGCATCATCCCCAACAACCTCAAAGAATCGTGGGTCCTCCCTCTACTCAAAAAACCCTCACTAGACCCTTCCATACCCACAAACTACAGACCCATCACCACCGTCCCCTTCCTGCTCAAAATATTAGATAAGACTGCCTATCAACAAATACAAAAATATCTTGAACAAAACCACCTCCTGGGAATCCGGCAATCAGGCTTTAGACCCCAACATGGGACAGAAACTGCTCTAATTGATCTTAAGGCCCACATCGACACTCTGAGAGATAATGGGAAAACTGCTCTACTATTCCTCCTAGACCTCTCAGCAGCATTTGATCTAGTAGATCACAACATTTCATGCAAACACTTGGACTCGGCTGCCCCCTTCTCCCAAGAAGCCATCAGTTGGATTGAGTCATTCCTGAGCAACAGATCTATGCGTGTCTTTTCCACCTCAGCTTCCGTCGATCCCATCCCCATCACATGTGGGGTCCCTCAGGGTTCATGCATCTCCCCCACACTATATACCATGTTCACGAAGCCCCTGTTTGATGATCTTGACGGTCTGGGTATCACCTACACTAATTACGCCGATGATACCCAGATCCTCATCCCGTTGAAGGGAGATTACAACAAGGATTTGGCCTTGGTGAACAGGGTATACCTCATCATCCAGGCATGGATGGCCTCCCACAGTCTATGCCTGAATGATGACAAGACTGAACTCATCATCCTCGGATCCACCCACAATCTAAATAAACTGGACCATACCTACACCAGCTTCATTATAGACGGCAATCCCATCAAGGTATCTAAAGAAGTGAAAACCCTAGGAATCTACCTAGACTCTGCCCTCTCCTTCCATAAACAGGTTAGCTCCATGGCCACCTCCACAGACTACACATGTAAGCTTATAAGAGCAGTCAAACCTTTCCTATCCACTCAGAACTGCATTACCTTAGCCAGAGCCCTTGTATTATCAAAACTGGACTATTGTAACGCCCTCTACGTAGGAGCCAACAAACAGGTAACCAATAAAATCCAGACCCTACAAAACAATGCTCTCAGAGCAGGGCTCAGCATCCCCAAGAGAGAACACATCACTAACATCAGGAGAACTCACAATTGGCTTACTACCATTGACAAAATCCTGCTCAAAGTAGCCTCCTTAACACACAAATGCCTCAATAATGCAGCCCCCCGCTACTTAGCTGACAGAATAAAATGATACACCCCTAACAGGCCCACCAGATCCACCAATGCTAACTTACTTACAGTTCCCAGATTCAATCGAACCAAAATGGACGGCAACAGCTTCCAGGTGAAAGCAGCCCAACACTGGAACTTTTTATCACCCTCCCTTAGGACACCTCAAACCTATCCCCAATTTAGGCGTAGCTATATTCAGTGGTTAAAGAATAATGACCAATAACTGACCTCGCCTTTACTAATCATGTAATTATGTATACCTGTAAACTGTAAACTGTATATTACTGCATCCATCGCAACTGTATCAACCTATGTACACACTGTAAATTACTGTACAGCACTGTAACCAAGCTGAGAATAACCTTGCTGCTCCTGAGCCCTCATACCTTCGGGTCTGGCGTGCAATATAAATGAATAAACATAAACATAAACAAGTAGGGCGATTAAAAGACCCTTGATATTCCCTATAGCTAACGTGTTCCCTCCCGTCATTTTTTCTAGCTCATGTATCCATTTTCCCGGCTCCCGATGTCAGCATTGGAAGCTTATTTTTCATGTTTTCCCAATCCATGTGTGGCCATGGAATATACTGTGGTCTTGTTCC
Source organism: Ambystoma mexicanum (assembly GCF_040938575.1). Classification (NCBI taxonomy): domain Eukaryota; kingdom Metazoa; phylum Chordata; class Amphibia; order Caudata; family Ambystomatidae; genus Ambystoma; species Ambystoma mexicanum. Next base: position 532,521,228 of record NC_090926.1, read on the forward strand.
TCCTTTATCAAGCAAAGGAAATTGGGACGCATAGCCCTCTCTCTCTCTTCTCTCATTGTTTTTCTGTCTATTGCAGGAGTAATATTCCTGCATCGCTGCCTACCTGGTAATGTCCTTAGTCAGCTCAAATAGGGTGGTGAAGACACCCCCCTCTGACCGTAAGATATTTCTTCACGTCAGTCTGACTGTGTGGCTGACTCTGATGCCCTCGGTGTAGATCCACTAGAATCTGACCATCATATCCCTTTCCCTCCTGAGACTCGCTTTTCGTGTCTCCTCTCTTCCTCCTTTTTCACATGTTTCTCTCTTTCGGTGTCTGACATTGTCTGTGCCCAACTCGTGCAACTTCTCGCATCCTCTTTGTTCTTACTGATTTCTAACCTATCTAGGGATAGCTCTCTATTTCTACTACTTCTGGAGACGCCCTCAGCATCGTAAAGCCGAGTGCTCTCCAGGCGCTCGTCCTCCCCCTCCCCTTGGGGTACTTGTTCTAGCCCCATTTCATCATATATTCTATCGATCGTCTCTCTGATGCTTCTGGTGTCGAAATCATCCTCGATATTTGCCCTTGACGTGCCTGGTACTGAATTGTACTCAGGAAATAATTCTTCTATGTCTTCCCAATCTACTACGGATCAGGTTTTTTAACTCCCTTTCCAGATATTCAAGATTGCGTGCTCTCTGTGTTCCCTTATGTTCTATATTGTCATTGAATTCTCTGCGCTTCCTCGCATCCTCTCTAACTCTATCTTCATTCTCTTTCGTTGCATCTCTACGTTCATTTGCCCTTCGAATTTCCTCACCCCTTTGTCTCTTTATTCTTTTTTTCCCATATCCTTTGCTCTTCTATTCTCTGCTGCTCCTGTCTGTCCTGATCATTAGCTGCTTTCTGCTTATGATCGTGTTGTCTCTCTTGCTCTTCACGATATAACTGCTCTCGTCTCTGCCTATCTTTTTTCCTGATTCTTTCATCTCTCAATCCTTTTTCCTTTTCCTTCTCCTTCCTCTGTAAATCCTCTAGCGTCCCTTTTTGTTTCGCGTCATCAATGCCTTTACCAACGAGTTTCAATAAAATGTGACCTCCCATCCATTCATTCTGTGTGAATGCTATCTCATCAGTTCTATCCTCATTTCCTTTCCATCTTTTGTATTCTCTTTCTGTATCGAGAGATGTACTTGTTTGTGCCTGGTCTTTTCTCTCGTTCTCACATCTCTCCTTGTCCCTCGGAACTTTGGAGGTGATATCTCTATCTCTATCTTTGTCTGGGTTTTCGTCACTACTTTACGTAGATGACTCATATGCCAGGTTGCTATACCCCGTGGCTGCTTTCAGTTCTCTTAGCGGGTATAACCCTTCGTCCTTATTGACTTCATTTTTCGTTTCAGATGGTGAGGGTGGCGCGGAAGGCATACATTAAGTATCCAATCTAACGGCGGCTCCTCTTCCTTATCCTCTTGGTACATCTTCCAAAGCTCTAAACTAGCTAGCCATTTGTCTAACTTTTTGCCTGTGTATGTGGCGTGCAAATATGTCGTCATGTGCTGTAGGACTGTTTTAGATAGCAATCCACCCTGGGGCAATGGCATAAACATTTTGTTTGCAGCTCCTTTAACCCATTCTGCATTGTACATTTTCAGTTTAGGAGCATGTTTTGGCAACTGTTTGCACAGGTGCACTAATGGAGTCATGTCTTCCATGCTCATATCTGTTCACTTTCTCTTTATATAACACTTGTTATGTCTTTCATTTCTTAAACAACTTCAACAATATGAGCAAGCACCAATCGTCACACGCTCCAATCCCGTTTTTTCACCAAAAATGTATACTTCCTTTTTCAACCAACAAACATCAATTCGTATTCTACAATATCTCAGTTACTCAATCGCATAATTTTTATGCTAGTTCCTCGAAGGAAAAATTCATCCTATGACATCACAAACTCCATCTGGCTACACAGATCTCTGCCCCTAAATTTTACCCCGACATGGAGTGTAAGCTCATCCCTTTCACAAGAGTCTATAACCGTTGTGGTTTCTATTTATTCAGGACTTTGAATGCAGGCTTCTTCTAACCGCTATATTAAGCGTAGGAATTTGGGCATATCCTCTCTTCTCGGATGTCCCCCCCGGTATCTCTCCCTTCTCAGGTATCCTCCTGGTATCCTCCTCTTCTCGGGTGTCCTCCCCGGTATTCTTATCCACTACTCGGTCACCCTTTGAGTCACTATTTCCTTCCCTATATATATATATATATATATATATATATATATATATATATATATATATATATATATATATATATATATAAATTCTACTGTACTTCTAACTGTATTTTTGTTTTCCCGCCTCCCTCCGTTACCTTCCCTTCCTTGTTCCATGGCAGGCACTTTTTTCCAAAGAATTTAGTCTTTTTCACTGACCATTCGCATGTTTCCTCTCTTGATGCTCGGGATCACTGCCTTTGTCACTGCCTCTCCTGTCGTTCACCCATTCAGCTGCTCGTAGAAGTGGGAAGGAGTTTTGTGGGGGAAACACAGGTCCCTTCAGACCTTTTCTTGCAGGTTTTGCTCTTTATTTTAAGCACTATCTACGGGGAGCTTCACGGTCTACTTAGCTGGATGGCAAAGGACTTGGGATATTGCAGAGGACCTAGAATTTCTTCATGTCGACGGTCAATGGGTGCCTTATCTAATCGATAATAAATAAACCATCCTATCTCTGCTACCAAGAGTGCAACAGGACCCCAGCCGGCCCAGAGGACTGAGCGATGCCCAATGGCATAGATGGAATAGCAGCACCTGTGAGATGGATGGGGATGCAGATTAATACTGAAGCATCAAATCAATAATGACAACTCAACGGTTGGCAAAGGGAGTCCATTTAATGACAAATACAAAAAACGGGGAGTTTCATGAATATCAGTGGATGCGTGATCTTCCCTCTCGGTGCACAACTCCAACGAACTTCATAAAAAACACATCATTTATACTAAAAACTTATCATCATTGATGTGTAATGCTTAAAAGTTGGCATGCAATTCTATTGATTCTAGGACGGTAACTTTGATATAGATACTATATCTGTATATGGTAACGGAGTAAGGGGATTGGGTAAACACTGTCAGGTGGGGCATCTAAGCCCTTCCTCAAAAATGGCTACTGTAGACGTCACTAAAAGTACAACGTCCCATTGGTTCTACTAACTATAGGACCCTAGATTACTTGGTCCATTATGATTGGGTTGGCACCAACCCCACTCATACTTTTTTACTTTGCCTAGCAGCATGCAGAATGGTCGGCCAGGTGCAGGGTGCCCACAAGCTCCCCCGACCTTCCTCCAATTATTGTTACAATCAATCATCACTTTAGTGGTCATGTGTCAATTATTTCACTATGGTTGATCTTGAGACTGCGTCTCCTGTCTGGGTAAGTTCTGATATCTTCGTGTGGCCCATTGCCATGCGCAGGGCTTTAAGTGGGCCAGGGCCTGCCGGGGCTGGGCCCCGGCAGGCTCCGAAATTTCGTTTTGAGGCAGGGCCCTGCCGGGGCCCACTAATCTCCCCGGGCAGCCCCGGCCACTACACGAAAGGGCATTTTCTTCTACAGCCTGAAGCTCTCGCTCGTGTGCGAGAGCTCCAGGCTTCAGAAAAAAATGCCTTTCAGCTATAATGGTGGCGCCGCACCTGCGAGGCATCCCTTTAATCAAGGGATGCACGTGGGCCGGCGCCACCATTATAGAGAAACGTGAGGCCGCTGGAAGCAGAGGCCTTGCTTTCTAAATACTGAAGCTCCCACGGATTCGCGGGAGTTTCAGTCTTTAGGAAAAAGGCCTCTGCTTCCAGTGGCCTCACCCTTTCAGCCTTAATGGTGACACTGCCCCTCCCCAGCTGGCGAGGGGCAGCACCACCATTAAGGCTGAATAGGCGAGGCGCTGTCCCCTGCCAGGCAAGCCTATACAAAATAAATGCAGAGATCAGCACCCTCTCCCCCATAGGGGAGAGGGTGCTAATCTCTACAAAAGGCTGCCTGGCAGGGGTGCCAGTAGCCCATTGAGCTGGGGCTTGTCAAGGGGGCGTGGCCTAACGGCTTATCAAGACCCCGTTGTTAGGCCACGCCCCCTCGATGGGCCCCGGCTCGATTTGTAGTGCCACTTAAGGCACTGGCCATGCGTAGGTGTGAAAGTCTCACTTCTTCTTGCTCGGCTGGTCACTTGGTTCAGACACCGTGAAATCGCCTTCTTTTCCATGTAATTCGTGTATTTGATTTACGTTTTGCCCACCACCTGCCTTCGGTTTCTTAACTGACCTTTCTGAGCAGGATATTCTGTTCCTTGCCTCATTAATTATAGCTACTGTTTGTCTATTTTAGCTGATACGACCTTGGCTTTTTGCCACGATTTGCCTCTGCTGAGTTTCGTTTCTGCCTTTTATTATCGATTTGTTAAATATGAAGCTCTCCTCGTGTGGCCTTTAGTAACCTTTGGTTGATTCTGCTTCTTGTGCATACTGGAAATATATTTATATAATCGTGCTTCTTTTGAGGTAGATATGTATAGGAGGCGCTTACCACAATCTATCTTACTACTAAGCATAGCAAGCCGCATTATTTTCTTAGCTTTCTTGCGGTTCTAAGCATATGTACATGCATAAAATGGTCGAATATCTTTGTCATGTTCATGGTATAAGCTTCTTACATTTGACATCGTCGTTTCACTTTAGGTTCACGGTGTCTCTTGTCCATGGCACTTCGTCTCTTTACGTCATTCTCAGGTCATCCTATCTTGTATATGTGAGTCAGTCCGGGTTCTTGTGATGTCACCAGTCGTCTTCCATTAAGACCTTTTTGGCTTCTTCAGGGACTGTACTCAGACGATCTTCATTTCGTTTCATTTGTTGATATGGTTTTCTCAATGGATGCCTTACTATCCATGTTTTCTTTGGTGTCGGTATTCAATAGGTGCTGTTCTTCTGATAGGTACTGGACAGAGCCCCACTGCGGCTCTCGGCTGGTTTATTTGCTCATCATACGTCACATACTACGGTGTGAATGTTTCTGGTACTTCAAAATGAACGGTTGGAGTGCAGGTCGTACTTGGGACCTCCTCTACAACCCTTCATATCTATAACACTTTTTGCAGCATGTCAAAATGCCATAATACCACATGATATCACCATCAATATTCCATGAAAACCTATCGGCTTTCTGGCTAGCAGTGAATCCCAGAAATGTTGAAGCCTTTCCATTTTGTATTTACTTTAATATGCAAATGTTCTACCTCCTCTTGAATCACTTCTATATCAGAAACTGCAATATAATTGTGATTATCACTCTCCAGACAATACAGTTATTTTTGAGATCCCCCAGAAACATATTAATGTTCACTCCTCTTAATACTAGGGCTGGATAAGTCTGTAATACGTAGGAAAAACTAACATACAGGAGTGAGTGTACTAGTGCAATAAAAGGTAGCATAAACAATGGACGATACTCTTCTTTCTTCAAACTCCAGATCTTCTTCTCATTGTTCCTTTAATCCTATCTAAAAAGAGTTCCAGAATAGCTGCAAGTCTATTTCTTCCTTGTCAAATTTTGAGAGATGCTGGATCCTAATATATAGAGCTTGTGTGCACTTCATTTTCCTTATTCTCATTTTCTAATTTTTGAACCAGGCTGCATGCATGGAACCTCATCTCTTGCTTTGCTTGGATAGGTCAGCAATCGTAGAAACTACTTCTCTTGCTTCTGTAAGTAACTCATGGTGGCGACAGTAAAGACAGACACACGTGATTACAGTTTATTAAACTGTATAAATGGTTGAGAATAAATGCCTAATCTAAACCTAAATCTAAGAAGGGAGCAAGCTATGACCATCAAATAATAATAAAGCAGTCCTAGTAGTGTCTTGTCAAATAAAGAGAGCCTATGCTAAGAAAAACCTATTGCCAATCCTTACCGCTAAATTACAAAATAGTGTGAAATAATTTTCACCAGAAAAGAAAGAAGTGTTCACAAAATAATAAGTCAGGATGGTATGGCTGGGGACCCCCTTCCCCATGTTTTAAGCACAGGACAAGGCAGGACTTCTGAGCACAGCACACTCCTGGGTCTCACTAGCACAATGTTATAGTTCAGTTCCAAAACACCAGGGCCTTCTTTGGCCAAGTCTCTTTGTTACACAAAGTCTCTTGCCTCAGAGGACCTGAAGTGCCAAAACAAACAAAAAGTTCCTTCAATAAATCTTTCACGTTGGGCTATTACCTTTTGCCTTAGTATCCCCCTCTGTCGGGTTTAGATCCTTCTCTCAAGGTTGGCCTCCCTCTGTTGGGTTCACTACAGCCTTTCAATCACAAGCTCAACAATCATTCACTGTGAACATCCCTCGGTCGGGTTCAATCTTGTCAACACAATGTTCTCTGATGTTTTAGGCTTCACCCTGATTTGCAGGCATCCCTCAGCCGGGTTCACACTTGCCAGATACACAGGTCAACTTGCTTTATCACAGTACGGGATTCACTCTTGTTAACTTTCCCCTTAGCATCCCTCCAACAAGTTCACATAGCCATTCTAAAACAATGTCCACAATCTCATCACAAAGCGAGGGGGTTCTCTTCCCCTAGCTTTCTCTCGACAATGGGTCAGATTTTTTCGATTGTACAAAGGATTTGAAGTGACCCTTGTTGGACCACTCTGAAACCTCAAGTCGGTCTCTCTCAGGGCCTCCTGGTACCCTTAGTTCACAATCATCTCAGAAAGTGAGGGGTTCCATTCCCCTAGCTTTCTCTCTGCATCCCTCCGTCGGGTTCACACTTGCCTTAGTTCACAAAACAGTCTCTTTAGACACCTTAGGTCCTTCCCTCTGCTGAAGACCGGTTCACAGCCTCAATCAGGCTCTACACAGTCCTATTAATGCAGTCTCTTTTGCTTCTCAACGTGTCAAAGACTTTTGATTGTACAAGGGTTTTAGCTTGATCCTCGTATGACCCATTTGACACCTCACGCCAGTGTTTCCCAAGGCCTCTTGGATCTTGGAGCTTCAACAAAGGACCATAGTCCTTTGAATGAGCACTCCTGTGTCTCCTGACCACTCTGCAGCTGGCCCTGCACTGGGCTTCCAAAAAGTTCAAACACAGACAAGTGATTTGTTCACAAGTCCTCGCGTTCACAATATGTTGCCGATTACAACCTTCAGCTCAACACAGTCCGGCTTACTATCAGCTCCCTCCGATTCACCGGCTGTGTTGAACTCCCTGGCGTTTCTTGTCTCTGGAGTAAAGGATGGTACCAATGTAGCCAGCATACCTCCCAGCCTCGGTTATCAGCGCAGTAGGCCCCAGCGCACCGTTGACATCCACTACGCTGCACACCAGCTGTAAATCCCGGTCTTATGATTCCATTCACAGAGGCTTCGCGAGACTGGGCTGCTCTGTGTGTGGTCAATGTACTTTTTGGCTTCTCTAAAATAGGAAATAATGCATGCTCTACAAATAACATTATTGGACACCCCATTGTTATACTTGAAGTATTTTCAATTGTTATTGCAGCAGCAGCTGAAGATTGCTCACAGGGATAATGTCCCTTTATAACTGGATCTAAAATCCTACCAAGCCAAAGGTTACTGTCCATGTCCTAATGTCATCTGCTGTGCAAGGACTGCTGTAATGAATTTTCTATTTTAATGGGAGAATTAATACAATTATTCATTTTAATCTGGGATCCCCAACACAGGGGATGTACTGATTGCCTTTTTTAATTCTTCGAACCCTTCAATCATCTCATCTGTCCATGTTAGTGGGCTCTTGTCCACCTGTGCTTCTTTAAGTCCTTTTAAAAGTGATTGAATATATGTACTGTAGTCAAAAACCCAGGCCCTGCAATAGCTGCATAAGCCTATAAACTGTTGCACTTCCCTCACTGTTTTAGGTGCTACGGTTTTCAAGATTGATTCTGCTCTTTCAGATGTCACTTTTCACCCTTCTTGAGAGATCAATTGTCCTATGTACAAGACTTCTTCCTGACAATGTTGTAATGTCTCCTTGTCTACCTTATATTCTTTCTCTAAAAGTATAGTTTAACTGAGTGTTCTCTACATCTTTCTTCTGTCTCACTACGCACCAAAATGTCATCCACGTACTGCATTATTGTACCTTTGAGTTGGACACTACCCAAGTCCATCTGGAGGACTCTATTAAAGATTGAAGGGGACTCACAGTACCCCTGAGGCAAAGGAGTATAATTCAGAAGCGTATTTTTATACGAAAAGGAAGTCAAATCTTGTGAGTCTTCATGAAGGTAATCGATCAGAAGGCATTCTTTAAATCGATAACTGTGAAATGTTTTGCTGTAGATGAGATGTTGCACAGTATTGTCGCAGGATTTGGAACTAAAGAAAACTCAGTTTTGACTATATTGTTTAGGCGTGAAGGTCCTGTTTAAATCTCCACGACCCCCTCTTTGATTTCATCATGGAGTACACAGCGGTGTTACATGATGCATCTGATGTCACCAGTATGCCTTGCATCATTAAAGTGGAAATGGTCTCAAATACACCTTCATCTGCCTCTCTGGACATGGGATATTGCTTTGCTCGTGGTAAATGAGCTCCTGGTTTTAATTAAATTTTAACTGCACCTATCCCTTTTAAAAGACCCACATCATATGGGCTTGTAGTCCATAAAATCTCTGGCACTTTCTCTAAGTCTTCCTGGAAGAATGACAATCTTCTTTTTACCAATGCCATTCTCTGCAGTATTTCTATAATCTTCACTTTGATCCAATAAGTGACACTTATGAAAACACTAGTTCATCATCTGAGTAGTCAACTCCAAACAGTTCTTTTTCTGTCAAATCTGTCAACCTGTACCCTTCACTGAGGGCTATCTCTGTCCTCCATCCTCTTCCTTCATCATCTGTCCCATGAAGCATCTCCCTTTTTTCTCTGACCACTGCTGCTTCTAATTCTAAGAGAATGATCTGTCCTTAACGGCCCATGGGAATCTCAGGTCTGAACAAAAATTCATCAGGTATTCTCAATATTTTACCTACCAATCTGGGTAACCATCATAATAAGATAGTCTCTCCATACAAAAATATCTCTGGATCTAAAGGAACTCCTCGTACTTCTTTCTGGCCTGTCAAGGATAATATAAACTCTCCCACATTCATATAGTGTATCCCTGGAGTAGAGCACACTATTTCTTCATCAGTGAAAGATATTGTCATGTTAAACTTTGTCATCAGGTTACGTCTCAATATGTTAACAGGCTTCTGCCTAGAATATAATAATGGCATTGACATGTCATGTTCCCCTATAGAAATTGGCAATTTGTCTGTAAAAGGAACTAACTCATCTCCCCTGAGAATCCCTAGCATTCATGGCAGTACTTGACATTAGGTATTTCCCCGCTTGTACACAAGAACAAGTGACTCCAGTGTCTACTAGAATGTCTTTCCTCCAATCGTTACCTTGACCCTTGGTTCCTCTTGGGGGTCGGGTGTCACTGATAGTACTGACCACATCAGGTCACTCTGTGGTCTGTCCTCTTGTGGGTACACATGCATCCCTGTACCTGTGAAAGGATTTCCTCCTATCATAGTCACACTCCCCAATTTAGGTGTGGATGCTTGCTGGGATCCTGGGCCATGTTCCAATATGGCACCATACCCTGCTGTTTCTGTATTTGATGTGGCTGTACCTGTTGTACTTGTATGGGTACTTACTGTGGTTACCCTTGCAGGGATTGCATTTGCAGCAATGCTGGCTTCATATGTTGGGGTTGTGGCGCATATGTCCGAGCCTGCATGTGTTCTTGGGCATAATATCCCTGTGATTCTATATTATATTGTAGAGCATAACCCATCCCCCCTTGGAGCTTGTCAATTCTGTTGCATGCCTCCTGTGCTTCTGCATGTCCTAGATATGTGTCCTATTCTTCCGCAATTCAAAACATTTTGTGACTGTCCACCATTAAATCCTCCTCTTCCCTGAGGGTTTTGAAATGTGCCTCATCCTACTCCTCTAGGCCCATCACCTCTTCCTCTTGGCCACAAATTGTACCCACTCGGGTCTGTGGAATATCCTGCATTATTTTGCTGTCCTGGCTGCATCTCCTGTGTCACCCCTCCTTCATTACTCGTCAATACCACTCCCTGATGGCTATTTTGGCCAACTTCTTTTGAATTAACTTTGCTACCTCCTGCTTTCTATTCTCTGCTTTATTCTTTTTCTTCTCCTGCATTAATTGTCATTGATGCACGGTTGTCAATTGTATTTCTGGTCATGGCTTCACTTCCATTCCCACCTATTTTTCAATTGCTGTTGCACTGGCTCAGGCAGTCCCTGACAGAAAAAAAAGGTGGTAACATAATGCTACCGTTTTATCCCACATTTTGCAAGTCTCCTGCCGCCATCTCTCCTGAATATCTTAAATGCAAGCAACAGGGTCTTCATCCTTCCCCATTTTTCTAGTAATAAATGCACCCATGTCTGATGTATCGGGGTATTGCCCTCTCAGCAGCCGCTATACATCTGCTCTGCAATTATGAAATGGCGCTCCATCGTGTGCTGTGTTTTTTGCACAGTCACACCTGCGTATCTGCTAGTTTCCAAATGTCATCAGCTCTCCTCCCTAGGATAGCTGCTAGTAGCCCTTTTACATCACCTATAACTAACGTCATTCCTGATGTCATTCGCTGTAACTCATAAATCAATTTTCACGCACCAGAAGTCAAACTCGTCAATTTACACCTTAATTATCTTGATCTGTGGCCAAGGTATATATTGTGATTATCCTCCCCCTTCTCCAATAATAGGAATCCCGGTCTGTAATCATACTTGTCTACACTCCTCGTCTTAAAGGCAGAGCTAACCTCACCCATTTGTCTCCTCCCTGGTAATTATCTTAATATACTTGCATATGGCGGGGATATATCCCCTGTACTGCAAGATGATGCTTGTGGTCGCTCAGTATATGGTGTCGCTTCTGGTGTCTGTTCTTGAAGGTCCTCTAAATCTGACCATTTTACCCCTTTCTCTATACTTGAGTCCTTAGAAAACCTGCATGTGCCCTCTCTTTGCGACCCTCTCATTCTCCTGCTTTTCTACATCTGACATCATTATGCCTCAGCTCGGATGGCTGTTGTCCTTCTCTGCATCATTGAGAGCTAGTCTAATAAAAGACAAAGCTCCATACTCGTCTGTCATAACGGCATCTAATCTATCTTCAGTTTCCCTTGATAGAGACCCTTATATGTTCTCTTGAGTTCTATACCTGTATTTATCCCTTATTTGCCTATATACATTCCCAAGTCTTTGCACTATGTCTTCTGTGTCCTGCCATCAGCCCATGCTGGTCTCTGCATTCCTTGCAGCTCTGTACGGGGCAGATGTGACCCTCTTTCTTCTTCCAATCGTTCTCGTGCATCAATCGGCACTATGCTCCTATGGCATAAATATTCTATTTCATCATTTTTTAATCCCCTACTCCGGTTAATTTCTTCTTCTCTTCTTCGCATCTCCCTCAATTCACCTTCGTCTTGCATTCTTTGCAACCTACATACTTTCACTCTTTGGGCTTCTATCTCTTCTCGTTTCACCTCTTCTAATCTCTCCTTTTCTTTTCTTGCCTCATATCTTCTTCGTTCTTCCCTTTGATTGCATTCTTTATCCCTCTCTTCTTTGCAGGCTCTTTCCTCTTCCTTCTCTTTCTATTCCCACTCTTCTCTCTCCTCTCATTCTCATACCCCATCAATGCCTGTATCGTCTAGCTAAGCAATATTTGTCCTCCCATCTATTCATTCTGTGCTATCGTTATTCCTTTAGCTTTAGCTTTTATTTATTTGTTTCCTTACTTCTTTCTCTATCTCCATTTGTCTGTATTGTCTGTCCTTTCTCTCATCACCCACCCTGTTTACTTTCATTGCGTGCTAATATATCTTTGCATTCTCTGCTCTTGCTCTCTTCCACATTATCCTCACTGCTATAAGTAGGGGGCGCATACGTTGGATTAACATACCCCAATGCTGCTTTTAATTCCTTTAAAGGGTAAACTCCCTTCTCCTCTGTATCTGCGCTCTTATCTTCAAGTGGAGAAAGGGGAGCCGAAGGAGTTTTATCCTCCCCTTTATGATGATTGAGCATCCACTCCCTATAGGCTGGATCTTCTTTCTGAGTCTGGTACATCTTTCGAAATGAACAGCCTTTTCTGGAACTTGTTTCCCTTATATGTGGCATGCAAGTATGTCGTCATATGCCATAGTATGTTTTTTGATAGCGAATCCTCCTGAGGCCACGACCTGAGTATCTTATTGGCCGTGCTTCAAACCCATTCCAAATTATATTTCCTTATCTTCGCTGTGTATCTCGGTAATGTCCTACTAAAAAATGTAAAAGAGGTGTGTCCTCCATGATAACAGAACTGTTTTGATCATCAATACTTACCTGTTTTTCTATTCTTTATTTTATCAAATATACCGCGCTGATCAATTGGCGCAGGCACCATCAATCACTGTTTATAATCCCAAACAGGAAATATTTTAACTGCTTACTTTTTTATTTTAAGAATCTATACAATGATATTGTGCTTGCTCCTTCCTTTACACTTTCTAACACGTTTTATTATCTTATTCTTTTATTATTAGTATTTTAAGAGTCTTCTCTTTATTCATATATTAATTTCCTTTGATTTTTCCCTTACTGATTGACGTCAATCTCTTGGTCCAAATTTTCACCAATTTTTTACTATTGTTCTATATTTATTGATTAAGACACAACAAAAGATTCATATTAACATTTTTATAACCCCACATGTATCCTTTTTAAATGATACTGCATATGCCTTCCTTTACTGACTTAGTAAATGTATCCCTTCTCTGTTTCACTCCATTTTGGAATTTGATACACACTCTTCTATGGGCCTTGCCTCAGGAATCCTTAACACCCTTTACTTTAGTGTGTAACCTGCTGTCCCTTGGAACCAGGAATTGAGGTATCTACTTTTCTTTATAATCTCCCGGGGGGAGGTAGCTTCCAGGTTCGAGCAGCCCAATTATGGAATTCACTGCCTCGCCCTTTACGTGAGGAGCAGCCCTTTCTGAAATTCAGATCCAACTACATAAATCTGCTGAAGTCTGCCAATGACTAGCCCACTAGCTCATACTTATCTCCACGAGACCTCCTTGTATAGATACTCTACAGACCTGCCCATTTGTTGCTCTTATGTACATTTTCACTTTGCCCCTCTGGCTGATGACCTAATGTCCTCTTAGTGCCCTGTACATATGCTGTCCTCATTGTAATCTGCACCTATTATGCATGCATGTAATCTGCAATTGACTTTCTATGTCCTGTAAATATATTGTGTTCTGCATGTAATCCATGACCTTGTAATTTAAGCCTCGCATTTTCTGTACTGCTGCGCCTGGCTACCCTCGGGTCTGGTGCGCATTATAAGTGAATAAAACAAACACACTTTTGTACTTTTTAAACCTATTATTTACAACACAATCCCTGCCCCTATTTTGCCACCTCATTGTTCTAGTTACATCCGTGACTCAGTTAAAGTCCTCCGGAATCCACTCTCCCTCAATCGATTAGTTCGCCTTCCATCCACAGGGCACCTGCAGGGACCAGACAGGAATTTCGTTGAAGGGGGACCTGCCGACCAAACCTTCTTGCAAGTCGCTCTTGACACCAATCTCCACAGGAAGATCTGAGGTCTTCTGGCTAATGGTGGGTGCAGGCAAGCGACTAGAGGTCTGGATCTGGCCTAGGTCGGCTAGACCATTATCATCCGCACCGCTACCAAATGTGCTCTAGCACCTTGAAGCGTCTTTTGTGCTAGATGGAATTACAAATAATGATCTCAGACCAAATAATCAGAGACTCAAGGAATATGGGAAATTACTGCTTTATTCATCTTTAATAAAGCAGAGAGAACTCACAGAAATCAGACTGATGCTTGCACACTCCCAACAAAACTTGATTACATTGAGGTTGTATACCTCAATATGCGTCATCAATGAAGTCATTTTGCGCGGCAACATATAAAACCTATCGAGGAAAGGGATTAGTAAAGGGAACATATCTACTTATAGAACATATAAGGATTAGTGCATCATTAGCTAGCCCTTATCTGTAGGGCAAGCTTTGAACTATCTCTAAATATGTATAGTGCTGATTATAGTGGACTAACCAACAGTGGATTGGTCTTTGCAACATTGTATGTAAGGTTGTACCCCAACCCCACTAATTGGTTGGCATACTATCCCAGCATTGGACTTTTGGCTCTTGAGTAGCACGTACATGAAACAAAACATGGGTGTTTAAATCCCATCAGACTACTCCCTGTTTTCCCAATTAGTCCATCATCTCTCATCGGTAGGCCATAAACCAAAGTCCTCCATTTGTAGTGGATCTTTTTGCCTGCTCACTGTCCTGGAACATTCAAGGGAGTATGAACTTATCACTATCTCAACTTGAAGCTCTAATGAATAGCCCTTGTTTTCGACTTCTGAGTCACATGTGAACAGACAACAAATGTGTCAATGTCAGCCTTCTATTTACTGCTATTTTGCTATTTGATTTAATTATGCACAGTGCTGTTGCTCCTCTTGGCCTCTAGAGACTTGCATGCTCTATCTTACATGAATTTTGTATACTTTTAATTGACCAGCAGTTTGGCTCTCACAGAACTTTTCTTCTTCTTCAGTCTATGAGGAATGTCCCACATTCAGAGCTTATCCATGTAACTGCCTTTGAGCTTAGCCCTTAAAATAGCATAATTAATTCTGAGCCAACCTTGACTCATTGTCGTCTCTGCACACTGAGCTGTTTTTCTGTGTCTCCTGATTCTACAGCCTCAGTCTGTCTCTGAGGTAGCTTGGTTAAGTTCAAAGTGAGCCAGCGTCCATTTTCCTATGATGGTCGCCTTTGCCACGTTATATATATCTCTATAGCACGCTTCTATATGTTTTCTTTCTACCTTGCGTTACTGCGTATTTACAGTTATTGGGCAGTAAGTTACTTCATCTTCTTTGTATCCATGCTTACTTTAGCTTTAGGTACATGTTTCTCTTGGTGCTTCAGTTACATCGTTACTCTTCAGTATTTTCATATCATTTCAACATAGGTTCATATATCTTCTTCATGACATCACTCTGTCCTCGTCAGATTTTTCTTTAATGTACGTCCATAATGTCCATGGGTGTGTTCTGAGACCCTTTCATGTGGCATCCTTCCACACTGCATCCTTAAACACTTTCAGTGTGCGAGGGAGTGCGAGGGAGAAACCTGAGTGTATTCTCCCAGTAAGACCTCAGGGATCCCTTATTCAGGTGGCCAGTTCACAATCATCGCTGTTGGATTCAGTTCCTGGGGGTGGACCAGTGGAGAAGGATCAACTGGGTAAAGGAACCTGGGGTTATGCTCGGCAGAATATCCCAGGTAAGACGTGCTACTATGCCAGAGAAGTTCGAGATATCGGAGACTTTCATGGTCGGTATGGCATCTGCCTCCCTTCCTCCTGTTAAACCTCTCCGGCCCAGATCTGACAACCCCTCTATACCTAATCAATCGTCGAAGACCCCAAACCCAATCACATCCAAAAAGCATAACTCCCAGAATCTCTGTTTCACCGGTCTCCATTCAAATACTCCCAATTCCATTCAAATACACACCTTATATCACTGTACGCAGATGACATGCTTTTGTATCTGCGCTTCCCGGAGGAGAACCTTCAATATGTTTTGGAGGTGATGGAATGTTACGCTACCCTCTCGGGCATAGCAGTGAATCCCAGAAAGTCCAGTGTGTTCCCCCTGGGGAGGTATAAAGGCACTCCATTGAGAAACCTGCCCGTTTTGCCAATACCATGGCGAACCGAGACGTTTCGATACCTTGGTATCGATATATACCACACGGCGGGGGCAGAACATAAGTGCAATATGGAGAAGGGAGTTGTAGGTATTAAAAACAGCATGGGATTTTGGTATAGATTGCCCCTGGCTATGATGGGGAGAGCGGCTTTTATTAAAATATTAGTCCTGCCCAGGCTGTTACAGTTTTTTGTAAACATCCCATATGTGATCCCCAAACACTTATTTGTCAAACTTAATAGCTTGTGCAGGGGTTTCATTTGGCACAATTCCAGAAATAGGGTGGCCCTCTGGAAATTGCAAAACTTGTGTGATAGGGGGGGCATAAACCTGCCGAGCTTTGAATTATATTACATGGCAGGACAGCTGCAATATGTGGCGAGGTGGTTGCCTGAGGCGGAAACGGCCGAAGCTGGACTCCTGCAAAGGGATCCTGCTCCTACTTCCTCAGAGAGACAGTGTGGTTGCCAAAATCTAAGGTATCAGGAATGGTGAGATTGTTGGTGCTTGGCTGGGAGGTGTGGCGTAAGGCATGGCAGAATGTGGGAGACCCAGCCCCGTTTTCCCTGCAGGTGCGGTTAGTGGCGTTGTGCGGGGAAGACTCCCAACTGATAGTGTTCCGCAGATACTGGGAACCGGTGGGTCTGGCTACCCTTGGCGAAATATGGCAAGAGGGGGTGGTATTGGACTTTCAGAGATTAATGGAGGATACTGGGGTGCATAAGGGCCAGCACATTACTTATTGTAGAATCATTAAACTAGTGAGAGAAAGATGGCCTGAGGCAGTGCTTGAAGAACAACCCGATGCCACCATAGAGACGTTGTACGATGTCTCGGGGGGTGGGCACGAAATATCTTGTTTATATGAGTTATTGAGTGCCAGGGCGGGGAGGGA
This sequence comes from Ambystoma mexicanum, assembly GCF_040938575.1. Taxonomy (NCBI): domain Eukaryota; kingdom Metazoa; phylum Chordata; class Amphibia; order Caudata; family Ambystomatidae; genus Ambystoma; species Ambystoma mexicanum. Next base: position 532,537,992 of record NC_090926.1, read on the forward strand.
ATTTCTCCAACTAAGGCGAGACTGGGAGGAGGAGGTGTGTGAACCCATGACGGATGGACAATGGGATAGAGCCCAAAGGTATCATAAGAAGGTGTTCCGAAACGCGAGACTTCAGCAGATCCAACTATATGTCACTCATAGAGCATATCTGACCCCCGGTAAAATAGCCAGGTTTGGCAGCCCAGCAATACAGAAATGCCCCAGGTGCGGGGAGGTAGAGACTGGGTTGCTGCATATGTTATGGGCTTGCCCGGAGGTGGGTAGGTTCTGGACAGAATTGAAAACACGATTAGCAGACAGAGGGGTTACGCTGGATGTGGAGTCGGCTTGGGCATGTATGCTTGGGGGTTTCACTAGACCACGTACCCTGAGGCATATCAGTAAGATGAAGGACCTGCCCTACATCTTGGCCAAACGGAGAATTGCAATGTGCTGGAAAGCGGCCCATAGGCCCAGAATTGAGATGTGGTGGGCAGACCTTTTGAAGTGGGCAGAAACAGCTGCCTGGTATGAAGCAGTCACCAGAGGAGGGGGGGGGAGAGGTGGGTCCCCTAATAGCATGGAGACAATTGGTGGCCTCGATGGTGGGTCCCTCCCAGGCCGACCACAGCAATGATGACACGGAATAGATGATGATACTAGAAACGCCTGAAGGTGTGCAGGTGGAGAACATGGATACAGTGGCTCAAGTTAGTGGTGTGGGAGGGGGGAGGACCACAGAGTGCATTCTGCAATGTAATGTTTGAAGCTTAATCACAAACGTCTTAATTGTTTGTAAAGTTTGGAGTGTTTTTTATAAAATAATAAAAATTATTTAAAAAAAAATCATTGACGTGTAACGCTTAAAAGTTGGCATGCAATTCTATTGGTTCTAGGAAGGTAACTTTAATATAGGTACTATATCTGTATATGGTAACAGAGTTAGGGGATTGGGTAAACACTGTCAGGTAGGGCATCTAACCCCTTCCTCAAAAATGGCTACTGTAGACGTCACTAAAAGTACAACGTCCCATTGGTTCTACTAACTATAGGACCCTAGATTACTTGGTCCATTATGATTGGGTTGGCACCAACCCTACTCATACTTTTCCACTTTGCCTAGCAGCATGCAGAATGATTGGCCAGGTGCAGGGTGCCCACCAGCTCCACCAACCTTCCTCCAATTATTGTTACAATCAATCATCACATTAGTGGTCATGTGTCAATTATTTCACTGTGGTTGGCCTTGAGAGTGTGTCTCCTGTCTGGAAAAGTTCTGATATCTTCACCTGGCCCACTGCCATGCGTAGGTGTGAAAGTCTCACTTGTTCTCGCTCGGCTAGTCACGTGGTTCAGACACTGTGAAATTGCCTTCTTTTCCATGTAATTTGTGTATTTGATTTACGTTTTGCCTACCACCTGCCTTCGTTTTCTTATCTTGACCTTTCTGAGCAGGATATTCTGTTCCTTGCCTCATTAATTGTAGATACTGTTCATCTATTTAGCTGATACGACCTTGGCTTTTTGGCACGATTTGCCTCTGCTGAGTTTCATTTCTGCCTTTTATTCTCGATTTGTTAAATATGAAGCTCTGCTCGTGCGGCCTTTAGTAACCTTTGGTTGATTCTACTTCTTGTGCATAGTGGAAGTATACTTATATATTCATGCTTCTTTTGAGGTAGATATGTATAGGAGGTGCTTGCCGCAATCTTTCTTACTACTAAGCATAGCAAGCCGTACGATTTTCTTACCTTTCTTGCTGTTCCAAGCATATGTACATGTGTGAACTGGTCGAATATCTTCATCATGCTCATGGTATAAGCTTCTTACATTTGACATCGTCCTTTCACTTTAGGTTTACGATGTCCCTTGTCCATGGCGTTTTGTCTCTTTACATCATTCTCAGGTCATCATATCTTCTATATGTGAGTCAGTCCGGGTTCTTGTGATGTCACCATTCGTCTTCCATTAAGACTTTTTTGGCTTCTTCAGGGACTGTACTCAGACGATCTTCATTTCGTTTCATTTGTTGATATGGTTTTCTCAATGGATACCTTACTGTCCATGTTTTCTTTGGTGCTAGTTCTTCAATAGGTGCTCTTCTTCTGATAGGTACAGGACAGAGCCCCACTGCAGCTCTCTGCTGGTTTATTTGCTCATCATACATCACATACTTCGGTGTGAACGTTCCTGGTACTTCAAAATGGACGGTAGGAGTGCGGGTCATACTTGGGACCTCCTCTACACTCCCCCCTCTGGGCGATTCATCGACCACTTTCATCTCTTCCTTTGTATCCCTCTTCTTTGGACCCTCTGAATTCACTTTCACTTCATTGCCTGGGTCCATTTCTTCTTCATCTTCTGGTTCTATACATGATGATCTGAAGAAATGTCTCTTTGGGGTCCATATTTTCATAACTCCTTTTAAACTTCCTGCTGTCCTTACGTGTTCATCGTTGTTCCACGTCATTAAGTGACATTGTCCATTTGGGCTGCAATAGATCCATCTTCTTACATAATTTTTATGCATCCTGGGATATAGAAACTTTGTTCCTTCTCGTGTATAAATGCTGGCCTTCACAAAGTCTCTTATTTCTTCATCAGTCAGGTCTTTGGGCTTCCATCTCTATCTGCAAGGGTACTCCTCTGTTTTCAAGCCATGTTAGCAGTTTTGCAAGTTTTGGCCATAATAGCTTGCATCCGTTGTGTACTATGTCAATGGTGCCTTGGTAACGACCAATGACCATCCATGCTCTCCAAATCACTGCTCCTTTCTCCCATCCATCAGGTGAAAGCACTGTTCCCCAAATCTGCAATTGGCCTTTCTTCTTCCAACTTCAAGTTTTTCCTTGACCATTTAGCTTCTGGTTCACTTCTCTTCTGATTTCTGTTCCTTTAACTCCAAGCATCTCGTATCTGATCACAATATGTTTCATCTTTCCATTGTTTCTTCTTCATTTGGATCGGTTACTTCAGTTGCCCATTTCTGTGAGGCATCACTTCTCATGAAGTGGCCTCTGGTCTTGCACATTGCCACGTGCGATAGACAGTGTGCTGTCTGGACAACAATTTCTACAGCTACAAAGAACTTTGACTTCCCCATGCTGTAAGGTAGGAGTGCACAAACAAAGCATTCCCCCTCTGATTTCTGTCTTCCAACTTCTTTCATATGCTGGTACCATATGTTGTTTCCCAAATGTGCTGTGTTGTCCACGTAGTTGTTTAGTTCACTGTCATCTCCTTGTATGCTTCTCTTGATTCTTAAGGTCTTCATGTAGTTTGCAATAACTACATCCTTGAATGCATCCGTATGGCTTCATCATGCTGGAGGATTTTCAGGTATCCTGGTCCATGGTGCAGGCCTCTTCATCTGGGCCAGTTGAGTAGAGGAAAGTCTGGCAAATCTTTCTTTGTCCTCTTGTATCTTCTTGGCTCTGGTTATGAACGACCATATTGATTCTGCTATCATCTGTGCCTGTGAGATTTTCTCTGGGCTAGCACTTGCCTCGTTCAGTGTTGTATCAGGGGTGTTCATTAATGTTGCATCAGTTGGCTTCCTTTCCAACTCCTTTGTCTCTTCAAGAACTCAGTTTTCTTCATTTGGCTTTTAACTTCGCTGATAGTAGAGCTTCTCATTGTTGGCAGACCAATCTTCCTCTCTTCTTTGGCCTGTGGTTCTGTAGTTATTGACACTAGAACTGGTGTGTATGCATTCATCGTTTGCATGAGTGTGGTTGTCAGTAACCTTTTTTCATTCATAATCTGCTGACCCTGTCTATGGCTTTTCAATTTGCTTGTTACCATGAATGTGTGTGTGTCATTGCTGATCACACCCATCTCAAGTTCACTCATTCCGCTATCAGACCTCCTGGGAACTGGAATGATTATGTAAGGTCTGGGTGCCTTCGTGGGTTTCATGCATGCATCATTAGGTGGGTACACTGGAATCGGAACGCTTTGTTCACCAATAAAAATGCAGTTCTAATTGTCAGTGACAGTAAAACAATGATGAATATAATACATAAGTACACGATACCCCTATAGGTTAATCTACAGCATTTCGTTTTGGAAAAATACGAGCGTCTCTCCTCCTGAGGGAGGACAAGGTTGCTACTTTGAATCCCCATCTTGATCATCTGTTGAAAGATACTAACTTTTATTACACTCTTAGACAATATTATTTCTGGATTCTGCTGGTTCTGCTTGTGGGTTGCAGATACTAAAAAAATGGTCCCTCTTTGCCTGAACAATGGATTGTATATTGTCTCTGGATGCAGTTCCTTTTTCTACGTATGAGGAAATGTCAGAATCGAGTAATAACTCAGCAAGCCTCTTTACTGTGCATGTTCAAAATACACAAGTTCCCAATTCAGTGCCTCTGATGTGCTTCATTCCAGAAGACATGTTGTTCCTCTCGGTTATAACAAAAGTGAAGTCTCTGGCAATACCCTCTCGATCTGTCCCTCTGGGGAAAGTTTAATATCTTCTCAGATAGTTCTGTTGATGGTTAGAAGGATCGACTTGCATTATGATACCATGCAAGAGCATGCTCATCTGCATAGAATTAGCTGGGTCTCTGATGAATGTGAGGACGTCAACACTGGCGAGTCTCCGCACAAGTTCTGGGAAATCCTTAATTAGGTGAAAAAAGACATTACTTGCCAATCTGCTATCTTCTGGTGACAGGGACATTTGTCCTGCCCTTGATGAAGTTTGGAACTGTTTGGCCCTCACTCGCTGTGAGCAGTTTCTGCAATTTCGATGTGCGTGGAGAGCAACTTGGATGATAATTCCGTTCAGGATTATACTTAAACGTTCTGTGTTTGCATGATCTCGAAGAAACATCAAAACGTCTGTGGTTCTCCCGACAAGATCTGGACAGTCTTCAATTAGGCGAAAGAACAGTACGTTGATAAGCCTATTCACTTCTTCCTCTGCTTGGGACATTTGGTTTTTCCTCACTTTACTCTGGAAGCAGGAGGAACTGCTCGGCAATCGCAGGGAGGAGTCTCCTTATTGTCTTTTCATTTTCAGGATCTTGAAGGAATTCAGTGATGCTGGTGAGCCTCCCCACCAGTGACGGGTATGATCTCAATATTAGCTCGAAATATATCAAAATGTCCTTAGTGATGTCCCTACTGTGGGACACCATAGGTGAGTCCGAACAAAGTCTCTGTGTTGAAACAATCTGGATACTCTATTTTCTTCCAATTTATGTGTCCTCAATAAAAATGTTGCATATTCTTTTCTTGTCAAGGCTACAGTGTGCTTCAGTCAAAAGTTCAAAGTCAACAGACTACTTTGTGGCTTATACGTGCACTTTTCTTCTTCAGCCTGCAACTAGGATGCACAGAGTGTCCATTTTTATGTCCTTATCCTCTTTTTTCTTTTTTTTCTCAGAGGAATGCCCAAAATGAAGCCACAACTTTGCATAAAAGTTGCTTGTCTTTGCTTTGCTGCTGGTCATGTGTCCTTCTTCCTCGTCATGGATCTCGTCTGCACGTACTGTGGTTCTTCCCTATCCTCTGTAGTCTCTGCACATTGAGGTGTGGGCAGGGGGCCTTCTCCGATGTATGGCTTGATATCACCCAAAAAGATCCAAGCTCTTCTTCCTTGTAACTTTACTGCAGTGGGAGTGACGTCTTCTACTGTAAAGGGACAGTTAAACCTTGGCTTGTCCCACTTCTTTCTCGTGTGATTCTTCACCAGGTCTGTGTCTCCTGGAAAGATTGATGGAACACATAGACTCTTAGCTGTATCTGCAGTAGTATCTCCTTCTGTGTTCTGTGCTGCCCTGCACCCTTTTCGTCGTCGCTGCAGCTTGCCTGAAATTACAGTAAAACAAGATGTCATGCAATTCAAGTAATTTTGCATTTCAGACCCTAAGATTTCTCTTGTCGGCTGGGCATCACATCTAGCTCTTTCTCAGGGTGTCAGGGGAGTGTTCAACCTTCTCCCTGTTGCTATTTTGTGCGGAGTAAGGTGATGGTCAGAACCAGGTTGGTTTCTGAGTGCATACAGTGCCAAAGGAAGGCAGTGTAACCATCCCTTTCTTAGAGTAAGGTTCAACTTGGCTATCCTTTCCTTTAATAAGCTGTTGAGCTTCTCACATACCCCATTACCTTGCAGGTGATACGTCGACGAGAACTTGTGCTTTATACCAAGCAACAAGCTAATCTGTTCAAAAACTTTGTTGACAAAGTGAGCCCCATTATCTGATCCCATGACTTCACATACTCCCCACCATGGGAAATACCTCTCTCACTAGAAACTTGGCCGCACAGGTAGAGTCTGGGTGTGTACATGGACCTGCTTCTATCCATATAGAGAATGGACACAACACAACAATTAGATACCTGTACCCATTACATACTTGAATCATATCGACGTAATCGACATGCAAGTGCTGAAAAGGTCCATTTGGCCTTGGGATGACTCCTCTAATTATGTTTAGTGTGTGCCCACACTAAACACTGAACTGCTGGCAGATTATACAGTTCACCATAAAAAATGCACCGTGCTCTGCTAAGTTCGGTATAAACCAGTGTTCAGCAAGCGTTGCCACGAGATTCTCTTTAGTCATGTGCGCTGGATAGTGTAACTGTTCCAATAGTATTTTTAACAGGGATATAGGCATTACTGGTTTACCAGTGCTGTCTTGTCGCCACAAGCTTTCGGAGGGGTTTAAAGAACACCCTTGCCGCTTCCAAAGATTCCTCTCCTCCTGTGGTGCCCCCTCTTGGAGTTCCATTAACTGGGCTTGCCCCATGTTATTGTAGCTTTCAGGTTCACTTCATGCAACAATAATTTTTTCGTTCACATCAGTGATTTCCACATCCATGACAGTCTCGCCCTTGGATGCCATTCGCTTGGCTTCTGTGTCTGCTGCTTGATTCCCTCGTGAGATAAATTCTGTCCCCTATGTGTGGGCAGCGCATTTCACGGCCGTTATGCTCACTGGGAGCTGTAGTGCCTTAATGAGCCTATCCAACAGGGCTGCGTGCTGCACTGGCATGCCGTCCGCTCAGAGGTAGCCCCTCCTTTTCCAGCGCGCTAAGCCTGCATGTACTGTTGATGTCACATAGGTGGAGTCATTGTACACTGTTATTTCCTGGTCTCCGTGATTCTCAATCGCAAGTATCAATGCCAATAATTCTGCAGCCTGTGCTGAATAGTGAGATGGTAATCGTTCACTAATGAGTACTCGAAATTCTCCATTTGCTATGTGCTTCATCACAGCAGCGCCTGTATATCTTTGTCTATCGGTTTGACCGATTCTCGAGAAACCATCACTGAAGACAATCTCTACTTCTGCCAATGCATTTTCTTTCACTCTCGGGAATTTCATCACAGATTCTTCATAATTTGCACAGTTATGGTTTGGTTCTCCTTCAGTGACTGGCTCTGCTATGACCATAGCTGGGTTCACTATCTTGCATCAAACTACCTTAATCGATGGATTCGATATGATCACTTCATAGGCAGAAGCTCTCTGTGATGTCAATGTGCACTTTGGTTTCTCTAGAATAGCAAATAGCGCGTGCTCGACGTACAACGTCATGGAGCATCCCATCACAATGGTTGTAGCTTTCTCTATGGCGAACGCTGCGGCAGCTAAACTTTGTTCACAAGGGAAATGACCTCTCGTCACTCGGTCCAAATTCCCATTGTAATATGCCAGGGGCTTGTACCCCAATGTGGTTCTTTGTGTGAGCACTGCTGTCATAACGCTGCCATTTGTGTATGAAAATAAGTAGAATTCCTCTGCATAATTCCGAATCCCTAAAACTGGTGCTGTGAAATTGGCTCTCTTGAGTTCAGTAAACCCTTCTTCCATGGTCTCAGACCATTCAATGTTTTCATTTGTCACCTGTGCCTTCTTTAGGGCCTGTAACAAGGGCTTTGTATATGAGCTGTACCCAGAGACCCATGCCCTGACATAATTGCAAAGACCTAAAAAGCTCTGCATCTGTTTTATCGTGTGTGGTTTAGCTGTGTTCATTATGGCTTCAGCCCTTTCTGGGGTGACCCTTTTCCCCTCATGTGAGATCAGCTGGCCTATGTACAGCACTTCATGTTGACAATATTGTAACTTTTCTTTGTCAACTTTATATCCTTTTTCAGCCAATATAGTCAATAGCTGAATAGAATTGCATCTGCATCTTTCCTCTGTAATGCTGCAAATTAAGATGTCATCCACATATTGCAAGACAACACTTTCTGAGGCAATATTGCTTAAATCCATCTGCAGGACTCTGTTGAAAATTGACGGAGACTCACAGTACCCCTGGGGTAGCCTTGTGATTTTCAGACGCATCTGTCTGAACGTAAATGACGTCAGATCTTGTGAGTTCCAGTGCAAAGGGATTGAGTAAAATGCATTTTCCAAGTCAATCACTGTGAAATATTTTGCCTCAACAGGTATATTACATAGGATTGTAGCCGGGTTAGGGACTAAAGGGAACTTGGCCTCTACAATATCATTTCTCGGGCGTAAATCTTGAATTAGTCTCCAAGATCCTCCCTTTGATTTTTTAATCTGATAAACTGCGGTATTGCATGACGACTCTGACGTCACTAAGATGCCCTGTTCCATCATAGCCGAAATTGTCATGAAAATTCCTTCATCTGCCTCCCTAGACATGGGATACTGTTGTGCTTTTGGTAAAATTGCTCCTGGCTTCAGTTTAATTTCTACTTCTCCGACTCCTTTCAATAAGCCTACGTCATAGGGGCCTGTGGTCCATACTGAGACAGGCATCTGGGCCATGTCATCCTCAAAATATTCAGGAAGGTTCTGTGCCAACATCATTCTCTGGGGCACTTCTCTTTTGATCATTTTCACCCAGAAAGTGAGATTTACCTCGACTGTTGTTTCTTCCCCATCTGCTTGCTCGTCAAACAGATCATCATCAGTGACGTCAGTCAATCTGTACCCTTCTTCAAAGGCGATTACTGTGCACCATTGTCGGCCTTCATCAACACAACCATCGATCAAAGCCATTTCCCTCGTACTATGGCGGTGTGTATCATCAAGGGAAATACTTGTCCCTTTTCCTTGTGCATAGGTATTCTCGGCCTAAATAGAAATTCATCTGGGGTCCTCATGGTTTTGTCTGCAAGGCCTGTCAGCCCTGCCATTCGCACACATACTCCATACGCAAATATTTCTGGCCCTAATGGAATAGCTCTCATAGCTGTGTGTCCCGCATATGCTCTGATAATCTTGCACACGTTCAAATAGTGCATTCCTGGAGTTGAACATACTAGGCCTTTCTCTGTGAACAAGATTGTCATGTTTAACTTTGTCATTAGATCTCATCCCAAGATATTTACTGGGGTTTTTCTTGAATATAATAGTGGTACATTCATATCACATTCTTCTATAGAGACTGGAAGTGTATCTGTAAAAGGAACACGACTTGTAGCTCCTGTGAAGCGCTGAGTATTTATAGTATCGCCAGAAAAGGAAAACTTGCCTTCACGTATACACGAACGTGTTGCACTCGTGTCAACTAAGAAGGAATATTCTTTATCCCTTATAATGACATCGACCCTTGGTTCCTGGTGAGGATCTGGTGTCACTGATAGGATAGAACACATCAGGTTTCCCAGTGAGCTGTCCTAGTGCATATACAACGTTGTCCCATTTTGCATGAATGGACTTCCTCCATCACCAGTGTTAGCTCTCATTCCAGAGTTCACAGCTTGTCCTGCACTTACTGTCTGTGACAGTTGCATCAGCGACTGTTGAAACTGTCATTGTGGAAAACACATCAAATTCTGAGGTTGCAAGCTTTGCTGTGCTCCTGGCATTTGCTGTTGCACTGTGTGATTTTGTGCAACTCCATTTCCTCCTTGCTGTAAAAGCACATACCTGCTCTTGTTCCTTGGTCATTTTGCATCATGCCTTGACTTCTGCATGTGCGTGCTAGATGCCCTGTCATCCTACACACCCAGCATACTGGTGGTGGTCTGATTATTTCCCATCTGACATTTCTTGATTGCCATTTTGCATGTTTTGAAAGCCTCCCTGATTACTCTGAAAACTCTCTGATTACTCTGCCATCCTCTTCCTCTAAATCCTCTCCCTCTAGGGTAAAACTCATTATTGCCCTAATTACTCTGTTGTGGATTACTGACCTGCTGCATGCTAGATCCGTCGGTGCTGGTTATCATTGCCCCTTCAATGGCATATTTTGACAATTTCTTCTGCACTCATTTTGCCTCTTCTGCTTTTTGTGCAGCCTCTTTTTTGCGATTCTTTGCTTGCAGCAGCCTGCAGTAATGCGCTATGGTCAACTTTATTTCAGACCACGGTTTGGCATCGATTCCTACCAATTTATTGAGCTGTTTCTGTACCTGATCAGGCAGCCCTTGGCATAATGTATGGTAACACACTGGTATAGATTTCCCCCAAGATTCATGAGTCTTGAGTACCCACGCGTCTTGGAAATTCTGAATGTAAAGCAAAGGATCCTCTGACTCCATCTTTCGTGTCATGATAGCTCGCATGTCCGAAGTATCCGGATATAGCAATCATAATGCTTTCCATACTATGGCTCTGCAATTGTTAAACGGCGCTCCGTCATGCGCAGTATTAACTGTAGTCACACCAAGATAACCTGCCCATGTCCACACATCGTCAGCTCTATCAACAAGTATACTATACTATTACTTGCCTGCACACAGTATTTTACCCCAGTTTGTGATTTTCGAATCTAGACAGGTTGCCATAGTTGCTATTTCTTGCCTGCACACTGTATTTTACCCGAGGTTGTGATTTTCAAATCTAGACAGGTTGCCATGGTTGCTATTACTTGCCTGCACACTGTATTTTACCCCAGGTTGTGATTTTCGAATCTAGACAGGTTGACATAGTTGCTGTTACTTGACTGCACACTGTATTTTACCCCAGGTTGTGATTTTCAAATCTAGACAGGTTGCCATAGTTGCTATTACTTGCCTGCACACTGTACTCTAACCTAGGTTGTGATCTCTGAATTTAGCGAAACCTTTTGTTGCTAAAACTGCCACCAAAGTTGTCATTTATTATGCACTTAGCAGCCACCTGCCTCTCTATTCGACTGCTGCATTGATTACTGCATTCTGCACCTTGTTGCCCTGCCTTGTGAACACCACCACTGTCAACCTTGACGGAACGCTGCCTAGTAGCCTAGTAGTCACCTGACCGTCTATCTGACTGCTGCACTGGATTACTGCATTCTGGTACCTAGCTGCCCCATATTTGAATACCGCCCCGGGCATCTAAGATGCACCTATTAGCTACCTGCTCTGCCATCTGACCGCCACATCCTACCTACACCCGACAGAATGTACCTCCCAGGCATCTACTCAGCATTGCTGAGAGTAATTCTCCACCTCATCCATTTATCCAGCCAGCCTAGCCCTACCTTTAGCTCTGCCTCCATGGGCAACATTCCCCCACTCATTATGTATCTCATTACACCATGCAGCCTCACCGCTAGAAATGCCAAACTATGGGCCAGATTACCCAAACTATATGAATCTCGAGCCAGGGATTCCATCCAGTCTAAATTGACTAACCGGACCCCACCTATGTACACAGTTACTCCTACCAACCGCCCCACGAACACACTCATGCATAGACTAACTAATACTATGACCAAGCATAACGCTCACAACTTAACCACTATACCCACCTGCACCAAAACTATCTCCACGCCCATAAAAGGCGCCTTAATTAATGCGCGATCTGTATAGCCCATGCCACAGATATAGCAGACCTTATTCTTGCAAATGAACTAGATTTCCTAGCCATCACTCAGTCCTGGCTCCAAGCAGCCGCTGGCCGAGCTCTCTCACTAGCCATCCCTGATGCCTATACTATCCTCCGAGCGGACAGAGCAGAATCCAAAGGCGGAGGCCTCGCCATAATTGCCAAAACACACCTCAACATTAGACTTCACACCACAAACCTCCTCCCTTCATGTGAATCTCTCACAGCTAAGCTTCCCACTGCCAACTCCCAAACCATCAACATCCACCTATTCTACAGACCTCCTGGTGCTTTAGGATCCTTCGAGGAAGACCTCACCACCATCCTCACCAACAACCTAAAACATACCTCCCAGAGTCTCCTTTTAGGAGATTTCAACCTAGGTCTCAAAGATCCCAAAGACCTCCAGGCTACCCTCATTAACAATACCCTGTCAGAATTGGGCTTTACCCAAAGAGTATCCACCCCTACCCACAACAAAGGGAGAACCCTTGACTGGGAAGCAGACTACAACTGTGCGGCCTCCATCACCGCCAATACCCCTCAACCATGGTCTGACCACCACCTCCTCACTTTCAACCTCGAAGTCTCAAGCCCCATCACCAATAACCTACTTGCCACAGCTATTCCTACGAGAAGCAAGAAAATATCACAGCTGAAAAACTCATCCCCCTCATTCTACCGACCTTGAACCAACTCTCAGCTACCTCCAACCCCAACCACCTTGTTGAAAGTTACAATAACAGCATGCGCTCAGCCTTAGACTCTATTGCACCCCTTAAAATGAGAAAATGCAAGCCAAAAAAACACCTGAACACTTGGTTCTCTACCCACCTAAAAGCTCTCAGACTAGAGAAACGCATAAATGAACAAGCTTGGAGAAAATCTCCTACAGATACTAACAAGCTGATCCTCAACAAAATAGTCTCCTCATACAAAAAAGAAATCATTCTCGCTAATCAAGAATCATATAACCAGAGAATCTCACAAGCCAAATCCAGCACGAAGGAACTGTTTTCTATTATCAAAGAGTTGGAAACTCCTGTCCTAGTCCCAGACACATGTGTGAAAGATAAACAATGGTGCACTAGTGTCCGAAATGCCCTGTCCAATTAAGTCAGAGGCCTTCAAATCAAAATCAACAACAAGAAAGAATCCCTAACCAACTCTACTAACTCCACCAACACTCCCCCATGCCCCACACCTCAGAACCCCATATACAACCAACCCACCCGCTTCAGCTTCTCCAAAGTCTCTACATTAGAAGTGGAAAAAATCATCCTCAGCCTTAAACCATCTAATTGCTAGGGCGACCCTTGCACAGCACAAATCATTAAAGACGCAGCAAGAGACCTCTCACCATTCATTACCAAACTCATTAACGCCTCCTTCTCTTCAGGCATCATCCCCAACAACCTCAAAGAATCGTGGGTCCTCCCTCTACTCAAAAAACCCTCACTAGACCCTTCCATACCCACAAACTACAGACCCATCACCACCGTCCCCTTCCTGCTCAAAATATTAGATAAGACTGCCTATCAACAAATACAAAAATATCTTGAACAAAACCACCTCCTGGGAATCCGGCAATCAGGCTTTAGACCCCAACATGGGACAGAAACTGCTCTAATTGATCTTAAGGCCCACATCGACACTCTGAGAGATAATGGGAAAACTGCTCTACTATTCCTCCTAGACCTCTCAGCAGCATTTGATCTAGTAGATCACAACATTTCATGCAAACACTTGGACTCGGCTGCCCCCTTCTCCCAAGAAGCCATCAGTTGGATTGAGTCATTCCTGAGCAACAGATCTATGCGTGTCTTTTCCACCTCAGCTTCCGTCGATCCCATCCCCATCACATGTGGGGTCCCTCAGGGTTCATGCATCTCCCCCACACTATATACCATGTTCACGAAGCCCCTGTTTGATGATCTTGACGGTCTGGGTATCACCTACACTAATTACGCCGATGATACCCAGATCCTCATCCCGTTGAAGGGAGATTACAACAAGGATTTGGCCTTGGTGAACAGGGTATACCTCATCATCCAGGCATGGATGGCCTCCCACAGTCTATGCCTGAATGATGACAAGACTGAACTCATCATCCTCGGATCCACCCACAATCTAAATAAACTGGACCATACCTACACCAGCTTCATTATAGACGGCAATCCCATCAAGGTATCTAAAGAAGTGAAAACCCTAGGAATCTACCTAGACTCTGCCCTCTCCTTCCATAAACAGGTTAGCTCCATGGCCACCTCCACAGACTACACATGTAAGCTTATAAGAGCAGTCAAACCTTTCCTATCCACTCAGAACTGCATTACCTTAGCCAGAGCCCTTGTATTATCAAAACTGGACTATTGTAACGCCCTCTACGTAGGAGCCAACAAACAGGTAACCAATAAAATCCAGACCCTACAAAACAATGCTCTCAGAGCAGGGCTCAGCATCCCCAAGAGAGAACACATCACTAACATCAGGAGAACTCACAATTGGCTTACTACCATTGACAAAATCCTGCTCAAAGTAGCCTCCTTAACACACAAATGCCTCAATAATGCAGCCCCCCGCTACTTAGCTGACAGAATAAAATGATACACCCCTAACAGGCCCACCAGATCCACCAATGCTAACTTACTTACAGTTCCCAGATTCAATCGAACCAAAATGGACGGCAACAGCTTCCAGGTGAAAGCAGCCCAACACTGGAACTTTTTATCACCCTCCCTTAGGACACCTCAAACCTATCCCCAATTTAGGCGTAGCTATATTCAGTGGTTAAAGAATAATGACCAATAACTGACCTCGCCTTTACTAATCATGTAATTATGTATACCTGTAAACTGTAAACTGTATATATTACTGCATCCATCGCAACTGTATCAACCTATGTACACACTGTAAATTACTGTACAGCACTGTAACCAAGCTGAGAATAACCTTGCTGCTCCTGAGCCCTCATACCTTCGGGTCTGGCGTGCAATATAAATGAATAAACATAAACATAAACAAGTAGGGCGATTAAAAGACCCTTGATATTCCCTATAGCTAACGTGTTCCCTCCCGTCATTTTTTCTAGCTCATGTATCCATTTTCCCGGCTCCCGATGTCAGCATTGGAAGCTTATTTTTCATGTTTTCCCAATCCATGTGTGGCCATGGAATATACTGTGGTCTTGTTCCTCCTTTATCAAGCAAAGGAAATTGGGACGCATAGCCCTCTCTCTCTCTTCTCTCATTGTTTTTCTGTCTATTGCAGGAGTAATATTCCTGCATCGCTGCCTACCTGGTAATGTCCTTAGTCAGCTCAAATAGGGTGGTGAAGACACCCCCCTCTGACCGTAAGATATTTCTTCACGTCAGTCTGACTGTGTGGCTGACTCTGATGCCCTCGGTGTAGATCCACTAGAATCTGACCATCATATCCCTTTCCCTCCTGAGACTCGCTTTTCGTGTCTCCTCTCTTCCTCCTTTTTCACATGTTTCTCTCTTTCGGTGTCTGACATTGTCTGTGCCCAACTCGTGCAACTTCTCGCATCCTCTTTGTTCTTACTGATTTCTAACCTATCTAGGGATAGCTCTCTATTTCTACTACTTCTGGAGACGCCCTCAGCATCGTAAAGCCGAGTGCTCTCCAGGCGCTCGTCCTCCCCCTCCCCTTGGGGTACTTGTTCTAGCCCCATTTCATCATATATTCTATCGATCGTCTCTCTGATGCTTCTGGTGTCGAAATCATCCTCGATATTTGCCCTTGACGTGCCTGGTACTGAATTGTACTCAGGAAATAATTCTTCTATGTCTTCCCAATCTACTACGGATCAGGTTTTTTAACTCCCTTTCCAGATATTCAAGATTGCGTGCTCTCTGTGTTCCCTTATGTTCTATATTGTCATTGAATTCTCTGCGCTTCCTCGCATCCTCTCTAACTCTATCTTCATTCTCTTTCGTTGCATCTCTACGTTCATTTGCCCTTCGAATTTCCTCACCCCTTTGTCTCTTTATTCTTTTTTTCCCATATCCTTTGCTCTTCTATTCTCTGCTGCTCCTGTCTGTCCTGATCATTAGCTGCTTTCTGCTTATGATCGTGTTGTCTCTCTTGCTCTTCACGATATAACTGCTCTCGTCTCTGCCTATCTTTTTTCCTGATTCTTTCATCTCTCAATCCTTTTTCCTTTTCCTTCTCCTTCCTCTGTAAATCCTCTAGCGTCCCTTTTTGTTTCGCGTCATCAATGCCTTTACCAACGAGTTTCAATAAAATGTGACCTCCCATCCATTCATTCTGTGTGAATGCTATCTCATCAGTTCTATCCTCATTTCCTTTCCATCTTTTGTATTCTCTTTCTGTATCGAGAGATGTACTTGTTTGTGCCTGGTCTTTTCTCTCGTTCTCACATCTCTCCTTGTCCCTCGGAACTTTGGAGGTGATATCTCTATCTCTATCTTTGTCTGGGTTTTCGTCACTACTTTACGTAGATGACTCATATGCCAGGTTGCTATACCCCGTGGCTGCTTTCAGTTCTCTTAGCGGGTATAACCCTTCGTCCTTACTGACTTCATTTTTCGTTTCAGATGGGGAGGGTGGCGCGGAAGGCATACATTAAGTATCCAATCTAACGGCGGCTCCTCTTCCTTATCCTCTTGGTACATCTTCCAAAGCTCTAAACTAGCTAGCCATTTGTCTAACTTTTTGCCTGTGTATGTGGCGTGCAAATATGTCGTCATGTGCTGTAGGACTGTTTTAGATAGCAATCCACCCTGGGGCAATGGCATAAACATTTTGTTTGCAGCTCCTTTAACCCATTCTGCATTGTACATTTTCAGTTTAGGAGCATGTTTTGGCAACTGTTTGCACAGGTGCACTAATGGAGTCATGTCTTCCATGCTCATATCTGTTCACTTTCTCTTTATATAACACTTGTTATGTCTTTCATTTCTTAAACAACTTCAACAATATGAGCAAGCACCAATCGTCACACGCTCCAATCCCGTTTTTTCACCAAAAATGTATACTTCCTTTTTCAACCAACAAACATCAATTCGTATTCTACAATATCTCAGTTACTCAATCGCATAATTTTTATGCTAGTTCCTCGAAGGAAAAATTCATCCTATGACATCACAAACTCCATCTGGCTACACAGATCTCTGCCCCTAAATTTTACCCCGACATGGAGTGTAAGCTCATCCCTTTCACAAGAGTCTATAACCGTTGTGGTTTCTATTTATTCAGGACTTTGAATGCAGGCTTCTTCTAACCGCTATATTAAGCGTAGGAATTTGGGCATATCCTCTCTTCTCGGATGTCCCCCCCGGTATCTCTCCCTTCTCAGGTATCCTCCTGGTATCCTCCTCTTCTCGGGTGTCCTCCCCGGTATTCTTATCCACTACTCGGTCACCCTTTGAGTCACTATTTCCTTCCCTATATATATATATATATATATATATATATATATATATATATATATATATATATATATATATATATATATATATATATATAAATTCTACTGTACTTCTAACTGTATTTTTGTTTTCCCGCCTCCCTCCGTTACCTTCCCTTCCTTGTTCCATGGCAGGCACTTTTTTCCAAAGAATTTAGTCTTTTTCACTGACCATTCGCATGTTTCCTCTCTTGATGCTCGGGATCACTGCCTTTGTCACTGCCTCTCCTGTCGTTCACCCATTCAGCTGCTCGTAGAAGTGGGAAGGAGTTTTGTGGGGGAAACACAGGTCCCTTCAGACCTTTTCTTGCAGGTTTTGCTCTTTATTTTAAGCACTATCTACGGGGAGCTTCACGGTCTACTTAGCTGGATGGCAAAGGACTTGGGATATTGCAGAGGACCTAGAATTTCTTCATGTCGACGGTCAATGGGTGCCTTATCTAATCGATAATAAATAAACCATCCTATCTCTGCTACCAAGAGTGCAACAGGACCCCAGCCGGCCCAGAGGACTGAGCGATGCCCAATGGCATAGATGGAATAGCAGCACCTGTGAGATGGATGGGGATGCAGATTAATACTGAAGCATCAAATCGATAATGACAACTCAACGGTTGGCAAAGGGAGTCCATTTAATGACAAATACAAAAAACGGGGAGTTTCATGAATATCAGTGGATGCGTGATCTTCCCTCTCGGTGCACAACTCCAACGAACTTCATAAAAAACACATCATTTATACTAAAAACTTATCATCATTGATGTGTAATGCTTAAAAGTTGGCATGCAATTCTATTGATTCTAGGACGGTAACTTTGATATAGATACTATATCTGTATATGGTAACGGAGTAAGGGGATTGGGTAAACACTGTCAGGTGGGGCATCTAAGCCCTTCCTCAAAAATGGCTACTGTAGACGTCACTAAAAGTACAACGTCCCATTGGTTCTACTAACTATAGGACCCTAGATTACTTGGTCCATTATGATTGGGTTGGCACCAACCCCACTCATACTTTTTTACTTTGCCTAGCAGCATGCAGAATGGTCGGCCAGGTGCAGGGTGCCCACAAGCTCCCCCGACCTTCCTCCAATTATTGTTACAATCAATCATCACTTTAGTGGTCATGTGTCAATTATTTCACTATGGTTGATCTTGAGACTGCGTCTCCTGTCTGGGTAAGTTCTGATATCTTCGTGTGGCCCATTGCCATGCGCAGGGCTTTAAGTGGGCCAGGGCCTGCCGGGGCTGGGCCCCGGCAGGCTCCGAAATTTCGTTTTGAGGCAGGGCCCTGCCGGGGCCCACTAATCTCCCCGGGCAGCCCCGGCCACTACACGAAAGGGCATTTTCTTCTACAGCCTGAAGCTCTCGCTCGTGTGCGAGAGCTCCAGGCTTCAGAAAAAAATGCCTTTCAGCTATAATGGTGGCGCCGCACCTGCGAGGCATCCCTTTAATCAAGGGATGCACGTGGGCCGGCGCCACCATTATAGAGAAACGTGAGGCCGCTGGAAGCAGAGGCCTTGCTTTCTAAATACTGAAGCTCCCACGGATTCGCGGGAGTTTCAGTCTTTAGGAAAAAGGCCTCTGCTTCCAGTGGCCTCACCCTTTCAGCCTTAATGGTGACACTGCCCCTCCCCAGCTGGCGAGGGGCAGCACCACCATTAAGGCTGAATAGGCGAGGCGCTGTCCCCTGCCAGGCAAGCCTATACAAAATAAATGCAGAGATCAGCACCCTCTCCCCCATAGGGGAGAGGGTGCTAATCTCTACAAAAGGCTGCCTGGCAGGGGTGCCAGTAGCCCATTGAGCTGGGGCTTGTCAAGGGGGCGTGGCCTAACGGCTTATCAAGACCCCGTTGTTAGGCCACGCCCCCTCGATGGGCCCCGGCTCGATTTGTAGTGCCACTTAAGGCACTGGCCATGCGTAGGTGTGAAAGTCTCACTTCTTCTTGCTCGGCTGGTCACTTGGTTCAGACACCGTGAAATCGCCTTCTTTTCCATGTAATTCGTGTATTTGATTTACGTTTTGCCCACCACCTGCCTTCGGTTTCTTAACTGACCTTTCTGAGCAGGATATTCTGTTCCTTGCCTCATTAATTATAGCTACTGTTTGTCTATTTTAGCTGATACGACCTTGGCTTTTTGCCACGATTTGCCTCTGCTGAGTTTCGTTTCTGCCTTTTATTATCGATTTGTTAAATATGAAGCTCTCCTCGTGTGGCCTTTAGTAACCTTTGGTTGATTCTGCTTCTTGTGCATACTGGAAATATATTTATATAATCGTGCTTCTTTTGAGGTAGATATGTATAGGAGGCGCTTACCACAATCTATCTTACTACTAAGCATAGCAAGCCGCATTATTTTCTTAGCTTTCTTGCGGTTCTAAGCATATGTACATGCATAAAATGGTCGAATATCTTTGTCATGTTCATGGTATAAGCTTCTTACATTTGACATCGTCGTTTCACTTTAGGTTCACGGTGTCTCTTGTCCATGGCACTTCGTCTCTTTACGTCATTCTCAGGTCATCCTATCTTGTATATGTGAGTCAGTCCGGGTTCTTGTGATGTCACCAGTCGTCTTCCATTAAGACCTTTTTGGCTTCTTCAGGGACTGTACTCAGACGATCTTCATTTCGTTTCATTTGTTGATATGGTTTTCTCAATGGATGCCTTACTATCCATGTTTTCTTTGGTGTCGGTATTCAATAGGTGCTGTTCTTCTGATAGGTACTGGACAGAGCCCCACTGCGGCTCTCGGCTGGTTTATTTGCTCATCATACGTCACATACTACGGTGTGAATGTTTCTGGTACTTCAAAATGAACGGTTGGAGTGCAGGTCGTACTTGGGACCTCCTCTACAACCCTTCATATCTATAACACTTTTTGCAGCATGTCAAAATGCCATAATACCACATGATATCACCATCAATATTCCATGAAAACCTATCGGCTTTCTGGCTAGCAGTGAATCCCAGAAATGTTGAAGCCTTTCCATTTTGTATTTACTTTAATATGCAAATGTTCTACCTCCTCTTGAATCACTTCTATATCAGAAACTGCAATATAATTGTGATTATCACTCTCCAGACAATACAGTTATTTTTGAGATCCCCCAGAAACATATTA
This sequence comes from Ambystoma mexicanum, assembly GCF_040938575.1. Classification (NCBI taxonomy): domain Eukaryota; kingdom Metazoa; phylum Chordata; class Amphibia; order Caudata; family Ambystomatidae; genus Ambystoma; species Ambystoma mexicanum. The sequence goes on from NC_090926.1 coordinate 532,558,309, forward strand.
ATGTTCACTCCTCTTAATACTAGGGCTGGATAAGTCTGTAATACGTAGGAAAAACTAACATACAGGAGTGAGTGTACTAGTGCAATAAAAGGTAGCATAAACAATGGACGATACTCTTCTTTCTTCAAACTCCAGATCTTCTTCTCATTGTTCCTTTAATCCTATCTAAAAAGAGTTCCAGAATAGCTGCAAGTCTATTTCTTCCTTGTCAAATTTTGAGAGATGCTGGATCCTAATATATAGAGCTTGTGTGCACTTCATTTTCCTTATTCTCATTTTCTAATTTTTGAACCAGGCTGCATGCATGGAACCTCATCTCTTGCTTTGCTTGGATAGGTCAGCAATCGTAGAAACTACTTCTCTTGCTTCTGTAAGTAACTCATGGTGGCGACAGTAAAGACAGACACACGTGATTACAGTTTATTAAACTGTATAAATGGTTGAGAATAAATGCCTAATCTAAACCTAAATCTAAGAAGGGAGCAAGCTATGACCATCAAATAATAATAAAGCAGTCCTAGTAGTGTCTTGTCAAATAAAGAGAGCCTATGCTAAGAAAAACCTATTGCCAATCCTTACCGCTAAATTACAAAATAGTGTGAAATAATTTTCACCAGAAAAGAAAGAAGTGTTCACAAAATAATAAGTCAGGATGGTATGGCTGGGGACCCCCTTCCCCATGTTTTAAGCACAGGACAAGGCAGGACTTCTGAGCACAGCACACTCCTGGGTCTCACTAGCACAATGTTATAGTTCAGTTCCAAAACACCAGGGCCTTCTTTGGCCAAGTCTCTTTGTTACACAAAGTCTCTTGCCTCAGAGGACCTGAAGTGCCAAAACAAACAAAAAGTTCCTTCAATAAATCTTTCACGTTGGGCTATTACCTTTTGCCTTAGTATCCCCCTCTGTCGGGTTTAGATCCTTCTCTCAAGGTTGGCCTCCCTCTGTTGGGTTCACTACAGCCTTTCAATCACAAGCTCAACAATCATTCACTGTGAACATCCCTCGGTCGGGTTCAATCTTGTCAACACAATGTTCTCTGATGTTTTAGGCTTCACCCTGATTTGCAGGCATCCCTCAGCCGGGTTCACACTTGCCAGATACACAGGTCAACTTGCTTTATCACAGTACGGGATTCACTCTTGTTAACTTTCCCCTTAGCATCCCTCCAACAAGTTCACATAGCCATTCTAAAACAATGTCCACAATCTCATCACAAAGCGAGGGGGTTCTCTTCCCCTAGCTTTCTCTCGACAATGGGTCAGATTTTTTCGATTGTACAAAGGATTTGAAGTGACCCTTGTTGGACCACTCTGAAACCTCAAGTCGGTCTCTCTCAGGGCCTCCTGGTACCCTTAGTTCACAATCATCTCAGAAAGTGAGGGGTTCCATTCCCCTAGCTTTCTCTCTGCATCCCTCCGTCGGGTTCACACTTGCCTTAGTTCACAAAACAGTCTCTTTAGACACCTTAGGTCCTTCCCTCTGCTGAAGACCGGTTCACAGCCTCAATCAGGCTCTACACAGTCCTATTAATGCAGTCTCTTTTGCTTCTCAACGTGTCAAAGACTTTTGATTGTACAAGGGTTTTAGCTTGATCCTCGTATGACCCATTTGACACCTCACGCCAGTGTTTCCCAAGGCCTCTTGGATCTTGGAGCTTCAACAAAGGACCATAGTCCTTTGAATGAGCACTCCTGTGTCTCCTGACCACTCTGCAGCTGGCCCTGCACTGGGCTTCCAAAAAGTTCAAACACAGACAAGTGATTTGTTCACAAGTCCTCGCGTTCACAATATGTTGCCGATTACAACCTTCAGCTCAACACAGTCCGGCTTACTATCAGCTCCCTCCGATTCACCGGCTGTGTTGAACTCCCTGGCGTTTCTTGTCTCTGGAGTAAAGGATGGTACCAATGTAGCCAGCATACCTCCCAGCCTCGGTTATCAGCGCAGTAGGCCCCAGCGCACCGTTGACATCCACTACGCTGCACACCAGCTGTAAATCCCGGTCTTATGATTCCATTCACAGAGGCTTCGCGAGACTGGGCTGCTCTGTGTGTGGTCAATGTACTTTTTGGCTTCTCTAAAATAGGAAATAATGCATGCTCTACAAATAACATTATTGGACACCCCATTGTTATACTTGAAGTATTTTCAATTGTTATTGCAGCAGCAGCTGAAGATTGCTCACAGGGATAATGTCCCTTTATAACTGGATCTAAAATCCTACCAAGCCAAAGGTTACTGTCCATGTCCTAATGTCATCTGCTGTGCAAGGACTGCTGTAATGAATTTTCTATTTTAATGGGAGAATTAATACAATTATTCATTTTAATCTGGGATCCCCAACACAGGGGATGTACTGATTGCCTTTTTTAATTCTTCGAACCCTTCAATCATCTCATCTGTCCATGTTAGTGGGCTCTTGTCCACCTGTGCTTCTTTAAGTCCTTTTAAAAGTGATTGAATATATGTACTGTAGTCAAAAACCCAGGCCCTGCAATAGCTGCATAAGCCTATAAACTGTTGCACTTCCCTCACTGTTTTAGGTGCTACGGTTTTCAAGATTGATTCTGCTCTTTCAGATGTCACTTTTCACCCTTCTTGAGAGATCAATTGTCCTATGTACAAGACTTCTTCCTGACAATGTTGTAATGTCTCCTTGTCTACCTTATATTCTTTCTCTAAAAGTATAGTTTAACTGAGTGTTCTCTACATCTTTCTTCTGTCTCACTACGCACCAAAATGTCATCCACGTACTGCATTATTGTACCTTTGAGTTGGACACTACCCAAGTCCATCTGGAGGACTCTATTAAAGATTGAAGGGGACTCACAGTACCCCTGAGGCAAAGGAGTATAATTCAGAAGCGTATTTTTATACGAAAAGGAAGTCAAATCTTGTGAGTCTTCATGAAGGTAATCGATCAGAAGGCATTCTTTAAATCGATAACTGTGAAATGTTTTGCTGTAGATGAGATGTTGCACAGTATTGTCGCAGGATTTGGAACTAAAGAAAACTCAGTTTTGACTATATTGTTTAGGCGTGAAGGTCCTGTTTAAATCTCCACGACCCCCTCTTTGATTTCATCATGGAGTACACAGCGGTGTTACATGATGCATCTGATGTCACCAGTATGCCTTGCATCATTAAAGTGGAAATGGTCTCAAATACACCTTCATCTGCCTCTCTGGACATGGGATATTGCTTTGCTCGTGGTAAATGAGCTCCTGGTTTTAATTAAATTTTAACTGCACCTATCCCTTTTAAAAGACCCACATCATATGGGCTTGTAGTCCATAAAATCTCTGGCACTTTCTCTAAGTCTTCCTGGAAGAATGACAATCTTCTTTTTACCAATGCCATTCTCTGCAGTATTTCTATAATCTTCACTTTGATCCAATAAGTGACACTTATGAAAACACTAGTTCATCATCTGAGTAGTCAACTCCAAACAGTTCTTTTTCTGTCAAATCTGTCAACCTGTACCCTTCACTGAGGGCTATCTCTGTCCTCCATCCTCTTCCTTCATCATCTGTCCCATGAAGCATCTCCCTTTTTTCTCTGACCACTGCTGCTTCTAATTCTAAGAGAATGATCTGTCCTTAACGGCCCATGGGAATCTCAGGTCTGAACAAAAATTCATCAGGTATTCTCAATATTTTACCTACCAATCTGGGTAACCATCATAATAAGATAGTCTCTCCATACAAAAATATCTCTGGATCTAAAGGAACTCCTCGTACTTCTTTCTGGCCTGTCAAGGATAATATAAACTCTCCCACATTCATATAGTGTATCCCTGGAGTAGAGCACACTATTTCTTCATCAGTGAAAGATATTGTCATGTTAAACTTTGTCATCAGGTTACGTCTCAATATGTTAACAGGCTTCTGCCTAGAATATAATAATGGCATTGACATGTCATGTTCCCCTATAGAAATTGGCAATTTGTCTGTAAAAGGAACTAACTCATCTCCCCTGAGAATCCCTAGCATTCATGGCAGTACTTGACATTAGGTATTTCCCCGCTTGTACACAAGAACAAGTGACTCCAGTGTCTACTAGAATGTCTTTCCTCCAATCGTTACCTTGACCCTTGGTTCCTCTTGGGGGTCGGGTGTCACTGATAGTACTGACCACATCAGGTCACTCTGTGGTCTGTCCTCTTGTGGGTACACATGCATCCCTGTACCTGTGAAAGGATTTCCTCCTATCATAGTCACACTCCCCAATTTAGGTGTGGATGCTTGCTGGGATCCTGGGCCATGTTCCAATATGGCACCATACCCTGCTGTTTCTGTATTTGATGTGGCTGTACCTGTTGTACTTGTATGGGTACTTACTGTGGTTACCCTTGCAGGGATTGCATTTGCAGCAATGCTGGCTTCATATGTTGGGGTTGTGGCGCATATGTCCGAGCCTGCATGTGTTCTTGGGCATAATATCCCTGTGATTCTATATTATATTGTAGAGCATAACCCATCCCCCCTTGGAGCTTGTCAATTCTGTTGCATGCCTCCTGTGCTTCTGCATGTCCTAGATATGTGTCCTATTCTTCCGCAATTCAAAACATTTTGTGACTGTCCACCATTAAATCCTCCTCTTCCCTGAGGGTTTTGAAATGTGCCTCATCCTACTCCTCTAGGCCCATCACCTCTTCCTCTTGGCCACAAATTGTACCCACTCGGGTCTGTGGAATATCCTGCATTATTTTGCTGTCCTGGCTGCATCTCCTGTGTCACCCCTCCTTCATTACTCGTCAATACCACTCCCTGATGGCTATTTTGGCCAACTTCTTTTGAATTAACTTTGCTACCTCCTGCTTTCTATTCTCTGCTTTATTCTTTTTCTTCTCCTGCATTAATTGTCATTGATGCACGGTTGTCAATTGTATTTCTGGTCATGGCTTCACTTCCATTCCCACCTATTTTTCAATTGCTGTTGCACTGGCTCAGGCAGTCCCTGACAGAAAAAAAAGGTGGTAACATAATGCTACCGTTTTATCCCACATTTTGCAAGTCTCCTGCCGCCATCTCTCCTGAATATCTTAAATGCAAGCAACAGGGTCTTCATCCTTCCCCATTTTTCTAGTAATAAATGCACCCATGTCTGATGTATCGGGGTATTGCCCTCTCAGCAGCCGCTATACATCTGCTCTGCAATTATGAAATGGCGCTCCATCGTGTGCTGTGTTTTTTGCACAGTCACACCTGCGTATCTGCTAGTTTCCAAATGTCATCAGCTCTCCTCCCTAGGATAGCTGCTAGTAGCCCTTTTACATCACCTATAACTAACGTCATTCCTGATGTCATTCGCTGTAACTCATAAATCAATTTTCACGCACCAGAAGTCAAACTCGTCAATTTACACCTTAATTATCTTGATCTGTGGCCAAGGTATATATTGTGATTATCCTCCCCCTTCTCCAATAATAGGAATCCCGGTCTGTAATCATACTTGTCTACACTCCTCGTCTTAAAGGCAGAGCTAACCTCACCCATTTGTCTCCTCCCTGGTAATTATCTTAATATACTTGCATATGGCGGGGATATATCCCCTGTACTGCAAGATGATGCTTGTGGTCGCTCAGTATATGGTGTCGCTTCTGGTGTCTGTTCTTGAAGGTCCTCTAAATCTGACCATTTTACCCCTTTCTCTATACTTGAGTCCTTAGAAAACCTGCATGTGCCCTCTCTTTGCGACCCTCTCATTCTCCTGCTTTTCTACATCTGACATCATTATGCCTCAGCTCGGATGGCTGTTGTCCTTCTCTGCATCATTGAGAGCTAGTCTAATAAAAGACAAAGCTCCATACTCGTCTGTCATAACGGCATCTAATCTATCTTCAGTTTCCCTTGATAGAGACCCTTATATGTTCTCTTGAGTTCTATACCTGTATTTATCCCTTATTTGCCTATATACATTCCCAAGTCTTTGCACTATGTCTTCTGTGTCCTGCCATCAGCCCATGCTGGTCTCTGCATTCCTTGCAGCTCTGTACGGGGCAGATGTGACCCTCTTTCTTCTTCCAATCGTTCTCGTGCATCAATCGGCACTATGCTCCTATGGCATAAATATTCTATTTCATCATTTTTTAATCCCCTACTCCGGTTAATTTCTTCTTCTCTTCTTCGCATCTCCCTCAATTCACCTTCGTCTTGCATTCTTTGCAACCTACATACTTTCACTCTTTGGGCTTCTATCTCTTCTCGTTTCACCTCTTCTAATCTCTCCTTTTCTTTTCTTGCCTCATATCTTCTTCGTTCTTCCCTTTGATTGCATTCTTTATCCCTCTCTTCTTTGCAGGCTCTTTCCTCTTCCTTCTCTTTCTATTCCCACTCTTCTCTCTCCTCTCATTCTCATACCCCATCAATGCCTGTATCGTCTAGCTAAGCAATATTTGTCCTCCCATCTATTCATTCTGTGCTATCGTTATTCCTTTAGCTTTAGCTTTTATTTATTTGTTTCCTTACTTCTTTCTCTATCTCCATTTGTCTGTATTGTCTGTCCTTTCTCTCATCACCCACCCTGTTTACTTTCATTGCGTGCTAATATATCTTTGCATTCTCTGCTCTTGCTCTCTTCCACATTATCCTCACTGCTATAAGTAGGGGGCGCATACGTTGGATTAACATACCCCAATGCTGCTTTTAATTCCTTTAAAGGGTAAACTCCCTTCTCCTCTGTATCTGCGCTCTTATCTTCAAGTGGAGAAAGGGGAGCCGAAGGAGTTTTATCCTCCCCTTTATGATGATTGAGCATCCACTCCCTATAGGCTGGATCTTCTTTCTGAGTCTGGTACATCTTTCGAAATGAACAGCCTTTTCTGGAACTTGTTTCCCTTATATGTGGCATGCAAGTATGTCGTCATATGCCATAGTATGTTTTTTGATAGCGAATCCTCCTGAGGCCACGACCTGAGTATCTTATTGGCCGTGCTTCAAACCCATTCCAAATTATATTTCCTTATCTTCGCTGTGTATCTCGGTAATGTCCTACTAAAAAATGTAAAAGAGGTGTGTCCTCCATGATAACAGAACTGTTTTGATCATCAATACTTACCTGTTTTTCTATTCTTTATTTTATCAAATATACCGCGCTGATCAATTGGCGCAGGCACCATCAATCACTGTTTATAATCCCAAACAGGAAATATTTTAACTGCTTACTTTTTTATTTTAAGAATCTATACAATGATATTGTGCTTGCTCCTTCCTTTACACTTTCTAACACGTTTTATTATCTTATTCTTTTATTATTAGTATTTTAAGAGTCTTCTCTTTATTCATATATTAATTTCCTTTGATTTTTCCCTTACTGATTGACGTCAATCTCTTGGTCCAAATTTTCACCAATTTTTTACTATTGTTCTATATTTATTGATTAAGACACAACAAAAGATTCATATTAACATTTTTATAACCCCACATGTATCCTTTTTAAATGATACTGCATATGCCTTCCTTTACTGACTTAGTAAATGTATCCCTTCTCTGTTTCACTCCATTTTGGAATTTGATACACACTCTTCTATGGGCCTTGCCTCAGGAATCCTTAACACCCTTTACTTTAGTGTGTAACCTGCTGTCCCTTGGAACCAGGAATTGAGGTATCTACTTTTCTTTATAATCTCCCGGGGGGAGGTAGCTTCCAGGTTCGAGCAGCCCAATTATGGAATTCACTGCCTCGCCCTTTACGTGAGGAGCAGCCCTTTCTGAAATTCAGATCCAACTACATAAATCTGCTGAAGTCTGCCAATGACTAGCCCACTAGCTCATACTTATCTCCACGAGACCTCCTTGTATAGATACTCTACAGACCTGCCCATTTGTTGCTCTTATGTACATTTTCACTTTGCCCCTCTGGCTGATGACCTAATGTCCTCTTAGTGCCCTGTACATATGCTGTCCTCATTGTAATCTGCACCTATTATGCATGCATGTAATCTGCAATTGACTTTCTATGTCCTGTAAATATATTGTGTTCTGCATGTAATCCATGACCTTGTAATTTAAGCCTCGCATTTTCTGTACTGCTGCGCCTGGCTACCCTCGGGTCTGGTGCGCATTATAAGTGAATAAAACAAACACACTTTTGTACTTTTTAAACCTATTATTTACAACACAATCCCTGCCCCTATTTTGCCACCTCATTGTTCTAGTTACATCCGTGACTCAGTTAAAGTCCTCCGGAATCCACTCTCCCTCAATCGATTAGTTCGCCTTCCATCCACAGGGCACCTGCAGGGACCAGACAGGAATTTCGTTGAAGGGGGACCTGCCGACCAAACCTTCTTGCAAGTCGCTCTTGACACCAATCTCCACAGGAAGATCTGAGGTCTTCTGGCTAATGGTGGGTGCAGGCAAGCGACTAGAGGTCTGGATCTGGCCTAGGTCGGCTAGACCATTATCATCCGCACCGCTACCAAATGTGCTCTAGCACCTTGAAGCGTCTTTTGTGCTAGATGGAATTACAAATAATGATCTCAGACCAAATAATCAGAGACTCAAGGAATATGGGAAATTACTGCTTTATTCATCTTTAATAAAGCAGAGAGAACTCACAGAAATCAGACTGATGCTTGCACACTCCCAACAAAACTTGATTACATTGAGGTTGTATACCTCAATATGCGTCATCAATGAAGTCATTTTGCGCGGCAACATATAAAACCTATCGAGGAAAGGGATTAGTAAAGGGAACATATCTACTTATAGAACATATAAGGATTAGTGCATCATTAGCTAGCCCTTATCTGTAGGGCAAGCTTTGAACTATCTCTAAATATGTATAGTGCTGATTATAGTGGACTAACCAACAGTGGATTGGTCTTTGCAACATTGTATGTAAGGTTGTACCCCAACCCCACTAATTGGTTGGCATACTATCCCAGCATTGGACTTTTGGCTCTTGAGTAGCACGTACATGAAACAAAACATGGGTGTTTAAATCCCATCAGACTACTCCCTGTTTTCCCAATTAGTCCAATATCTCTCATCGGTAGGCCATAAACCAAAGTCCTCCATTTGTAGTGGATCTTTTTGCCTGCTCACTGTCCTGGAACATTCAAGTGAGTATGAACTTATCACTATCTCAACTTGAAGCTCTAATGAATAGCCCTTGTTTTCGACTTCTGAGTCACATGTGAACAGACAACAAATGTGTCAATGTCAGCCTTCTATTTACTGCTATTTTGCTATTTGATTTAATTATGCACAGTGCTGTTGCTCCTCTTGGCCTCTAGAGACTTGCATGCTCTATCTTACATGAATTTTGTATACTTTTAATTGACCAGCAGTTTGGCTCTCACAGAACTTTTCTTCTTCTTCAGTCTATGAGGAATGTCCCACATTCAGAGCTTATCCATGTAACTGCCTTTGAGCTTAGCCCTTAAAATAGCATAATTAATTCTGAGCCAACCTTGACTCATTGTCGTCTCTGCACACTGAGCTGTTTTTCTGTGTCTCCTGATTCTACAGCCTCAGTCTGTCTCTGAGGTAGCTTGGTTAAGTTCAAAGTGAGCCAGCGTCCATTTTCCTATGATGGTCGCCTTTGCCACGTTATATATATCTCTATAGCACGCTTCTATATGTTTTCTTTCTACCTTGCGTTACTGCGTATTTACAGTTATTGGGCAGTAAGTTACTTCATCTTCTTTGTATCCATGCTTACTTTAGCTTTAGGTACATGTTTCTCTTGGTGCTTCAGTTACATCGTTACTCTTCAGTATTTTCATATCATTTCAACATAGGTTCATATATCTTCTTCATGACATCACTCTGTCCTCGTCAGATTTTTCTTTAATGTACGTCCATAATGTCCATGGGTGTGTTCTGAGACCCTTTCATGTGGCATCCTTCCACACTGCATCCTTAAACACTTTCAGTGTGCGAGGGAGTGCGAGGGAGAAACCTGAGTGTATTCTCCCAGTAAGACCTCAGGGATCCCTTATTCAGGTGGCCAGTTCACAATCATCGCTGTTGGATTCAGTTCCTGGGGGTGGACCAGTGGGGAAGGATCAACTGGGTAAAGGAACCTGGGGTTATGCTCGGCAGAATATCCCAGGTAAGACGTGCTACTATGCCAGAGAAGTTCGAGATATCGGAGGCTTTCATGGTCGGTATGGCATCTGCCTCCCTTCCTCCTGTTAAACCTCTCCGGCCCAGATCTGACAACCCCTCTATACCTAATCAATCGTCGAAGACCCCAAACCCAATCACATCCAAAAAGCATAACTCCCAGAATCTCTGTTTCACCGGTCTCCATTCAAATACTCCCAATTCTTCTTCTTTCCATTTCTCTGAGTATAATTTCCTGTATTCCCTACTTGATCAGACAAAACACTATGATTCCCACAATCCCCTGGGTTCATGTCCCCAGCTATTCCCGCTTGCCCTGCAAACCCTACCAATCCCGCCCCCCTGATTGTCATTTCCCCAAGTCCCAACCTACTATGACAGAACGCTATCGTCCCCACGATCCCCTATATTCTGTTCTTCATCGCGGTCATTCTTGCCCATTTAACAAACCCTCCAAACCTACCCTTCCGATAGCAACCCAAACCCAAATACGAAGGATATGATCCCATAAAAAGGATGATCTGACATTCAAACATTCCCCTTTTCAGAAACAAACACTCAAGCACACCACAAACAACGGAGTAATGTTAAGCCTGTGTACCAGACATGTCCCAACCCGAAGGTCAGGCAAAGTCAGGCGATTAACTTGAACCACACACACCTGATAGCCCTTCCCTTTCCCCACAGGGATAAATGGTAGAGCAAGCAAGCACAGTACGAGCAAGGTGAGTACAGCAGACAGCACGACAAGGCGGCTACCACGCGGCAGTTCAAAAGAAGAAGAAATGCGGCATGAATCGAAAGCGTGGCGAGGAAAGAAGTGACCTTGCCCTTTTTGTGCCAGGTCCGTGGAACCTTCATAGAGGAAAGCCTAAGACTGTGAACAATAGCACAAGTGTCCTGCAGCAGATGTCAACGGTACATGGGGCAAGCTTATGCTGATAAGCATGAGTGAGGGAAGCTCCCACGCCGGTGGTACTGAACTTGACTCCAGAGAAGCCGAACAGCCAAGCAGTTCATAACAAACCAGTGAGTCAAGGGGAGAACCGATAAGAACAAGGCTGTGTTGAGTGATAATAACAGGAGTTGAATGCTTCAAACCAAAGCTATTGAACTTTAAATGAGCTGTTAAAAGTGCGAAGGGGAGACCAGCGGCAGAGGGAAAGCACCACTTGGGTGCTAATTCGAGAGTCTCCGGTCCAGCCCATATGAGAGAAACTACAAGTACCAGAAGGCTGTAGGAAGACACGCGAAATAGGTCAAAGTGGTCATACAGATGGTCAGGCAAAATCCCTGTACAATAAAAAGACTTATCTACAAGCACTGTGAAAGGGAAGTGAATCCCACAGCGAAAGTAAACATTGAAAAACCCAAGGGAATTTAATCCTGTTGAAGTCAAGAATGGTCCGAGCCCAAACGAGGGAGATCCAGGGGTGCAGCCACCACCCAAAGATATTTAATAAAGGAACTGTGATAAGCAGAAGTTAAAGAAACGGCAAGAGTGAACCCAATGGAGGGATGACGGAGAAGTGAAATCGCCCAAGTACTAGCAGTCAAGAAGGGTCTGAACCCGGCAGAGGGAGATCCAGGGGATGAAGCCATCACCCGAGTACTGACAGTCAAGAGAGGTCTGAGCCCAGAAGAGGGAGATCCAGAGGGGAAGCTATCATCCAACCTTCAAGAGAAGGAATGTGATTGAGAAGGGACAGCCCAGAAGAGGGGTGCCTACGGATGAAGCCCTCACCCTATCGGAACTATGAAATACAATACAAAAGGGTCAGCCCAGAAGAGGGGGACCCAGGGGTGAAACCATCACCCAGTGAACAGTGGAAAAGAACTTTCATTTGTTAAAGGAACTTTTGTTTTATTGTTTGTACACGTCAGGTCCTCGAAGGCAAGATACTTTCTAAGTGAAACAAGACTTGGCCATTGACGGCCCTAATTAAAAGCTTGAGGGTTCAAGCTGAACTGTCATCTCATCCTAGACAAACCCAAGAGTATGTCCTACGAACTGTCATTGGAACTGTCATCTCGTGCTGGAAAGTTCAGAGACTGTGTTGTGCTCCAAGCTCCCATCTTACCCTGTGCCCAAAACCTGGGGAAGGGAGACCCAGACTACTGCATCCGGACATATTATTTGAGAACACTTCTTACTTTTCTTGAGAACTATCCCACACCCCTTTTTGTATTAGTTGTTAGGTTTGGCAATAGGTTTCTTAGTATAGGACCCTTTTGTTTTGACACAACACTACTAGGACTGCCTTATTTTTATTTGATGGTTGACGTTTGCTCCCATTTTAGATGTAGGTTTAGATTAGGCATTTTTCCAACCTGCATAAAGCATTTAATTGTTCAATAAGCACCCTTGAACTGTGATCACTTGTGTCTGTATTACTTGTTATCACCATGAGTTCCTCACAGTACATTCTGTATGGCTGTCTGAGTACATATTGTCTCTCATATACTCAATGCAGTATTGGAACAATACTGTGGGTCCCATTTACTGCTCTTCACAGCTGTTCCAGTATGATGGCAGTGAGGGTGCAGGCACTAGTGAGAAAGCACTTACCTGCTCCTCTACAGTTCCACAAAAGTCACAAGATTAGCATTCCCAAGTCCAATGCAACACAGTTCAAACAAAAAGGGGTCTTGAGGCTCTGTGCTCAAGACAGTATTTGCAGTTCATCAAGCCTCATGGTTCCCTTCCCCAAGACTTCAATGTAGCAACTTGAACTGTTTTCAATCTTTCAAAGTTCAACACAAATCTAGGTCAACTTTACCCTCCTTCTGGATTGCATTACCAGTTCACTTACAGTGCACAGTGCTCCAACTTGGCTTATTTCATAATGTCTTTGGCTTTTACAATTCAGGGCTCCCTGGTCTAGGCTCAGTTGTCAGACTACACGGTCCACCCATCACAGGTCAAGCAACCAGGACCCCTAGGTTCTTCAGCCCACACTGATTCTTCTGTATGTGCCCCTGTATACAGGTTCACATTCACTTAATTTCTCTTTGTCGGCCTCTTGGCTTGATGTGCAGGTTCACACTCTCCTGTCTTCTTCTGGTTAGTCTCTTGGCTTTGCCATTATGTGTCACCTGAATCCATTCATAGTGTTAACCTTAAGGTGGTGTTATGTATTTCCCACCTTTCAGTCAAACTCTTTCACACTTGCGCTCTTTTTCTTGGGCACTTTCCCTTTTGCCTTTCATCAGCTATTAGCTTTTGCCCGTAAAGTTTCATTCAGTTCGATATTCAATATGCTTAATTTAGTTTTGTTTGAAGTTTTCATTCAGTTCGGCATTCAACATGTGAGATTTAGCTTTACTTCAAGTTTTCATTCAGTTTGGGATTCAATATAATTTAAATGGGACTTCGGTTCTTATGCATAGCCACGTATTAGTGCCCTTCCCTTGCACTCACCGGTAATCAGCGTTTGTCTACTTTGCTTTCAGTCGGCTTCACAGGCTAGCAGGCTGGTCTCTGCAAGCCCCGCTCGCTCTCTGGGTGCTTGCTGACACATCCCGGCGGCTCTGCTGCTGCTCCACAAACACAGACAGCGTCCTCTCCTTATTCTCTCTTGCACTCAGCACCAGCTGCTTTTCCTCAACCACAGAGGCTCCGACACCTGTGGCAGCCTAACGGCCCGACTCACTCTGGCCTCCACAGGATCTCTGGGACATCTGCTGGTGTCCTGGCTTCTCCTCAGGACTCACCACGGCTGCCTCCTCAAAAGACAGGTCCACTCGCTGGTCTCTCCCACACTGGCCTCCCTAATGCTCCCTTTGCTGTTCCTTTGGTCTACCTTTATACACCTGCAACCACTTGATAGGTTGCAGGTGTGGACTCTCAATTGGGTTTGCCTGACTAAAGCTAAAAGGGACACAGCTGACCTTTAAAGCACACTGCAGGCATCTTCCTCGTCCCAGTACTAGAGTGGTGAAATTAGGTTTTAGTATTCATTACTGTCAGAGGTAAAATTTGAGGAAACGGGGAAAGGGTTTTACAATAGCCTATAAAGGTCGGGGGAAGGGTTAGGTTGGTCTTCAATCAGAAAAGGGGGATAAGATGTCTCGCCTGTGGGCACCCCATTCCCAATCCCCAGGGACCCTCCACCCAGGTGATCCTTCCTTGCTTCTTCACCACCAGGGTGAGGATCCAAAAGCAATCGCCTTTCCCTGGCCATCTGAGGAGAGGATCCAGGGGTAGTAGGAGTAAGGATACCCTCAGGTTTCTCACAGCCAACAGCCAGTTGCCCCCAGCCAAGCGAGGTGTGTACAGTTTTACCACATTACATGTGCCTATCCTTGTCATTCCAGAGGAGCATTTGATCCTGACCCACCTGATGCCCAAAGCCACATCTGTGCCCCCTTTCTCCCCTGTACCCATTGCGTCGCCTGTATCACCACACATGGACATATCAATGACTCTGTCCGACCACGAAAAGGAGGGACTATTGCTACAAATCAAGCAGTTCAATTACATCTCAGTGGCATCATCAGGATGGCTGAGAATTGGCTTTGTTTAAACCGCGATAAGACTGAACTCCTGCTTGTTGGCTCCCCATCCACTTTGGGCAAACTTGATACTAATTACCAATCCTTCACAGTGGACAATATCCCCATCAGAGTCTCTCAAACAATCAAAACACTGGGGGTGTACCTCGAGCCCAGCCTCACCATGGACAGACAGATAAATGCCATTGCCTTATCCGCAGCATATCACTCCAAACTCATCAATGCCATCAGGCCCTTCTTATCACGGCAAAACTGCATCGCAATAGCCAGAGCCATCATCGGCTCCAGACTAGACTACTGTAATGCCCTGTTCATTGGAACCTCCCAAAAATACCTTTCCAAACTCCAGATTGCCCAAAATAATGCCTTAAGGGCTGCCACAGGCACCTCGAGCAAGGAACACATTTCGCGGATCGGGAGGGAGGTACACTGGCTCCCCATCAAGGAAAGGGTGATCTTCAAAAACTCCCTTACACACAAGTGCCTTCACGATCAAGCAGCCCCCCTATCTGACACAGAGGATAACTAGACAAACTGTCTCCAGACCCTCAAGGGCAGCCTATGCCAACCGCATCACTGTTCCACACACACGGAGAGTGCGTGCAGGAGGCACCAACTTCCCCACTATGGCCCCACTATGGCGGCTACTCTATGGAACAACCTCCCAGCTCAGATGAGGTCAATCGACTCACACACAGCCTTCCGCAAGGCCTTAAAAACCAAGCTCTTCATCTAAAGAGCCTGTCATTCTAGGTATGCTTTATTAATGTATTCACCATGTATAGGAGACTATATACCAAGACAAGTTTAGTAACCAACTGTAACAATCAATCTGTATCATATGTAACCATGCAAATGTGCATAAGCAAATGTATTTAAACAGACCTTTGGGGCCGCTTACTGTAACCCTGAAGCAAGCCTTCTTAAATACTCCTTATAGCGCCTCGTTGCCTGTGGGCTGTATTGCGCTCTACAAATGCTAAAATAAATAAATTATAACTAAAAGCTTTAATGAACATTCCTGCACATTATCGGGTATTCAGTCACACAGATACCTTCTTCTGGTCCCTCCTGGCACCTGGAGTCCAAGCTGCGGCAAATGTCAAGTGGCTCCCGGTGACCAGGTATGAACTCTTGCCATTTGTTCAATCATCCAAATCAGTGTTCGGTGCCATGAAAGAAGAACTGTGGGCCCTGGAGCTTATAACCTTGCAAAATAGGTATATTCTCAACCTCCTAACAGCTATCCAGTACTTGGATAAAATGTCCGCTTGTCCTCTCCAGAGTCCTCAGATTAGAGGACCTCGGAGGAGAACAAACCTATCCACCTTGCATAGGGGAAGGGTATGTGAGAAACCAAAGGGTGTCTCAATGCTAGTCCCCGGAGATCTCTCTCTCAGGTGGCCAGCGCACGGCCATTGCCTTTCGATCCAGACCCTGGGGATGGACAATTGTGTGGGAGGTTCACCTGGGTTAGGGGTCTTTGGGAGTGGGAGTGGGGGTGAGCGAGCCGGCGGCGAGACACAGTGTTTCCCACTTTCCCGTACCCATGATCCCTCCTATTTCATAATATTCTCTGATGTCCCAACCCCCCCTTTCTACACAAACACTGGGCCAAGGAAGAAGGCGATTTTGAGGCACACTCTGAGCAAGGTGGAACGCGATTAAGAGCAGAACTTCTGGGGTGAAGGCGAACCTACTGAAGCAGTGCAACGGACCAGGGGATGAGAGGCAGGTGTGGAGAACCCCAGGAGTGCCCTGCAGGAGGTTGTGGCCTCCAAAAGGCAGTGAAAGACAAGTGGAGAAAGCCGAATGCCAAACAAGGAGGTTGCATTGTGTTTCAAGGATGCCAGTGACCCTCCTGGGTGAATGGCAGAGATTTGAAGGTGAGGCCAAGCATGTGGTACTAACCTTGACTCGTAAACTGGAACTGCAGCACGCATGTGGATGAGACGCGAAGAAAGGCAGACCTGCAAATGAACCTTGAAGTAAAAATAGCAGTAAAGTCAGCGATACTGAGTAACCGAGTGGTCCGGCGAAAGGAAGTAGCCCACGCGAAAGTCTCCATGAAAGGTTAAAAGTTTGTAGTGATAAAGTGAATGTACTGTAAAAGTGGGGAGATTGAAATTGACCCTGAGAAAAGGGGGGATAAAAAGGTGAACGTTGAACTTTGGTGTATACTACAGTGAACTACCCAGACCAGGAACCACTTGGGCGAATAACATAGGAGTGTGAGTTGTAAGCTGGAAAGTTGAAGTGGTCCTGCAGAGGTCTGTAAAAAAAAGCCACGCACATTCGAAAGCCTTCGACATCAGGAAACGGTCCGAGCCCGTCTGAGGGAGACTGAAGGAGTAATAAGTTAGGGGAAGTGAACCCCATAAAGAGGTGAATTAAGCTTGGGGAAGGGAACACCTGCAAGTGTTATGTTTGACTGTGAAAGATCTGAAACCGACAGAGGGAGACCGAATTAAACCTTTGCTGTGAAAGGTCCAGGCCTGACTGAGGGAGACCAATGTGAACTTTTGCTTTAAGAGGTCTGAGCAGGGCCGGCGCTATTACTAGGCAAGGTTAGGTGCTTGCTTAGATGTTGGAAATGTTAGAGCAGCAAAATGCTGCATTAACACCTCAACACTAATTACTGACTTGCCTGTAGTGATAGCGCCGACCCTGTGTTGTTACACTGTCTGCAGGCTGGCTGCAGGACTGCAGCAGAAGCAGACCAGGTGGCGCCGACCATGAAAGTTGGGACTTGGGGTCGGGTCAGGGTCATGAGTGGAATGGGCTTGACAGCAGCACTGGCACCTGTGCAATGCGCATTAGCACGCAACAATGCACCGCATGTGCCGCCTCGACCGACTGTGGACTCGATGGTATTAAATGAGTCAGTGAATGTTTCAGTCACGTTACGTATTGTAACAGAAGTGATAGCGTCGGCCCTGGTGCAACTGCGTGACACAGTACATGCGGGCAGAGGTTGGTGCCGTGCTGACTACTGATGAGTGCTGACCAAATAAGTAAAGGAACGGTAACAGTGGTACCAGACCAGTGGTCTCTGAAGATGGCAGTGATGAGCAGCGCCAGCCACCAGCGAGACCAGGTACAGCCCAGCCCAGGCTCAGCGATGTCACGTCACCCGTCCTCAGGGCTCCGCCATGGGGGGGCATCACATGGGCCCCGGGGCTGAGGGGGGGCAAAGCTAATCTGTGTGGTGTGGTGGTGGCATGGGGGGAGGTTAAGAGAACAATTGCGGCTATGGTATAATAGCAGTGTTGCACTCATTAGACAGAGTAGAAGATAGCGCTCTGCGCAAGTGACTTCACTCTAAGGAAGAGCAGGGCCCTGGGAGCAGGCAGCACACTCTGCGGCACAGATACAATGGCCAGACCGCAGTGTGTATCAAGAGTGTGTTAGGGGGCTAGTGTAGTCGTGGGGGCAGGCTGCCCTCTGTGGCGCAGGTGTAAATGATGGACTGCACGCACATCGCAGGTGTGAGGGGCACTGCTGACTGCACTTGTGAAAGCGCACTGCCCATTGTAGCAGAAGTGTGAGAAAGTGGACTGCAGTCTGTGTGGCTCAGGTGTTGGGGTCAGACTTAACTCTATACTGTAGTTGCTAGAGAAAACTGTATTCTCTAGAGTAGGTGTGAGGACAGTGCAAACTGCATGCTGCACAGTGGTATAAGGGGCAATCTGCATTCTGAGGAGCAGGTGTGAGGGGCAGAGTGTCACATTTAGCGCAGGTGTGGGGGGAAGATTATTATTTGTAGAGCAGGTGTTGGCAAGGCAGGTTTCACTCTGTGCAGCAGACCTAAGGGGTCAACTGCCCTCTGCAGGGCAGATATGAGCATTAGTCTAAAGTCCATAGTAGGTGTGAAGGCCGAATGAACTCTGTAGAAAAAGTAAAAGAGCAGACTGCACTCTGTACAACCAGTTTAGGGGATTGACTACACTTGTAGTGTGGCTGTAGGGGTAGAGTGCACCCTGCACAGCGGGTTTTGGGCTAGACTACACATTGTAGCTTAGGTGTGAGGCCCAGACCACACCGCAGAGCATTTGTAAGGGCAGGCTGCACACAAGAGCAGAGCAAGGAGCAGATTTCGCCCCATAGAGTGGGCAGACTGCACTCTGAAGAGTAGGTGTGAGTGCAGACGGCACAAAGAGGGAGTGTGAGAGGCACATGTACTATGAAAAGTGGATGTGAGTGGTAGACTACACTGTAGAGCAGATTTGGGGCCATAATGCACTCTGTAGAGGAGATCTGAAGGCAGGTGCAATGTGAAGAGCAGTTGTGAGTGGTAGACTGCACTCTGTAAAGCAGGTGAGTGTGACACTTTGGACTCTGGAGCAGATGCGAGGGCCGTGTGCACTCTTTAGAGCAGATATTAGGGTGGACTGCAACCTGCAGAGCATGGGGGAGGGGTATACTGTACTTTGTAGAACAGGTTTGGGAACACCTTGCACTCTGTAGAGCAAGTGTGGAGTCAGACTGCATGCTGTAGAATATGTCTGAGGGATGAACTGCACTTTGTACTGCAGATGTGAGGAGCAATCAGACTTTTGTGTAGCAGATTTGGATGACACACTACACTATATTGCACAGGTGTGAGGGGCTGACCACACTGCAGAGCAAGAGAGAGAACACATCACATTCAGTGGAGTAGGGGGATGGCAATCTATAGGGTAAAATGTTAGGGTATACTACACTATGTAAAGCCGTTGTGAGAGAAAAGATGACTGCACTCATGAGAGCATGTTTGAGGAGCTCACTAGGCTGAAGAGTATTTGTGAGGGCAGACTGAACTGTGTGAAGCAGGTGTTTGGGAACACTTCACTCTGAAGTACAAGTGTGTTGTTGGTTTATTAATTTCGATAGCGCCTTACGCCAAGGCGCTTTATAAAATTAATGGGTTGGTACAATATAAGATCTGATGGCAATAAACAACAGGACAGAGAGAGAGAGAGAGAGAGAGACAGAGTAGAGCAAAGAAATACTGACAAAGCACGGAAGTAAATAAAAAGGGTCCATGAAAAGTCAAGCAACATGATGTGGAGGTTCACGTGTCGGGGACTGATTGCACTGTGTAGAACAGGTGTGGGGATAGACTGCACTTTGCTGTGTAGGTGTGAGGGGCAGTGCACACCCCATAGAACACGTTTGGGGGCTATCTTGCACTTTGTATTGCAGATGTGAGGGGCAGACAACTTCTGGGGATCAGGCGTGAGGGCAGGTTGCACTCTGTAGAGCAGGTATGATGACAGACTGTACTCTGTAGAGTAAAGCTGGTATGAAGGGCTGATCATACCCTGTAGAGCAGGTATGATGGTAGGATGTACGCCGTACAGCAGGTCTGAGTAACAGACTGGACTCTAAAGCAGGTTTGGGGTAGACTATACTAAGTAGCCTAGGCTGAGGACAGACTGAACTCTGTAAAAGAGGTCTGCAGGATAGACTGCACTTTGTAGTGCAGTTCCACTGACAGATCCTACTCTGATGAGTATGAGTTAACCCCTCATGGGCATGAGCATTTTTACCCTCACCTCAGCAGATAGAGCATGGCGGTTAGGAGCGGGTCTGCCCAAGTAGAGCTGGCGTGTTTGGGTAGCAACGCCTTAGAGATGAAGCAATCTGGGCGCTGGGGCAGTGTGCCGGTGCGTATAGGGGGCGCAGGCTGTCACACTCGCTGGACTGGATGCTCGCATCCTCCAGGAGCAGGTCATCTCCGACTGCCATTTCCTGACCTCCAGGCAGGGCCTCTGGTTACATCATGGCAGGGGCAGGTACCGTTATGACACAGCTCAATGCATCTTTGGCATATTCACGAGGCAGCATTTATAATCAGGGGCAGGCGATGGTGTTAGGAAAGTTTCCCATTTATGTGTAATTTTCCCTCCAGTTGTGTACCACCCAACTTTTTACAGCTGTTTAAACATCATAGTCTGTCTTTTGCCTTCAGCTGCACTCCACTTGGCCTTCGCTCACTTTATTATGGGGGAAACTGACATGCCCTTAAAGACAGTCCGTACTGGGAGACTTTGTTTCCCTTAGTCCTTTCCAATGTTGCAACTTTTCCGCAACATGTTACAAGTGCAAAATGTACCTTACAGCACTGTGCACTTGGCTCTGCCTTTCATTTCCAAAGGCCCAAGACTCCCTCAGGATTTTTTAGGAGAAGTGCAGATGTGCCTTGGACAGGGCTGGTGGCAGCTTATCTTTTTTTGCTTATTTTTAACCCTTTCTTGCCATGCAAACTGCATTTTCCGCGGTTGGCACAGGAAGGTAGCCTGGCTCCAAAATGGCCATGTCACGAGGTACTTTGTCCTGTCCTTTGGCCATCTTGCCCCTTTATCTTCCCCAGTTCGAGCTGACCCGGGTCAGTCCTTATTTGGGCATGCATTTTCTCATGAAAAGCCAAGCTTTCACGGGCTTCTGCATGCCATGTGTGTGTGTGTGCCTCCAGGATGTGAGCTGGACTGTCTAGGTCCAGTACACATCCTGGGTGCCAGAGAGTCTGGTGTGCTGGGAATGACTGGGACCACCGTGGTCCGTGATAGTTCCACACCTTGTGTGCCTGTATGTCAGCATATCTCCCATTGGGTCCTCTTCATTTTTGGTGGAAAAGGAGATTCTGGCTAAGAGAAGTCCCCGAACACCCACATAAGGGCCATCTCTTGAGTTCTCACTGAACCTAGGATAGGATCCAAGTATCCTGAAACTAAGAAGCTGACTCGAGGAACCGCTGATGACCTGCTGGAATGTTTGGCACCATGAGTCCCCTATTGTCCTGCTGGACCCCTCTGCATCTGATCGAACCAGAAGGTCTGCAAACGCGCTTCGACCCATTTGAATAGTGGGATCAAATATTCACGGCACCTTCATCTAACCTTGCAAGTAAGCCTCTTCGGAAGTGTCCCTGGGCCATCCAGTGGACTGACCAGCTTGCACAGGTCCTTGGCTCTGAAACCATCGCCGTTTCGGGTTGACACATGAAACTTGGTAGCTCGCAAGCTCTGTGTTCACTTCACTCTCCCACAGAATTTCGTACACTTGACATTCCCAGGTCTGGAATAAAGAGCGAGCGCCCGAACCGGAGTACCCGTGGTTACTGTGTCACCCAGCCGTGGTTGCAAGCTTCGCAGGTGCCTTGCTGCTGTGCCCCTCTGTGCCCTGAAGCCTGCTACAGTGAAAATGTCCTGATCCCTTCATTTGGAGCAGAGAAATTGCCACTGTCCTGCCAGGGAATCATCGCTGTAACTTTTCCGCTGAAACCCGCAGAACCGCACAACTGCCGCATTTGAACATGCAACCAAAGTGGAATCGACGCCCAAAGTTTGGGTCCGGAGAGTGGCGGGGGTCGGTGAGTACCTGCAACCCTTACCGGTGGCCCCTAGCTCATCCATCCACTTTTACGCATGAGTGTCCCCTGAGGGCCACTCACCTTTCCACAGGTAGCCTGTGCTACCGTCCCTTTCCCAACTCCTGGAACCTGTTCTGCCTTTTTGGGGAGACCCTCCGTGAATAGTGGGAACTTGTTCTTTATTGCCTCACCCAACTTCCTGAGCTGCTAACGCCCCTGCAAGAGACCCTGTTTTCGCCCTTTTGCAATATCGTGCGCACCAGCATTTGAAAGTACATTTGAGCACTAGGCTCCACACTTCGTAGGGACTGGACTGCCTCTCAGTTAGGAATTGATTCATGAAGAACTGCCTAAAGCCTATTTGCACTGCTTGCTTCTTTTTCAGTTGTTGACCCATTCTGTGCTTTAACCCTTTAGGCCACTTGGAATTGTTTATATGTGTTATAGAGGTGTTGTATTGGTTTGAAGTATTACTGTTGATAATTGCTTTGTGTTTGAGTTCAAAGGCCTTCACTAAATGTACATGTATCTTTAATATATATACACCTGAATGGGAGTGATTTGTAGTGTCCTTTACTGTGTGTGCTCATTGAGGTCTTTCAGTCACCCTCACCACTACGTAGACCTAGTCTTGACTGCTGCCAATGCTACTTTGATTGGTCTAACTTGTCCAGAAGGTTACCCAAGAAACTAGGATGGCCTTCGGATCCTCTGTCCACCAGGTCAGAGGTCAGAAATCCATCTTAACAGATGGAACGGTAGTGCCCAAGTTTATTGCTCTGAATAGACAGGCACCTGGGAAGCCATGCCAACAGCATCTCCACCTGGGGTGCAGTGTGTCATCAGATGCGGCCGGTGCCAGGAGCCCTGGAGGCAGGCTTGTCTCTCACTCAACATGATCTGCATTTTGTTGCACACCTTTGAAAGGTTGTGTTTTAGATTTCCAAATGAGTCCCCTTCTTGTTTCCTCATTCTGGTTCCATGGAGGTAATGGGTTTAGGGCAATCAGTAACAAAATGAGGACGGTTGGTTAAGAAAGGTTAGGATCTGGAGTGGGGGGGCACCAATCTGACAGTTTGCCTTGGGTGGCAAAATTCCTTGCGCCGGCCTTGGGTCTGAGCCCGACAGAGGGGGACTGACGTGAATATTTTGGTGAACTATGTTTTGGAAATTGGAAAGTAAGTGGAAGGCCTCAATCCACGTCTTGAACTGTCTTTGGGTTAAGAGCCTGAGCCAGAGTGTGTCATCTTGCCTACAGGGACCCCCTTACTCTGTGCTGTCCAACATAGGGAGAAGAGCTGACTCAGCCACATTTATTCTTTATATTTGAACACTGACTTTCCTTTGCATACATATTCTCCTTTTCACACGTTTTGTACAAGGTATAGGGCAGGCATTAGGTTGTTAGGTTAGTATAGGACATTTTGAGTTGATGGAATCAACTAGGACTGTTTATTTTTGGATGGCTATCCTACTCCCATCTTAGCTATAGGGCCAGGCAGGAGTGTGTCACCTGACTTACAAGGACCGCCTTACTCCGTGCTGTCCAACGTGGGGAGGAGAGATGACTCACCAAAACAAAAATGGACACTAGAGGGAAAATCGCAACCCAGTTCAACAACCCCTCTGCAGGTTACAAACCTAATATAAACAATAGTGTAACTGGGTCGTGTCATTTCGGAGGTTTTTGGGTCACACACTACATAACACCATTCCTTTTCAACATTTCTAAAAGAACAGTCAATTCATTAATGTGCAAAAATATAATTTTTCATAAATTTGAATATCTCTAAAAAACTCCAAAGTGGAAGTCAGCAGAGCAAATTAACACAAAGAGATAACTAAAGTGCTTTGTGCTTAACAGTGCATACAGTTAATTAATGCATACAGTTGATTACACAAACCAAAACATTAACTCTAAAAAACAATTTCGCTCAATCATGTTACTCATAATTCATTCACTCAACATGTTTCATTCATTCTTCTAAGTTAAAGACATGGACATGGGTATCAATTACCATGTGTAGTGCATTTAAAATATGCTCTAAAGGTTCTTAATACTCTTATTATCACCACATTTCAATTGTGTTTCATTATTGTTCACAAATCACCATTGTTGGTTGTTGCCAACAGCTATTCATTTGTGGTAATTAGTATGTACACCCCCAATTGGATTCCCAACGCCTCTCTGTTTTAGCAAGAGTAAACAGCAATCAATAGATTTAGGTTGCGGCAGCTCAAATTTCTATTTCTTAGTTATAGAGCAACCCAGAACGTCTGGGTAAACAAACACCCATTAGCTACTGAATGTAGTCGACCTCAGACAAACATATCTCCTCGTACCTGAATTTCTTCAGAAAACAATCTCTTGCACGTTGTTCCAAATTGAAGTAACCATTTTCTGATGTGGGGTCCCAATAACTTCATGTTCACTGTGTCCCAAGGTCTCTTGTCTGCATCTAACAAGGGATAATAAGGGAGTGGCAATCACATAGCCTTTCAATACTGGTTATGTTAATGCCACTCTAACAATCTCTACACAGTACGTCTTGCCATAGGGTGTAGCATTCGCAGTTAGCATTAGTTTCCTTACCCTGTTGCCAATCTGGTGTCAAGTGGCTACTTGGATTGGAATCTGTCTATTCAGAGTTGTGGTTCTCACCGTTGGGGTAAGTTCTATACTGCTGTTCACTGCATCTCTTTGAAAATGGTTCTGTGGAGGGAGGTGGGACAAAGAAACACCACGTATTGGAAGTGTACTCCTCCACATGTATCTGTGGTCTACCCTGTCTTGCTAGCATTCCTAGACTACACCGTGTCCTTACCCGAATTTGTCGATACTCAGGTTTTCTGT
Organism: Ambystoma mexicanum; assembly: GCF_040938575.1. NCBI lineage: Eukaryota > Metazoa > Chordata > Amphibia > Caudata > Ambystomatidae > Ambystoma > Ambystoma mexicanum. Next base: position 532,583,111 of record NC_090926.1, read on the forward strand.
TTGTGTGGAGCCTGAAATGGTGCCATCTCCCACAACCGCTGGTTATTTCAGCACTTCTGCCTGCCGTACGACAGTATAATTCTAATCTGATTAGCAACCTGGCATATGTTGGCGCAGTACCTTATCTCTGTTTAGTTCAACTATGCAAGCATTTCGAAAATGTACTCCCTCGTCGTCGGTTTCTGTCAGTCACCTTTTTATACTAACTACAAGTCCGATACCACAAAGTGCACAGTCTGCTTTCAGGCCATCAGGCAACTTAGTCCTTGTCATCTCTTCATTTGTTCAGCGTACAGTCGATGGTTCGAACTGCATAACTCCACGACCACTTTATTTAGTGAGTTATACCAAGCTTCACGCTATCAAACTTGGCTCTATCTTCTTGCCAGTTTTGTATATGTAAATGTTCTTGTGGAGATGTCTGTAGCTTGTGTCAAATGTCTCTGAGCTGACTCAGCCACATTTATTCTTTATATTTGAACATCGACTTACCTCTGCATAAATAGTCTCCTTTTCACACTTTTTGTACAAGATAAATGGCAGGCATTATTTGTTTTCTTAGTATAGGTCATTTTGATTTAACGGACTCAACTAGGACTGTTTTATTTATTATTTGATGGTCAAGACTACTCCCATCTTAGCTATAGGGCAAAGTAGGAGTTTCTCCAACCCCATTGAAACTTCAATAAAGGTTTTACAAATTGTACCTTTGTGTTAGTGTCATACTTGTGATACCATGCCTCCCTTACATATGGTGTCATAGTTGGGATCTGACTCAATTGATAAAAGTTAAGAACCCATGCTAGTTATTGTCATCCCACCGGAAGGAGAAAACAGGATTATTCAAGTCATTGATTCTGATGGAATATCCACGATTAAGGAGATCTTATTTTCCTGACTTCAAATCCCAGTTAGCCAACATGATGCTATTAGATACCCTCCTGATAGCCCAGTATCAAATACAACAATGGGACTAAATAAGACCAAATAGAGGGAATCCTTACCCCTCCCAAAGATATGCCCGATATTGAGACAGTTGTAGCTCAGCTGGCCACCCATCAGATTCAGTCCGAGGTTCGCTTTCAAGAACATTTTACAAAGTTGGTTGAAATACAAGCAAGACTCCTATTACCACAAGGGATATTACAAGCCTATCAGGAAGGATAAGACCTAGGAATTTCTTTTTTATTTAGAGCAATTCGCTGAACAGCTGGGATGGGGAGAAAACTTAAAGAAATGCTACTTGGGAACTCTAGTAAAAGGCGAACTACAAACCACTGATCACTTAATCTAGCTGTGGGAGCTACCTTCGTATCCATCCATGCCTAGGGTGGCAAACTTTCTTGCACTGGCCCTGGGTCTGAGCCCAACAGAGGGGGACAGACGTGAACTTTTTGGTGAACTGTGTTTTGGAAATTGGAAAGTAAGACTTTAACATGGAAGGCCATGCAGGCCTCGATCCACGTCTTGTACTGTATTTGTGTTAAGAGCCTGAGCCAGAGTGTGTCATCTTGCCTACAGGGACTGCCTTACTCTATGCTGTCCAACCTGGGGAGAAGAGATGACTCAGCCACATTTATTGTTTATATTTGAACACTGACTTTCCTTTGCATACTTACAGCCTCATCACGAGTTGGGCGGTAATGCCGGCGCTAATAGCGCCGGCGCTAATAGCCCTACCGACAAACTCCCGGTGCTATTAGTGCCGGATCACGGGTTTGGCGGAAGGGTTATTGCCCATTCCCCATTGGGCCCATTCGGGAAGTCCTCATTCCCCATTGGGCCCAATGGGGAAAATTTGCGCTATTATCACCGGCGGATTTCCCATCGGCAGTAATCGCGCCGAAAATCGGCAAATTTGCCATGGATTTCCCCCCAGCTCACAGCTGGGGGGAAATCCGCCAAAGCCATGATCTGGTGGACCCTTAAATGCAGCGGTAATAGCGCTACCGCCACATTTAAGGGTTACCGCCAGACTCGTGATGAGGCCCATATTCTCCTTTTCTTACTGTTTGTACAAGATATAAGGTAGACATTAGGTTTTTTTGTTAGCATAGGTCATTTTGATTTGATGGACTCAACTAGGACTGTTTAATTTATTATTTGATGGGCGAGACTACTCCAATTAAGCTATAGGGCAAAGTAGGAATTTCTCCAAACCCATTGAAACATCAATGAATGTTTTACAAATTGTACCTTTTTTCTCAGTATCATACGTGTGATACCATGTCTCAATTACAATAAACAGGGAATTTATAAATCTATACGTAGTGTGCTTCCATGAATTCATTAAAAATCTGCAGTTAGGGGTTTGCACAGTGAATTTGAAGTGACTAGGAAAATCTAGTTCTACAGGGTTGAAGGACAGGGGAGGAGTAATGATTAACAGAGCAGATGGGCAGCTATCAAACTGGCCAAGGGTTTATGGCCTGGTAGTTTCGCAGAAAGCTGATGGAATCTCTTGTGAGTGCATGAAAGCTTGCAGAGGGTTCAGGCCTTTTGTTTTTTACCAACAATTAACGTGGGTTTAGGTGACACTCGAGTCCAGAGTGACAGATACTCAGGGGTTTTGATTGTTTTCTCTGGATGTGCCATGCTTGCTGAAATGGTAGTCATTTAGATCATAATGTTCTGGGACACCAGTAAAACCGGGGTGGATGAGATGTCTATCGACAGTTCAAAGGGAACCTGTTCATTCTGCTCTATCTCATGTCAAACCATGTACAAATTACATTTAGGATTGAGAGGGCTCAGACCAGCTGGGACTTGTAATTAATTTGGTATGTGAACACAATTTGCATGTGAATGTTTAAGCTGTGTGATGATGTCACAACTTGCCATGGATGAATCCTAAAAATGGGTGTGCTATAAATATGATCTAAAGATGGTAGTTAAGATAACAATGACCAAATAGAATGGAGGAATTGGAGAAAGATTGGATTTCTTTGTGTGGGTTTTGACCAATCACATGTGGGAGTGGTTTGTAATAAAATTGATGGGAGTGTTTTAACGGTAGCAAAATGTATATAGTGTTCAACTTGTGTGGTTCAGAGAACCTTGGGTTAGTTTGACTCCATATGGTTATCTAGCTCCTCTGGCAATTTGTACAATAAACTTGCTTTATAGACAAAACGTGCACTCACTTCTTAACAGGTGGGCCTACTCTGGTTTAAGGTGATTTGAGCCACGCCCCTACACCATAGACAGACACAATTCAAAAAAATGTGCATGGTAATTTTTCCAAAATACCTCTTTATGTTGCTTTCTTTCACAAATGTTTCGGAACCCTTCTATGGCCTCTCCCCACTTTAGTGTTTCTAAATGAACAGTATAAGTGTCAGTTTAAAACATTTAAATGCGCAAACATTCCAATGCCTCCTACTCATACATGCAATCTACCCTTCAGATAACAATACTTTTCCAGGCTAAATCAATAGATGCATTTCCTCAATGTATTTATTGTCTATGTTGCTCTGTGTCATTACGCCCTCGTCCCAGTCCAAACAAAGCAGGTGACCCACCTCTCAGACAGGTTCTTGACAAAAAAGGGGTGCAGGCACCTGCCCCACCTACCTGAGTGAGGCTTCTCCCGCCTTCCTCCAGCAGCATAAGAGGAGGCAGATCTCCACATCTGGTTTTTTCCTGTCTCGTCAGGTTTGTGACAAACGTGGAAACCTCCACAGAACTTGTGGCCTCCACTCTCAGGGAAGGCCCTTGCTGCACCAATCGGGCATGGCGTACGATGCCCTCAGTCTTCACCACTGCGGCCACTGGCATGCACTTTTGGGTTGCATTGCTTCTTCCCCGCCGGTGGACAGTCAGGTAAGTGTGTGTGTGCTTTGCTCTGCTTGTGGTATTATGCAGCGACTCTCTCGCAGACCCCGGTCCAGGTCCCGGCATCATGGGATCAGACTAGGGATCGCCCTCCCTCTCCCACTCTACTTACCATGGAAGAAGGGTGCTTCTCCTGTCCGCAGGTGGCTTGCTCCCTCCTAGCCTACTCCTCCTCCCCAGGCCTCAGTTTGCATGCCAGTGGAACAGTGAAAGGCTCTGATTGTGGCAACGGAAGAGGAAGCCATGAATAGGCAGTGCCTCCCCAGCAGCGGCCTCCTGCTGTTGTGGCGGTGCTGCTGGACCCTGCTCTTAACCCCCCCCCGTGCGCATCCCCTGGCTGGAGATCGTGAGGATCCTGAGAGTTGTGCCTACGGAGGTCCAGGGACACCATCTCCTCCAGAGTGTCAGGAACAACATGCTGCATGCATGGAAGGGCCCAGAAAAGGCGGCTGTGCCAAGTCATAGGCTCAAAATGTCACTTTGATCATTGACATCTGGGGTGGGACTACTTGTAATATTCTCATGTATTCTTTTGCATTACTTGTGGAGTCGGAGGATGCATGGTAAACTTGATTACGGGAAAGAACATTTGGAAATAGCTCGCGCTCTCCCCCTCCCGGATTCTCTGGTGCTTATCCCCTGTGCCCAGGTTAATGCAACTGCTTTATTGGAGAATGTGCAGCTCAGATTAAACCGCTGCAAAAATTACTTCCTTCCTTTCGGGGGCTAAAAGGCCTACTGGCCCTCCGGTTCATGTGTTCAACCTGCAGCAACAATTCAATCACTGCTGCTACTCGACAGACATCCCCGGTGGCCCAAATAACTGGAAACAAATCACAAAACTTGTTCGAACATGAATTTGAGGTGTGGTTTACACTCCCCCCTCTTCAAGGATACCTCCTTTGATGACAGTGAAAGTTCGTACACTGAAACCTCTCATCTCCCAAATTGGGCTTCACCTCCCTTCTACATCAGTCAAAAAATGTGGACGCCAATCATTCTGCAATTCTTACATTAAATGTAGTAATTACATCTATGGTGTCCCTTTATAAAAATATAAAGGACACATTAAAAATAACTTCATTCCATTTGGAAGTTATACACAGGAAACTTAACAACTTGAAGAAGTCAAGATATATAAGATCAATCTTTAAACCACAAGGGGCGGACACAGATAGGAGGAAGCGGCTAGAGCCTGATTCTGGCTTGGCTGAGGTAAAAGAACTCTCTTTGGCTCTGGTAAAAGACACCCCAATCGGTTTTTGATAGATTTTGCCGGTCCCCACTGGGTATACAATCTCTGACATTGGTCCTTGAACATGCCAATTGCTATACATTCAATATATAACATTATGAATGTTCCTAAAATGTATGCCTCCACAAAAGTGGTTGCTACAGAATTGGCTTCAACCACAGAAGAGATTATAGTTGTTCATTCAGTAGTGGTGATTGCTAATATCAATAAGGGGGTAGGGGGTGACAAAGTAGCAGTAAAAGAAAACTAAGAATTTTAAAAGAACTAGGAAGAATAACATCAAATCATCCAGGAAATTCCTGACGAATTTGAAACGTGCCTCCTTCTTCAAAGGGGGATATAATGGTAGAAACACTAATAAAACGCAGAAGGAGCCAACTACTGTGGACCCCGAATCACAGCCTGGGAAGGCAGTGGAACTTATTTCCGCTGAGGAGATATCTACCGATCCCACAATCAGAATTGTGGAAGATAATAATATGGTTCAGGTTGCCTGTGGACTAAGTTGTAGACAAGCATGTTCTGAGGAATGAGATGATTCCCTTAATGGGGACAATAAACTGGATGGGTCCAATGAGAGGGTTCAGGGATCAACCTCCTTCACTACCAACTATGCAAAAGGGGAAGTCTGTGGTCTACAGTGTGTTGCGTGGCACGGGTTTACAGGGTCTGGAATGCCAGAGCTTTGGAGGTCTGATATCCAATCATGGAGGAACGCAATCACTGCTAAAGGGGCCAATAGTAGTGGTCTGGTTCACTTCATAGACCACCAAGGATTGAGGGAAAATTGAAGAATGAGGGAGGACAGATCAAAGAGGAATGTTGTGACTAAGCCATGTGACACCCACTTTCAAAGTCTTTCATTTGAGTGGATTTTCAGTGAAGGGAGGCACTTAGTGTTCAATAGAGTGAATGTGTCAGCTCCCTTTTCTGAGAACCCCTCACTTCGGCCAATAGTCTCTAAGGATATAGCCTTGCTCGGATGTATTGATGAATCAAGAACGGACATGGTTGTTCTGGACATAGTGTCTAGAATTGTATTTCAGGTAATACCGAATGAGGGCACTCAATTACGCACTATGGGCTTTGATATCGATCCTTGTAGGCCCTCAGAAAAACAAATTCAATATAACTAAAAAAAAGCGAAACATCGAGAATGTCATCCAAGTGGTATCGATTCTATTACCGGAGTTTATCAAAGAGGGTCTTTCGGGAAAGAATACTGAGACCCTAATACTGTCAAATTATTCTCAGCTCATGCAGAACATTCAAAAACATGTGGGTGAATGGAGAACCTACAAATCCATAGGCGAACGGTCCAATATTGTACTACCTCATAGGAATGGTAGTGATAAAATGATTCAAGAGGAAAAAAAGAATCTCTGTAATGAAATTCGTAGTGTTGTAAGAAAAAACGATATATCATTATCAGTGCAAGCAGTCGCATGCCACATTAAAAAACTTTAAAAGAACTACAAACAGTGGCTCACCTTGCATAAAAGGGAATGTGAGTGTGTCATTTTGAAAAAAATAGCGCTGATGGCATCATCAAATAATAACCACGGTATATGGCATCTCCTTAGCAAATATGAAAAATGGGATTTGACTATATATTGTATCTCGGAGGAAACACGGGCTCAATATATAAAAGACACATTGGGTGAGATTGACTTGTCCGGAAATTCTCTTCCAATTCCGGATGTTATATGGGAATGTAACTCTTCTGAATTAGACATCATTATGATTATTGAAAACCTGAAGAATTCACGCGCTGCAGGCCCCGATGGTGTCTGTAACTTAGTGATTAAAAAACAACCAGATTTATGGGCTGCCGCACTACTGCTATTATTTAAACAAATTGGTAAGTTGGGAGCGATTCCTCCTTCATGGAAAACTAGCCATATTTTAACGGTACATAAAAAGGGGGCATGGGATAAAACTGCAAACTTCTGAATGTTGGCGATGCTCGATGTTTCATTGATGATCTTTACTAAGGTCTTGCTTCGGGAATTGAATGCATGGATTGCAGAGTCTAACATTCTACCATCAAATCAAATAGGCTTTCGTGATAAATCCAGCACTACCCATAATTTATTGATACTAACATCTGCAATTGAACATGCATGGGGTAAACGTAACTTAGACGTATATTGTACGTATATAGATTTTTCTGCAGCATTCAAAACTGTTCTTCGTAATAGATTATAGCCTAAATTGAATTCCTGGGGCATTCCGCAAGGCCTGTTAAGAACGTTGATGCTGCTACACACAGATACTTCAGTTAGAATCGGGTTAAATGCAGCAGGAAAACTCTCGCACTATATGGAAACTTGTTGTGGGGTGAAACAAGGATGTATGATCACAGCGATCCTATTCAATTTATATTTGTCAGATATGATGAAAGCCTTCAACTTTCTGAAGCAAATCCTGTGAAGGTCAATGGTGTGAGTATTGGATGGCTTGCATATGCCGATGACCTGCTGATACTAGACTACACACCAGTAGGTCTGCAGCATATGCTTGACTCCTTAGTTACTTATTCAATAAACAATGGATTGACCATTAATATCGATAAAAGCAATATCATGGTTTTCTCGAAAAAGCAAAGACCAAGGAAATATCTATGGAATTTGGTCTCAGAAAAAGTTGATGAGAAATTAAATTGGGCATCTCAATGGTCTGCAGTGAAGAATCAGTGTTTTGTAGCGGTGAATGCATTGAGTGCTCTCATTGGAAGAAACAGCGGCTATTGAGTTTCTGCAGTTCTGAACATTTATCTAGCAAAAATAAGGTCTATGTTAGTCTATGCAGTTGAGATATGGGGTCATATTTTTGTAAACCGTTTAGTAGTACTTGAAGCGAAACTTCTGAGGAAACTACTAAGATTACCACAAAATCTTAGTGTGGAATATTTGTACTTGGAGTTCGCCATTAAAGGAATATGTTATGCATATACTAGCCAATGTGTTTTGCCCTACGAAAAGGTAGTTACATCACAAACGGATACGATTATTGTCCCATATATGAAAGCATATTAAGAGTAGAAGGAAATGTGTTGATTGGCACTATAGGCACCTTGCAAAGATTACATTGCAAATGGTTAGCTGGGTACGCACCAGGGACTACACCTATCTTTGTTTTAAAAAGGGATCTAAAGAAAAAATTGTATGACTCATGACATGAACAAAATATGATAAACATAGCCAACAGTGGAGTCTACCTTGAAGAGTTTTTATCGCGCACTATGCCCCCTAAGTATATAAGAGCATATCCAAGTATTTGTACTTTCCAAACCTTTTTATTGATGACATTTAATATGACGGAGGCACTGGAGACAAAAGGCGATAGATTAGAAATTCCACGCTTATCGAGGAAATGTCATCTATGTGGTAATAACATCTCCGAGTCACTTTACCACCTTATTATGATTTGTGAAAGTTTAATTGATTTGCGAACTAGGTATTTTAAATCTTTTAATAATGCAATTGACATGACAGAAACAATTGATTTATGGATGACTTTTATAAGAGGCAATGAAATCAATCTTATCTACTACTTTGTAGTATTTTATCTAAAGATTGTGGAGATTTTAAACTGTATTGAATGATGTATTTTAGAAGTGTAATATGTATTTTAGTTGTATAGAATTGTATGTAAATGTTGCATGTCATGTGTTATACAAAGCCTTTTGGTTAGATGTATATCTAATCTAATAAATTAAATTAAATAACTCAAATGGCTTAGAGTCTAACCAACTCTGTTGGGTTTTAAAGATTTTTGGGAGTACTGAGGACCTGGGTAGTAACAGGTAGAGAAGCCTACTGTATGTACCAGAATCCGTATTTGGGTGTTTTGATTGGTCAGGGTTGGCTGGTGTGCTGAATTCATCATCTAGAACCTCTGACTCCCAACCGGGTAAACTTTAGCCAGGAGAGACACCTGAGGGTCGCATCCTGAAATACATGAGGCCATAGGATTTTGTTAACTAACCCTAAATTGGTGGGTGATTTGAAAAGCGTCAATATAATATTGTTATAAGAGAACTAGCTCCTCTATCCTCCAGTTTTAGACGGCCTTAAAATTGACTACCAGTTGGCAGAAAAGAACATATGGGGTAGGCCTTTACGACGGGCTCATGACGGCTGTTAAGTCACAATTACAACTAAAATGATGTAGTATCTGTGAAATACAGACAGGGGCTTTGGCCTCTGTACTGGGGCTACAAATACATTCCCACTATGTTCTTCTGCTGGTGGTTAACATATACTGGCACGAGGGTGTGGGTCCTCTTAATGAGTTTGTGGAGATACTCTTTGACTACATAGTACATTGAAGAGAAAGTGCAGAAACGGGGGGAACTAATAGCGGGAGACTTCATTTCTTCATGTCCTGCTTCAGAGGACCTGGACGACGACTTCAGCATCCCGGTAATTACATAAAGGTTACAAATGGGGAAATGGGGGGACTTCCCTTAGTTCACTTGCCTTATCTAGAGTCAATGGTAGCTTTAAGGGGATGAAAAAATGTATTCCACATAGGTGATCCTGAGGCAGTGTTGGACTATATGTATGTTGACACTTTGCTATACTCTCATTGTCAGAGCTTTAAGCTTGGTGCTGCTCTGAAGATTGATCATAGGATTTGAGCCACTGAATTTGAGATAACAAGTGTAGAGGCCCCTCGGAGTGGGCCAAGTAACCTGACATTTAACTTGAGAGGGAATCTCATTAAGTGGTGTGTACAAAACCTGGGGAAACTAAATGATGAATTCACAGACATTTTAGAATACTCCACCGAAGAATGGAGGAAATACAACTTTTCAGTGGATGAATTGCATCCGTTCCTTGGTAACATTATTGACAGACTTTGCCTTTGATTGGGGAGATTTCTGGGATAAATAAATTATAAAAATCACACACCCTCACCCCTTTTATCCTAAAATTAAGGATAGAAAGTATTTGCTGAGGTCGCACATTAAAATAATTAGGAAAGGGGGGGTATATCCTCTAACGGTGGAATTTGAAATACGTAAGAGAAAGCAGTGCTAAAAGAACTGGATCAGGAACCACAGGGCCCTACAAAAACAAAACGAGGGTGAACTGATGTTGAACATATTACTCTGAGGGTATACTGTAAGATTCTGGTCTTTTATGAATTTGGTGGGCAACTCATTAGAATTTATGAAAAGTAATCCTATCTCTGAAAAGCAATGGGAGGAACACTTCCTTTCAATCTATGCATGTACAGAGGAGGACAGTATAGTCACTCTTGAATCAGTAGTGGGACCGAGAGGCCAAAAACATGGTTCTGTACAGTCGAGCGAGAGGATATCTTGGCTTGTATCAAGAAAGCAAGTTGTTCCAGAGTTGGGGTCCTAGCAGTCTAACAAATTTGGTATGAAAATCGGATCCTGAAAGCTGGGCCACAATTCTATATCACTTATGACGGGTTGTAGCCATCATCCTGGGAGACCTCTTATGTGGTGCCAATTCATAAGCATGGTCCAAGATCGGGCACAAAAAACTATTGCCCCATCATGTTAATGGACACAGGTAGTAAACGTTCTGTGTCCATCATCCTGACACATTTAACAGACTGGACTAGGAGTATGGTAAGGCTCCAAAGGTTTCAAACAGACTTTCGTAAGGAACAGGGCCCTGCACTTAAAGGTCTCTTGGTGAGAAACTTACAGGATCTGGCCTAGACGGGCAAAAACAACTCTATCTATGTAGCCTCTCTACATCTTACAACAGCATTTGACATTGTTAGTCATCAGAGGTTGTGGACCAAACTTAGTTCATGGGGTATTCCACCCTCCTTCTTAAAGATATTGGTGGGTTTATAAAACAACTCGAACATACAGGTCTGACTGAATACTGAGGTTGGACTATCTATGAAGATTACAACCACAACTGGTTTGAGACAAGGGTGCATATTATCCCCTTGTCTCTTGAACTTCTATGTTTCATATGCAGAGGAGTTTCAGACCAGGGTGGCTTTTGGACCACCCAGATTGGCAAGTATAAAATATACCTGTATGGCTTATGCCGATGACTTCATCTTGTTCGACTGTACTCCCATAGGTCTACAAAAACTGATGGACTCCTTTTCACTGCATGCACAAGAGAATGCCCGTTGCATAAAACCAAAAAATCAAAGGTCTTAAGATTGACAAAATCCAGTAGACAAACGAAATTTACTTGGTTTGTGGATAGTTCCAGGGTTGAGATCTGTCGAAATATGATCTATCTGGGTTTTTGCAGTCTTGGCTAAGCCAAATAAAACCCACATGAAAGATTTTGTGAGGAGTAAGGCCCTGGCATTAACAGGCCAAATACCAAAATGAACAATAAATATGGCCAGTTCTCATTGAGAGCAGTGACAAGATTCTACAAGGGCAAAGTTGTCCCTACGTTGTTATACAGACTTGAGGCCCTGCACTTCCGGGTGTGTAGCTACTGAGAACAGGTGGAAGCAATGATATGGAGGAAGGCTTTGCGTATACCTAATTGTATCCCCATATCTTAAATGATGTACGAATTGGGTTTGAAGTCATTAACGGTTCATTTGGAATGGTGAATGTTAGCCTTATATTGTAGAATACTGAAAGTGTATCGGTATGAGGACTACAGTGTAAACATTTTGGTGGAACATGTAATAAATTGTTCAACAAATTGGAGCTGAAGGAGGATAATATATTGGCTCATCTGTCTTATGTTAAACATCGATTGTATCTGGAGGATCGGATACAGATGTTGGAATCTATGCATAGTTATCCTAGAACATTTTCATCATGAGCATAAGGTAATGAGAGTTGTGGCACCCTATTTCAATGTCTATCTCCGTACTAAGGCAAGGAATGATTATATGCGATTTATGATCAACATACACCCTAATAGACCGATTTAGGTCCACAGATGTCTTTGTTCAAGGGAGGATGCTTACTGCAGATTTTGCAATGAGCGGATTGAATTGGAGACACTGCAGCACATGTATCTATTTTGTAAAGCATTAATGATCCAGAGAATTCTGCATTTTTAGAAACTTGTTTTTGGGTTTAAAATAACTGACAGTGAGAACGCCTGGTCCAGATTATTGGTTCCCCCACTTCAGTGGTGGCAGCAGTCATGGGCTTCTTGAACTATATAAAACTTGGAATCAAAACAGATGGAATTTGAAAGTCACCTGTTTGGTTTTAAAGGGATGTGGGAACGTGAATCTGATTTGGTATTTTTAAATTGGAAGGTTATTTGTGTTTTTAGTTATTCATTCCCTTGCAAAGTGATTGATCTCAATGTTTTTTTTCTTTCTTTATGTTGTGCCTTCTTCTATTTTCTTTTTTTCTTCTTATTGGTAGAATTGCAAAAGGTTGAAATGTAATTTAACCAAATGCTAATAAAAAAATAAAAATTGAAAAAATGCTACCCTTCTCCTCAAGGATGCCATCCAACTGGTGCCCTTGCTGGAACAAGAGAGGGGCATATATTCCAACATATTCCTTGTCCTGAAGCCTTCCGGGCACTTCCAGCCATTATCAACCTTCAGGACATGAATCTCCTCATGGCCAAAGTACCCTTTCGGATGGAGACTCTCCGGCCCATCATTCCTATGGTCGTACCAGGGGACTTCCTGTACTCTGTGGACCCGGAGGACACCTACTTTCATATCGTCATCAGGGAGAGGGATGGCAGGTTCCTCAGGTATGCAACCCTGATGGTCAGTTTCAATTTTAGGTCCTCCCTTTTGGCCTCTCTTCTGCTCCGAGGGTTTTCACAAAGGTGTTGGCTCCCCTGGTGGGGATTCTTGATGAGATGGAGATTTGTGTACACCCCTATCTCAATGATTGGTTGGTCCAGGCCATTCCTGGCAGAGGCAACCAGGAATATGACTACTGTCTGCCGGACGCTAGTGTCATTTTGATGGTGGCTGAATTTACCCAAGAGCCATCTTCTCCCAGGCTTGTTGCTGCAGCTCATCTACACAGAATTCGACACTGGTCGGGGTGTGGTCTCTCTTCCTCTCTACAGGATCCTCAAACTCCACACTCGTCTACAGACCCTTCTGGCCTCCCAGTCTGCAACGGGATGGAGTTGGCTTCGGAGCCATGGGGACATGGCTGCTGCAGTTTTTGTGGTCCCTTGGGCAAGGGATCATCTTCAGCCTTTGATGGTCATATTTTCAGTCATTGGGACCCCAGCTTTTCAGATTTACTCCCATCTGATTCCAGTGACCTCTAGAATCATGTTGGCTCTTCATTGGTGGTTGTCTCTCCCCCATCTCTAAACAGGGTTTCCTTTACTGCCTCCTCCCCAGCTGGTGGTAACAACAGATGCCAGTGCAGCAGGTTGGGGTGCCACCCTGCTGGGATTTTCTGTCCAGACTAGCTGGTCTCCGGCAAAGGCCGTATCCTCTTCCAACTGGAAAGAACTGATGGTGGTTTACTGTGCCATTCTCTACTTACACCATCAGTTGGAGGGTCAGGCGGCCCCGTTCACAAAAACAACATGGTGACCAAGTTCTACATTGCCCATCAGGGGGGCTCAAGTTGTCCCACTCTGGCGTGGGTGGCTGCTTGCTTAAATGGCTTGGGTGGATTGGCACCTGCTGTCACTGGAGGCGGGGGTGGAGAACATGGGGCTGGATGCCCTTAACAGTAACTTCCCTTCTCTGAGCTTTCTTTGCCTCTACAAGAGTGTGTTCAGTGCCCTGTGCAGAGGTTCGGGCATCCTTTCACAGACCTGATTGCCTCCAGCTCTGAACACCTTTTACCATGTTACTGTGCTTGGGGGTTAGACCTGGGGTGTGGGAGATAGGATGCCCTTTTGATTCCTTGGCCCAAGGGTCTCCTCTATGCCTTTCCCCGTCCCTCTCCTTTCTTGGTTCCTGCTTAGGGTACAGAGGGAGACGGCTTTTGTGATTCTGGTTCCCCAGACAGGCCCAGGAGGTTGTGGTTCCCTTTTCTCCGGGAGTTGACTTCAGAACCCCCTTGGTCTCTTCCCTGGGTTCCTTGCCCTTTTCAGCCCTCCTAGGGTCATCTGGTCTGCCCTGTTGCCCTCTGGCTAAAGGTCTGGAGGTTGAATTGAAGGGTCTCATGAGGCTGGACATGTCACAGGAGTTGGCGGTTGAGGTCCAGGGGTGTAGGATTCCCTCCATTCTGAAGGCTTATAACAAGCACTGGCAGTCAGTCTCTGTCTGGTGCCTGCACTGTGAGCTGCTCCCCCTTTCATGCCCTCCCTGGTCCATTCTGGATTTTATGCAGAAGGTGTTCCATCTGAGGCTCACATTGTCCACCCGCAGAGCACAGATGGTGGTCATTAGTGCTTTCAGCGATCCTTGGGGGGGGGGGGTATTGATGATGCAGACCTCTTTGCCTCCCGCCTCCTACAGAACTTTACTAGGTCCCGGCCTGTCATCGGGCCTCCTTGCCCTTCCCGGGATCTTCTCTTGGTGCTATCCCATCTCTCCCTGCCTCACTGTGAGCCCCTTCAGGATTCCTCCATGAAACGTCCTACGTTGGAAACGGCCTTTATCCTTGCAATCACCTCCGCCAGACGTCTGGGTGAGAGGGGAGCCCTTCTGTGTAGTCCCCCTTACCTCCGCTTTTTGTCTGAGGGGTCGGATCTTCATCTCTGTTTGGATTTTTGGCCCAAGGTCATGTCTTACTTCCACCTGAATGAGGGCCTGGTGCTTCCTTCCCTGATGTCGGAGGACTCCAGCCCCCTGGATCCCTCCCTCAGCTCCCTGAATGTAGGTTGGGCTGTCCGGATTTATGTGGATCAGACCTCTGCAGTCCGTTCCTGTGAGTCCCTTCTGGTGACCTTTGGGCCGGACAGGCAGGTCCTAAGCCTTTTATTGCTACTATTAGACGGTGGGCCAAGCTCTCCATTTCCATGTGTCATGACTTGGCGGGCTGTTTTCCACCAGGTGGGGCGCAAGGTAGATCCACTGTGGGTATGGCTTTTTCCTGGGCTGCTGTACGGGTTGTGTCTCCCACAGACATCTCCCAGGTGGCGCAGTGGGCTTCTCTGCCCACTTTCATTTGCCACTACTGCCTGGCGGTCCCGGGTAAGGGCTCTGTGTTTGACTCGTGATCCTGACTGTTGTTCCTTAAGGTCTGTTAGTTAATAAACGTCACTGTGTGCAATTCTGTGTTATCCAGTGTTTTATTAAAGTTTGGCATGACCAGGCCTGTCTTGCTACGGCCTCCCAATGTCCTGCTTGGGGGAGGAGCCTCACTCAGGAAGGTGGGGCAGGCGCCCCTAACCCTTTTTTGTCACGAACATGTCTGTGAGTTGGGTCATATCCTTTGTCTGGACTGGTATAGGGAGGAGTAGGGCTCTGGGTAATGAAGATTATCGGTAAGTAATCAGGCCATTACTATTGTTTGATATATGACCCTCCCACCAACTCCCCCCAGTCATCAATAGCCTCATGAATAGTGATAACTACATCACACTAATGCGACCCAAAGAGGGTGCACACATTATTTGTTTGTGCACTTCTGTGCTATCTCACCATAGACCCAAAAGACCCAGTGGACAAGGAATTATCAGTCTCAGAAAAAACGTATAATTTGCACTCTTCTGTGGATTGCACGGGTCACTTAATTAACAAGGTCAAACCGTGGATTTAAGGAAGAGAGCAAACAATGAGAAGCTGGACACCTTTAATGCCATGGCGTTCAGCACGCTGGCCTGACCCCAACGCATTCATACCAAAATCAATATGACTTCCGAAAACACAATTCAGCAGAACGGCACTGAAGGGCTTGTCCTACTAAATTGCAAACGTACAATTTATTTGTGTTTACAAATGGTTAGAAATGTATGTTGGACAGCAGCAGTATGAGGTGCAAACAATGCAGAGAAGGGTCAGAAATAACGTTCTGAGCATTGTAGTCTCCTGTGCCTATTCTCAACAGGCGAATTCAAGGGCATTTCATTGCATTGTTCTGCACACCCATTTGGGAATAAAGGATGCACACAAAAAGGTCCACACAAACCCAAACACGAAACACCATTACCTAAATTTGCACAGACTGCTAAAAAAAGGGGGCTGCGATTGTGTGCATCTGTGTTGCGCCAGTCAGAATTCCCATTGTGAATTCCTCACATCTTCTTTGCGCAAGGGATGGGGATGTGAAAGCACATCCTCTCTTCAGTTAAATGAACATAATACCTCGTTGAATTGGCCCCGAAGAGTCCAGTGACAAGGCGCACAGCCACAGCCCCACCTTGAGCCTTCAAGTTCACGTGAAGTGCTGTCTCATTAGTGGGAAGTTCTGTCTTGGTGGTAAGCAGGTTGATATGGGCAATTCATATTTTCTTCCACACACCGTAACACACAGAAATAGTTTACAATTAAAGTATTAATGAATTAATACATTTCTGCAGAACATACTGGGAAGAAAATATCTTCTTCAGGGGGTGCTTTTGGAGCAGAAGGGGAAGACTGCCAGGAAAAGACAAACGGTAGTGCATTGGTATTCAGAGCCAGCAGAGAAGATGTTACAAGATGATATAATTTTTAAATTATAAATTTGTGTTTGAAAATTAAGAGTAGTATCATGTATAACTGTCCTTTTAAAACATTGAAGTGATCATCAGCAGCACCTTGGTGAATATCAATGGAGCATATGTAAATATGTCAATTAGCCCCTAAGGGAACATTGTAATTGACTCCTGCGGGCAGCTATTTTTCAATGAATTTCTACCACTTTGCAGCAAATGTTCCAAAGCAACAATAATTTGATGCACTAAAACTGGCATTGCTTTGCTACATCCGGCAGACAATACAACAAAAAAGGAAATGTCTGGAGGCGTGCGTGGTCTCGGTGCAGTAATACATGTCTCCCAGCCTTTACTTTCATCCACGATGTAGCTTCAGCAGAATAATGTGCGGCTTCCTGTTGTCAGTGTGTTCCTGTTGCATTGTAATATTTGCTGCATAGCTGCAGAGATTTTTCTCTCAAGTGGCTACTGTTAGGAAGGCATGGTATCAAACAGTGAGGACAGACACAAGTGATCACAGTTCAAGGATGTTTATTGAACTTCAATGGGTTGGTTGAACGCCTATCTACCTAAATCTAATGATGGGAGCAAGCAACGTCCATCAAATAAACATAAAGCAGTCCTAGTCAAGTCTCTGGCAAAATAAAAGGGCCTATACTAATAAACTTATTGCCAATCCTTACTTCTAAATAAAAAACGGTGTGGGACAATTGTGTATGGAAAAAGAAAAGTGTTCAAGAAACGATGTCAGGCTGGTTGAGCAGTTGGCTTCCCTTCACCACTTTTTCAGCACGGGCCAAGGCGGCACACTCGAGCTTCGAACACACACTCTGGCTTCTTTTCCATGAGGGTACAGTTCAAAGCAAAGGTATCAAGGCCTTCTGCCAAAGCCTCCTTTTACAATAACAGTCTCTTACTGCAGAGGTCCTGTCATAACAAATATCAAAAGGTCCACCCGTATCAGGATCTTCACATGCACAAGTTTTTGCTTTCAGTATTCATCATGGGTCTCCCTCCTTCAGGCTCGGACCCCCTTTTTACCACAATGTTTACACTTGTTCTCCCTCGTTCAGGCTCGGACCATGGATCTCACTCGTTCAGGCTCGGATCATGGATCCCCATCGTTCGGGCTCGGATCATGGATCTCCCTTGTTCTGGCTCGGATCGCTTTTTCACAATATTCAAATTTGGTCTCCATCGTTCAGACTCGGCCCATGCAGTCTCATTTTCTACGGGTTCCTCTTAATTTCGAAATCGAAGACTTTCGAATGTGTGATGGATTTTGTTTAAACTGTCACAGGACCACTTTGATTCACTTTGTACAATGGTCAGACCAGTCGTCTACTTTCGTTTCTACCACTCCGTGGCGGGATACCTTATGAGACCTTCGATTGAGCACAGTCACAGTGCCGGACCATTCTGTCAGCTGTATCGTATCTTTCCGTCTCAAGTTCAAACATTTATCAGTCAATTAGCTTTTCTCGCACTCGCGTCTTTCAACACATGCATTTAAAGATGTTCGTTCCAGCGCTCGTTATACAATGTTGTAGCTTGCAACCTTGACTCAGCACAGATCGGTCTTGCATCGGTCTCCCCAACTCACCGGCGGTGTTGATCTTTCTGGCGCATCTTTATTCTTGAAGCCAAGGACGATACCACGGCGGCTGTTTCTCCTCCCCACCTTCTTCGGTTACGCGGGAGGGCCTGCGGTATCTCCGACACACAATGCAGGATCCTTCAGTCTGTTTTCCTGGCCTTACCCTTTCTGACTCGAAGGTTTCTTGAAAGCAACAGTTTCTTTCCAAAAAGTTCAATGGTATTTCCCTCCTTGTGAACCCTTCTTGGTTTACCATCTTTCTCCCCTCGTTTAGCTGCTTTCTCAAAATGGGGACATTTAATGGAAGCCACCCCTTTGAGGCTAGGCAGGTGAGCCCATCCTGCCAGACATCCTGCCAGACACTTGCCTAATGGTCTGGGCAAGTGGGATCTCACTTGGAGTGACTCCCTCTTAGGGGACAAGGACTCCCGTTCCTGTGAGGAACTCCCTGAATTAGGCACACTATCAGCATATATGGGAATGCCTACTGGGAAGAAGAATTCAACATTCTTATATGTGGCTTTAGGCAGTGATAAAGCAAAACCATCAGAGAACGTCGAAGAAGATGTTCCTTTAAGAATCTTGCATTTAACTGGGACGAGTAGAGCAGAGGAGGAGAGAGAGTACTGGATGCAGGGGAAGCCCCCTGACATGATCGCACCAAAAAGGGGCAGAGTCGAGACTAGCCGAAGAGACCGCAACCTTCAAACAGGCGAGGATCACCAAAGGGAGACACAAGGAGAACTCCAGCAAGGCACCTGGGAAACCACTGCCCAGGAGAGAATGGTATCCAGTCATTGCATCAACAACCAAACTGTCTAACACCAAACCATCAAATGTTTTCCATCAAAATACCATTCCATAGAATGGCCATTTCGTTGAATAAAATCCAATGGATCCATCGAAATGTAATGTCAAGATTAGGGGTTAGATTAGGGTTAGAGTTGGGTTAGGGTAAGGGTTGGGGCTAGGGTTAGATTAAGGGTTACATTAGGGTTAGGGTTAAGGTTTGGGCTAGGGTTAGCTTAAGGGTTACTTTAGGGTTAGGGGTTAGGGTTGGGGCTAGGGTTAGATTAAGGGTTACATTAGGGTTAGGGTTGGGGCTAGGGTTAGATTAAGGGTTACATTAAGGTTAGGGTTAGGGCTAGGGTTATTTTAAGGGTTAGATTAGGGTTAGGGTTAGGGTTGGGGGTTGGGGTTGGGGCTGGGGTTAGATTAAGGGTTACATTAGGGTTAGGGTTGGGGCTAGGGTTAGGTTAAGGGTTACGTTAGGGTTAGGGTGGGGGCTAGGGCTACATTAAGGGTTACATTAGGGTTAGGGTTGGGGCTAGGGTTAGATTAAGGGTTATGTTAGGGTTAGGGGGGTCGGTAGGGGTTTGGGGGGCACCCCCCCAATATACAAAAAAAAATAAAACGTTACAAGGAGCTGGCCTTTGCTGAAATTTCAGCACTGGACAGATCAATGTAACGTTTTAAAGTTACAAAAAAATGCATTGAAATGCTATCTTTTACATATAAAAGTGCATTTCCATTGAAACCAGTCCATTTATATTTTCGATGGACTGGTTTAGATGTTAAAGATAGAATGTTGATGCTTTGGCATTAGATGCTTTGTTTTCGATGCTTTGGTGTGTCGACCCATTTTTTTTTAATGCAATCTCTATAAACCGAGAGAATAGATGTCCAGGTGCTGGTGGTGGCATGACCATGAGCAAAGCATGGTGGGCAAAATGCCTGCATGACTATGCCAAGACCATCACTGCTGAGAATGAGTGAAGCTCTCGGTCATCCCTGTCTGAAGAAGGCAGAAGCCTGAGGGGAAGCCGAGATCGGGAGTGTTGTCCAAGAATTTAAAGAGGAAAAAGGTGAAACAAAGACATTTCATCCAGAGACTATTGAAGAAATCAACAACCCAAGAGAATAAGGACCTTCTCTTGGATGAGTCTAAGTTGTTTATCTTAGTGGTAGGGTCAGGTAGAGTTAGGTTTGGACTGAGGACATTTTTTATTTTTGGACTTTCTGGTGACTGACGAGGTAGGTAGGGGGAACCCTTTAGCAAAAGAGAAAGTTGAACCCTTTAGCAAAAGAGAAAGTTAGGCCTTATCTATATAATTTCATTAAAAACCACTGAAAGGCCCTTGTAGTGTCAGACCCCTCCTTCCGTCCCACCACACTAATCACGTATAATAGAGCAAAAGTCCTTTATTCTGATAGTAAAGTGATGGACAAATGCAAACAAAATCATCCCGGAACTGATGAACTTGTGGATTGAATACTCTGCACGATATTTGTTATATCTGCAGTTATCACAGGCACTCCTCCACAGCAGCAGCCTTTCTCTGTCCTTAGCCATTGTGCTGGTACTTTTCACTTGTGATTGTCTTGTTGTTACAGTGTCTGTGCCAGGTGCCCCTCTGCCCCACTAATGGCACTGCTGACTGTGCAACACCAATTTCAGTTAGGTTTCACCATGTGTTTAAGACAAATGTTGGCTATGTACCAAAAGAGAAAGTGACAGCACCCAGTTTAATAAGGCCTTGCAAGTGGATGCTGAGTTTCCTTGCCTGTAGAGGGGCAGCAAGGCCAGACTAGTGGTGCTAATGTCATATATGCTGACTGTATGGGTATATGAGCATGACTAGCATGAGTGCCCGGCACTTTCACCTTCGCGCTTCTTCCTATTCATCAAATTGCATGAATAGATAACAATGCCTCGATGCCTGTGGGTTATTTGTGCTTTATAAATTAAACAAATAAATAAAAATAGCACAACAATCAGCCGGCCAAAATGCATAGGAACATGGCTTGTCCACACTGTTGTTGCTTGATTAAACTACCTGACAGTTAAAATGATAACTTGCCAAAACACCAAAGCATAACCGAACCGGGTGTGTGATAATAAGAACAGTCACGCAAAAATAATACCTGGGCTCACCCCCACAAATTAGGAACTGCTCAAGTGTGTCATGCCTATGAGCAGGTTTGTGCGCAGCTTTCTTCACCTGCCACATACTGAGAAAGTTGTTCATTTAGCTATTTTTTTGAGTGATGTAATTGAAAAACTTCAAGGTTGTTTCCTCCAAGTGTCTAATGAGCACACCCTAAAGTTCACTTGATTCTTTAACTGATTTGGAGGGGTTTCAAGAAGGTACTGTTTTAGAGAAACCAAGAAGAATACATTACGTCTAGTGTTGTCAGGACAACCTTTTCCTAGCAATTGCTTACAGGCATACTTCCAGGAAAGTGTGCCACTGGCCAAGTCCCAAAAGGTTGTCCTGCCTCAGTGAACCTTGTAAACTGATTTGAGTGAATGAATGTACTGGTTCATTCACTTAAAGGAGAGATCAAGGTTTGTGTGTGCACGTAGGCAAAAGAGCAATGCACAGTTTTCATTGAGTAGACAGTCCATATTTAAAAACATTTCATTAATCTTAAATCAGGAGATCAAAGCTCTTTTACAGGTGGTACATTGTGTCTGTATGTTCAGGTTATATTATGTTAATATTTAAAGTGGTTTGTATATTGCATATCACCACCGGAGTGATATTAAAGCACCATGTCATCTCTATATAGGGGCGAATTGTGACCCTGCCCAGGGTGGCAGCCCCAGCCATCCCATGTTCTGTGGGGAGAAAAGGAATTGAGCCTCATTATGAGTGTGGCGGTCCGGAAATAAGGGTGCCGATAACAACGTACCAGCTCCATTTCCGGACCGCCACACTCTGACTCTGCGGGCAGGGACCGTTACGCCCGGTAGGGCTGACCTGCCTGGGGCTGTTATGCCTGTAAGGGCTGACCTACCAGGCGCAATGGCACCCATCCGCAGAGTTGTCACGGAAGCAGCAGCACTGTTAACAACAATGCCGGTGCTTCCGTGAACCCATTCCTGTGGAGTCCTCAGATCGAAGCCATGGAGCTAGACATGGGTCTATTACGCCAAGATGTCAGGAACCTCGTTGAAAGAAATACGAATTTGGAGACTCGGATGAAAGAAAACGCCGCGTAGCTCCAGCTGACGAGCTCCAATGTCCATATCCTGTAGCAGAAAGTCAGCCTACTGGAAAACAGGGTGGAGGATAAGGAGCGGTGAGTGTTACGCTCACCTGGCTCCCACAGGGGCGTCGATCTGAACTGGACAGCTGCGGTCTCCACCAATGTGACTCGTAGTGTTGAGATGACGGACTGGACTGGCCCACCTAGCTTCGTTTGCTTGGCCCGTAGGAATATTCTTCTACAAATGGAGAAAGGGAAGTAACCACCCGTGGAGTTGAGCGTTAACCCTCCCCCACTCCTGCTTTCTCCCCACTGATCACCTTTGATGTCCCCTCTTATAGTCTCACCTGATGGTTTGGAAAGATGAGCTCTCCAACCTGCACTGAGCACAAGGGCGCGTAGATAACCAGTTGCTTCACTGGCTCGAAGGAATTGGTGAGTTCCAGAACAATATTGACTCTGAGATTCCCGGCAAGACGCCGTAAGTATGTAGTTCGTAAGAGTTCAAATGTCTGACCTTCACTTTTGTCCGATTCCTTGCAGGTTGCAGCTTGACCCTAGCGAAGAGTTCCTCGTGGCAACCGGTAATATTCAGGTAAGGATTTGTATTATCCAACACAGTTCGATAAAATAATGTCAATATGTAACCTGTTTTTTCTCCCTTATTCAGGCGCTGAGAGAAAGTATGAAGTCTCGGGGAATAATACCTCCGGCGGTAAACTCAGATAAGTCTATTGTGGTGAGGAGGTTTCCCCTTGTTTGTCCCTTTGTTTCACCTTACTGTCCTTTTGTTTCCCATTAGGTGACGGGGTCTGGCGAGGATGCAGTGGAAGCTGCGCCGACCCGTGAAGAGGAATAGTACCCCCGGTGGTAAAATCGGGTAAGTCTATGGGGGGTAACTAATATTGCCTCTGTGTATTCCCTTGGCTCACCTTGCTGTTCTTGTCTTCCCCTTAGGTGCCGGAGTGCGACAGGAACATGCAGAAGGATGCGGTGGAATGTGAAGATGCTGCGAAGGCCGGTGAGTTCAGCGCAGCGCTGCAGCAGGCGAGGCGACGTGCATAAAATAACTTCATTCTTCCAGCTTGAAGGCGCGATGGATCGGGAATTCAGGTAAGGATCAAAGGTATTGATCTTGTTCTAACCTTTTCTCCTTCTTTCTCCCTTTTCTAGGAGCTCCAGACTCGAGGCCGGCGTGGCAGAAGACTGGATGCAGACTTGCAGGCACGGTGAGCGTTATGCTGCTGGATGCAGAATAACGCGAAGTGGTGCTGCTCTTCGGGCATGGTTTAAATAGCTCCCAAAGTAGTCCCAGGAAAGTATTCCTCCTCAGCCCCACCCGAGCAAAACAATAGTCCCTGGGTAAAGTAGTCCCTTCCAAGCCTCTCGACCACACACCAGAGGCGGAAGTGAGATGCGGACACGCCCAAGCATGGATAATGATGCTGGGCAGTTGTTCTTGGTTGGGGAAGTTGGGGATGTTAGGGGGGGTGTCTTTGCTGTACGAAAGTCAGCGAGAAACCTCAGTAAAAATCTCTTATACTGGTTGCTGCACTGCAAGGATGAAGAGCGCCTGACGGGTCTGAGAGGAGAGGTCTCCTCACAGTACACTAACGCCCATGGCTAATACCGTAAACATACTTACCTGGAATGTTAGGGGGCTTGAACAATTACTTGAAAATAAACAGGGTTCACTCATACTTGAGGAGAAGTAAAATAGACATAGCCTTGCTGAAGAAGACACACTTAACGGCTGACAAACAGGCCCTGTTTTCCAGCAAATGCAGTGCGCACGTGTTCGGCTCCCCATTTTCTTTATATGCCAGGGTGTCTAGATTTGGATAGCACCTATGTTACTGTTTAAGGTTGCACAAGTCAAAAATGATAATGAAGGTAGAATGGTGCTAGTACAGGGGCTCTTAGAACACATTGATGTATGCTTGATATACATGTATGCTCCCAACCACAACGCTGCTAGTTTCTTCCATTCACTATACCCAAGGCTTTCCCCCTTTAGAAGCAGCAACATGATATGGGGTGTAGGGGCGATTTTAATTGTACTTTGAATCCAGTATTGGACAGATCAGACACTAGGTTTCACAAACCTGCTCCTCCCGCTAGGTCCCTACAGATGCTCCTGACGTCATTTGATCTGATAGATATCTGGAGGACCCTTCACCCAGACACCAGACATTTCTCTCACTTCTCAACACCACACGCTGTCCACACTAGTATTACTTCTTTGTTGGTCAAGAACAGAGTGACAGTTTTACACTTGCAGAATATAAAAGCAGAGTCCTGTCGGTTCACGCCCATCTCCGACTGCAATGGCAGTACATACCCTCCAGAGCCCTGATAGCCACGTGGAGGTTGAGGAGTGAAGCCCTGCATGACATCCCCTTCCAAGACCATATCAGAGATAGTATTGTTGATTACATTAAGCATAATACGAGCAGTGTGCCCAGCTCAGGAACCTTCTGGGAAGCTCTTAAAGTGGTTGTCAGAGGCACCACCATTGCAAAATCCAGCAGTGTTAGACTGTGATAAGCAGGGAACTAGCTTCCGCAGAAGAACATCCCCCATTCATCCATTGTGGAAAGCTGGGAGAGGCTGGGCAAATATAACTTCTCCAAATACGTTGAGAGACAACACAAAGAGGGGGACAAGCCGGGCAGGTTGCTGGCTTGGTTATATAAAAAGGAAGAACACTGCAGCCCCATCCACTCGATTTCCACACAGACCTGTGTTATACTCAAGAAGGAATTAACAAGGTCTTCAAGGAATTGTATCACTCCCTTTACAGGGAGGGTCCCCAGGTATCACCCGCACATATACATGAAGAATTAGGCAAGATAAGCCTCCCTCGCCTAAGCCAAGAGGCGATTGACAATTTGAAGGCCCTCATCACATTCAACGAACTACAGAGCACAATCAGATCATTACTGACAGGCAAAACCCCGGGCTCGGATGGGTTACCCGGCGAGTTCTATAAAATATACATAGAGGAATTAGCCCCTGAGCTCCTGAATGCATTCAATGACTCCTACGAAGCAGGAGTTCTCCCTTGTAGTCTGAGGGAATCGATTATTGTCCCTATTTTCACCAATGTAGTGTGGTTCATGAAGGCCTCTGTCCATGCTCAATCAAGATAATAAAATACTGACTGCTACATTAGCGAATCGCTGAAAAGGGTGATCCATACAATTATACATCGCTTAGGTGCCGGGCAGAAATATGGCTTGGAATCTGCAGCAGATGCACCATGTTATAGATAGCACTGCGTCCTGGGAGACCCTATGTGCAATAGCAACGCTCGACATGGTAAAGGCGTTCGACTCGTGAGATGGGAATGGCTCTATGCCACGCTACGAAGGTTTTGCTTCGGGCAAGCATATACAAGATGGGTACAGCTAGCATGCACCCAACCAGTTGCAAGAGTTAAGACAGGCAGATACATCGCGGCCTTGCGGGAGCTAGAAAAAGGTACCAGGAAAGGGTGCCTGCTGTCCCACTGCTTTACATCTTGGCCATGGAACCAGTAGCGCAGTACTTGTGGACGGAATATCTTGCGGTGGGCATAGCCATAGATGGCGCAAGGCATCTGATATCAATGTATGCTGATGACACCTTATTATACATACAAAACCCAGAGGATAACTTGGAGTTGCTCATGGAAGCCCTGGCACTGTTCGCAAAACCTCCAGGGATTACGATCATCTTAGACAAATCATCTCTGTTCTCGATAGCAGATTTATCTAAGAGGGGACAACACATGCTCCCACTCCTTGCACTGCAGTGGAGGTTCAGCACATTCGGATATCTTGGAGTCAACATATACCATAACCCAGAGACGGAGCAATATCAACAACACCCTAAACACTCTGGATAGTATTAGAAATACCATGCGGTTCTGGAATAAATTGCCACTCTCGCTAATGGGCAGGGCATCTCTGTTAAAAATGGTTGTCTTACCTAGGCTATTGCATTATTTTGTAAATGTCCCACACAACATACCCAAAACCTTCTTCAAAACACTAGATTCCTTATGCTCTGAATTTCTATGGCACAACGGTAGGCGCACGATAGCCCTGTCCTCTCTACGCAGACCTCA
Organism: Ambystoma mexicanum; assembly: GCF_040938575.1. Lineage (NCBI taxonomy): Eukaryota > Metazoa > Chordata > Amphibia > Caudata > Ambystomatidae > Ambystoma > Ambystoma mexicanum. The sequence goes on from NC_090926.1 coordinate 532,609,411, forward strand.
AGGTGATGGGGGAATTAGGGTCCCACACTTCGAATTATACTATATATTGGGGCAAATGCAATTTATGGTTGACTGGCTAGCGGATGACCCTAACCCGGAGACGCAAATGCTTCTACCTACTAGGTCACACTTTTATTTTAGGGAACTGTTATGAAACAAGAGACCCCGTGCCCGTCACATTTCGCACTTAGTGACTCTAGGGGTACAAATGTGGGATAGGGGACTCACACAGATTGGATTCACAGATCCGTTCTCAGTACAGATCCCCCTGGTGTCCGTGGTATCATCCTCCACGCAAGTGCGATTGAGGATACAGGCGAAGTGGGAACCCAATGGCGTTGCCATGATAGGTGACTTGCTGCATGACACCTCCTTCATACCCATTAGCGAGTTAGCCGAACACACGGGCCTGTATAGCGGGCAATTTCTGAAACACGGCACCATAAACAGAATGATCATGGGAAGAAGGCCCACATTTGTTGAATTAATGGAAAAACATGCAATTGTAGATATCCTGTATGAATCTCGGATGGAGGACATACCATATCCCTGATATATGACATTCTTCTAACTGGAGGACCTCCCACTACACTAGTGGCAAAGTGCAAGTGGGAGGAAGACCTTGGAGCACCCTTCTCAGATGCACACTAGAAGTTGATTCTCAGATACCACAGGAGGGTGTCCCGGAAAGCCTGATTTCAGCTGATACAGCTGTTTGTGACACACAGGGCATATATGACCCTGCTGAGAATCTCACGTTTCCCCAGCAGAGGAGCACAGCTCTGCCCTAGATGTAATTCCGAGGAGGCCGGTATGTTACAAATGTTCTGGGCATGCCCCATGGTGAGGAGATACTAGCAAGAGATAGCGATCAGAATGAACAGGGGTGGGATGGTGTTGGTTGTGCACTCCCCTAGGGCTTGCTTTCTAGGTCGATTCTCACACCCCAAACGGGCAAAGCACATCCATAAAATGAAAGATTTGGCATACATCCTAGCTAAACGCAGGATTGCCATGGCATGGATGGCCCCAGGGGGCCCTAATGCAGAGAACTGGTGGCGAGATCTGAGACGGCGGCTTGGCGCGGGACGGCCCACTAGGGCCTTCCAGCTGCCTGTGAAGATATTATGGCATGGGACGCCCTAATACAAAGCCTTTATGCCCCGGTAGTCACAGAATGCCCCGGTAGTCACAGACGGAGCTGGAGAGGACACCCCACCCCCTACACAAATCTAAACATTTTAGTCCTTGGGAGTAACATGATCCTAGTGGAATGAGGTTAATACAACTTACGGGATAGTACTATAGGCGACACGAGGGGAGGGAACCGGGGTGGGGAAGGAGGAATTGTTGAGAGAAGAGGCTCGGGGAGTGTTATTGCTGATAATATTCAAGATTATATCATGTAACCCCCCGCCCCCGCAGACGATGGAGGCACACACTGTCATAATCTGGAGGAAAGCAAACATACACATCCGGTGGGGAAACAGGGTGACCCAAAGGCAACCCATCTGGGGCAATAGCAATCTTGCGAAAATGGGGACACTTCCGTCATGGCCAAGGTGGGTCGAGGCCCGAATTATAACAATCAGGGATATACTTGTGGAAGGCAGCATAGCCCCATTTGAGGTACTACAGCAGAAGTTTGGGCTCCCATACACAGAACACTATCATTACATGCAGTTCACACAGGCTCTGCGAGCACACTTACCAGCCCTTACTAACATGCATGAATGCACGCACCTAGAACGTAACCTCCTAATAGAATGCATACCTACCAGAGTTACATCTATCCTGTACAACGCCATAAAATCCTTTGCCACTCCAGAACTGGCCAGTCTTAAAATGAGGTGGGATACGGATGAGGTGCTATCAACCCAGAAGACTGGATAATAGTGTTAATGTACCCTAGGGAAATAGGAATTACCTCCAGGCTGCGCTTGATACAGTTAAAAATTCTTCACAGGGTGCATTACCCCAGGGTTGCACTATACCGGTGGAACCTGGCCACTGACCCGAACTGCTTGCAATGCTAATGGGCAGAGGGTACTTTTATACACATCCTGTGGGAATGTCCCCGGATTAGGGACTTCTGGCGAAAGTGTTGTATAAATTAACTGGCATTCTGGGGAGAGAGGTACCATTAAACCCCATAAACTGCTCCTGCTGGGCATATTTGATGAAAACACTACCAACAGATGGGAAAAACTGTTCTTATCCCCTGCAAACACGCTGATCAAGCGCAATATAGCTCAACAATGGGGCTCACCCGAAAGTCCAGTGTTGGCCCAATGGATCGCTGATGTAGACATGTGTGCAGCGATGGAACACCGAATATACACTGCACAGGGCTGTCCAGCAAAAGCAACAAACATTTGGGGCAAATGAGATGAGGGAGGCGATTAAGGGAACTCTGAGATGTTGAGTCGACGTTGTGGGTGACACAAATTGACATTACCTAACTTGCTCACAATGGTGTTGTAAGGGTAATGTGTTTTTGTTAGGTTGCTCTTGGAGAAGACCGTAACTCTTGGAAGTCTTGGGACGCTGTTCTCCCCCTCCCTGAAGAACCAAGGCCAACAGCCTAATGGAACAGTCTATGTAACTAGGGCCTCCAGACAGGAGTGCTACTGGACACCCCTCTCTGGAACTGGTGACAAGGAAAATAGGAGCTACATCAAAGACAAAGGGACAATATAAGAAGAGTAGCCTAAAAGATACAAGAAAGATGCACTTGTGACACAGAACAGTTTCTAACCCTTTTCCGTGCAGCTCTTGGCATCAAATTGAACTCCTGTGAATGACCCTGGTGCTTTTCAAAGAATCATTTTAAAACTACAGATAAATACCTATGACCATAAATTACAAAGCATCAGGATGCACAGGTCCGTGGCCACATGAAATTAATACCGTTTCGATACAACGTGTCCTGCTTCCTAGAGAGTCCAGAAGCATGCGAAAGAGAAAAGAAATACAAGAGGAAAGGACCTCCGGGCCATCACTGCAGACCGTGGCATCTAGATTCCCCCGACACCATGGCAAACCCAAACGGCAGCGGACTGGCATCCCACACTGCCTCACATGCCTCCACATAATGCGGCCTCCGCATCCACTCCCCAGTGAGTTTCTATGGAAGCCAGGTGTCTAGGATGGGAACCGCAATTGAATCCTAACATCATGCCCCCTTCCAAGGCCCTCCCAACCCAGGGAACCAGCCGGACCAAAGAACCTGGTTTGGAAGGAACCGGTCATGGAATCATGTAACAGACGTCGAGCCATAATGTCACAGTGATACACCCAAGAACGTTCTTTCACCGCATACCCTTTCCAGTGGACTAGGTACTGTAAGGTACAACCCCGATATCGGGAATCCACAATATAATGCACTTCGTATACATCCTGAGACCCCACTGCAGGAAGCAACAAGGACAAGTCCCTGGGATACACCTGTGACTGAACAGCAGGCTTTAAAAAGGAAACATGAAACACATGACATATCCTATACTTAGAGGGGAGCTCCAGTTCCATGGCAACAGGGTTGATGATACAGAGAATAGAAAAAGGACCAATAAATCGAGGCTTGAATTTCTTAGAACTTGTAGGGAATTTAATGTGGGCAGTGGATAGCCTTATGCGATCGTCGGTTTTATACAGCGGGGTAGGTGTTCTTCCGCTTTCAGAGTAGAGTCGGGCATGTTCCTGAGCCAGATTCAATTATTTCCGACTGATTGGAAGACCTGAAGAGATGTGTAGTATCTGTTCCTTGACAGAAGACAACCTATAGTCAAACACCTTCAACATAGGAAAAGAAAAGGGGTGATAACCATAAAACGCATTAAATAGGGTATCATTCAAGTAGACATGATACGAATCATTAAAGGCAAAATTAGCCAATGTAAGAAGAACCTTCCATCCTTCCTCGTTTTCCATGACATAACACCGTAAGTATTGACCCAGAGTCTGGTTGGCCCTCTCGCTTTGACCATCTGTCTGAGGATGGTAAGCTAATGAGAGGTGATGTTGGATACCCAAACCTTTACATATTTCTTTCCAAAAGACTGAAATAAACTGTGACCCCTCTATCAGTTATCAAAACCCGAAGTATACTGTGTAAATGGAAAATGTGGAGAATAAACTGATTGGCAAAAACCGAGGCAGAAGGTATTCTCCTCAAAGCAATGAAAAGAGCCATCTTTGTAAAAGAATCAACAACTGTCAAGATGGCTGTATGACCCTTTTCTGAGGGAAGATCAGTGATAAAGTCAAGTGAACAGGTATGCCAAGGACCTGGTAGGACTGTGAGAGGTTGTAACAGTCTCTGGGGTTTGTGCCTGAGGAACTTGGCTCAAGAACATCCCCCACATCCCTTTACATAATCTATGGTATATTTTCTAATAGTATTCCACCATGCAATCCTTTGTAGTTTCTCCAAGGTCTTTCTGATACTAAAATGCTGTGCTCTGGGCAGGTCATGACACCATGACAATATAGTTTCCTGACTCTTCCGTGTAGGCAACCATAGCTTGGCTTTGTGAAATAAGAGGTCTTGTTTTTCAGTGTTATCTTTATCTTTACATAGGAATGCAGCTCTATCCAGGAGGGCATATTCTGTTTTAAGTGCGTCCTCATAAGAGGAGAGAGTGGGCGAGATAACCCCAATGATTTTGTCTGGATGCACAAAGGGTACGCCTTCCTTCTCTTCGTCATCAGTTTTATAAGCCCGAGAGAGGGCATCGGCCTTAGTATTCAAATAACCTGGTTTGGATGTTACAATAAAATTAAATCTGGCATCGAAATGGATCCAGCAATTTGGACACTGATTCATGGACTTGACAGTTTTTAAAATCCCCAAGTTCCTATGATCAGAAAAGACTGTAATGGTGTATTAGGCAACTTCCAGCAAATGTCGCCAATTAAGAAAGGCTTCCTTAATGGCCAACAACTCCTTCTCGAAGATGCTGTAATTCATTTCAGCAGGTGAAAAGGTGCAAGAGTAGTAGGAGAGAGGATCATATTTCTTGGTGTATGGGTCTGCTTGTGTTAGAATAGTGCCCAAACCAAAGTTTGAAGCATTCATTTCCACAACAGAAGGAAGGTCAGGGTTAGAAAGTCTAAGAACGGGGGTGGTAGTACATTTTCTTTCAAGAGTTGAAACGCATTTTCGGGAGCCGGGTCCACATATATGGGGTCAGCTTTTTCAACAAGCTGGTAAGGGGAATTAATATGTCTGGAATGAATCATCAGTAGAAGTTTGTGAAACCTAAAAAGCATTGTAATTCCTTAACAGAGTGTGAACTAGGCCAGCCTAGAACAGAAGAGATTTTCTTAGGGTCCATTTCAATGCCATCAGGAGTCAGTATGTATCCTAAATAGGAAATCCATCTCTGATAGAAGAAACATTTGGAGGGTTTTGCATATAGACTGTGTTTTCTAAGTACTTCCTTCACATGGCTGGCAAACATGGAGGTCATATGAAGTTGAAAAGATCAGTATATCCTCGAAATAAATCAACATGTATAGGTCTAAAAGGTCACTGAATATATCATTAAGAAATAATTGGAAAACCGCAGGGGCATTGTAAAGGCCGAAAGGCATAACAAGGTACTCGAAATGACCAAATTTGGTGCGGAAGGTGGTTTTCCATTCCTCCCCATCGGCAATCCGGATTAGAATATATGCTCCCTTTTTTAGTGTATATTAGGCTGTCTTTAGGTTGATCCAACCATACCTGGATGAGACGAAGAAGGGTAACGGTTTTTAAGAATACTATTTAACTGCCAATAATCTACACAGGGCTGAAGTTCTTCTTCATCCTTTTGTAGAATAAAAAAGTGGGGGCTCCTGCAGGAGACATGGAGTGTGTAATGACCCCCTTAGCGAGATTGGCATTGATGTAATCCTTGAGAATTATGTATTCTTTCTCCAACAAAGCGTATATCCGCCCATGCAGAATCCTAGCTTAATGTAGGAGTTTGATGCGGCAATCATACTCCCTATGTAGCAGAGGTTTGTCTGCTTCTTTAGTATCAAAAACATCAACGAATTCTAGTTATTCCTTCGGTAACTGGTTCACAATGATTAGAGCCCATTGGGGGGAGTAGGAAACTGGGGAAGGGTCACTGAGAGGGGTAGACGATTAAGTATTTCCTTGGGAACAAGAAGGAGGACTTTGGGAACCCCGATACATACATTTCTGATCTTTCCAATCTATGGAGGGGTTGTGAAATTTTAGCCATGCTGTTCCCAATATGATTTGAAAATGAGCAGCAGCAATGGCATCAAATTATAGAATTTCCTTATGAAATTGAGCGCATGTAACGGTCATTTCTTTGGTATTCAGTGAGATAGGTCCAGAAATAAGAAGATAACAATCTACTGACAGAATAGGCTCAGCGGTGCTTTTGGGAGTCAAAGGGATTCCATGTTTATGTGCAATTGTGGATTCCATGTTTATGTGCAATGGCAATATCTATGAAGTTGCAGGTAGCTCTGCTGTCTATGAGAGCTAATATTCCAAGATAGAGATCCACTAAAATGAAGAAATTAGTGGATTGATTGGGCACTGTGGGGCATAATTCATGAGGCAAGTCTGACACCACAAGGCTTGACCGGGGACTCCCTATTGCGGGCCAGCTTTGGCATTTCTGTGACTGAGAAGGTTTCTTCTGGGGCATTCTTTAACAGTGTGACTAGAATTGCCACAAGAGAAACATAGATTAAGATGCCTCCATATCTCCTGCTCTTCGGTGGATACTTGGCCACGAGTGCTCCCCAATTGCATGGGTTCTACTTCCTGTGTGGGAGTATCTTTTCTCCATCTAGGGGACATAGTCCTATGAAACTCGATCCTTCTCATTTCCCCCTTTCACTCTGTGTCTCTCTGATCCATCCTTATTACTCAGGAAATGAAGTCTGAGAGGGTGTTGGGGGGTTCTACCAACTGACTAAGGGAATCTTTTAGTTCCTGCTTTAATCCTTTGCAGAAGTTGGTGATCTGTGCATCTTCCGGCCAAGATGTCTGGGTGATCAACCACTTGAAATATGATATGATATATTTTATTTCTATCGCGCTCGTACACAAGTGTTTCAGAGCGCGACAAGGCAAGGGAGGGGAACAGGGGAGAACAAAACAGCGATCTTACTAGGCCCAGTGACATTGAGAACTCGCAAGTGCATGGGAGGGGGGAGGGGAAAAGTGCATGGAAGGGGGGAGAAGTGGAAGGTGCGAAGCAGAGGAGAAACAGATAAATAACAATAAATAAATAATAAAGGCAACAAACAGTTTTAGTGCAGGCAGCAATTTGCAAGTGCTAGGTTTAAGGCAGCAGACAGGGTAGGTCTGATAAGTGCAGGAAGAAAAAGGGGGTGGCTGTATGGGTACAGATACAGACCCCAGTGCAAGGGGTGGCCCCGAGGCAGTGCGGGAAGATGGTAGGGTGAGCAGGTACCTGGGCCCGGAGGACAGAGGGTGGCCAGGTGCACAGTTCCAAGAGAGAACAGATCAGCAGGGGAGATGGGGAGTGAAGGCAGAAGAAAAGAGGAAGGTCTTGAGGTGCTTCCAGAACCGGAGATGGTTCTCCTCAAGTTTTAGAGTGGCAAGGAGGCTGTTCCAGACGGAGGCTCCAGCCGAAGACAGAGATCTACCCCCAGCTCGTTTCTTTGTAAAACAACTGACCTTGAGGGAGTTGGAGGTAGAGGAGAGAAGAGCTTGAGAGGGGAGGTATTTGCAGAGGTATAGCTGAAGGTATTTTGGACCCAGGCCCCAGAAAGCCTTGTGGACAATGCAGAGGGTTTTGAATGTAATCATTGCATCCTCTGTGAGCCAAAGGAGAGATTTCAGAGCTGGAGAGATACGATCCCAGGGCTTGAGGCCAAGGACAAGTCTCACAGTCCTGTTCTGGATTAGTTGCAGAGGAAGGAGAGTAGAGGCAGGTAGATTTAGAAAGAGGCTGTTACAATAGTCCAAGCTAGAGAGAACCAGAGCTTGGGATACCATGAGCTTCTGGGGGAAGGAGAGGAAAGGTAAAGTACCCCTGAGGAGGTGCAGTCAGAAATGTGACTTTTTAGAGACCTCAGAGATGTGGGCGGGGAAGGAAAGGGTGGAGTCAAAGATGACCCGAGGTTCTTAGCCTCGCAGGTGGGGGTATGAGGAGGGCCAACGGAGGCTGGCCAGAGAGTGAGGGGAAAGGCTGGTGAAGGTGTGCCAATGAGGAGGATCTCTGTCTTGCTGGCATTCAGGCAAAGATCATTGGCGGCACACTAAGCTTGAATGGCAGTTAGGCAATCAGAGATGAGAGAGGTAGAGGAGGTATCAGAGGGCAGCCTAAAAATGAGTTGAGTGTCGTCAGCGTAGCACTGGAAATTTGAGCAGAAAATGGCAATGCAGTGGGCGAGAGTTGCCAGGTATAGGTTGAAAAGCCAGGGCGAGAGGTTAGACCCCTGGGGAACACCACATGTAGAGAGGACAATAGATGAAAGGAAGGACCCAAGTTGGACCTGGGAGGGTCGATCTGAGAGGAAAGAGGTCAGCCAGGCCAGAGCCTGATCAGTGATATCCAGGTTTTCACGGAGACGGTTGAGCAGGATGGTATGGTTGACTATGTTGAAGGCAGAAGAGAGATCGAGGAGGATGAGGACAGAGGGAATGTTAGAGTCAAGGTTGGAGAGCAAATCTTCACAGATGTTCAGGAGAGCGGTTTCCGTGCTTCTGGCAGCTCTGAAGCCAGACTGGTGGCCATGGAGACAGCCAACATAATTAGAATGAAGGTTAAGCTGAGAGATGGCCAACTTTTCCAGGAGTTTGCCAAGAAAGGGAGTAATGGAAATTGGGCAATATTTAGCTGGACAAGAAGGATCAGCTGTGGGTTTCTTGAGAAGAGGATTCACAAAGGAGTGCTTCAGAGGGGAGGGGAAGGATCCCGAGGCAAAGGAGTGGTTGCAAAAATCAGAAAGGGCCGGATCGAGGGTGTCAATGTGGTCCTTGATGGTTTTAGTGGAACAGAGATGAAATTGTTTTGATGAGGCTTTCATAGATCGGACTTGTCTAGCGACCTTGTCAGTGGAGAAAAGAGGAAAGGACGAGAAGGATGGTGGGGGGTGGCTAAAGGAGGGTCAGCAAGCACAGATGGGGAGGGGAGAGGAGAGGAGAGGTGTGGGTGAAGAGGGTGGACAGGATGTCCTGGGTTTTTTAAAAGAAGTGAGAGGCAAGGGCTTTGCAAAGAGCCTGGGAGGCAACAGGCGGGGTAGCGACTGCAGCAGGGTTGGCCAGCTCCTTGCAGATTTTAAAGAGTTCGGACGAGTTGTTAGATGGTGCAGAGACACGAGCTTGAATGTGGACTTTCTTCTTGGTGAGGACAGAGAGTCGGTATTGCCTTTGTAGCAGGCGACAGGCCAGTTTGTCAGAGGATGAACAGGAAGTCCTCCATTTCCTCTCAGCCGCCCTACACTTATGTTTAAGAGTAGCTAGGTCAGAGTCATACCGGTAATTGCACTTCACTTTAGACTTCAAACGGATCCTCATGACAGGGGCAAGAGCATCAAGCGTATCAGAAATTGAAGAGTAGAGCAGAGACAGGGCTGTGTCAGAATGTGAGACAGCCAAAGGTGGAGTGGGGGAGAGAAAGTGGCGGCTAAAGCCTCAACTGACACACGCTTCATGGGCCGGATGTCCGAGAAGGTAGGTGGCAGAGTTGGGGTGGGCTTGGCTTGGGGGGAAGAGAGGGAGAGATGAGAGGAGAGGAGAGGAGGGATTGATCGCTCCAGGAGAGAGGTTGGTCAGAGGGATGGAGAGCAGGAGGTCAGAGGAGATCAAGACATTGAGTGTGTGCCCTGCAGAGTGAGTCGGGCCAGAGGGGATGATGGACAGGGAGAGGGAGTTGCAGTGGTCACGGGAGAGTACAGAGGAGGAGCAAGGAGAGTCTAAATGTATATTGAGGTCACCGAGGAGGAGGAGTTGAGTGGTAGAGGCCAGGAGGGAGGAGGAGAGGTCTGCCCACTCAGAGAGAAATTGGGTGATTTGACCAGGAGACCGGTAGATGGTAACCACAATAAGAGAATTGGTAGGCAAGAGAGAAAGCCTACAGACAAGGCATTCAAAAGAGGAGTAGGTCTGAGTGGGAATGATAGAGGCAGGAATCCACTCAGGAAAGATCAGGGCTGCCCCCCACCCCCACCGGACCGGAGGATCTGGGTGCTGACAGGATCTTGTAGCCATCAGGGAGTAGAGTGTCAATGCTCGTTACAGAGCTAGCTGTGAACTATGTCTCAGTAAGCTCAAGGACATCAAGGTCTAGTTCTTCAAGGAGGTGGCAGATGTCAGAGGAGTGTTTGACAGCAGAGCGAGAGTTGAGAGTGGCAATATGAAGAAGGTTGCCAGCCTTAAAGACCTTCCAGAGAGGGGTACAGATCAAAGGTCCACCCTGCGTAGGAGAAAGAGTCCTAGGAGGGTCAGAGGATATATACGTTAGGAGGTCTCTAGAGCCTTGATCTCCAATAATTCATTATGTATGGCCTGGCCTGTATACTGCCTATCAAACATGAGTTGAAAGGTTTCTAGGAATCAATCACAATCAATTAAGAAAGGACTATTTGTGTCATCATATGGAGTAGCCCAGGCTAAGGCCGTCTTTTCAAGAGTAAGCAACATAAATGAGGCCTTAGCTTTGTCTGGAGCGTACAAGTGAGGACGGTTCAAATAATGGATCTGACATAATGTCAGAAAGGATTTGAATTCCTTAGGATCACCTCCATACTTGGGAGGAATGGGAGGAGACGGAACATCCGGGGTACATCCCGGGCCAGTAATGTGGCAGAGGCTAGAATGGGTTGGCTATAGGTACGGGTGGAGGTCCCTGAGCCAGTCCCCCAGAGAGAATCCCAGGAGGTTGATTTTTGTTCCAAATGGTCTACAGTGTTTTGTAAGATAGTCATCGGCTGGAAGAGGACTGCGTTTTTTTGGCGAGATGTGGTTACCTCGACCTGTACATTTTGCACCGTGACGATCAGGACATTTAACCCATCGTCCATGACTCAGGAGAGAGTTTAAACAAGGTCTTGCAATCTATCAGGTTGTGCTTGGCAAAGACTGTAGCTCTCAGAAGTCTTGGGACACTGTGCTCCCCCACCCTGAAGGACCAAGCCCAACAGCCTAATGTAACAGTCTTTATGAATAGAGCCCCCAGGCAGGAGTGCTACTGGAGACACCCCCTCTGGAACTGGTGACACAGAAAACAGGAGCTACGTCAAAGACAAAGGGACAATATAAGCAGAGTAACCTAAAAGATACAAGAAAGATGCACTTATGACACAATATCAGTTTCTTACCTTTTTCCTTGCAGCTCCTGGCATCAAATGGAACTCCTGTAAATGACACTGGAACTTTTCAAAGATGAATTTGAAATCTACGCCTATATACCTACGACCATAAATTATAAAGCATCAGGATGCACAGATCCGAGGCAACGTGAAATTTATACCGTTGTGAGACACTGTGTCCTGCTTCCTAGAGCTTTTTATAAACCCGGAAGTGTGCGACTGAGAAAAGAAAAAGAGGAAAGGACCTTCATGTGACATCATGCGTCACTCTCCGTTGTGCCCGTCACTGTGGACCGCGGCATCTGGGATCCCCCAGACACCACTGCAAACTGAAACATCAGCAGAATGGTGTCCCGAATTGCTGCACCCACCACCACATAATGTGGCATCTCCAGCCACTCCCCGGTGAGTTTCCCTGAAAGCCAGGTGTCGGGGGAGGGAACCACGATCAAATCCTAACAGTTTTCACAAGTTGGTTACCACCCTCAATGGGGTTCTCCCTCCCCATGAGATCCTCCCACTGAGCACCACCACCATGGGGACTATTGGGTAGTGGCCTCACCTCCCTGGCTTCATGGGAAGGTGCTCCCCCATTTAAAGTGGTGACGATCTCCTGGGATTTTGTCACAGTCCTTTATAAAATTGTATACAGTTCAAATATGACATGAAAGCAAGCATACAACACTGTTCAAACACATTGCCATTGCAAGTGATATAATCTCCCACTGTTATAAATGGACTGCTTTACAAAATAATTCTAGAGCTGTTAGGCAGGTAGGTATTGATAATGAGAAGGTGACAGCTCTATGGGTGATCTTGGGGTTAAGATATCATTCAATGAAGAAGTGTCTCTGGTCATCTTCACATGTGAACATTCGGAGAGTAACATGTCTTAAAATGAAAACACATTGATAAAGAGCAACAACAGCCTTAATGATCTAATAGGTTGAAAAAGTTACTAATCATCTTTAAAAATCGTGGATTTTACTGAAGCCAAGTTTCTAAAAGTACTCCTATAGGGCCACAAATTGTCAGGCAGAGAGTTGCTGCATTCAGAGTTGAATCTTATGCCAATCTGTTCTTATGCATTTTTGGCCACCGTCTGTGTGTCTGGTGATTTGGAGGAGTGAAATATCCACTTTAACACATTTGAGTTTGCATATATCCTTAATGTGTCATGGCAACAATTCGTATGAGTGTGGTTTAAATAAAGTCTCAGTGGTTCAGTGGTTTATAGACAGCTCTGTAGCTTTCCTGTCCATTGTTTCCCATCCACTTTCAGTCGACTTTTACCTTTCCGTAGTTGAAAGCTGTGGAGGTAGGACACTGATAACCGAAAGGAGATTTTGTCAAGTGCAATTATCGGAGAATAGAAGAAGCTTGGACATTGATTTACCCCCCCACCATGTGGCTGTGACATGATATTTTGGGAAACAAATATACATTAATTTGCTTTTAGCAAATGATATATCCAACCAATGAAATGTTATCTAATACTGCTTCTCCAAATAATGCGGTGTAGGCAACGTCGACCAGTCTTTTCCCATCCTGCGATGAGAAATTATCCTAGTTTCTGCTCGTTTATAGAAAGCTAAATTTCCTTGCGCTGACGATAGGATTAAGGAAGGTTGTTCTTTTAGGTTTTTATTTGCAAAAGTTATTGAATGTATTTGAATGTAACATATTTTTTATTGTTTCGTTTTGCAAACCAAGTGGGTATTTATAATCTTGATGTGTAATTATATATTTTTTTATAATTGCAATGTTTCTTATGATGTGTGATGGAGTGCCTCTAAATAAACACATGATGATGATGGTGATACTCTCTAGCTAGGCAACAAAAATAATAAAAGGGAAAATAAACATGTTGGTATGGCCATTCAAAATGCCCTATGCAATAAAATCACTATGTTACAAGACAAAATCTCTGCCAAAAGATCCTCCCTCCACAACATTGCGCTCTCCACTCAAGAAGCCATCCTACAGGAACTCGCCGTCAACCAAACTAAACCACACAACCATATTAACTTTAGAGCTATTTCATTTATAGAAGCCAAGAATATCATTACATCTCTTAAACCTTCTCGCTGTCTTGGTGACACATGTCCGGCCCCTATTATCAAAGAAGCTGAACAAGAACTAGCCCCTTTCCTCACCTCCTTTATCAACTCCACCTTCAAATCATGTTCTGTGCCCACCAACCTCAAAGATGCCTGGATACTACCCCTCCTAAAAAAAAACCTAACCTAGACACCAATGTCCCAACTAATTACAGACCCACAACATCAGTTCTGTTCCTCCTGAAAATCTTAGATAAAGCTGCCTATCTACAGATCCAAGCCTACCTGGAGATTAATAACCTACTGGGCACTAGACAATCCGGATTCAGACCGAGACATGGAACTGAGATGGCCCTCATTGATCCCAAAAACCAACTAAATGAGTGTAAAGACAAAGGAGACATATCCATTCTTCTACTCCTAGATCTATCAGCCGCTTTCGACTTGGTAGATCATAAAGTACTCTGCAACCATCTAAAATCGGCTGCCAACTTCTCTACCAAACCCACAGCATGGATAAATTCATTCCTGGATAATAGAACCATAAGAGTCTTCTCGCCTATCTCAGCCGCTGACCCAGTTCCCATTACCTGTGGTGTTCCTCAGGGGTCAGGCGTCTACCCTACTTTGTATAATATTTTTACAAAGACCCTCTTTGATATCCTGCACAGACTGGGTGTCTGATATACTAATTATGCTGATGACAACCAGATCCTCATCCCAAACCAAGGTGATTACGACAAAGATTCCATCCTCATAAACAAAATCTACCAAATCATTCAAACTTGGATGGCCACACACAGATTATGTCTTAATGACAATAAAACCAAGCTTTTAGTCATTGGATCCACCAGTAAATTAAACAAACTCTCTCACCTATACAAATCCATCATTATTGACGGTATCAAAATCAATGTAGCCAAAGAAGTTAAAACGCTAGGATTCTACTTAGACTCAGCTCTCAACCTTAACAAGCAAGTGAATGCCACAGCCTCTGCAACCAGTTACACTTGCAAGCTTATTCACGCATGTAAACCATTTCTGTCTGCGGACAGCTGCATCACTATCGCACAAGCCCTTATCCTATCTAAACTAGACTATTGTGACGCACTGTATCTAGGCACCAGCAAACATAGCACCCACAAACTCCAAACCTTGCAAAACAACGCCCTCAGAACAACACTAGGCATTCCCAAAGGGCAACATATATCGGACCAAAGAAGAACCGTTAACTGGCTGTCCATCAATGACCGTATCAAATTTGAAACCCTGAACATTACACACAACTGCCTTAATAACAAAGCACCCACTTACCTCACTGAGAATTGACTAGGTACACATCTGAACGCCCCATTAGAAAGGCCCAAACTAACAGCATCAAAATCCCAAATTTTAATCTGATCCATTTAGAGTCATTCCCTCCTTTCACTTGTTCAAACCTAATGTTAAACTCTGGCTACAAACTAACGACTGCTAACACCTCTCTGGTCTCCCAGACGTCCCCCTCCCCTTGCCCTCCTCTAATCCCCTTTTATGCCTCCGATAACTTTAAATATTTCCTAATATCCTGTATGTAACTTGTAAAATATGCCTGTAACGGAAACATAAGAATTGTAAAAATCATGCAACAATAACCTGTAACTGTAACATAAGAGATGTAAGATATTTATGCAACTGTAACTTAAGATTTTTCACAAGCGCCCAGTTGCCTAACGGCCCGGTGCACTCTATAAATAAATAAAAAAATACAATACAATGAAAGTATAGAGTAGTCCAACAGATAATGTTAAGCACTTTTAGTAAGAAATACATCACAGGTGGGCTGATTTGATTTATATGATCTTGCAAAGTAGACATGTCTGAATCAGACAAGGGTATATTTGTCTTGTAAAAGTAAGGGCCAGATCACAACAGGGAAAAAAGAAATGCAGAGAAAATGGTTGATTTTTTTCGAATGACCGCATGGTCAAAGCCGCTGACTACAGAGGCGAAAGTTCAGAAAACGTCAAGTTAAACAGCGAGAAGCCCAAGGTCCCTTTCAAGGGCAATACATTCAATAGTGATGTGTTTCAATAAGCTGTGGAGGCTGGCGCACTTCCCCAGTCCAATCCTGCACCATACTCCTCAACCAATGCACTCAATAAAAAAAAGATTAACAAATAGGGTATTAACCATTGTCATATTAAGGAAAGTAGGTATTACTCGTTCCTTCCCACTGTGAGCTGAAAAGGCTTTGTGGTTCTACCCGATTTTTTTTCAAATCTGACACATATCTGACACAAAGCTGACACAAATGCCCCCATTCGAGTAATTCTGTGCCATTCTCTGCATGCGGCGCCTTGGAAATTCAAACGTCGGCCCACGGGGCTCAGTATTCTGATCCATGCACAGTGGATCGATTCCTGTGGGCTGTGCGTACTCTTCCTGCAGCAGGAAAATGCAGGAGCAGTCCGTAGGAATCGTGGGTGCAATGGTTGGCCCTGTGCTTGTGCCGCTGGAGGTCATTCCCAACATGCCATATTCGGGTGTTTACGAAATCCAGGTTCACTATATATAGCTGAGACAAGCACTGAAACTTGGGGTCTACCCACTTTGTCATCTCTTTTGCTACTGCATGCAGTGAATTATTAAAATCCGGGTAAATGAGCACAGCCCCAAGGTGTGGTAGCAGTCAAGCTAGTCATCTAGATTATCTGAAGTTTCATAGAATTAGCTTGTAGGTATGGAACACATTTTAAAGCTTCATGTTATTTATTCAATATTTAATTAATTACATAATTGAGTAGCAGTTCCTTGGAATTCAGGGTGGCAAGTGAAGTCATTTGTACTACACCATTGTTTGGTTGCATTTGAGGATTATGCATTTTCTTTTTCTTACACCTTTATTTAACACAGCAGCAGGCATGTTACCTTGTTGACAAACCATGTGGCCGGAGAGATAGTGACATAATAAAACACAAACATTGAATTAATACTGTTTGTCAGAATATTGAATGACATAATATTGGTTACAGTGAGTTGTCCCACACTTATAAGCGTTAGAGGGTCGATCCAGCCGCACTCTCTCCTTCATTCGTTCGCAAAAGGTCATCTCGGAAAGGTCCCCAAATGTGCTGGTCTACATCTGGACACAACCATCGCAGTGTAACCCTCTTCCCTTTCATTAGCATAGGTTAGCTCCTTCAGCCATTCCGTTCCTCTAGGAGCTATTCTGGATTTCCAGTATTTCAAAATACATTTTTAAGCAATTATACAACTCTACTTGAAGAGCCTACACACCTTTATAGTGACCTTCCCGATGTCCCCTAGCAGGTACATAGTGGGGGAGTAGTATCAGAGGTATTTTAGTAATATCAAATAAGATGTCTGCGACCGCCCGCCAGAACTGAGTAATCATCATCGGGCAGTCCCAGTACATATGGAAGGAGTTTGCATTAGCCGTACCACACTTCACGCACTTATTACTAACATTCGGAGCACATTTTGAAATACGTGCAGGGGTGCAGTGCAGTAGATTTAGTATTTTAAACTGTATTAACCAGAACTTTACCTTAATGGAAACCTCTTTTGTCAAGCAACACCAGCCCAACCATTGTTCTTCATGTATAGAAATGTGTAATTCATTCTCCCATTTCTCCCTAGCCCTATTGACAGGTATCGGGTTAGCCTGGTGTCCAGACACAAGCCTCCTAGGGTCTCTGCTACACAATACCATTTTTACAGGTTCGTAAGTATCTGGTTCCTGAGGGAATGAAGGCCACCGGCTACGAGTCGCCGTCCTCATCCTAAAGTATTGATGTGACCTAATTGGGTTGTCACTCAGCTTTGTCACAAAATCCCCATGTGTAACAAACATCCCGTCAGGGAACACATCACTTCCCCCACATCCCACATGTTCTTAATGTCTTTGTCATATGTCATTTGTTGGAGGAAGTCCTGGGCAATTCCACAGGGGAGCTAATATGTCTGTCACACCCAGCCTCTTACACAGTCTTGACCAAGCGAATGCTGTTGTGCACACTGGGTCAAATGAATTTGAATCCTTGTGTGGATCAGCAAAAAATAATCGACTTCAAATGTGTTGGCACCGTGCTATATGACTCCAGGGTCTGGTGTACCGGGTTGGTATCAGTGAAGTACCAATGGCCAGCATACTGTGCTTGTGAAAAAATGTAATAGAGCTCAAAGTTAGGCGCCACTAGGCCCACTTGTTCAAATGACTCGGCCAGTCCTTCCCATTTCAGTTGTGGTACACCTGTCCCCCGCCCCATACATATTTGTTTGCCAACGAGCGAAGTCTATTAAAAAACATTCGACCAGACCATATAGGAATATTACTGAAATAATATAGTAGTTAATGATGCCATTGGAAATTTAGCCCATAGTCGTAGTTTAGTTGCAAGTGCATCTAGATAAATCTCATGATTGTCGGCAAGCAAGGAGTGATGTGAGTGGGAGATCAATATGCCCAAGTATTTAAATCTATGTGGGACCCATCTAAATCCCAGCAAGTCCACTGTGACATCAGTCAATGAGAACAGTTCCAACTTTGCCTCATTGATTCGATATCCAGAATGGAGTGTGAATCTATGGATCTCTTCCATCATTCGAGCTATGTTTTGTTCTGGGTCACATATATATAAAAGTGTGTCATCAGCATACAAGGATATAACATTTGGCGGTCTTGCTATGCGAATCCCCCTATGTCAGTGTCTATCACGCATTATTCATGCAAGAGGTTCTATTGTTAAGGCAAAGAGTAATGGGGACAGCGGACAACCCTGCCTCATCCCACACCCCATATAAAGGTGGATGACAACATACCATTACAGTGGACTTTAGACGACAGTTTAGAATATAACAGCCATACAAACTCTATAAAATGGTCACTTAGTCGCATTTGACGTAGGACTGCAAAAAGGAACTTTCATGAAACAGAATCGAAAGCCTTTTCTGCATCTAGCGAGGCTGCAACTGCTTTGGCCTTGGGATTTATTTGAGAAATTATACAAACTAGTCTGCGTGAATTAAGCACAGTGGATCGCTCCGGGATAAATCCAGTTCATCTGGATGAACCAATGCTGACATATACGGCATATACGTCAGTAGGCGAGTCGATACATTTTTTGCAAAGACCTTGGTATTGGTTTTAATCAGCGATAATGGGCTATAAGAGACCATTACAGGCACCAGTCTATTCGGTTTTAGCAGCACTTTAATCACGGCTTCGGAGAGCATGCGTGGTAATTGACCGTCCTGCAGGGAATATTCCCGACTTTCAACAGTTTGGGAGCCAAAAACTATTGAAGTTCCTTGTATAGCTCAATACCTATCCCATCTGGACCCAAGGTCTTCCCAGATGACCGGGCCATAATTGCACCCATCATTTCTTCTAATGTGAACAGTTGATTGAGTTTTGCTTCTGCCTCATCGGAGAGGCCCAGCAGAGAGATGCTGTCGGGGGGAAATTCTGCCGGGGTCGGCCGGGCCGTCCGCAGACCTCCAGGCAGGGAGGCCCCAACTCCTCCCGTGTATATCCCAGATGAGATAGAGTATGAGACACACACAAGGAGCAAGGTGACTCTGCTGTTTATTAGACAAAACGGCAGGGATGGGTCAAGGAGCGTACGCGTCCGTCCTGACACACACACAATCGTGGGGCTCGCAGGCCCTTTTACTGTATTATGACGCGCTACTTGCGTCACCTCAGAAAGTTAACAAAAAACCTATCGCCACTCTTAATTGGTTGCTCTAGTGGTAGGGTTAGTATAGCACACATATAGAGAACAATATTAGTGGACAAAGGGTAGTCAGGTGATATATCTGGGTTGTCCCTACAATTAGATACATGAGAATTGTTACATGAAGACTCCTGAGGATTGGTTAATGTTACTTGCGTCAGTGATAAGAGCCCCATGTTCTGATTGGTGCGCCCGTGAGCTTCCCAGCCTGGGACCACCGCTGTTCCCAGCTCTCGGTGTACCTGCAATTTGCAACAATGTTTCACTATGGGTACGTGCAGACAATGTGAGGATTCATTCATAGCTGGAAGGCTGACCGCTCCCACTGTCGCAGATGTCCATTGAGCCTTTCAAGTGTATCTGTCTGTGTCTCGTAGCGAGGGATCCAGACGCCTCTTCTCTCCTGGGTTTGGCATCTCGTCAGGTTCGGCTTGGTCACGTGGGGAGGGACCATGTTTGAGGCAGAATTCTGCACAATTAATATTGCTTTTCCACTGTGTGTCTGGTTTAATTTGCAGGTGTGACTTTAACGTTGGTGCGCGGAGTGCGAGGTTGCAACATCGTGCCTTTCATGCTTTGTTCTAGGAATGTGGGTTTGCAACATTGCGACCTTGGCTGGTTGTTCCACCGAGCTCATTCTGCAGGATCAGCAACCTGACTCTTGCTTTGCTAATGTCCACGGGAGCTCTTGTTTGAGGCCTACTTGGGCCTGGTGCATAAGTGGTCCGTTTGGTGCATAGGTGCTTTAGGTTATAGTCTCATATTGTCTTATGACCAGTATCGTGTCTTCGTTATAATTCCCATTATGGCACTTAGATTTAGAAGGAGCGTAAGCAAGCTCTTTAGATGAGTTCATGGTGCGTCTTGCGTTTCTGCATTCTGAAAGCCTATGTAAAAATAATAAAGATGCATGTCCGTGAATATGCCTGTCGCCTACGTCATAGCACTGAGTATATTCTTCGTGTAGATCGGTGTGGGAATGTCCAGTGTGTATATTTGTACAGATGTGCTTCCCGTTGTCTAGGTCGTCATGGCATCTCTAACGACGTGTAGATTTTAGTCTAGTTGGTCCGTGCCGCAGGTGTCGGCATGGCCAGTGCGGGCTGCTGGGCAGGCAGATAGACACATCCGTATGTTCCTGTACCAGGGTATCTGGTCGTCTGGTAGATGGACAAACTCTTCTCGTGGCGGGTGTCTGGGTCGTGACCCTTTAGGCCAAGCGCGAGAGGTGAAGGACGGGAGCCTGGTCTTCCATTCTCCCACTTCAGTCCCCCCTCTGGTCAACTTGTCGACCACAAACATATCCTTCTCGTTATCTCCTCTTACTCGCCATATCTTAGTTATTCCTCCTAGATGTCCATAATGGTTTACATGATCTTCAAATGACCAATACATATATTCGCAGGTTCCTCCAGGAGTACAGTATACCCATTTCCCTATGTAGCTCCTGGGGTTTCTTGGGTTCTCGATCTTCACTGATGGTGGGTCTAGATGGTCGGTGATGATTTGGGTGCGCAACTTCTCCCTCTCCTGTATTATCACACCTGTATGTTGGCCGTCATCTGCTGGCATCAAGGGGTGCATTCCCACCATTTCGAGCAACTCGTCAGTGGTACGTGCCTTCCGGGCCTTCCAAAATCTAATTATGATCAGCGTAGCTCCAGCCAAAATAGTACAACCCACTATTATTTTCAGTCCATCTGACAGCCAGGATGGCATCCATGACCAAAATAGTGAAAACCAGCTCTTATCCTTGTTTACACCGTTACTTTCATCCATCATTTTGGAGTGCATCTGGGCCAATTGTGAAACTGCTTCTGTCAGTGTACCATTGTCAGCATCGTTGGCAGGTATGAACGTGCAGCATGATTGTCCTATTTTTGCACAAACTCCTCCTTCCATTGCTGTGAGAAGGTCCAATACATATCTGTTCTGGAGTGCTACCATCCTTATAGCTCGCAGCTCCTCTTTTATTGTGTTAAACCCATTTACTGTAGAATTGATGGTCATCATTAGTTTCCATCTAGTTATTTGGAGCCATTTTGCGTTTGCGTAAGCCTGCAGTCCCGGGTGTATTATTGAGGAGAAGAACATTGCTGCTCTGCTGAATAGTCTGTGTTCTGGCGGTATTGAGGTTAGTGCCGTTTCCGACCTTCCCCATAGGTAATTTCCTGTCAGTGGCTCTCCTTGTCTTTTTCTTCTATTTAGGACAGTATCATTGCTGGTGGTCCTGTTCCCTTGCTCCTCCTGAAGTGGTGCAGATCTCTTTTTTCTTTTGTCCCCTTCATCCATTTTGGGAAAGTTCGCCACATTGACATGCTTCTTAGGTACCACTAGTGATGGTACATTGACGTGCACCATTGTGCACACACCATTCCACAGGGGAGGCAGTGTATGGTACGCCTTTTCTCCACAGGCCCAATAATGGTCCATTATTACTGCTGTTCCTGCTCCCCCCTCAGGTAACTCCATCACACTTGCACAATTGGTGTTATATCCTACGTCCACCTCTCCTTTATGCTGGTAGCATACCTTGGGCGCAGTCAGCGGTAGTATTGTTATTGGGTCTTCATCTGTTTCTACCCATGTGAGCATTGGTACATACTTGATCCACGTCGTCCAACATCGGTGATTGTGTGCCTCGATAGTTGAGATAGTTTCTTTGGTTACCATGTTGCTGCCAATCACTCCTATCTCCCAGCTGTTGTCCAGATACACCTTTCCTGTTATCGTCACCAGCGGCCTCTCCCAACATCCTTGTTTACCCGGAACTTCAGTGGCGTACCAATCACATGGTAGATACTGCAGTGTTACTTTCTTTGTTTCTCCTTTTGCAGGGCCACTTGTTATGTATCTGAATGCTTCAGCATGTAAACTGCTCTTGTGGTAACTCAAATAGGTCTTGAGGAAGTTGTTTTCATATGGGTATGAGTCTCGTGTTTTCCATGTCATGTGCACTACTGTTCCTTGAAATCTTCCTTTCGTTTGGAACAGTGCCAAGTATATTATGCACTGTGCTGTCTTTTCATCTATTTCTGTGGCAACAAATGTTCGTGAAGCACTCATGGCGTATGGTATTAATGAGCAAACGTAGCAGCTGTCCTCAGTTGTCTGCTTACCAATGCGGGTCATGTGTTGGTACCATATGTTGTTTGTGACGTGTGCTGAATCTTGTATATAATTATCAATACCTTTATTGTCTGAGTATGTGCTGCGTTTAACTCTATTTTGCTTGGGTGCAATGTTACTATTATCACCTGACGTAACACCTGTTGCAGCAGGGGATGGGGGTATATTAGGTTTGGGTGCAGCAATTAAATTAATAGCATAGCTGTATTGCCATACAGAGGCAGCCAAGAACCCGGTGATCATCAAAATCCCTATTACTTTTATTACATATGCTAATCTCACCGGCATTTTGCTCTTACCTTGCTGCAGTCCTGGCAGCGTATTCTTGCGACGTTAAAGTTGCCCGCCTAAAAATTCTCAAAATGCTTGTTATTAAATGTTAGTTGTTTGTTTCCTTTAGGCTCTCCCTATCAAATAGTCATTCAGTGCCCAGGCAAAGAGCTGTTCCCACGCTACTCTAAGTGATCTGTCTCTTAGGACCAGCAAGTATTGGCGGAGGTGGGGCATGGAATATTCTATGGCCAAGAGGAATGCTGTGTAGTAGACACGTACCCTTCTCTTTTTTAGGTATGTTGGCCTTTTTATTTCGTATACAAATTGGTGTGACAATTCTTCTGGGTAGTCATCGTCTGGGAGTACCATCTACGCCTGGGCAGTGAACTTGTTAATTAGCTTTTTTCTTAACAATACAATAATATGCAGTTCCTGTATGTGCGAGAGAAAAAAGAGAACATTCACGTGTTTACATGTGTATTTGTGCAGGCAATGTCTTTCAGTTCAGTTATAACTATACTTGGGGGTCAATGGCGGGGGGTTTGGGCTCAGATGGCGGAAGTATTTTTACTCTTTGAGCGTGTGACCATGGGGTGGGCAGTATGGGGATCACCCCTTTCTTCGTCCGTTATTGTCTCCGGGGAAGCTGGGTAGTGACACGGTAAGGGAACAATTGGGTCGTTGTCTGTGGTAGAACTTCCTTCCGCTGTCGGGGATGTTGTTGCTGTTCTTCCAATGGACCTGTTGTTGGCGCTGGGGCGGGTCTGCAGTTTGTAGATCTTTACATCATGTAGGTGGTTCCAGGCACGCTTATCCTTTAGTTTTACTGCTCTTGTTGATACATCCTCTACTAGATGGGGGCCAGTGAACCTCTTGTCGTTCCACTTCCTATTGAAATTGCGAAGTAGCACGTGGTCACCTTTGGCAAGTTTGCACAAGTTCTCCTTTTCCAATTCTGTACTGGCACCTTCTTCTTGATTGCTGGTAGACCCGCCCCGTGTGCGCTCGAGCTGTTGAGACACAAACACAACACTAGTAATCAAAGAAGACACATATTGATACATTTCATCACCTAACACACTCGCTGAACTTTCGTGGTCCGTGAATGCCCTTGACGCTGGCGTTAGGGGAAGGCGCATTTGACGTCCAGTAACCACCTCGTGAGGGGTGAGGTGGTGGTCGGACCCTGGCCTATTCCTCAATTCAAATAGGGCTAATGGAAGGCAATACAACCAGCTTTTCTTTGTTGTTTGTTGTATTTTTGCAATTGCCTCCTTCAATAGGCCATTCAGGCGTTCACATACACCGTTAGCCTGTGGGTGGTATGCACATGCAAATTTGTGTTTTATGCTCAGCAAGGATGTAATATGCTGGAACATTTTGTTTGCGAAATGCGGGCCATTGTCTGACCTTAACACCTCGCACACTCCCCACCTGGGGAAGACCTCCCTTACTAGGAATTTGGCTGCTCTAAATGCATCTGGGTGTGAACAGGGCCCTGCTTCAATCCACCTAGAGAATGGACATACTACTACAATCATATACCTATTACCTTGACATATGTTGATCATATCAACATAGTCAATGTGAAGGTGCCGAAAAGGTCCCTCTGGCCGGGGTATGGTACCTCTTATCACTTTTAGGGTATGACCGGCCGTAAACTGTTGACATGTGAGACAATTGCTGATAAAATTCGACACATGAGAATTTAACTCGGGACAAAACCAATCTTCTCTAATTCGTGCTGCAATTATTTCCTTGCCTGTATGGGCTGGGTGATGTAATTGGCTCAGGGCGGTGTTTAAAAGTGCCAACGGTATTACAACCTTTCCAGTGCCACCCTGGCGCCATAGTGCGTCGGTTGGTGACATTGTACATCCTCTTTTTACCCATATTTCTTTTTCGGCCATTGGTGCAGCCGCTTGTAGCTCCATAATCTGTGTGGCTGGGAGATGGGTGTACCCTTCTCTTATCAACATCTCCCTAGCCATTCCCCTCCCTCTCCCTCTCTGTGAGTCTGTGGGGTTCCATATCTCACCAAAGTATGCAGCATATTTCGCATGTGCGTCTGCTGCTGCATTCCCTTTTGAGACGTGGTCTTCACCATTGGTGTGTGCGGTGCATTTTACTAGGGCTAGTTCTTGGGGGTCGTTTATTACTTCAATTAGTTCAGCCAATAGGAGGGCATGCTGCACTGGAGTGCCATCAGCTCTCCTAAACCCTCTTCTTCTCCATTTTGATAGCCCTGAGTGGACAGTGGATGTAACATATGCACTGTCGGAATATATGGTTACTCGTTTGTCAAAACTCTCTTTCAATGCCAATATTAGTGCAACCAGTTCCGTGGCTTGAGCAGAGTAATGCTGTGGTAATTGTACACATTTCATAGCCACACACACCGGCGCCTCCATCATTTTTACCACTGCTGCCCCAGTCCTCCGTATCCCATCTCCTTGATCAATAGTTGATGACCCATCAATAAACAAAAGCTCACCTCCCTCTAGTGCGTTTTCTTCAACTTTTCTAGTACACGAGTACATTTCAGTTATTTGGGTGCAGTCATGGGCGTAATCTCCCTCCTCAATTACTTCTGCTAGGAACCTTGCAGGGTTAACCGTGCTACATCTAACAATTGCTAGTTCAGCTCTAGACAAAATGATCTCATAACCTGATGCCCTCTGCGTTGTTAGTGTGGACTTAGGTTTATTTAATATTGCAAATAGTGCATGTTCCACAAACAGTGTAGTTGGACACCCCATGGTTATTGCTGATGCTTTTTCCACTGCAAAAGCAGCTGCAGCGAGACCTTGTTCGCAAGGAAAGTGACCTAACATCACAGGGTCTAAGTGTCCGCTGTAAAATGCTACTGGTTTATAGCCCATGCTCGTTTTTTGGGCCAATACTGCTTTCATCACTGCTGAGTCGCAATGTGAAAATATAAAAAATCGTCACTCATAGTCTGGGGATGCCAGTACTGGAGCAGTTGATATCGCGTCTTTCAATTCATCAAAGGCCTTCCTCATTTCCATAGTCCACCTCAACTTTTTCTCCCCTTTATTGGCTTCCCTCAAACCCTCAAGCAGGGGTCCTATGTATGAACTGTAATCAAATACCCATGCTCTACAGTAGTTGCACAGCCCCAGAAATTGCTGTAGTTCTCTCACAGTGTGTGGCATTGGAGTGCTTGAAATGGCCTGTGCTCTTTGTGGTGCAATCTTCCTTCCATGTTGGGATATCAGTTGGCCAATGTAAAGTACCTGTTCCTGACAGTATTGTATCTTTTCCATATCTACCTTGTACCCTTTTTCAGCCAATATCGTCAACATTTTTAAGGAGTCCTCTCTGCATTTACTTTCGTTTGTACTGCAAATTATTATGTCATTCACAATACCCCTGTGGCAATCTGGTATGTTTCCACTTTGTATTTCGGTAAGTGAGGCTTGTCAGATCTTGTGAGTCTGGGTGTAATGGGATTGAGAAAAAAGCATTTTTAAGGTCAATTACTGTAAATCGTGATGCTTCTGCTGGAATGCCACACAATATTGTGGCCGGGTTTGCTGTTACTGGATACTCTGCTTCTACTATGTTGTTCAAGGGCCTGAGGTCCTGTATGAAGCGCCAAGACCCCCCTTTAGCCTTGCGCACTGGGTACACAGCCGTGTTACATGGTGACTCTGAGGGAACCAATATGCCATTGTTTATAAGGGCCGTTATGGTTTCATATATGCCCTCATCTGCCTCTTTTGACAGTGGGTACTGTTTCACTCTTGGTAGTATGGCACCTTTTTTCAATTTTATCCTTACACCCCCTATGCTTTTTATGCATCCCACGTCATAAGGGCTAATAGTCCATAATGATTTGGGCACCTTTGACATATCCTCCTTAAAGAAGGGGACTGGGGTGCATGCGGGTGCCTCAAGTGCCATTGCAATTTTCTGTGCTACTTGTTTGTGAGCCACTCTTAGCCATATTTCTACACTCATCATGAACACCATTTCACCTTCCTCCTTTTCTTCTGAGAACAGCTCCTCATCTGACACCTGGGTCAGCCTACATCCTTCTGCTAGTGCTATCACTGCCCTCCATGCTCTCCCTTCTTTATCTTGGGCGTGCACAGCAATATAATCAGCTGTTGCAATAATGCTCTCAATGTCCATTACCAACACCTTTCCTTCTGGTTCATTAACAGGTGTTTCTGGTCGGAACAGATAGGCTGCTAGCCTCCTCCATATTTTCCCTTCTATCCCTGGCATCCATGCAAATGCCATGTCTGTTCCATACTGGAATAGCTCGCCATCTACTGGCTCTGCCCTAATCGCTGTCTGTCCACAGTATGCTTGCATAATCTGTCGTGCTGTGAGCATGTTAATCCCTGGAGTAGAGCAAATGATGCCATCCTCTGTAAAGGAGATCGTCATATTCAACCTGTTCATTATGTCCCTCCCCAGTATATTTACTGGTGAGGCACTATAATATAAAAGTGGAACCGACAGATCATAATCTCCAATAGATAAGGGAACGTTATCAGTAAAGGGAACCAACCCTTTAGCCCCAGAAAATCCTTGGGTGTTCATGGCTTCGCCTGACATCTTAAATTTACCTTCCCTTATGCAAGACCGGGTTGCCCCGGTGTCAACAAGGAATGATAATTTTTTGTCACCTATCGTTACCTCTATGCGTGGCTCCTCCGCACTATTAGGTGTTACTGACAGGATGGGACACACCAAGGCCGTCTGTGGGCTGTCCTATTGGGGGTACAATGATTGGCCATTCCCTGTGTAAGGGTTGTGTCCCAACACCGTCACCCTACCCAATTGCGTTTGTTGAGTTTGGGGTTGTTGTGTTAGCGCTACTTGTTGTTGTGGCAGTGGCTGTTGTTGTGTTATTTGTTGTTGTGGCAGTGAATATGTTTGTGGCTGTTGTTGTGTTATTTGTTGTTGTGGCAGTGAATATGTTTGTGGCTGTTGTTGTATGCCCTGCTGTTCTTGTGAGGTCCTGGGTTGTGCCTGTTCATTCCATGCTGGTGTTCCTGGCCTGACCCTACACGTACGTGACATGTGTCCTAATAATCCACAACTCCAACACACGGGTGGTTCCTGCTTTGCCATGGGAAGCTCCCTGTGTTGTCCTGGTATACTGGTTGCCCTGTGGGGTAGGGGTTTCTAAGTCCTCCCACCTGCTGTTGGGTATTATATCCGTATCCTCTCCCTCTCATTAATCCTCCTCTCCCCCTGTTATAACTATAATATCCAGTTCCTTGCATTGGGTACCCTCCTCCCATGTTTGGTGCGTGTAATTGCAGTGGCGGGACTTGTTGTGTTATAGTCTGTGGAGGTGCTATTTGAGCGGGATCTTGTGCAGCCACTACTTGTGTGGGGCTTTGGGCCATTGGTGTGGGCGTAGTTATTAGTGCCCCTTCCATTGTGTATTTAGTAAGTTTTTTCTGTACTAGTTTAGCCTCTTCTGTTTTCCTGTCTTCTTCCTTTTGTTTCATTTTTCCTTGCCATGTCCTGCAGTGATGTACTATAGTTAGTTGTATTTCTGGCCATGGTTTGGCTTCCATTCCCACTACTTTCTTTAGTTGTTTCTGAACTCCTTCTGGGAGCCCTTGTACTAGTATATGATAAAATATGGCTGGTGTTTTGTCCCATTGTTCTCTAGTTTCCATGCGCCACTTCTCTTGGATATCCTGGATATAATCAACAGGATCCTCATTCTCACGCATCTTACGGGAAGTAATTGCTCCTATGTCTGATGTGTCTGGGTACTGTACTCTCAGTGCCTGCCATAGCGCATGTCTGCAGTTTGCAAATGGTGCCCCATCATGCGATGTGTTTGTTATTGTTACCCCATGGAATCCCGCTCTCTTCCAAATGTCATCCGCTCTATCCCCTAATATTGATATTAACAGGCCCTTTACATCTCCTACTGCTAATTTCTGTCCTGCAGTGTGTTTTTCCATTTCATATATCCACTTACCCGCACCTCCACTTAGTGATGGGAGCCTACATTTTATATTTTCTTTATCCGTATGCTTCCAAGGGACATACTGTGGTCTAACCCCTCCTCTCTCCAACAGTGGCATTAAGTTGTGTCTTGTGTTACCCTTTATGTTCCATAATATCGAGTCCTCACACCCCTCCTCTTCTTCCTGTTCCTTTACCTTTTCAATTTCGTCCTCATTGCCCCTGCTCCTAACTCCTTCTCCATCCTTTCCCCTCTTTTCGTCACTTCCTGTATTTAATGTGGGCGTATTTGTTTGTCTGTCTTGCCTGCGACTAGGGAGGTCTCTAAGCCGACATGCATAGGGTGTCGGTTCGTCCATGAAGGGCGCGAGCTTTATTCTGCGCAGCGAGCGTGCGGTGGTTGAGCATGTAGGGAGTGATGGGGGAGGGCGTGATGGAGATGGGGATGGTGTGGTTTCATGGGTTTGTCGTTCCACTAGTCCTTTCACTCCCTCCTCACTTCTCTCCAGTTCCTCCCTCCTCCTACTGATCCATGGCGAGTCTATGTTTGTTCGAGTGAGGTATAGCTTATCTAAGCTTTCCCTTTCACTCTTTCTTCCTTCCCTCTCCACTCCTTCTTCCTCCTCACTGCAAAAATCATTCATAAATGGCACCCCCCACTCTGCCTTTTTGCCTTTTATTGTTACTGTTTCTAAGTCTATTAGGTCTATTTCTCCTTTTCCTTTGTTACCAAATGCTCCCCCTAGTGCTGATGTTGTTGCTACTTCTCTCCTTCTATATACATCCCCCCATTTTTCACTCTCCCTACTCCTCCCTTCTCTTTCCCCTTCACTTCTCTCCTCCATCTCCCTACTATTTTCCTCCCTTTTCCTTTTCAATTCCTCCATCACTTCGTTGCTCATCTGTTCCAATATTCTTTCATCCTCTTTCTTCCTTTCCCATTTCACCCTTTCTCTTTCTGCTATACCTTCTATTACTTTCCCCTCTTCATATTTCTTAGCTGTCTCTGATAGTACCCTCCTCTTCCATATTGCCATTTCCTTTTCTTTTTCTTCTTCTTCCTTCTTCTTCTCTCTCAGCACTACTCTTGATACCCTGTCTGCTGCTGCTTTTACCCTGTCAGCTTCTCTCCTTTGCTCCTCATTTCGTTCCCTTAATTTATCCAATTCGTTCTTACCTTCTTTCCTTTTCCTCACTCTCTCTCTTTCCTCCCTCTCAAGCTGTTTGATCAATTCATTCTGCTCATCCCTTAGCTTTGCTAATCTTTCCTCCAAAATCTCTTCCTTTTGCCGTAATAGCTCCTCCCCCCTCATTTCACTCTCTCTTGCACTATCCTCGTCTGTTCTCTTTACTACCTCCCTCTCTTCTCCAGTTAGTGAACCTCGTAATTTTAATAATATCTGTGCAGCTACCCACTCATCATTTCCTATCTCTACAGTCTGCTCTTCTCCAATCCACCCCTCCCCCACTGGCATCTTCCTATGAGCCAAATATGGTGGAGGGCTGTATGCCGGGTTCGAGTATCCTTCAGCCGCCCTTAACTGTCCTTCTATTTCTCCTAATTCTCTTAAAGGGTACAACCCTCCTCTTCCCTCTGTTTTCACTCCCGGTGTTATGGGTATCTCGTTGCTCGGTTCCTTTTTTATGTCGTCTGATTTATCAATCTTTTCTCCTCCCTCTCCTTCGTTCCCCGTATTCTTTGTGCTTTCACGCCCCTTTTTCCCATCCTCTCCTTCTTATCATATTTCTCTTCCCCACCACTCTCAAAACCAAAGTTCCTTGTGCTCGCAATATCCTATTAAAGCCCTACTGGTGACGTCACCAATCTCTTCGAGCTACTGGTACATTCTTCATATGTTCTTTAAGTTCAAAATACACTTGCAATCTACCCCCGCTAACCCTACAGCTGTCTTCCTGTCACTCCTGGAACAAGATAATCAAATCAATAATATAATCGGACTGCGCACACTGCGTCGCCTCACGTGTGATACGCCCCTCAACAGGAGGGCTTAACCAGCCAATTATCTTCCGTATTGAGCAACTAGGCAACTAGCTACCGCCTACAGGGAAACGTCATCTACCTATCGAGTTTCTTGCTCGAACAATAGGGATCCTCGTCTACTCATTGATCAATAAATGCCAAATCGTAGGAAACCACACACACCCACCCTCACACGTAGTCGCGACTTAGGCCAATCAGTGTCTTACGAGCGGCCGCACGTGATGTTTTCGTGCTCCGCCCCCCTCTTTCACGTGACGTAGCCGACTGCTCTCGCACTCGTTTCGCTACCATTCATTCCATTGGCAACACTAAGTTGTTAGACCTTCGCCGTGCATCTGTACAACACTTCCCACCTCCTGTATTTACTTCCTCCCCCTCCCTCACAATTTCGCATTGCTTGTTGTGCGTGTCATGCTCACCAAGTTCTCTCGATGCAGGGCCGCTCGACTGCGTGCACCCCTCCAAGCGGCTCGCCACCTCCCCTCGTCTGGACCACGTCTGGACACTCGCCAACCGCGGGCGGGATACTTCTCAACCGGCTCCCGAGGGCCAATATCCGGATTGCGCTGTCCGGTCTTCTCGCAGCTCCGCGATGGTCCTGTAGTCCTCAGAAGGGGGCAACGGCAGAGGGGGCCGCGCCGCCGGGCCTCCTCGCAACGGGAGTGCCTGGAAAAAGTAAAAAATAAAAAGTCGATCTTAAACAGATCTCAGCAGTGCCTCCAACTTGTCGGGGGGAAATTCTGCCGGGGTCGGCCGGGCCGTCCGCAGACCTCCAGGCAGGGAGGCCCCAACTCCTCCCGTGTATATCCCAGATGAGATAGAGTATGAGACACACACAAGGAGCAAGGTGACTCTGCTGTTTATTAGACAAAACGGCAGGGATGGGTCAAGGAGCGTACGCGTCCGTCCTGACACACACACAATCGTGGGGCTCGCAGGCCCTTTTACTGTATTATGACGCGCTACTTGCGTCACCTCAGAAAGTTAACAAAAAACCTATCGCCACTCTTAATTGGTTGCTCTAGTGGTAGGGTTAGTATAGCACACATATAGAGAACAATATTAGTGGACAAAGGGTAGTCAGGTGATATATCTGGGTTGTCCCTACAATTAGATACATGAGAATTGTTACATGAAGACTCCTGAGGATTGGTTAATGTTACTTGCGTCACTGATAAGAGCCCCATGTTCTGATTGGTGCGCCCGTGAGCTTCCCAGCCTGGGACCACCGCTGTTCCCAGCTCTCGGTGTACCTGCAATTTGCAACAATGTTTCACTATGGGTACGTGCAGACAATGTGAGGATTCATTCATAGCTGGAAGGCTGACCGCTCCCACTGTCGCAGATGTCCATTGAGCCTTTCAAGTGTATCTGTCTGTGTCTCGTAGCGAGGGATCCAGACGCCTCTTCTCTCCTGGGTTTGGCATCTCGTCAGGTTCGGCTTGGTCACGTGGGGAGGGACCATGTTTGAGGCAGAATTCTGCACAATTAATATTGCTTTTCCACTGTGTGTCTGGTTTAATTTGCAGGTGTGACTTTAACGTTGGTGCGCGGAGTGCGAGGTTGCAACATCGTGCCTTTCATGCTTTGTTCTAGGAATGTGGGTTTGCAACATTGCGACCTTGGCTGGTTGTTCCACCGAGCTCATTCTGCAGGATCAGCAACCTGACTCTTGCTTTGCTAATGTCCACGGGAGCTCTTGTTTGAGGCCTACTTGGGCCTGGTGCATAAGTGGTCCGTTTGGTGCATAGGTGCTTTAGGTTATAGTCTCATATTGTCTTATGACCAGTATCGTGTCTTCGTTATAATTCCCATTATGGCACTTAGATTTAGAAGGAGCGTAAGCAAGCTCTTTAGATGAGTTCATGGTGCGTCTTGCGTTTCTGCATTCTGAAAGCCTATGTAAAAATAATAAAGATGCATGTCCGTGAATATGCCTGTCGCCTACGTCATAGCACTGAGTATATTCTTCGTGTAGATCGGTGTGGGAATGTCCAGTGTGTATATTTGTACAGATGTGCTTCCCGTTGTCTAGGTCGTCATGGCATCTCTAACGACGTGTAGAATTTAGTCTAGTTGGTCCGTGCCGCAGGTGTCGGCATGGCCAGTGCGGGCTGCTGGGCAGGCAGATGGACACATCCGTATGTTCCTGTACCAGGGTATCTGGTCGTCTGGTAGATGGACAAACTCTTCTCGTGGCGGGTGTCTGGGTCGTGATCCTTTAGGCCAAGCGCGAGAGGTGAAGGATGGGAGCCTGGTCTTCCATTCTCCCACTTCAATGCCATCCAGATATTGGGCTAAACCATCATCAGGGCATGCATTGGTATTAGTATATAAGGCCTCATAATATCGGTGGAATTCTTTGTTAATTTCCTCATGTGTGGTTAACATTCTACCTGTCTGCCCTTTAATCCCAGTAATATATTGAGTCCCTTTTTCACCCCAGATTACACCTGCCAAGACACGGCCTGACCTATCCGCTTCCCCATATCGCTGTGCCTGGACAGGTTGACTCATTAAGTGAACTTCTCTATCAGCCAATTCTCTAAATTTCAATAGATTCCCTTGAATGATTCCGAATAATGCTCTGTCATGTGAAGTACTGTAGTAATTTTCAAGTTGCCTTATATCTATTTCTACCATCCTCAACTCCCTTCTAATCTCTTTCAAGCTTCCGGTAGTCATAGAGATCATTTTTCCCCCTAGCCACATCTTGAAAGTCTTCCCAAACAGTAGAGTAATGGGGTGCAGCTCCCTCATTTCTTTGAACAAATCTTCAAATCTCAATCCTTATCCCGTAACAAATTTGCATCTAGTAAACACGAAGGGGACATTCTCCATGATGGACGGGGGCTACCAGGACAAACCCACTGTATCAGCAGCAGCACTGCAGCAGGACTGGGGAGTGATCTGAGATAGTTCTGGGGTGTATCACACAGTCCCGTACTCGTGACATCCATTTCACGGAAACCAACCAATAATCTATCCTAGACTGTGCATCGTGGACCAACGAATAATAGGTGAACTCACGCACACCAGGGTTATGGTCTCTCCAGACATCCGCCAACTCCATCTGTAGCATACTTTGATGTACCATGCAGCCTGCACTAGACAGACTGCGCTGAGTATCTCCTCGATCGGTCTAGTACACAGTCCAGGATCGTATTAAAGTTGCCCCCCCAAATGATTGGAGCAGTGGCTCGCCAGCCAGATCTCTAATACTCACCTGTAGAACTAAGGGTCATCAAGATTGGGACCATATGTATTAACCAACAGTACAGTTACAGTGGAGACCTTCCCCCATAGCATCACATTTTGCCCCTTAGGGTCTAGGGATCTTTTATCTTCTTGGAAACATAATGAACGATGTATCAGGGTAATCACCCCCTGGCCTGTGATGAATAGTCAGTATAACTTTGTTTGTCCCCCCCAACTGGGTGCAAATCCCTTATTGAGCGCCCCCTGGACATGGGTTTCTTGCAGCATCACTATCTTGGGACTGTGGCGATTTAAATATGCAAGGACTTTCCTCGCCTTAGTAGGGTAATTAGGCCCAAGGACATTCCATGTAATAAAAAGAAACCTTGTCAGCCATACATTCAATTTGTCTTGCATAGTAAGTACATCACACTTTTGTATTTTGCACACAGCTCTATTCTCATGCTTGTCAGGAAACATGTCTGCTCATTTTCAAAATATAACAGCTGAACTTCAGTCTCCCCGCAACTCCATCATATCCATCATTATCCCCAACTTGAGGAATATCACCCACTCCTCCCTCATCATCACCCCCAACTTGATGATGTGACCCGATAGTAACTATGAAAGCCTCCTGAGTAGCATGGCGAACAGTCGTAGTGATCATACAACAGGTCACATGGACAGCGACTGGTCCCAGTATATAACAGTGGTGCGGACCCATACTTATACATATTGCAAACGTGCTCCAGCCAGTGCCAATGCAACTTAGTCACCCACGTCGACATTCATCTCATTGTTATGTGGTTGAGGACTGCTATCGTGACCACAGTCCTGCTGAGAAAGAGGGAGTGATGCTTCTACATATGCAGTGTCCTCCAGTGAGTTCTCAAAGAAGTGTGCGTGACCTCCTTGTTGTATCTGCAGTTTGGCTGGAAAGATAAGGGCATATGGGACATGCCTAATTTGAAAAGTTTTCTTAACTGGGTAGTATGATTTCCGTTGAGCCTGTACGTTAGCAGCAAAGTCCGGGTAGATGTGGATATTGTGGGCCTCATAGCGGAGCATGCCCTGCTCCCTGGACATCCGCAGTATAAGGTCTCTGTCCCGATAGTGGAGTAGTTTAGCAATGATGGTACGTGGGGGAGCTCCCGGTCTAGGGACAGGTACCAATGCACGATGGGCCCGTTCTACGAAGAAGTGTGGAGAGAATTTTGCAGCATCGAACAGTGTTTTCAATAAATCCTCAAAAAATGTCTCCATAGGACCCTTGTGCTCCAATTATGCAAACATTATTTCGCCTCGAGCGTGACTCAAGGTCATCGCCCTTATTGTAGATTTTGTTCACCTCCCTCTTCAGATTTGTTATGTCGCGGTCATGTCTGTTGACCTTATCTTCTGTCTCCCCGATTTTGGTCTCTGCCTCATTAATGCGGCCACTCTCTTTCTCCAGTTTGGATTTTAATAAGCCAATGGTGGACACAATATCATCTAGCTTCATATTTACTGACAAGAAGCCATTTTGCATTGCTGCAAGTAGATGATCCTCCTGGGCATCTCCAGAGGTTGTGCTATGGTCATCATTGGCGATAGGATTTGCAGATCCAGAAGGCTTTGCTGGAGTGTTGGTGAATGAAACCATGGGCCCCATTTTTTGCCCCTCAACCCCTTTCATCATGATTTCAATCTTATTGCAGGTGTTGATGGTAACCAAGAGTCTCTTACGCCAAGCAATTCAAGTATCTGGGCTTCAGGCCCACTTAAGACAGGTTGGTGTGATTGAGAGAAGACTGTTTCTGGGGCAGCTTTTCAATTCCCAGTCAATGTATTCCCATTCCAAGCTGTGGTTGCAGATGAGAATGCTGGGGATTCAGCCCAGTACCTACCGTAGTCGAGGACAATAGGGTATAGCGTCTGCACCCACAGCAAGAGAGTCGACCCCAACACAGCAATCTGTATGTAAGTATGTTAGACCCCGCTCCCGGGTATTGGTCTAATAGAAAGTGTTACCGGCTACTGGAGGATGTTAGATCATATGTTTGCACTCAGGAGGCAGTCAAAGTGAGTCTGCAGCACTGGCTACAGCACCAGCAGCAATTCAGCCTAATCATTGTGCAGTCCAGCAAGTCTGTATATATGTAGCATCGAGGTGTTGGGTTGCAAGACAAGTACTTTCAATGATGTGCACTTGCCAGCTTGGGCCAGCAAGTTTCAAAGCGTAGGCCGGTCCTCTCCACCAAGCAGTTAGTTGAGCCGAGCCACGGGGTGTCAGCACAGCCACGGATTGGTAGCGTTTACGTCGTATACTCAAGAAGGACACAGGAAGGACTCAACACATCTGCAGTGGCCCTTGGGGACAGGCAAGGTGACACGAGTTATAGACAGCAGAGCAGGCCTAACCTACACCCACAGATGTCAATGGGGAACAGCCTTGCACCCAGAAATGCACCCCCATGCAGCACGGCACCAGACTATATTCCGCGTGAATCCACTAATCCCTGGCGAGTGCAATTTTGAAGGATTATTGCTTCCTCAAGATCATCAGCATGGCAACGCAAAGCAAGTGGTCTCGGCTATATAATATTGGGCATTTGAGGGCTCCTCGAATGTGAAAGGTGACAGCCCACAGCCAACCGTATAGGTACTAGCCCTGTGCCCAGTGCACCGATCGCAGCACCGGGTGCTGCTGGTCAAGCCTCCTCCAAATGCAGGCTCAGGGAACTGGTGTGCCTGGACATGCTGGTCGGCTGCAGTTCCACTTTGCCCCGCCTCACTCTTCTCAATCTTGGACCGCAGATGCTTCGATCCGTCAGCCATACACTGGCACCATCGGCACTCGGATCTGTGGTGTGCAACTGGAACTATGTTAGAGCAGGATTTTATTGGGACCGCAGCTCCATCTCAGGCCGCCATCTTTCTTGCTGCTCAGCAGCGCCCTCTCATGCATTTTCTTTTTTATCATAAATATCAATGGCATATCTGTAAAAGTAAATATGGACACATAAAGCAAACTCAACAAGTATCATACATCCACAATGGACTCAACTTGCATAATGTCATAGATGGCCTTACAGATTGACCACTCCCAGAGTAGGGCATTTCCAATTCCGTTATATTCCTTTCTTTCTCACAATACCTATATAAATATTTAGGGGAGACTCATGTTAGTCTTGCTAGGGCAGTGTCTATGTCTTGCTACTCCTTCCCCTGGCTTCTCTCCACTCTAGCCAATTAGTCCGTAACTCCACAATGTTCCTGACTTATTTTTATACAAAAAGCAGTATCCCCTACTGTCTTCATCTTCTCTGGATAACTTAAAGGCCAGGGCCTTCTCCAACTAGCCCCCTCCAGAAAATTCTAAGGGATTCTCCCACTTTGCGTGAAGCTCAGGTCCACAAGGTCTTCCCTCCAAACGCTCCCCCTCTCACTCTCGCTCTTCTGTCACTATATCTTCCTCTCTACCTTCTCTATCTTCCCTCTGTGATCTTAGTTCCACTCACTACCTATAACTCTACTCCTCCACATGCTTCACTCCTCTCCTTATCTCCATATCCTCTCCTTTCCCATGACTCTCTCGTCTCTCTCTCCTCTCTACCACAACACCTTAGATTCAAACTCTATCTACTTCTGTGTCCTGATCTTTCCACACTCTCTCCTCCTGTCTCTCCCAACAACCTCCTGCCTTCTCTTTGCCACCACCACTACTACTGCTGCTGCTACTCCTACTGCCCTTCTCCCTCCCACCTCCTTTATATCACACAATCTATTTTCCAATCACCTACACTTGCTCTCACCCTCTCTCTAACCCCCTACACTTTCTCTTCCCTTCCTCTCACCTTCTGTCTCACTCACACTCGCCTTTCACTCACAACGCTCAATTGGTACCACTTTCTCACACAATACCTTACCTGTACTTTCTCACACCAACTCCACAGTCTCCTCAGTACTTTGCTCCACCATCCATTCTCCACTGCCTGACAGTCAGTTAGTGCCTGGTGTCTTGTTGTGATGGGGTGCCCAGTGCATTCTCCCCATGTTACCTACTTAATTTACTCAACCTGATCCTACAAACTGAACCTGTGACCTGGCAACCGGAACAGAGCAACTTCATTGAAGAACCCATGGCTTCTAAGTTATTTGTCTGCAACCAGACCTCTACATTTTAGCAACAATCTTAAAAAGGCCCTACACATGCTCTTGGTGCTGTGTGAGGTGGCAGTGAAGAAGACAGACCACCTCTGAAGCGATGCACACCATCACCAATCAAGGAATTTCCAGGAAGTACCATCTGTCTCCCCATCTATCTTCCCACACAGGTCCTGGCCACAGCATCAAGGTGTTAGTCAGCACCCAGTCAGTAAATGTTGCACAGACGATTTACCTGTTAGAGCCAATGGGGAGTCTATCCCAACAAGGTGAGCATGACTTCAGGAGAAGAGGTCTGGGAAAAGGACATCCCAATCAGGATATCTCAGCCCTCTGATGAATGTCAGTGAAGGAAGAGTCCACCACATTGCATGGACAACCCTCATGAGGTATGAGGGCCATTGAAGCACCCACACCAGTGTCCATGGCTCCAATTTACTACGTCTGAAAGATGTAACTTTCTTGTCTAGGAACTTCCTTTAAATGGTGAGGAACAGGGACATCTACTCCTCTTGAAGTGGACACAAGGATCATTCTCTAGGTGTTATGGTTAAAGGAGCATTAAAGGAGCATTAACTTCACTCCAATATATCAGAAGAAAGCATCATGTTTCCACGGTCAACATCACTGCTGTGATGCTGTCCCGTGAGGACATTTAACTCAGCTTCATCACTTTGGTGAAAAAATGTCAGCAGTATCATTGAGTTGGAGGAGGTAGAGATGAAGGACAGATGACAACAGATTCAGTTTTGCATTTTGGCTATATATAAATGCGCGCAAAGAGGAAAGAAGCAAAGGAGGCTTCTTTCATCCACCCAAATTGCATAGCGCCACCAATCGTTGAGCATGCAGCTAAACAATGCAAGCATCTTTTTTTGCCTGTATCTAATTAAATTTCAGTCCAGCATCATTTGGCACTTTAATGCGCATATGGTGATCATCCCACCGCCCACTTGCCTACCTTTTCCTCTGTTGTTTTCTGCACGCCCCACTTTGAGCACCCAGTGTCTGACGTGTTCTGAAATTCGTTGGTCCTGCATGTGGGATCCATTGCCATATCACATGGGCACCAGTAATAAGCCCGGTCAGCGCAATACAAAGAACAGGTCGACATGGCAATGAGAACTTTCCAACAGCACTGCTAGTGTGTGCTAGGAAGTGCCTTCTGAAGCGCTCTGGAGAGTCACTCATTAGGAGAGCATGGACAACCATCAGGAGAAACTCAGCAGTAATGGTTGATCATTGCCTGACAAAATTATCTGCAACTCAGTAGGTTAAGTGTTCTAGAGTCAATCTATAAAGTCACCTAATTGATTCTTTTTCATTCACCACTTGTTTAATTCTGCAAACCTAGCGCACCACGCTGTTTTTCCACTTTGCAAGTAAGCCTGGCATTACTAGTAAGAGAAGATTGATTGGCTGCTTATAATGGTGCTCACAACAGCATAACTGATTAATCTTGTGTGTCATAGATTTTAGGACCCAGTGAGGAACTAACTGTAGTCTTTGTGATTAGTGAGAACATTACACAAATGTACAGCTCAGGAGGTTCTATTTAGTTTTGATAATTACCATTTCATATGTTAATATTTCATATGTTATTTCATATGTTCATATGTTATGCATTCCAGAGTGGAATGGCATGCATAAAGTATTCCTGAGTTGCTACTCAGTTTCAATGTCCACAGCTGAAGGTGTCTGCCAATGCCACTTCATTACTTTGTGTGTTTCCTACAAATTAGTTCAATGTTGGAAACAGGCCAGGCGTGAATGGTGTTTTGTGGAAGAATTGTAATTCCATTCCACAAGCCAGAGTGGTGTATTCCATACAGGAGTAGTTCCACGCCCTTCCCTCCACATTTGGTCAGCTCCATATTGAATATCGTTTGTCAATTCTGTCTAAGTCTCTGTGCAG
Organism: Ambystoma mexicanum; assembly: GCF_040938575.1. Classification (NCBI taxonomy): domain Eukaryota; kingdom Metazoa; phylum Chordata; class Amphibia; order Caudata; family Ambystomatidae; genus Ambystoma; species Ambystoma mexicanum. Next base: position 532,649,155 of record NC_090926.1, read on the forward strand.
GGCTATGTGCCTTCTGTAGTGGTTCATGTATGCCTGCACCTCAGAGAAGTACCAGCTCACCTTTCTATATTTTACCCTGTGCTCAATTGTGAACTCTCACCAATGAAATCAGTAAGGATTAGGATGGTAGCATCAACAGAGTCAGCTTTTATTTAATTACAGCTGCAGAGAAAGAAACAGGAAACATGGAAGTGTATCCCCTGCCACAGAAAAATGCCTACAAACATAGATTTTTCTGGGTTTATATAGGGTTTTAGACAATGAGAATCACATATAAAACAGTAAAATACATTTAGTCAGCTACATTTAACTATACACTTATTATTGGAACATCCTTCGACCTAGGGATGCACGGCTTAACCCCATTATGTTATACCTGTACAAATCTGCTCTTGCCTACCCTTGTGAAGAAATCTCTATCTGGAGCAGATCGCTCCATTACATGTAACAAGCCAGACTCTGGAGTCTGGCATCAAAGTGAACCTTATTATGGTTCTCAGGCAAGAATGACTCATCTTTATGTGCGACATTTGCACTTACTATATGTCACTGGGTCTGCCTATGTCACAGACTAAGATTAAAGTCATAGACATACAGCCTTCTGGTTATGTCCCAGTTTCTGCCAGCTAGTTGTGGCCACTCATGAGGTTGCTGTGTTATCATACCTGCAGTGCGTTTCTGCTCTGCTCTGCTCTGCATGGCTGTACATCCAGTGCGCATTCGAGAACATAAAATACTATAAATTTCAACACCCTGAATGAGTGCAAGACGGACACAAACAGGTGTCCCCAAGCCAACTGGACAGGATAAGCCACGGAGCGGGAATGTGCCACCAGAAAAAGGCTCCATGCGACTGAGCTACCTACTGCCACGTCCAATGTTGGAAAAGACACAGCCACAAGGCCTCGACAGGCCACAAATTTGCATGCAGCTACACGGACAACAGAGGCAACCACCACAGCTGGGGAGTCTGCGGACACACACATGAGCCATGAGTGCGTATGACAGCCTACAAGGCCAACAGCCCATGCCTGCCACAGCAGATGTGCACACATAGTCAACTACCACTCCATCAAGCCATGCACAGTCAACCCTCCAGCATTTCTCCCCTGAGTCCTCAGCCCTGCGTGGCCTCTTGCCACTACACTCACATCCTTCCCCACGGTCATCCCGCTGTGCACTGGAGTTCCGACAGGACATGTCCTCTGATGATCAAAGCCAACCCAACCGCCAGCATGGGATGTTGTCCATGGCCATGCACAATCCCGCAGCCAGGTCCGGCCTCCACAATGCAGGCCATCTGGGACAGACTCAGTTGCCGGGGCAGGCCCAAATGCACACAATTGCACAAGAACAATTAGAGCATTCCCAGGCAATGTGGGATGTAATTCAGGGGTGAGCGAGATGGATGCCCCTGGCCATGGAACATTTGTGTGGGAGCACAGTACACAGTAATGCCAGCCACATCTCTGTGAGCCAGAGGGTGAGGGAGCTGGCTGAGCAGCTATCGGCCTCCAATGAGCCAGAGGCATCAACCTCACAATGGAGCACCTCTGGGGCAGTGTACAGGGGACTTCCGTGTCTGCCATCCCTAGCGAGGGTTCAGTGGCAGGCACACCACTCATGCATTCGTAGCGCCTCACCTCACATGCTTCCCTGCCTAAGGACAAAGAGGAAAAGAGCAAGTGGCAGTGGGACATGGTGTTTGGGCTGGGGGTGGTTGGTGGGAGTTGGTGTTGGGGGTGTGAGTGGGAGTTGGTGATGGGGCTGAGGGTGGGTGAGGGAGTTGGGGCTGGGGGTGGTAGTTGGTGTTTGGGCTGGGAGTTGGTGTTGGGGCTGCAGGAGGGGGGGTGGGAGTGGGTGTTGGGGCTGGGGGTTACTTGTTGTCAAGAATAAACACTGTTGAATCAGGATCATCTTGGTAGTTTTTATTCAGTGCAATTGAGACATGTGCATTCATTGCATGTATGGGCTACATGTGTCCCAAATCAAAAGAAATTGTCCATGAGGTCAAGGTAGAACATTCGACCATCCCTCACATCCCCACGTATGTCCAGTGGTGCCCGGTTCGCACCATTAACGTCTTCCACATCTGAGCTAGTGGGGTTATGGGCCTCATCTGGAGGCATTTCAATGCTCCTATGTTTGCACACGTTGTGCAGCATTGCGCATACAACTAAAATTTGCCAAATTTCTCAGGGCTGTACATGAGGGGCCCAACCTGTGTGATGAAGGCAACTGAATCTTGATTTCAGCAATCCAAATGTCTGCTCAATGCATGTCCTGGTCCTCCTCTGCGCCTCATTAAAGGCTATCTCCTGTGGTGTGGCGGGGATTCTCACAGGTGTCATCAGCCATGGTAACTGCGGGCATTCAGCGTCACCTGCAAAACATGGATGGACTGTGTGAGACATGACGGGGTGTGTATCAGGGAACTTGTTAATGGTCTTGATGTGTCTACCCCTATGTGCATTACTCAGTGGTTGTGCATGGTGCATCTTGTGTTCATCGAGGTTGATGGCACTTGGCCTACATGGTTCACTTGCAGTCATTCACGTTGTGGGAGTCGGAAGTCGTGAGGTATATGCCAATGCTATAAACGAGAAAAAGACCTAGGCTGTATAGCCTTCTGTGTGTGGTTTGCACACCCTAACATCCACCAAGTGGTTAAATTGTTAGTCACTAATATTCATGTGGTGGTTGAGTAAATTCAGTGGTTAATCGTAATAATAAGTAGTATGTAGCAATAGGTTTCTTTTGTGGTTTTATTGATCAAATATTAGCACAGTCAAAAAAGCTATTCATAATCATAGCATGAAGAATCGAAGTCCCCATACAATTGTATCATGTACCACCAAACATAAAAGCAAATCATTTTCATGATCATCAATGTCCGTGTTAGATGAAATATCCAAAAATCAAAAGCAAACAGGTCACGTGACATACACAACATTAACAACATGTAACAAAAATTAGAAAAAATTAGAGAACATAAAAAGTATAAGCACACTTGTTTTACTGTTATATATCAGAGGAGAGTTTTAAACCCTGATGAAGGACAAAATGTGTCCGAAATGCATTGGCAAGACCAGCATCTGTGCTAATATTTGAGCAATAAAACCACCAAAGGAACCTATTGCTACATACTACGTATTGTTACGATTAACCACTGAATTTATTGAACGACAACATGAATATTAGTAACTAACAATTTAATCATTTGGTGGATGTTAGGGTGTGCATCCCACACTGAAGGCTAAACAGTCTAGGTCTTTTTCTCGTTTCTACTATTGGTGTGCCCAGTACAGAGGCACGAAATTGTGGGTCTGCACCCCACTCAGAATCAACTAACTATTAGTTCCCAGATAAAGAAACCTACCAGCAGGACTACTGCAAAATAAGCTGTGCCAGCTCACTGCATTGAACATATGTCAATGCTGTGTCATTAGCAATGCACTGGTCAACTATGATGTCACAGTATGCCATGTAGCGTCCATGCAATGCTTTCATGGGTTGGACATTGCCCTGATTGTATTGTGCTGCCTTGCATGGCTGGATGCCCTTTGTGGTCACATGGTTAATGTCTGTGTACTGGGGAGGCTCAGTCAGGGTTCTAGGCCTGTTCTGTGCATTTCTGTTGTTGCATCATGGGACTTGTAGTTATTTCACCTTGCTACTACTTATGTACCCCAGGTGGGTATCAGTGATTTTGGCAGCCAGGTCTGACTTCTACTTGCCCACAAGCCAGGTGAGCTGTCCTCTGTGCCTCTCCATGTACGTAGGTAGGGTGCTGTTCCACAGTATCATCCAATCATGTGTGGTACCAGGGTATGGGGCACAGCAGTGGCTGATTGTGAGGTCTGCATCACATTTCATTTGCGCATTCCGGTATGCCTGTTTCCGTTGTCTACGGGGTACCAATGCCATATGTGTGCAATGCAATGCCACTATTGCATTGGGAAAATGGGCAGTGTCGTAGAAATGTGCCTTTGCTGCATTCATCTGTGCCTGGTTGAGGGGCATGTAGATGTGCAGATGGGCATGCCTCATGAGTACAGCCAGGACTTGGTCCAGCACCTTGGAGAAAGTGGGCTGTAACATCCCATGCAGTGTCCTAAATGTCTGCTGGAATCCACCTGCGCCACAGAAGTGCAAGACTACCACAAGCTTTAGCAGGAGGTGGTTGGCGGGGGATGGAAGTTCTGATGGGAATGGCATTCTGTAGTTCTGCCTGTATCAGGGTGAGCAGTGCTCTGATGGGTGGGATGGTCCAATAGATATAGGGTCATTAATTTGATGTCCGTCAATGTCCATGGGGATGGGCAGACATGTGATATGGGTGCTGCATGCGTCTCCTGCACCTTTGTGGTGCCTGTCTCCTTCCCTGCTGTGGCCCTGCATGCTGCTGTAACGGTTTTTGTGTAGCCCATAATCGATGTCTTTTTGTGGCTGCATTTTGCTTGGATGTGTGTTTGGGGTAGGTGTGTCCCTTTTATACACCTACTGAGTGGTTCTGGTGCACCTGTGCCTTGATATGTGACACCTGTATGCATTTACCTCCACCTTTTTGGTGGAGGTACCTGTGCTGTGTTGTTTGCTCAATTACCGCAGATTTTTGGAGGTAATTCCTCTGATTTTGTACTTGTAATGTGGTTCTTCTTTTTTGGAGGTAATTCTTCCAATAGAATTAGTCCAGGCGCTAATTCTGCCAATTCTTGGAGGAATTACCGCCAGAGGAAATTCCACCTGCTCCTGGAAAGCTTTCTCTGCCTCTGCGAACCAATTAAACTGTTTGTTTGTCCATAGTTAAGAGGTGATTAGGTGGACGATCTGGGAGAAATCGGGAATGAACCGGCGATAAAAGTTGGCGAACCCGAGTACTCTCTGTATTCCCTTTATGGACGTTGGTGAGGGCCAGTTAAGGATAGCTTCTACCTTGCACGTGTCCATGCGTACGCCCCGTGGTGTGAGAATAAAGCCGAGGAATTGTACCTCTTTCACATGAAAGAAGCATTTCTCCAATTTGGCATATAGCCGGTGTTGCCGCAGTTTCTCCAAAACTGCCCAGACATGGTTGACGTGGCCCTCGTTGGTGGTCGAATAGATAAGAATGTCATCAATATAGACATGAGCGCAGACAGCCAACAGTTCTCAGAGCACGTCATTCATGAAAAATTGGAACACGCTGGGACATTACATAGTCCAAATGGCATAACCTGATGTTCATAAAGGCCATTTTTTGTGCGAAAGGCCGTCTTCCACTTGTCTGCTTTTCTGACTCTTACTAGATGGTAGGCACCTCGTAAATCTAGTTTTGTATATATCTGAGCGTTTTTGAATTGATCCAAGAGTTCGGGGATAAGCGGTAATGGGTACCGTTTTTTACCATGATCTGGTTAAGTGTTCTGTAGTCAGTGCAAGTTCTGAGGTCTCCCTCCTTTTTAGGCACAAAAAAGAGGGGCAAGAATGCAGGGGACTTGGACGGACGAATGAAGCCATTTGCCAGATTATGATCGAGGTAGGTTTTTAGATGTTGGTTTTCCTGTTCTGTTAGGGCCTAAATCCGGCTGCAGTGAACTTGAGCTCCAGGTACCAGATCATTTGTCAGTCATATGGTCTGTGCGGAGGTAGGGTGTTTGCTTGCTCTTTTTGAAAGGAATCTTGGTAATCCAGGTCTTCTGGTGGTAGTGAACAGGTGAGGCCCACTATGGTTTCTTTCTTCGACAAACCTGGGTTGGTAAGACCTTTTAATGAGAATCCCTTGCTATGACAGGTGTCGGCACAGTCTTGGGGAAAGGTCAGAACTTGTTTATGCCAGTCAATCCTGGGATTGTGAGTCTCCAGCCAGGGCATTCCCAATATCATCTGGAACTGAGGAGCGCCAATGAGATCGAAGGTAATGTCCTCTTGGTGACCTTCTTGGTGTAATGCATCACTGGGCCAGATGATAGCTGAGATTCATCAACTGCTGTGACGTTTTCCGAAACCTGCTTCTGCCAGAGAGGAAGGCCTATCTGGGTAGCCAGATCTTGGTCCATGTAATTTCCCACAGCCCCACTGGCAATATATGCCTCCAAGGCATGTATTTTCAACGGTTGCTTGTGGTTTACCAGGAGCACAGCGATGACTAGATGTGAGGTCTGTATAGGTTCCTTTTCACCGCTCAACAAGTGGACCCCTACGCTTGCCGGGCATTGGAGTTTCCCGAGTCCTGTTCTTCTTCTTCAACCTTGTCAGTGGCTCCAACTGCTTACCTGGGTGTTTTCACCTGGCATTCTCGGAGATAGTGACCTGCCTTACCACAGTACAAACAAAGCTGTTGCTGTCTCATTTTCTACCTTTCTGCCTTGGTGAGTGGGCTCTGCAAGCCTACGATTTGCATTGGCTCAGACTGATCGTGTGATTTGGTTTGATGATCACGGGGTTGCACGTAGACCGACCGCCCCTCGGCCTTGGCCCGATCCATCTTCCGATCCTGCAATCTGTGATCAAGCTGCACTGTCAGGTTGATGTATTCAGCACACCTTTCTGGAGGATTTACTACTTGGGCTAATACATCCTTAAGTTCCCCTCACAAGCCTCGGTAAAAGAGCATAGTTCTTTTCTCCTCTGGCCAGTTAGTTTGTGCTATCAGACGATTGAAGGAAGTGATATATGTTAGTAAGTCTTGATTACCCTGCCGTAGGGATAACAGTTCATTGTCCAGAGCCGCCCTTGAGTATGCCGTGCAAATAGTTTCTCCATTTCACGCTGGAAACCTCCAAAGTCCTGAAGCAAAGGATCATCCTGATTTACCAGCGGTATCGAGCAGTCCTTTGCACTACCTCCCAAATATGGGAGTACAAATGCCACTCTCGCTTGATCGTTGGGGAATGCCCCACGTCTGCACAAGAAATGTAGGCGACATTGATTCATAAATACTTATCCGGATCAATACACAGAGGAGAAAGATTTGATACAATTACATCAATGTCTCATTAGCCCACAACTAAAGGAAGATTCTTCTAGTACATTACACCCTGAAAGAATGGATGTCCTGCACACCTCAATTTAAATTATAATCATCAATTCAATTTTATTCAAAAAATTATTCCTTAAAAATATCTTCATCATAAAAGATCTTTACATTTTTTTTAAAAAACACACATCCCACACCTTGACCCTTGAAAAACATACAATTGAAAGAAGTCACCTGTGTTAATCATAGGTCCATCATAAAAACATACTGTAACATACAAAACCAAAAGAATGAGACATAAAATCCTCAATAAGTGTCTTTGAAACCACTATCCCAACATGCTTCTGTTCATATTGTCATCAATGACTGAACATTCTTCAGGGGAAGTCTTTTCAATGTGGATTCCTTCAACACCAAATAATTCAAGGTAGAGAGAACACTTCATGGGAGGGAAGTCGCTAAAACCTAAAAAGAAAAAGAAAAAACCTTATTTGTGGCTATGAGATAAACTCCAAAGTAGACTATGCTCACCTAAAACTCTAAGTAGTTAACATAGTGAGCCTCACAAACGGTTTCAACATTCACCAGTTTATGAATATTAAGAGAACAATTACCTATTAATGGTATTGAGTCTCCTGCAACTTTGTTTATTTCCGTTAGTTGCAGAGTGCTTGAAAATTCAAGTATTCCAAGTATATGTAATGCTCACAAATGGCATCCGAATCCAAAAATATCTGCAAAGAACATTGAACCAACCATCACTTCTTATTACGTCAAAGACATGTGAAACATATCTATTACTCCAAGTCAACTAATTTTAAAAAACTACCTTGGTGGTTTTCAATTTCAAAACCAAGGCTTCCATCCATCGTTAGAATTCGAGCTTGGTACTGTACAACAGTCATCCATAGTTCATCTTTCACTACAAAAAGATATAAAATAAAACTTCATTGTTCAATATCTGGTACACCATACACTGACACTGCAATTACTACACCCAATGTGTACAATCAGGAAAGAAGTACCCCTTCATACACTTTCACCTAACAGCAACTAGATCTCTGTTAACAATTACAGTTCGTGCCAAAAACAATGACCTGCATCACAAAACCACAGAGTGCACAACGCCCACAATTCTGGCGTATCAGTACTGCACGCTCATATGCGGCGGTCTATCAACTAGATGTACCCCCCCATTCTCTGAAAGAAATAAGCTACACAAAAGTATCAATACTATAGCCTCACACATAAAAGCTCACCTAAAATGTTAGTTCTCCATTGATTCTAAACACGCTCGCTAATGCTGCCACTGCGGTCTGATTACAAACGGATATAACACAGAGATAGAGATAAATGACGTACTCTCTCTTTCGGCAACCACCTAAAGTGTGGCGGGCGCCATGTTGGACTGGTTTCATCAACTGTCATAGAGAGCACTGAACTTGTATATCCTCAGTGTATTTTATCAATACAAAGCTGTCAGAAAACAGCATCAAATACCATTGAATCTATTTGGTGCTAAGTCAATCCACATTACATTCAATATAGAATCTCAAACGTGTGCAATATTGCAGATCAAAAAAAGGGGGGGTGACAATGTCTATAATGCCTATTTACATATCGCAGATAATTCTTAGCATAGTAAACGACTGCACTGCAATTACAATTTATCATGGTGCCAATCTATCCCTTAATTTAAACCAACAATATGACTTTGAAGCTTCAAAATCATTTTTTGTTCAAAGTTGGCTAGTCTACGGTCAGTGTCCATCTTGTTTATACCTGTAACCTTTTTCAAAATGATCCATTGGAAACTTTCATGGCTATGTTCACTTTCTACAAACTGTTTTACCATAGGTGCAGCTAACACTTTATTCTCAATACAACTATGATGTTCTATCATCCTAATACGACACTTCCTGTTGGTTTTCCCAATGTATTTCAAGCCACAAGGGCATGTGATCATATAAATGACATTTTCTGTATTACAATTTGTCATCTCTCCTAATACCCAGTCTGTTTCTAAGCCAATGTTAACATGAGTAGTTTCCTTGGTAAATCTGCACATAATGCACTGGCCGCATGGAAAATGACCTTTTACAGTGGGAAATCCCCAAAGTGTAGTTTGACGGGGCAGGGGTTTCTGTGTTTCTGAGAAATCATTCCTTATCAGCATATTTTTGACATTCTGGCTTCTTTTAAACGCCACCAATGGAGGGGGTTCCTCTTGTTTATTATAAACTTTCTTCCAAGTTTTGTTAACAATGCTCTTGATTTTATATGATAAGTTGGGAAATGTATTCACAAATACTATCCCAGTTTTTCTGTCTGGCTTATCTCTTTTTTCCAATAGGGCCTCACGGTTGTTATTATAAGCTCTATTTGCTGATGTTCTAATTAGCTTATTAGGATAACCCTTTTCAGTTAATTTATCAATCAAAGTGTTCGCACTTTGCAATAGTGGTCTTTCAAACTACTGTTTCTCTTCAACCTAATAAATTGTCCAAAAGGCAAGTTAGATTTTATTTGATTAGCATGATGACTGGAATAGTCTAAGAGAGCATTTTTGTCAGTACTTTTACTGTATGGCCTCACTTTCAAAACACCTGCACTGTGAAAAATGGTAATGTCAAGAAAATTAAATGTCTTCTTCTCCCATATCTTTGGTGAATTTGAGATACCTATTTTGAATATTGAGCCAATCTACGAATGTAGCTGCTTCTTTCTTTGAACCATCCCAAATGATGAAAACATCATCTATATATCTCAACCATTTTCGTAGATGGATTTTAAAAGGATTGGTTTCAGAATATATCACAGTTTTTTCAAAAAATTCGACATAAAGGTTAGCCAAATTAGGGGCCATGGCTACCCCCATGGCAGTACCTTCCACTTGTTGGTAACATCTCCCTTGAAATTGGAAAAAATTCTTGGTAAGTGCAAATTCAGTGCACCATATAATAAAGGCGCTGCCTACTGGATGACCGTCAACTCTATTACGTAAGGGTTCTTCTACCACTTCTAGAGTAGCTCTTTGTGGTATTACTGTATAGAGAGATTGTATGTCTAGGCCTATCAACAAGTTGAGTCCTGGAGTAAATTTCAAATTTTCAATTTTGTTGATAGCATCTTAAGTAACTCGACATCTTCAGAACAAAAGGTCTCAAGTAAAAGTCTGCAAATTTGGACAAAGGTTCAAGAATAGAATTCACCCCAGAAACTATGGGTCAAGGTGTGGGATGTGTGTTTTTTTTAAAAAAAATGTTAAAAAAAAAATTATGATGAAGATATTTTTAAGGAATCATTTTTTGAATAAAATTGAATTGCTGATTTTAATTTAAATCGAGGTGTGCTGTACATCCATTTTTTCAGGGTGTAATGTACTAGAAGAATCTTCCTTTAGTTGTGGGCTAATGAGACATTGATGTATTTGTATCAAATCTTTCTCCTCTGTGTATTGATGTAAGTAGGTCTACCCCTGACCGTGGAGTTGAGTTTTTCTGACTAGGGGGCCCTTTTTCATATCCTGTTTTATACCTATGTATTTGAGAGGCTCTTAAACAGGAACTGGACTTCCTTGTGGACTACGTGTCGGCACACGACCGCAATATGCTGGTGGGCTCAGGTTGCCATACTATGCCTGCCCAGTGTCAGGTCCACTGGCAGTGCATTGTGGAAAGTGTAAGTGCCATGGGATTCGAGAGGCGCACAGCTCATGATTGCTAGAAGCGTTGGACTGACCTCCCGCGCTGTGCAAAACAAAAGTGGGCCTCTAATTATACCTTGATTCTGGTGACTGGCAGTGGCCACCACCAGAGGAGGATGAACTCACTCCACACGAGGAAATCGCTGCAGAGTTCATTGATCATGGACCAATCCAAGGAGTGGGAGAAATGCTGTATTAGGACGCAACGTCCAATGAGTGTTGATGCGTGTGTGTCCAGCCCATGTGTGTTTTGCTTGTGTGATGTGTTGTAATTGTCTGCCAGTTCAGGCTCTGTATTCAAGAGTGCCATGTTTGACACATGCAATGCTTGACCGATGCGTGCTTGTTGTGATGCACGCTGCATGCAACCATGTGCATCACACGGGAGCAGTCCCCATCACCACACATGCACCCTACTTACGTGCAAGTCACTCTGCAGCCTCTCTTGTCCATGTTTGTGATGCTGGAAATGCATCGGAGGGACAGGGCCTCCATATCCTTGTCCTTTACTGCTTTTTATCGTGTGTGCCGTCGTGTTTTCCACACAGGAGTTGACTCCTGTCGGTGCAGCTTTCTCTTTTGGTTTGGTGTACAGACACATGGGATACCCTTATGGCACCCATGGGTGAGGGTACAACCCTGTGCCCCTAGTGTATGTTTTGGGCACCTGTGTGTGGCCCACAGAGCAGGGTATGGGCTGGTGGCAGCTCCATGCTGAATTTGACAGTGCCCTGAGTATCCTCCATTTTGGGATACCCAGGCCCTGCCATTGTAATCAGTTGATTCCTGATAGGAAACAAGATGGCCCCTGTGGCCTCTTGCTTTCTTTTGCCTATTACATTGTTTTCCCAAAGTCCAGGGAAGCCTTCACTCTGTCCTTTCGCCCGACTGGCTGTTGGGTGGAAGTTCCATATATGGTGTTGTTGTGAAATACAGGCCAGCCAGACTGCCTGGAGCTTTCCGAGTGACTGTATGTTGTGGGTGGGACCTGGGTGAATGGAGTGTGTGACGTGACCGATTAGTTGCCTGAGCAGAATGAATGGGAGATCAACTAGTATATCTGGGGGCTTCTCAATGATAAAATTCATGTTCAGAAGCTGAAGAGAAACTGGAGTTGAAACTGAAGCTTAACCTTGAAGCTCTGCTGGAAGAGAAGTATTGCTGCTGCAGTACTTCGTTGATCTGAAAGCTGCTGTGTCTCCAATGACTGACCCAGAGAGGACCTGGTGAGGCACCCTCTTCCTGAGCTATGAGGGACCATCGTGCACCAGCTGATCTTTGCCAAATCTCCCTGGTAGACAGACCTACGAAAGGCTGCCGACCGGAGATGGGGACAGCCTCAGAATCACAAGGAGAAGCACCCGGACACTGTTGTCCATCACAGTCGACGACCGCTGTCGCTGACTGGAGCCGCCGCGCTCCCTTTTCCTAAGTAACATTTGATCCAAGGATGCTCTCGCCTGCACCGTCAACCACTTTGTCCCGCCTGAGAAAGTCGAGGCCGCCGACGCACCGAGGAGCATCTGCCAGTGGGTTTCCCACCACTTGATGACCGTAGAGACGCCGGACGACTCAACGCCCTTTCTGGGCCACAGTTCTTCACAATCTCTTTGCGGTCCTGAACTATTATCATTTAGGTGCCCTGCACGCCTCTTCCTTGCAGGATGCCAACGCTCCGTCGTCGCCGAGCACCACTAGGAACAAAGCTGCCACCTCACTGTCGTTGTTGAACCCTATTCCTTGTGGGATCTCGACGATCCGTGGCTCCTGCCTTAAAGGGAGTCACTCAAGAAGGATCCCTCGATGACCAGACGACGAACTCTGCTATTCCAGGTACATTGGGGTTGTAGAACTATTTTAGAAGGAAATAAGACTTATAGAACAATATATGGACTGGGCTTGTGATACATCCTTACTTTACAGGTTGCCCAGGTGGGGGGATCTCCACACAGAACTGTGTTTAACTGTAGAGGCCATGTTCAACCAACTGCTTTGCTCCTCTATCTATTGTTGGTTACTTTTATTCCTTGATCTGTGTGACATTTGACCAGAGTATAGTTGATGCACTTTAATGAGATCTGATAATAATTGTGGTACCACTTTAGAACTGTATATATTTGCCATTGTAGATTTTCTGAGCACAAAGTGAGTTATTGTGATAGTGTACATAACCTTGAATATTAATTATATAAAAACTGTGTTTTAACTAATACAGTGTGTGGACATTCCTTTGTGTGGGCTTGGGGACTACACTGTACTTAAGAACCAGCATGCATCACCCCCTGAGAAGCTAGGCCTTGATTTCTCGTCCATTGCTACCTTATAGAGAATCTTGGCTGGGGTCCTCTCTGCCTCTCCTCTGCCATATAGAGAGCAGGAGTACAGACACCCCCTACAGTCTTTTACACTGTTCAAGCTTACTGACATGTTTGCATTTAGCCTGTGGTGTTTTTCCACCCAACATTCGGCCTATGTCGTCACATGACTGACAGCTATGTGAGGTCACCCTGCAAGCTGCTCCTCCTCACGGGCATGCTTCCTTGCCTCTCCACCACCCTGCAGCTCACTGTCTCAATGGTACTTGTGATTTCCGTGTTGGACTACTGCAATGGCCTGTTCCCGTTTCCTGTGTACAGGAACACTTCCCTGTGCAACCCTGCCAAACCTGTACTGTGGGGTACATCCTTTGTCCTTGATGCAGGGTGTCTCACTTGGACCATGCAGATGGCACAGGCTCAGAGTGGACATGAGTGTTCATTCATGGACCATTGCATTCCCTGCAAGCCCCTAGGGGTCCGTGGCAAGCTACTCATTGTACTACATCTGCAGTATTTTATCAGTCTCATGGTATTTGGTCATCCATATCATGCTCACTCAGGGTCACTTCCTCATCACGCACATGTTTAGGGTGTCCTTGTCTGTGTCAAGCACAGGCCTCCCTCTGTTACAAGCAGGACAGGAAAGAAAGTCAAAGGCTACCCCTATTCATAGATGCACTGTAAGTGCATAAGAACTGCAGCGGAGGCTAGGTTCAACAAATACTAGCCCAAAGATCACAGGAGTAGGAGTGTCATAAAAATAAAAGTTTAATTAATGATAAGACGAACATCTAAAAAGGCCAAGAAAAAGGGCCTACAAGGTACAATTAATAAGCAACATAGGTGAGTACACATTTTGTGTGGGTTAGTAGCAATATTCGGTGCATTTTCATGTACTACTCGAAAGGTAGTTGTACGCAATTATTGTCGACACAAAACAATGGGTGTTTCTGGTACGGAAAAGAGTAGAAAACCACCAGATGTTGCGTTGTAGAGGCATTTTGTCTGAAGGGACCGAACTGTCGTCAGGGCACCGGTGATGGTAAGAAGGTATTTAAGTTTACCTTATATAGTAAGGTGTCGTCTTGAAATGAAAAATAATTTTGATCAAAGGCTGACTTCAGTACTAGCAGGGTTGTAAGAAATAGGATGCAGCAGTTGCTCATATTTTAGGAGAATAAGCTGGATTACAAGTAAGATAGTTTCTGTTATTGTTGCGTAGTTCATTATTTAACTGCGCTGGGTTGGGAAGTCTCAAGGTATCATGGCAGGAGTAGATTAGTTCCTGCAGTCTGGACCTGTGTCGGGCTCAGAGTCAGTGTTGGGTCAATAACTGTCATGATCTCTGCTTCCAAAAGGTCAGGGTTTTCCCAACTCCCTTGGAAGCAGATCCATAACCCAGGTTCCGAGTGCCAACCAGTCCCAATTGGGACCTTTTGGACCCAGTCCTGGCGCCAGTGGCACCAGGCTCATAAATATGCCCAGTCCCAGCGCTGGAAGCGCCGGGCTCATAATGCTTGGGTGGACTTACCTTCAGCAGACCATGCTGCTTACTTGCCTGCCAGTTGAGCCTCTGTTCCTCTTCTGTTTGGAACTACTTTTCCTGTTGGGTGGGGCTGGAGCCACTCCCTAGATTCAGAACACTGGAACTCTTCTGGAAGGTAGGAACTCTTTTCTTACCAGGAACTCTTTTCTTACTTAGGCGTGGCTGTGGAAGGAGACACCTAAGCACTACAGGAGGCTATTTAAACCACACCCGGTGGATGAATCTTGCTTTGCGTTATTCTGCAACCTCTGCAGCAGAACGCTCATCGTGTCTTCTGCATCCGGTCCTGGGCCTAAGGAAAAAGGCTTACCATCCTGAATCCAGTCTTCAGCAACACCTATAAAGACAAGAAAGAACAGGTTAGCATTCCAGCATCTGAAAGGCAAAGGCTTACCATCCTGAATCCAGTCTTCAGCAACACCTATAAAGACAAGAAAGAACAGGTTAGCATTCCGATATCTGAAAGGCAAAAGCTTACCTACTCTTCGTGCGCTCCGGAGGTCTTCACACTGCATTCCGGCATCTGAAAGACAAAAGCTTACCAACTCTTCGCACGCTCCGGAGGCCTTCGGCGCTGCATCCCGCATCTGAAAGACAAAACAAGGTGCGTTTAAAGACATTGGGGAACTTTAATACTCACGTGCCATTACTCCTTTCCACATCTAATCCAGTGGGTATTCCGGCACCCTGCAGCCGCTCCGAACTCGTACCTGCAAAATAAAAAGACAGTTAGAGCGCATCGTGAAGCAGGCAACAAGCGCTTACTTACGTGCTTCCAGGCGCTTCTATTCATCACACGGGCTCCATCTTCAACTCACTTCAGCCCGTCATCCGCCATCGCCGGAACCCTGCAAAACAAGAGACATCATTACTAAAGACTTTAAAAGACATTTGAACGACTCGAAACTTACCGTTCGTGCAGTAAACGACGGACAGCAGTCCTCTGAAGTCAAGAGGCCTGCGCTACCTATCCAGTGAAGAAACTGGTTTCAGCACCCTGCCCCGAGGCAGATGGAGAGCTCGGCATTCACTTACCTAAGGTGAGAGCGTTAACCTTTGGGGGTCTACAGGAGAGGAGAAGAGGAAAGAGATAGGGACACCCCAATAACCCCAGTTCATTAACCCCATATTTTCTATCTGCAGACATCTTACTCTACACATCAGGCATACAGTGCACAGAGGTCCAGCCCAAAGAGCCAACCGGGTGCTACACATCACCTTTGAAGATACGGTAGTCGCCCAGTCAAGACCGGCGCCTCTGCGAGAATCAGGTGAGCGTTACAGAACGCAAAGCCTACCGCAAAACTCTCGCCCAGGCGCTATGGAAACCTCGGATACTGACCCCCTAGCCCGGTTACTTGGGGAACTAAGGGCAGAAGTGCATGCAGCTCGTCAGGAAACGAATGCTCTAAGAAGGGAACTAATTATTTCCAAGGAGAGAACAGACAATCTTGCTAGACAAGTGCTACAGTCACAAGCCGGACAGACCCCGTTACCCGCATCAGGGGCAAATCTTCCTTCAACATCCTCTATGAATCCAGTGCAGATCAACCTACCTGGGAATGTACCTCTGGCTCCGCCCGAACGATTTTCTGGTGACCCAAAGAGGTTTGCAGTATTTATCAATCAGTGCCGGTTGCACTTCTTATGCCGACCAGCAGCCTTTCCAACTGATCAAGCAAAAGTAGCTTTTGTACTTTCGTACCTTAGTGGCAATGCGGCAGACTGGTCGATCCCTCTAGTTAATCAAGATGATCCGGTTCTCCATGATTTTCAAGCCTTTCAGCTTAGTATGGAAAAACTGTTCGCAAGACATTCACAGGGGCAGGCCTTGGACAATGAGCTTCTTTCGTTGCGACAGGGTAATCAAGACCTTTTGGCTTATATTGCATCTTTCAATAGACTAATAGTGGAAACTCAATGGCCTGAGGACAAAAGGATTACGCTGTTTTATAGAGGTCTACGGGGAGAGCTCAAAGACGTTTTAGCCCAAGTAGTGAATCCCCCACAAGACTGTTCGGATTATATAGACTTGGTTGTTCAAATAGATCACAGGCTGCAGAACAGGAAGGCCGATCGTTCCAAGTGTGATGCTCGAGTATTTACCAAACCGCCAACTCCTTCCAAAGGAGTAGACTCCGCGGAGCCCATGCAAATAGGGGGTCTGAAAGGTCCTCTAACACAAAGGGAGCGGGAAAGGAGGAAACAGTTGCAATTATGCCTATATTGCGGAAACTCAGGGCACTTTCTTCGAGACTGTCCGGTGAAACCTGCCAAGAAGGCAGTAGGAGCTGCAGTTACCAAAGTTACAAACTCTGAGCAGGGAAACGACCTCGCCCGACAAGAATAGAGGTCCTCTTGCCGAGCGTGAAAACCAGTTCCGTGACCTCGCATTTCGTGATACCTATGATCCTCATTAGCCCTGATAATCCGGATCGATTACATGCAATTGAAGCTTACGTCGACAGCGGTGCCATCGGCAATTATGTGGATCATGAAATGGTTTTGAGGATGAATCTAACTCTTTGTCCCAAGGCTGTAAAGGACGTCATTACTACGGTGGATGGTACGGAGATAGCCTCCGGCCCAGTAACGCATACCACTCAAGAGGTGACGCTAGTAAGTCAAGATGGACACCATGAGAAGATCGTGTTCGATGTGATCAAGGCCCCTCAGTTTCAGATTATTCTAGGAATACCTTGGTAAGAGAAACACAATCCTCTGATCGATTGGCGAGCAAGAACGGTCCAGTTTCCAGAATGTGTCTCTACTTGTCACCTTCCACCTGGTGTTGCACTGGCTGCAATTTCTTCAGAGACTCCCCAGTTACCTCCCGAATACCTAGAATACCAAGATGTTTTCCGGAAGGATCAGGCTAACTCTCTACCTCCTCATAGGTCTTATGACTGCCAGATAGACCTGATACCTGGATCTACTCCTCCTTGTAGTAGAATTTATGCCCTCACCGAGCCTGAGAACCTTCACCTTCGACAATACCTGGATCAATACCTGGCAAATGGGTTTATTCGTCCTTCCAAGTCCCCTGCTTCTTCAGCTTTGTTCTTCGTTCCAAAAAAGGAAGGAGACCTTAGAACTTGTATCGATTATTGCTCCCTGAACCAGATCACCGTTAAGAATAGATATCCGTTACCTTTGATCCCTGAACTCTTGGACCAAGTCAGAAAAGCATGCATATATACAAAGCTGGATCTTAGAGGAGCTTACCACTTGGTACGAGTAAAAGAGGGCGATGAATGGAAGACGGCCTTCCGCACCAAGTATGGGCTATTTGAATATCAGGTCATGCCCTTCGGACTTTGCAATGCCCCGGCCGCCTTTCAATATTTTATGAACGATGTCCTCAGAGAGCTCATAGATGTATGTGTTGTTGTTTACATTGACGACATCCTCGTTTATTCTTCATCGGAATCTGAACATCGGAAACACGTGAAAATGGTCCTCGAAAGATTGCGTCAACACAAACTTTTCGCTAAGTTGGAAAAATGTGTTTTCAACATGACTGAAGTTGAATTCTTGGGATTCATATTATCACCTGGCGGAGTGCGTATGGATTCAAAGAAGGTTGATGCAGTTCTCAAATGGCCATCACCATCCTCCGTAAAAGGTGTGCAAAGCATGTTAGGCTTCGCTAACTTTTACCGCAGGTTTATCCCCGAATTCTCTCGAATAGTCCAGCCCATCACTGCCTTGTTAAAGAAAAACAAACGTTTTGAATGGTCTACCGAGGCGGAACAAGCTTTCCAGGATTTGAAGACTAAATTTATCTCTGCACCAATCTTAAAACACCCTCGCCCCAAACTCCCCTACATCGTGGAAACTGATGCTTCAAGCCTTGCCATGGGGGCAGTTCTATCACAAAAGGACCCGGTAACCAATCAGTTGCATCCCGTGGCATTTTGGTCCCGCAAATTCTCGCCTCCTGAAATCAATTACACGATTACTGACAAGGAACTTCTGGCTATCAAGTCTGCCTTTAAGGCTTGGCGGCATTATCTGCTGGGGGCCCGACACACCGTTACTGTGATTACGGATCACCGAAACCTGCAATATTTGAAGACCGCAAAAGCCCAATCCTCTAGACAACTCCGTTGGGCATTATTCTTTGCCGAGTTTGACTTCATAATTACCTATCGACCTGGTACAAAGAACGGTAAAGCCGATGCCCTTTCTCGGATGGGAGTGGAAGAACACTTGGTCAACCCTAAACCTGTACCAATCATTCCCGAACAAAGAATTCTGGGTGTAATCGCCACAGAATCCATAGAGGAAGTTAAGGATAAAACCAGGCAACTTGTAACTCCAGCAGACATACAGAATTGGCATCTGCAGGGAAAGGACTTTGCAGTAAAGGACAACTTATTGTATTTCCAAGAACGATTATACCTACCCAGCACAGATTTACAGAAATAAGTAATCTCTTGTTATCACGACTCTTTAATGGAAGGTCATCCCGGTATAGCCAAGACCTCAGAAAAGATCAAGCGCTACTTCTGGTGGCCGTCTTGGAAAAAAGATATCAGAGACTTTATAATGTCCTGTGGAGTATGCGCCCAAAACAAGAGTCAAAAGGAAAGACCAGCAGGCCTCTTACGCCCTATTGACATCCCACCTCGCCCTTTGCATACGCTTTCTATGGACTTCATCACCGATCTACCTCCATGCTCCGGATACAATACGATTCTAGTAATCGTGGACTTATTCTCCAAGATGGCGCATTTCATTCCGCTCAAAGGCTTGCCAACAGCAGCAACTCTGGCCCGAGAATTTCTCGAAAACATCGTCCGACTGCACGGTTTTCCTTCGGTTCTAATTTCGGATCGAGGTAGTCAATTTATTTCTCATTTTTGGCGAAGTTGCTGTCGGTCGGCTCAAATTGGTGTGAGACTATCGACCAGTCACCACCCTCAGACCGACGGACAAACCGAGAGGACCAATCAAACTCTGGAACAGTATTTACGCTGCATGCTGCAACAAACTGAAAAAACTTGGAAAGATATCCTTTGGATAGCCGAGTATGCCTACAATAACTCTGTCCATTCGGGAACTGGGAAAACCCCGTTTTTTCTTTTGTACGGCAGTCACCCTCGAACCTCGGAGTTGGATCCCCTCCAAGATCTTGAAACACCAGCAGTAGACTACCTGCATTCTACAATCACCCAAGCCTTTAAGGAAGCTGTTTCTCACCTTCAAAGGGCTAAAGAACAATACAAGAAAGGAGCAGATCAACATCGGAAGGAAGCCCCTCACTATCAAGTAGGGGATCAAGTCTGGTTATCCACCAAATATCTATCTCTAAAAGGGCCACGCACATTCAACCCAAGATACCTTGGTCCCTATTCCATCACTACCATAGTAAACCCAGTAGCGGTCAAGTTGGACTTGCCCCCGCACATGAAGATACATCCGGTCTTCCACGTCTCTCTATTAAAACCCGTGCAACCTCAAACCCGACTAACCAAATCTCCAAAACCTATCCTAGTGGATGGAGAACTCGAGTTTGAAGTCAAAAGCATTCTGGACTCCAAGATCTCCAAATCTAAACTATTCTCCCTAATTGACTGGAAAGGCTACGGCCCCCAAGAGAGATCCTGGGAACCTGCTGAATATGTCCACGCTCCTCGCCTAATCAAAAGATTTCACCGAACATTTCCTGACAAGCCAAAACCCCCGGAGAAGCCCGGTTTGGGAGGGGCCTTGAGGGGGGGTACTGTCATGATCTCTGCTTCCAAAAGGTCAGGGTTTTCCCAACTCCCTTGGAAGCAGATCCATAACCCAGGTTCCGAGTGCCAACCAGTCCCAATTGGGACCTTTTGGACCCAGTCCTGGCGCCAGTGGCACCAGGCTCATAAATATGCCCAGTCCCAGCGCTGGAAGCGCCGGGCTCATAATGCTTGGGTGGACTTACCTTCAGCAGACCATGCTGCTTACTTGCCTGCCAGTTGAGCCTCTGATCCTCTTCTGTTTGGAACTACTTTTCCTTTTGGGTGGGGCTGGAGCCACTCCCTAGATTCAGAACACTGGAACTCTTCTGGAAGGCAGGAACTCTTTTCTTACCAGGAACTCTTTTCTTACTTAGGCGTGGCTGTGGAAGGAGACACCTAAGCACTACAGGAGGCTATTTAAACCACACCCGGTGGATGAATCTTGCTTTGCGTTATTCTGCAACCTCTGCAGCAGAACGCTCATCGTGTCTTCTGCATCCGGTCCTGGGCCTAAGGAAAAAGGCTTACCATCCTGAATCCAGTCTTCAGCAACACCTATAAAGACAAGAAAGAACAGGTTAGCATTCCAGCATCTGAAAGGCAAAGGCTTACCATCCTGAATCCAGTCTTCAGCAACACCTATAAAGACAAGAAAGAACAGGTTAGCATTCCAGCATCTGAAAGGCAAAGGCTTACCATCCTGAATCCAGTCTTCAGCAACACCTATAAAGACAAGAAAGAACAGGTTAGCATTCCGATATCTGAAAGGCAAAAGCTTACCTACTCTTCGTGCGCTCCGGAGGTCTTCACACTGCATTCCGGCATCTGAAAGACAAAAGCTTACCAACTCTTCGCACGCTCCGGAGGCCTTCGGCGCTGCATCCCGCATCTGAAAGACAAAACAAGGTGCGTTTAAAGACATTGGGGAACTTTAATACTCACGTGCCATTACTCCTTTCCACATCTAATCCAGTGGGTATTCCGGCACCCTGCAGCCGCTCCGAACTCGTACCTGCAAAATAAAAAGACAGTTAGAGCGCATCGTGAAGCAGGCAACAAGCGCTTACTTACGTGCTTCCAGGCGCTTCTATTCATCACACGGGCTCCATCTTCAACTCACTTCAGCCCGTCATCCGCCATCGCCGGAACCCTGCAAAACAAGAGACATCATTACTAAAGACTTTAAAAGACATTTGAACGACTCGAAACTTACCGTTCGTGCAGTAAACGATGGACAGCAGTCCTCTGAAGTCAAGAGGCCTGCGCTACCTATCCAGTGAAGAAACTGGTTACAGCACCCTGCCCCGAGGCAGATGGAGAGCTCGGCATTCACTTACCTAAGGTGAGAGCGTTAACCTTTGGGGGTCTACAGGAGAGGAGAAGAGGAAAGAGATAGGGACACCCCAATAACCCCAGTTCATTAACCCCATATTTTCTATCTGCAGACATCTTACTCTACACATCAGGCATACAGTGCACAGAGGTCCAGCCCAAAGAGCCAACCGGGTGCTACACATCACCTTTGAAGATACGGTAGTCGCCCAGTCAAGACCGGCGCCTCTGCGAGAATCAGGTGAGCGTTACAATAACAGAAACTATCCTACTTGAGATCCACCTTATTCTCCTAAGATACGCGCAACTGCTGCATCCTATTTCTTACAACCCTGCCAACCCTGAAGTCAGCGTTTGATAAAAATTACAACCCAGCACCAACACTTTGCACATGATGACTGCACTTGCCCTTACACTGCCGTCATGTCACGAGATTGACATCACTATGTTTTTGGTTCTGTTGATAGTTGAGGACGTACACATGTGCTGCATTGCACCCACAAACTTCTGAGTCATGTTTCACTCAACACGCCTACTCACTTGTGTGATGTCAAAGTGACCTGGCATGTATGTATCCATGTGCCTCCCTTCACTGTATTTCAATGCACTTGCGTGGTTGCATCCTGTGACACATGTACTTTTTAAAATAATTATTTTCAAGTAGTGCATGTTGACATGCATTTTACATGTGTCATGGACAGTTCTATTTGACTTACTGCCGTGGCTATTTGGGAATTGTGCCATGGCTATGCTACATGCCATCTCTTTGTTGCCATCTGTAATTTTTGGCAAAGATCTATGCCTGCCAGAAGGTTGTGTGTGATGCAGGTGATATGCAACATGCAGTACATATGTGGGTTTCACATTTGACATGCATCCATGTCTGCTTTCAGGGTCCCCTTCCATTTAATTGCCACTGCATGCATGCCGGAGTTTGTGTCGTGTGTGTGACATGGCTGCCTCATGTGTTGGCTGTCAATATTGTGTTGTCTATGTGTGTGGTATGTGCTGCTGACATGTGTGCTCATATGTTTTTTTTTTATTTTGTTACAGGTCATGAGGCACCGGAAGCAGAGGAGGAGGAGATGGCAGACAGGGTGGAGAGTTCAGGTCAACAACCATGCACCAGTGGTGGTCGTGGGGTGATAGGCCGGAAACCTCCATTGGTGCTCCAGGCCATCTTGTCCAGGTTTGCCTCTTGGTACGGCTCTGAGGATCTCTTTGACTGATGTTGAATCGGATACTCATCAATCAGTGCCGTCGACGGTGGGTGATTCTGCAGTGGACGCTGTTCTTTCCGCCACACCTGCAGTGGGGGTTGAGCCCTCAAGAGGCCAGTCAGTGTTGGAATGTCCACCTGTGGTGGTTACGGGTGCAGGGTCACACTCCACACCAGTTGCTCCTGTTCCTGGGGCAGCAGATTGATGGAGGAATGCAGTCCTGCAGCCACAGGCAGTGCCAGCATAGCAAGGTCCATGTCTCCTTGGTCCCAACAGGTGTGTTGTCCAGCAAGGTGGTGGCCGTGCGCCACCGGAGAACACTGGGTGGGAGAATGCCATGTATGCCATTGCACAGCAACAAGGGGGAGCGATTGAGATGTTGGCTCAAGGCATGGAACATGTGGCCAATTCCATTCTCCCCCCTGATAGGCAGGTGGAGCTCCAGCAGCAGGCAACGCAGTCCACGCGCCGCTCACTCAGACTGGGCACGGCACCCTCCAACAGCGCCCGCCGGGCTGAACTGGTGGCTCTGCGCTCAGCTATTGCTGTTGAGGCACAGGCCCACAGGGAAGCCCTGAGGGAAGACAACACCTCCCTCATAACTACTCTGGCTACACTCATTATGAGCCAGGGGACACAGGGAGAACAGAGGATGGAGAAGCTGGAACACACCATCTCGGCTGAACTCCATGCAAGCCGGGAGGAGAACCGTCTGTCACGTGAGGCCTCGCTGGCAGAGCTCTGTGTTACACCTGAGTCCTTGCAGGAGGAACTCTGTGTAACACGTGAGGTGCTGCATGGCGACCTCCATGCCATATTCCTGCAGAACCAGGCTCACCAGGCCTGCATGCTTGCTGCCGTGGAGGGGCTTGCTGGGGCTATGCGTTGTCAGGCACCTGTGCCACGTGCACCTCCTGATGTACAACCAGCGGGTGAAGACGACGACTTATCTCTCACTCAGGTCGTGCTGTGAAGACGATGAGGCCATGGAGGATTTCTTTTTTTTTTCTCAACCTCAACACATGTGGATACACCTCCCCCCTCCTGGATGACCCCCCCTACCCCTGGGTCGACTACAGCCGTTTTTCTTTTTTTTTCTTTTTTTGCCTCTTGTGCGTTCATGTCACAGTGTGGTGCTTTGTGGCATCCGAAGGCATCCACTGTGTGTTCCGGCTGGGCACATACAGGGCTGTCTCGTGTTTGTGGCTTTGGGTCCGGACACATATGCCACTCCTGCTTCCCCTTTCCATGGGCTTGCAAGGATGACACTGTGTGACAGTAACTTACACATAGGCATTGGGCTTCCATTATATCTGTGGCCAGTCTGAAGTCCAACATGTGTATACACCCCTAGTAGGGATTCATGATGGTTTCTCCAGTGCATGGTTTGTCTGCATTTTGGTGAGTATATTTATATTGTTGACTGTGCATGATTTAATGTTGCTTATTCATGTATTGCCTTGACTGTATACATTGTTGATGTACTTCATGCTGTATGCGGTCCCATGTCTCCTTTGGCTGTCGAAGCCACTCTCATGATGGAAGGGGGACGTGTGGTGGCAATGTCACATTGTGGCACTTGTGCTATGGTGATTTGTCACTGTCTGACATTTTCACGGTTGGGTCCTGTGTTCATGATATCTTATGCTGGTAAATTGATAGTTCTGTGTTGGTTTTGCTTATGATGTGTCACAGGATCGGCAATATGTTGAACACTGAAGGTTCATGCATTTCCCATGCTAACGTACATTGAATAGCTCTGCACACACACTCCCACAACACACAAGACACACCCCACCCCCATCCCCGACACCACCCCAACATCCCCCCATGCACACACTACTTGCCTTCTGAGACATGCTGTGTACCTGCTGGACAAGTTCACTTTGACTTTCGTGATCGTGAACTGGCGCTGCAGGCTCATTTTTTCCTTTTTTTTTAATACAGCTGCAGGAGTTTCCAGCCCGCAAATGCCACTCACTGTACTGTGTTTTGTAGTGAGCGGGGTATTGCGGGTGACACCCCGCAGCACCAACATTTTCTTTTCTTTTTTGGAATTCCCTGAAATGCATACCACCAAAGGTTTGAGGTTTTGTTGTTCACCCCTTTGGTGGCATGCATTTACGTCCTTTTCACATTGGTTGGATATTTTTGCTCACTCTTTTCTTCAGAGTCCGTGTCTGAGGGGATTGTCTGTGGCCCGTTTCCATTTGTAACGCTGCACTTTGTGACAGTTGTGTCATGTGTGTTGATATTTTTATAGATGTTTTCACATTGCATGCCATGGCATGGTGTGTGGGGTGGGTGACATGGGGTTGAGGGAGGTTTATGTGATATACCAGCATTTGGATGTGCTATTTTGCATGGGGGGGTGGAATCTGTAGCTTTCATGTGTGCCTTTTGGTCATACGGGTTTGTGTTTGTTTCAGTGGCTAGGGATGCACACCATGCTGCAATTCTAAGGACACATTCTCAGGGTGTTAAGGTTGTGACAGTTGACTGTCCCTTTGTCATCAACGATTGTCACCAGGAAAGTGCCAGGCCTGTGTGCACTCTGCAGGGGGGGAGTTTAGGTGAAAAATGTAGCCACAAGCTGGGTCCGGGCTGCCTCACCATGTGCCCTTTACCCTGCTATGAGCACTAGCCATGCGTGTGGTTGGGGATGATGTGGGGGCACCACCATGTCCACCGGTACGCACCGCCAGGTTGCAACGTTGTGCAGGGCACATGCTGCCACAATGATCCTGCACACTGCTGGGGTCGCATATAGTAGCTGCCCACCAGAGCGGTCAAGGGAGCAGAAACGTGACTTGAGCACTCTGAATGTGCACTCCACTATGCCCCGGGGCTGCAATATGGGCTGGGTTGTATCTTACCTGGGGTGGTTTGGTGGGATTCCGTATTGGCGTCATTATGTAGGTTCTCAGAGGGTAGGCACTGTCCCCTGGGGAGGTGATAATGGTTGTCATTAGTTGGGTTTGTGTATTTGTCTGTGTGTGACATGCATTCATGTGCACAGGCATTTGTACTCACTAATGAGCCATTGTTGCCATGCCTCCCAGCTTCCAGGTCCCGGTGTAGGGTTGACATTCTAAATATGAAGCTGTCATGGGTGGACCCAGGATAGTTTGCATAGACAGAGGTGATGATTCCCTTGGCATCACATATAACCTGCACGTTCATGGAATGCCAGTTCTTGCGGTTGCAATTGATGTGCTCAGTGGCCCTAGGTGGACATAGGGCCCCATGGATCAAATCAGTGGCACCAAGCACTTTGGGGGAGTGTGCTACCCCATAAAAGTCCTAGATCACGGCCTGCCTTTCTGCGGGTGTTCTGGGCATGTATATGTGCCTGCAGACTGAGGGGCATGCAGTCATGATTGCCAACACCTGGTGTAGGCAGCGTGACTGCGTGGCCTGTGAGACGCCCCCAACTATGGCAGTGAAATGACCCAATGGCCAAAAAATGCAGGACATTGAGCACATTTTCCAAGGGACTCAGTGCTTGGGAGCACAAGGTGGCTGATGTGAGGTCATCCTCCCACTCAGTGACCAGGTCCAGGATGATATAAGGTGGAAACCTATACCTGCCATAGACCTGGTCATCCGGCATCCCAAAAAGGCTGGTCCTGGGTAAGAAAATGCGGGGTCTGTCTATCCTCCTCCTGCCGTGTCCCAGGATCACTGCTGCGAGAAATGGGACATTCATCGTAGCTGTATATGCTTGTTTGTTGTTTGCACGCACTTTTATGCTGCGGGAGAGCGCTTCTGCCTTCTTTGGCGTGCGCATTTTTGCCCTGTTCAATTCCATGAATACGTGTTGTTAGCGCGTGTGTGGGCGTTGCAGGGGTTTTGCTGCTGAACTTCCCCCGTTACGCACACATTTTCACATGTTATTCCCCATTCTGCCTGTTCCTCCCCCTTTTTAGGTGTGTGCGCTGGACGTTGTGTGCCTTCACTGAGTGACCCGCGCACAGTTTTCAGGATGTCGCAGTGGCGAGTGCGCGCCACACGTGGATTCGGCACAGGTCCCAGGTAAGCCAGGCGCAGTGCCTTCCATGAATCGGGAAACGGGCACATGCGTGTGTTTCGCACACATGCGCTATGTTTTTCATGCTTGCGCCACAAATTTCGGCGCACAGTTATTCCATGAATCACCCTGTCAGTGTTTTTAACCCGTTTTTTCCCAAAACCCTTTTTACATTTAAAGCTAAAAAAGTGTAAATGCAATTCGGCTGCACTGGGTTTTTCAATTTTAACTTGCTTTGTGAACTGTATGCTTCTATAATACTTTGCCTGATGGTTGCTAGTGATATAACATCCCTGATACTCTGATAAAACATATACATAGCATTTTTTAAACACACATATATTTCATTATTTATAAAATTCTGAGTGTCTTTTCAGGCCTTTGCAAAGGGTTTAAAATCCCTGCTGCTTCTTTCTATCCACTCAGAATTCGATTATTTGTGGGTTGGGGGGGCATTGCAGGGGGAAACCTTAACTTGGGTGCTATCTATCCCAATTCAAAAAGTGCTCCTATTTCATTGTGCGTTGGATATATTCATGTAGAGGGTTAACCAAGTGCATTGCTTCCATTCCCATTGTAATTATCACCCCGTTGGTGATTGCTGCCCAATATTAAAATGTGTGTGATTTTTGTGAGCTTTAAAAATAAATAAATATTGTATTTTCACCAACCGGCCTGGTTCATGGTCCATTGTGATCCGGGGTATTTGTAAAAGGGTGTGTGAGACGGGTCGGGTATCGGCTCAATTTCAATTAATTGAAATTAAAGAAAAAGCATTCCAATTGAGCGCCACATCATAGGATAAGACCAAGTGTCCTGGTCCGGTGTGTGATGCCCGATTGTATCCTTAATGCTACCGCCCAATGCGTTTTAGAAAAATGTTTTTATTGACTTTAATAAACAGTGTACATGTATCATTACGAGAATATGAAATTTGTTACATTACAAAAACCCCTTCAATTCTGATTAAACTCTCTACCATCCTCCCCCCTCCGAAAGCCTGTTTGTAAATTGTCACGCATTCCATTGTAGACCTGAACACCCTTGCAACATTCTTGTCTTGTACTGCCTAGCCCATGCTTCCCCCTCTTTTTGGCTGAATAATATTACTGTGAGGGCTATCCATTGCAGTATATTTGTTCCAGGTTCTTGTTTTTGCTCTCCAATAGCCTTCTCCCAAACCCTGGTTTCCGCAGTTGACCATTTCCGCAAATCTTCCCACCATCTGTTAACAATTGGTGCTTTGTCCGCCTTCCATTGCATAGCTATGCTGTGCTTTGCCAGTACATATATGAGATCTTTGATCTTTCCCATTGCTTTCTGTTTGGTACCTCTCTTAAACAGCTCTAGCATGCATGCCTCAGGGGATTTTATATCCAGGATTACGCACCCCGGGCCACCTTGTTTGCAATATTCTCCCAAAAGTCCCATATAATACTGCATTCTCCAAACATATGTGTCATACCTGAGTTTTCTTTTTTGCATTTGGGACACATCTGTCTGCTGGCACCTTTAAACCTGGCTATCCCTTCTGGAGTGAAATATTCCCTTTGTGTGATGTACAATTGAAGCAACTGTAGTCTAGCATTTCTTGAGATGTTCTTGTGATATGAGACTATGTTACACCGTTCTTTTTCCTCAAAGATTCTCCCCAGTTCTCCCTCCCATCTCGCCTTTCATTTCAATTCTTCCCTCGAGTTATGCTCTATTAGGACTTCGTACAGTCTGGATATGGCGTGTTCCCCCTCAGAGATATTTATTATAGTTTCTATATCCTCATTCTCTATCCTGGCTTGCGTGGCAACTGGCCACCTACCCTTTATTGTGTTTAGTATGGCACTATGCAATAAGAATTGGCCTTCATGTATACCAGTGACTGCTTGTGATTATGAGAAATCTAGCAGCTTGTCACTCCCCCCCTGCAGGTTCCCTATTGTCGCTACTCCACAAGACTCCCAGTGTGCTCGCACTCCAGCTCGTAGACCCCTGTTATCTGTCATTACTGCCGCTAGTGGTATCTGTGGGGAAATCAGGCCTTAGATTCCCATAGTTCTACAGGTCAGTTACCATATTTGAATGCCTAATATCTCTAGCTTTGGGTACGGGTGTAACTCCTGTGGGGCCACCCTTACCAGGTCTCTCAGGTGTAGCTGTTTTATTGCCTGCTGTAGGAGTGTAGTGTCTGCAGTGGGGTTGTCTGCCATCCAACATACCACATATTGCAACTGGCATGCTAAGAAATACAATTCAAAATTGGGGATCCTCCGCCCCCCTGTGCATAGGGTCTTTGCCACACGTTAAGGGCGACTCTGTGCCTGCCACCCTGCCACAAAAAGCACCTGCATTCCTTATCTAATCCTAGAAAGAATCTCCTTGGTATGTTATATGGGATATTTCCAAAGCAATGCATTAGTCTAGGTAACGCATCCATTTTTAGTAGGGCCGCTCTACCAACCACCGACAGGGGCAATTTACTGCAGAATTGCATGGACTTGATCAATTCCTCTCTTGCAATTATGGTATTGTATTTGTGTTCCTGCTTGGGGTCATGTTATATATTTAGCCCGAGATATCTAAAGGAGGTCCTACTCCAAGGCAGGGGCAGAACCGGTAGCTCTGTGTCGCCCTTTGCCACTAACTGTGCCAGCGGGAATAAGCAGGATTTATTCTTGTTTATTTCCCACTTAGTGTACTGAAATTGGCCAGCACTTCCAACACATACTGTACATTCTCTTTAGGCTGTTGTAAGTATATCAATGTATAATCTGCATACATGGATCCTATATGTTTAACCCCGTCTATGTATATTCCTGCGTGTCTATATTCCTGTCTAAGGAATGCTGCTACAGGTTCCACCGCAATTATGTACAGCATTGGGGATAGTGGACAACCCTGTCTAGTGACCTTCTGCAGCTCCCAACTATTTGAGTAAGTAGCATCTGTCCTGACCCTCTTCATTGGTTTGGTATATAGTAGTCTCATCCATTTCATGTAGTCGGTCCTAATCCCATTCTGATCATTGTAGCATAGAGCCAGTCCCAATGCACTGAATAAAATGCTTTAGTCACATCTAATGAAGCCACTGTACAGTATTCCTGTCTGTCTCTACTACTGTTTATGACATGATGTAGCCTTCTTAAGTTTGAAGATATATTTCTCCCAGGCACATACCCAATTTGATCAGGGTGTATGATCTTAGGGCCTTTTCACAGTCTATCTGCCAGTATGTCACAACCCTCGCCCAAAACCCCCTCTAGCAAACCCATTGGCCAGGTGGAGTCAGGACTCGGGCCTCTAGATCCTGGCATCCTCTTCAAAAGCCCTCATGGGGCCAGTCCTGGCGCCTCTGGCGCCAGGCTCATACACCATGAAAAACAATGTGCTTGGGAACTACTTTATTGTGTTGTCAGCCAACATGGAGGCATCCACATAGCTTGGTTCCTAAGAACCAAGCTATGCGGTCTAGTGTTTTGGGTGTGGTAGCCTAGTGACTACTTTACCTGGACTATTTTGTTGGGGCTATTTAAACCACACCCGAGCAAGACAACATGCTTCGCGTTACTTTGCAGCTTGCAACGTGACGCTCACTATGTCCAGCTATTCTCTCAAACCTCGGAGAAGCAAACATGCAAGGAGACAAAAGGAACATCATTAGCAGCAGCATCTTACCTGCAGTCTTCATTTTTAAATCACTCGCAGCTACTGAGAACAGCTTCCTCGAATCTGCACGCCTCCCGGACAGAACAACCCGAAAGAGGAAGATAGAGGCAACATTAAAGACAGCAATAGAGACATTTACAAATTACGAACTGCTCAAAAAGGCTTACCTGGCAGGTCGCCCTCGGCTGGCACCACTCCGGACATTCCACTCATGCTGAAGAACACCGCGACCTATAAGGAAGGAAAACACAGGTTAGCAAAGGCAAGACTTTGCAGCGCTGCGCATAGCGCTTACTTACCGTGTCATAGCGCTCTTAATGCGCCATCATTTACCAGCGGGGCTCAACCAAGCCAGTTCACCGTGCTGAAGCTCTGCATACCTAAGGGAGAAAAAAATAGACATTTTAAACAAAGAAAGGCATGCAGGATAGCAACAAAACTAAAGAACAGCAATAAGAGCTACCTGAACAATATCAAACGGGCCGGCGTCAGTGAAGTAACTTGACCACACTCGCCCATGACAGACAACGTGCCCCTGCAAAGAAGGCAGGATGGAGAGCACGCCTAATTCTACCACAAGGTGAGGAGAGGGCACCAGAGGGACTGAAATCATATGGGGGTGGAGAGAGGATGCTTACCCAGTCGGTCAGTCTTGAACACAGTCCTCCTGTATTTTCAGGCAGAACCTTCCCCGCAGACCACATCAGGGCCAAGCTGAGAAGCATACCAGCGAGTAACCCGGCTGGGTGGCGTCCCTGTGGATACCAGGTGAGCGTAACACAGTACTGCCATGAGAATCTTACTGTCTTGGTTCAATAAATACAAAGGTCTGTAAGATCCGCAGTCAGTTGCACTTTTGTTTGGTTTTAGTAGTGGAATTATTAAAGCCTCTCTCATGCTTCCTGGGGCGATCCCTATTTCAGATGCCTCATCATATACCCTTGCCAGGACCAGCGCCAGGATGCTGGCGTATTCTTCATAGTATTCTCCAGGTAAGCCGTCCGTGCCTGGGGTTTTGCCAGAGGCCATGGATCTTATCATGGCTAGCACTTCTGCGGTTATAGGCTCTAACACGCCTCTCTGTTGATCATCTATGTATGGCAGATGTATAAGATCCAGAGCCTGTTGTTGCACTTTGTCCCTGTCTACATGAGAGTCCCTATATAGCTCACTGTAATACTTCTGAAATGCTGAGTTGACCCCTGCTTGCATGTGTTCTACTTTGTCTTCTACCGATTGAATGGAGTATATGGGAGCTTTTTTATTATTGCCTCTATACAGCCAGGCTAACATTTTACCCGGTGTGTCTCCTTGTGAGTGGGTTCTCTCTAGGAATTTAGCATAACTAAATTTCCCCAGCCAGTCCCATTGGGTTAGGCAAGTCTGACGCAGTCTCATCTCTTCCTCTATATTATCTTACCCACCACTATTTCTGTTACGTTCTGCAATTTTTAATTTGGTTCCTTCTGTCTCTGAAGTTATAGCTTTCCTAACTCCCCCAGCATTGACTATCATTTCGCTCCTGATCACTAACTTATATGTTTCCCATACAGTGCCCACCTGTTTAACACTACCTTTGTTGACTTCCATGAACTCTATCGTGCATTTCCTGACATGGTCTTTGAATGATGTGTCCAGCAGAGCTTCATTCCTGAGTCTCCAGCTGGGTATATGCGGTCTCGGAGTGGCGATCGCCCATTTAATTAGGAGTGGAGCATGGTCGGAGAGAACCCTAGGTAAATATTCTGCTTCTACAAATTCTGTAATGTGTTCCTGTGATGTGAACAAATAGTCTAATCGGGTGTATACTTTATGTGGGGCAGATAAGTGAGAGTAATCCCTCACCCCATTGTGAAGGGTTCTCCATATGTCTACTATTTGAAATTGAGACAGAAGAGAGTTAAAGACCTTTGCTGGATGGCCAGTCTCTTGAACCTATGTTCAGATTTGTCTATTGTGGAGTTCAAGGTGCAATTGAAATCTCCACCCCATATCATGACTCCATTCCTATAAGGTCCTAGCCTTGGATATAGTGACTTAAAGAAAATGGTGGCATCATGATTTGGCGCGTAGGTGTTAACAATATTCACTTCTCTATTTTCCAGCATTTCATTTACGATGACCACCCTCCCCTCATCATCACCTTTAGTCTGTAGAACCCTAAAGGGGATTGATGGGGCTATCCATGTAAGCACCCCTCTTGCATATGCTTAGTAAGTAGAGCCGACAACAACCCAACCCCATTTTCCAGCTAAGTTCTTTTGTTTATGTTCATTGAGATGGGTCTCTTGCAACAGTGCAATCCCCACTTTGTGTCTTTGTAGGTACATGATTACTCTCTGGTTTTTACCATAGTTATTCAGACTCCTAATGTTCCAGGTCATTAGCTTAATGCACCCTTTCATCGGGTAAATCATCTCATACGTTCAATAGATGCTACTGCCCTGCTTAGGGCATTGGCTTTTTCTGAGTGTGGGCTACATATTCTCATATCAGCCTTCCTTCCTCTCCCATTACTGAAAAGCCCCCATCCCCAAACATATAACCAAACTAGCCCCAACTGAATCTGTCGAGCATCGCGATGCATGCTTAGACTTCTCCTGCTTCCACTCCCCAAATGCCCAGTTGGTTGACGAGGCTCCTGGTGCCCAACGGGTGGGTACGATAAGAGCACCCTGAGAAAAAGTGTGTGGGGTAGTAGAAGGACCTTCCTGGTTGTCTCCTACTAGTCTTCTGTGTCTGATCCGAGGTGCTCCTGCGTTGAACAGCTACTTAGGGCTCCAGAGTTGATGCACTCTTTTTATATCAGACTGTGTTCTGCATCGGTCCTTTGCATTGGGACCCTCGATCATTACTTGTTCATCCTTTAAATCTGTCTGTTGGACGCTAGAGGACCTTCAAGCTTGTGCCCCTATCATGCCCTTACACTTCAGATGCTTGATTCTGTGCACTGTCCATCCAGTCTTGTGCTTCAGAAGGCGTTTCAAAGAACAAGGCCTTTCGATTGTGGAGGATCTTCAATTTAGCTGGATAAATTAACATGTATTTAACACCAGCTCATTTGAGTATTTCTTTTGTTGAGATAAATTGTGCTCGCCTTTTCTGTATTTCTAAGGTATAATCCGTAAATATTGCCAGCTTGGCGGAGGCCCTCTGTATGTGGCCCCCATTCCTGGAGAAGACCTGTCCTTATAATTAAGGACCTTAGCAATAATAGGCCTGGGTGGAGCTCCTGGTGGTGGTCTTCTTACTAGGTAGCGGTGTGCTCGCTCTATGGTGAACCCCTGTGTTAGGTTGCCAGGGCCTAATTCCTGTAGCAGTAGATTCTATATGTAGTTGGTGGGGTCTGACCCCTCTATTCCCTCAGGTAGGCCCATGATCCTGATGTTATTACATTGCGCTCTTCCGTCAGCGTCTTCTGCTCTTTCCTCAAGCAATTTTACTTTTTGCTGTATAATATTCACTTCTTTGGATGTTTGCATCCTCTCTGAGGTATTTTCCTGTACCTGTACTTCTAGCTTGCCTGTGTGCTCTGTCAGACCACACACATCTTGCTTCAATAAGCCAACAGCGATCCTAACTTCGTCTACTTTGGATTCTAGAGTGGCTTGCAGTGCAGCAATGGCATTTAGAATCTGCTGTTTCCATAGTCTAATGCTTTATTGAGGCCCTCAGTCTGTCCCCCCTCACCATTTTTATTTCTATCATCAGTCGGGCTTTCCTGACCCTTTGCAAATACCTCCATAGTCATCTGCTTGCCTTTGGCTTTACTATGTTTTGCTGCCATCAGTTATGTTGCCTTCTGTCACCTGATCAAGCTAATAGAGTGAGCTCTGTGGAGCATCCCTTTGGTGTTGTAGTCACTGCCCTGCTTTTTGCACCTGGATTCTGTGCTAGGAGTTTCACTGTATCACTTTTCGCACCTGGGTTCTGTGCTAGGAGTTTTAGTGGCTTAGTTAGTTCTCTGTGTCACCCTTTACATAGGCCTCCATATAGGCCGGTAGAAATAGAATGTCCCCTGTGGTGTAAGTGATTTCAACCCGGCACTCCACCTAAGTCAATGCCTAGCGTGTGATGCACAGCTGGAACCCTTAATTATTTATGTCTCTACGTTCTTTCATTTCTGAATGATATACCCTTATATAATGCCCCTCTCTTTGAATCCCCCGGTCACACTGAACCAGGAAGCAGGCTGTTTTGCAAAGTTAAAAGGATTTATTTTATGTATTTCACAATATATATATATCACACTATTCAATATTTATACAAGGATCACCAATGGGGTGATGTCACAACAACTCTCTTTACTCACACGGAGTAATAATAGGAAAAATAATGCAGAATAGAATGATACTTTATGTGGGTTCAATCAAAATGCAATGTGATTACTCTTACACCCTGCACACTACTCAATCCCCCCAATATGCAATATCAAGAGATGGAAGGAGAGAAAACAGGTTTCAGGAATACAGAATTCAACAACGCAGTATCACTCCCAAATTCCCCCAGCAAACTCAGGGAAAAACAGGAATGATTGCAACTTGTCAAAATGGTTTTGAATGGATGGGAAAACACTGAAAATGGATTTAATTCACTAAATTGGTTTCAATACTAGTGGGAGCCGCTTTGTATGGTATCAGACAAACACTAGCAATGATTATTGAGTAACTAGCAGATTGTAAACTTAATACTGAGGTTGGATGCAAGGAACAGCTATTTCACACATGAGAGATTTGAGCCAAAGGAAAAATGTGCAGAGACTTTTCCGTGCGCGGAAAGCGCAATTGCTGAATAACTAGAAGTAGTTGGGATGCAGTTCGTTGGAAAGCTGAGGATGTTAGCTTCAATTTAACACTTAAATTTCGTTTCTAGCATGCAAGGTGAAGAAGTTATGATGGTTTTTGTGGTGGTCGTTTTTTTAGAAAGAGTCAAAATAGCAAAATAAAGATGCGCTTTTTAAAATTACCAAACAAGATTTCTTTACACTAGGGAAGACTATGAAGATGCAAACTACACGACAGTGCCGCCACCAGCCCAGGAAATCACTGGTTGGTTTAGCCTGCCGAGACGCTCACCTTTCTTCAGAAAATATATTAGCGAAAAGATGATTTTAACACTACTATTACAAAGGACTATTAGGTAAGAGAAAGAGTTTAGGTAAGATAAAGAAATTCTAACAATGCAGTTCTGGATATAAGAGAATGGGTTTGGGTAGGATTACTTATGGATAAGATATTTGCTAGGGACAATCCTATGCTATGGATACTCACTACCACTGTTTGGAATGGACACGTCAGGGATCTGGTCAGGGAGATTTTCTGGACAGGAATTCAGCTAGCACACTGGACTGGACTCAAGGCACTCTGGTTCTGCAGTCAGCACAGCACTCTGGACACTGCACGGTGGGACTGGACTGGATCTGACGGGTTGGTTCTGGTTTGCAGATATCTGGTCACAGCTCTGCTCTACTGGGTTGGATCTCTGGATTCTTGCAAGAATTCTTAGCAAGAAAGCAGCAACAGCGCAGCCAGGCTGTTCTTTTGTTCCCCTTAGAGGTCTGGGGTAAAATCTGGGTTCTGGATTTTTAAAGGCAAAACTGAGAAGGGTTCAGCTTTGGAAATGGGCCTTTCTGATTTCAAAATTCTGGAATCTGGAGTCTGGAATCTTGGATATGGATTTCTCTTGCAAAGTGCTCCACAAGCAATCCGTTGGTGGGTGAATGTGTGTGTGTATCTAGGTCAGAGGTCGCCAAATGGTCGAGGGCGACTAGTAGCTTCTGAAAAAGAAACACTTTTTTAAGTTAAATTATTCAATGCTGTGTTTTTGCGGTTATTTTCCTTGATCAGGAGCTTGGCTGCTGTGCCACATGGAGCTGCTTGCAATTTCCCTGACAGATGTCAATATCACTTTCTGCGACTGCAGGCCGCCTGTAGTACCAGAGTTGGCCTTGTTCGCCCCCGACACTGTCTTGCTTAAGCAAGCTGCTCTTGTTTGCCAGAGATGTCATAGGGGTTGGGGCAGGATCAGGATCATTGTGACCACGCAATGAAAATATCACAGTAGCACTGCTGCTCGCCTGGACATGTTCAAAATAATATTTTAAAAATGGTGCAATTTCTTTCATGTGGTTTCTTTCCAAACTCCACACTGTCCATTTCCACTTTAAATCACTTCCATGGCACATTACCCACTTTTAGTACATTAAGCGATCCATAGACACGCTGTACAGTAGAAGCCTACCAGGGTAGCTCAGCAGGTTGACAGACCGATGCTGAGATGTTATATATTCAAAATAAAATGCTGTATCATATCATGTGTTTCAAGGCGCAACGAGGCAAGAGAGGGGGAGCCTAGATGAGACAGACAATGATCCTACTAGGCCAGGTGTCATTCAGATTGTGCAAGTGCATGGGAAGGGGGAAGGAGGAAAGTGCGGGGGCGAGGCGAAGGGGACAGTGCAGTACATGGGATAATAAATAACAATCAGTAGTGTCCGGCCAGCTGGTGGCAAGTGCAAGGGTAATGCAGACATCAGGTGTCAAGTGCTAGTGGTGGAACTGTAAGGCTACAGAACAGTCCCTAAGTGCGGGGGGTTGGCAGGAAGGCAGTGCAGCTGTGTGACTGGGGGGGCTGGGCTTGAGAGCAGGGGGGGTTGCCAGGTGACCAATGCAGGTGATCAGTGCAGTTTCAGTATCGACCAGGAAGTCAGCAGGGGAGAGGAGGAGAAAAGGCAGAAGCAAAGAGGTTTTGAGGTGCTTCCGGAACTGGAGATGATTCTCCTCAAGTTTCAGGGAGACAGGGAGGCTGTTCCAGAGGGAGGCCCCAGCCGAGGAAAGAGATCTACCACCAAATCGTTGCTCGGAGAAGCAACTGACCCTGAGGGAGTTGGAGGCGGATGAGCGAAGAGCTCGAGAAGGAAGATATTTTGGAGAGCTGAAGGTATTGAAGCCCAGGGCACAGGCCCCAGAAGGCCTTCGGACCATACAGAGGGTTTTGAACTTAATCCTCATTTCACTCCTGGAGAGATACGATCCCTGGGCTTGAGGCCAAGGGCAAGTCTCGCAGTCCTGTTCTGGATGAGTTGCAGAGGGCGGAGAGTAGAAGCAGGCAGATTTAGAAAGAGGCAGTTGCAATAGTCCAGCCTAGAGAGAACCAAAGCTCTGGAGACATTGAGCACCTGGGGGAAGGAGAGGAAAGGAAGAATGCCTCTGAGGAGGTGCAGCTGGTAATGGGACTTCTTAGAGATGTCAGAAATGTGAGGAGAGAAGGAGAGTGTTGAGTAGAAGATGACCTGAGGTTTTTAGCCTCACAGGTGGGAACAGGAGGAGGGCCAAGGGCGGCCGGCAGAGAGTGAAAGGAAAGGAGAGAGCAGGTGTTCCAATGAGGAGAATCTCGGTCTTACTGGCATTAAGGCAGAGATCATTGGCAGCACACCACTCCTGGGTGGCGGACAGGCAGTCAGGGATGAGTGAGGGAGAAGAGGTGGCTGAGGGTAGCCTGAAAATGAGCTGAGTGTCGTCCGCATAGCACTGGAATCATAGAAAAAGTGCTATAAAATATGTTTGGTCAGGGCATGGGTTGGGCTGGTTACTTGCTTATATTCAGTATGGAGGTGGGGATATTTCTGCCCCTGCAGTGAAAATCAAAGGTTGGCACCCATGAACCCACAGTTTAATTTCCTAAAAACTGCTGTCAGCACAACAGAAGCATTTATTTGTGATTAACCAGTTTGACAAGCATATAACATCTTTATAAATATAACCTGTGCTAAAACACAGAGGTGCACACATATAACAGAGTATGGGCCTCATCACGAGTTGGGCGGTATTACCACCGGCAGTATTAGCCCTACCGCCAAACCCCCCGGCGCTATTAGCGCCGGATCACAGGTTTGGCAGTAATGGAATTCCCCATTCCCCACTGAGCCCATTCGGGAATGTCCCATTCCCCATTGGGCTCAATGGGGAATTTTCGCACTCTTACCGCTGGCGGATTTCCCGCCGGCAGTAATTGCACAAATTTTCAGCGGATTTCCCCCCAGCTCAGAGCTGGGGAGAAATCTGCCGAAGCCCTGATATGGCGGACCCTTAAATCCGGCGGTAATAGCACGACTGCCGGATTTAAGGGTTACCGCCAAACTCGTGATGAGGCCCTATGTGTGGTGTCTGACAAAAAAAAAACATTTCAACCAAAACTAGTAAACGCAAGCAGCATTTTTAAATTTGGAAATTTCTTTTGTTTTTTTTTATGGAAGTGTGAAATGCGCATTTGGAAAACAATAGTGTGCCTAGCATGTAGAAAGCCTGCATAAAACGCAAAGGAAGGGCACATAAATTACAGGATATTTGTGTGGTAGTCCAACAAATCTGTCTTTTTGAGACAGCTACTAATAAATAATAATGCAACAAAGAGGTTTTGAAGTTCTTAATATAATCGTGAATGCATATGTTGTTCCATCTGTTTATAGAGAGGAAGTAATTGGGCCCAAAAAATATTGGTGAAAATTCAGAGGTTTATAAATATCCACACCCGGATATCGCCCACTAGTAGCTCTCCACTGTTGGCCTCCACTACAAGTAGCTCTAGCTAACGTAAAGGTTGGAGACCCCTGCTCTAGGTCCTAAGCTATCTCTATTTATGTATTTCCTAAAGGGGTGGGTATGCTGAATTCTGCTAGGCACACCCCTAGGTATTCTATTGGCTAGGGTCTTTCCTCTCCCCTGATTTGAGAAGAAAACAGGTTGTCATGATGACACT
Organism: Ambystoma mexicanum; assembly: GCF_040938575.1. Taxonomy (NCBI): domain Eukaryota; kingdom Metazoa; phylum Chordata; class Amphibia; order Caudata; family Ambystomatidae; genus Ambystoma; species Ambystoma mexicanum. Next base: position 532,688,405 of record NC_090926.1, read on the forward strand.
GTATTTTATGATCAAGGGAGAACCTCCCCTTTGTTTCTGCACTGAAAATCTATTTTTCATACAAGACATATTTACAATTTTACAAACTGGCTAGCAATAGTATATTAATATCACAGATTTGGTGGAGCAGGTATTCATCCCAGCCCCGTCTCCGTGAGAGCTTGGGTTCAGATTTGGCCATTTTTCGCACTTTTGGCCTGTTACCCAATGTCAGATTTGTCCACATTTTTACACATATGTGCGCATGATATCTGGGCATAATCATGTGAAGTTTCATGTTTCTGGCATCAACACAATTGCTACAAAACCACACATTCTGTAGTCATCTCCTTGAACATAGCACAGTTCTGAGTAGTTTTAAAACGTGACCAGAATTTTCATATTAACTATAAGGTATTTTACAATTTTGCACAGTCCTCTGTCAGTCCTTTTCAAAAATATACTTTCTTGTGCTTTAGGAATACACATAACTGTCTGTCTCGGCCCCAAAGTTTTGGTGGGTCAAGAGCAATCCCCGCCGCTTTCCTCTGCAGGAGTTTCTGTTGACACTCGCAACTGCATATTCTTTTCAGCAAAGGGAGTCCTTTGTCTCTCCCAGGGGCAGCAGAGCAAAATCCCCTCCCCTCTTCATTAACACCTGACTGGAAGTTCCTGGCCTGTGATGAGAAGCAAGAGACATGCCTTTTCTTGGAGCAAACGGTGGAATTTGTTTTGAAGTTCTTTGGCTAGTATCAGTTTACTTTAAAACCCAACTTGTTTAAATTTGTCTTTGATAAAATAAACTTACATTTTCACAACAGGTAACACATCTCTAATTCCAGTCTTTTTAAAACATAGAGATTAAATCGTTGCAACCTATATTGTTTTTGATAGCAAGTCACTTAATATCAACCATGTGATTTTAACTGCACAAGTTAAGCTTCCAATGTAATTAACTGACAGCTTTCATACAGACGGCCGACGGTCCTGCGCCCATATTTTACAGATTTTCACAGATAAGCACACTTGTTAATGTGGATATTCTTATGATGGATTGAGCTTTTCCTGACATTCTGTGCTTATGTGGATTCTTTAAAGAAAGTGACGGGTAACGCCCAGCAAGGATGTTGGATCTTTTCTGATGTTTGGGAACCATTATTTTGTGATTTCAGCAGCCAAGGAAAAACGGATTTCAGAGCACTTCTGGGTTTCCTTGCAATGAAGCACTGCCTTTCATGTAGTTTCCATTTTCCCTCTGTGGGCACTTCAATGACAGGTTTTAGTAGTGTGGTCTCCTGTTCCACCACTGACACAGGCAAAGTAGATTGGCAGCCAACTTTTCTGGTTTCACTGCGCAATTTTCAGAGGTTTTAGCGTGCATAGGGCTTTTTGCAGCCATTTCGCTGGTTCTGGTGCCACCAGCATACAGTGATGTCGCAGGGCAGAGTCTAGTGGGTCAATGCATCCCACAGTAGACAGGACTGCAATGAGTCACTATTCGATATGTTTATAAGGTGGTCAACATCCAGCCAGCACTTATTCCAGGCTCTGCTGGTTCCCGTGCTGACATTTGGTTACTAGATTTTGTGCCATTAGCATTGTTTTGTTCGGCCCCTCTTTGTTAGTCTGGGCGTAATCACTGCGCTCGTTACCACCGCTGAGGGACTCATGTAATAAGAAAGTGAATGCCTCTTTGTCCTTTTCCTGGCCTGCTTGTTACTTGGCAAGAGGGAGTAGCAGTGTTCGTGGTTGACAGCAATAAAGAGGGAGGGCACGACTCTCCTTCCCGCACAAATCACGGGTCCCTTTGCAATGCCGTGGTCACACTTGTTGGTTAGATATGGCTAAATTAAGGTGCTCCTGCCAGTTCCATTCAGTTATTCCGTCCCCCTGTGATGTAAAGGGGAGATTCTCACTTTGCTCTTGCGTTAGTCCCCCTGTCTCGCTATGGTACAACCGGGGAATATCTGTTATCTCCAGGCTTTGCTGTTTTCTCTCTCGTCCACGGCCTAGCTACAGCAGCATACCCACCTTGCTCAATGGTGACTCTGCCCACCCGGGCTCACCTTTGCCGTCACTTGTCTGGGAACACAGGCTTTCGTTGACCCAGTCGTTCAGCTGGACAGGTATCTCACGTTCCTCTGGGTAGATCTCCTTCGGGGGTATCCGCTGCTGCTGTCCGTGTATCAGACCGGGCGATGTTTCCCCGCAGCTCAGTAAGAACAGCTCTGCAGGCTTGTTATATTATTCCATGATCGCTGCCATCTCTCCAGGCCAGCTTCATTGAATGGCACTTGTGCACAGCATATCTCACAAACAGGGCACTCCCGGGCTCAATAAGTCCCACACACCGACTGATGAGGGTCTTGTACGATCAATCTTCTGTTTTCGTAGCAACTCTGCAACTTTTCAATCAACTCTTTTGTCGGATCAGCAGGACCATATCTCAGACACGTCCACTTCACATGGCAGTTAGCCAAGACCCCTCCTACCACCCAATGCGTTATCCCAAATATTGATATTCCTATTGCACAGTTTTATATGCCAAATGTTGTTACTCCTATAGCCCAATGCGCTATGCCAAATGCTATTACTCCTATAGCCCAGTGCGCTATCTATTTATTTATTTATTTATTTATTTATTTATTTATTTATTTATATAGCGCGCAAACAGTCCAGGGGCATTGAGGTGCTGTTACGTACAAGAGTTTAGTTACAAGGGCACAGGAATAGTAACATTCAATGGCAGATTCTGAGTACTACTACAAGGCATAATACTGGTATTAAGACTGGTACAATTGGTCATAACATTCCTGCATATGCAATGGGTGAAATGTGAGGTATTCAAACTAGTGCGACGCACCTTATGTAAAGAGGGTGGTTTTTATGGCTTTGTGGAAGGTGCTGAGGGAGGCCTCACCTCGGAGAGCATTGTTACTCCTACCGCCCAGTATGCTATGCAAAATGTTGAAATTCCTACCGCCCAATGTGCTATGCAAAATGTTCATATTCCTATATCCCAATGTAGGCCAAATGCCACTGTCTAACCTACAACCACAGCCCAAGCCTTTGTACACTCCACCACACCCGAACACATGCAATAGAGTCCCACTATGCTGCCCCTAAACTATGCCCTCATCAATGCCTGCTCCATTCCAGCCCATGCCCTGGATATCAATGACCTGATAACCTCCCACAACCTGGATGCCTTAGCCATCTCAGAAACCTGGCTTCAGGAAGCCTCTGGCCCTGCATTATCACTAGCCCTCCCCATTGGCTACACTATCTATCAACAGGACCACCCCAATGCCAGAGGTGGAGGGGTAGCACTCATAGCCAAGGAGTCCCTTCCCTTCCGAAAAATCAACTCCAACCTAGGAGGTAATGAGGACATTCTATCTCTCAAGTTAGCCATATCTCCCACCTGCGCCATCACACACATCATCTACCACCCCCTGCCCCCCCTATCCAGCTTCCAGGAAAACCTCCTCCATCTCCTCGATGACAATCTTAAGAACTCCTACAAAATCATCCTATTAGGCGACCTGAACCTAGGCCTCAATGACCCGGAAGACTAGCAAGCCAAGACCCTTGCCGAAGCTCTAGACACCCTAGATTTCACACATCACATCACCAGCCCCACGCCTAACAAAGACTACACTCTGGACTGGGTATTGGACCTTAATTGTCAGTCGTCCATCACATCCAATTCCCCAAGCCCATGGTCAGACCACCATACCATCCACTTCTCCATCCCTCATCCAAGAAACACAAGCACGCTACCACCTCACTGCCACCAGCACTTGCACGTAGCTCAAGAAAGCTGACAAAGGACAATCTCAGTCCCCTCCTAGACATTGCGGAGTTCAAACCGCCATTTTCCAAGGATCCCAACACACTCACAGTCCTATAAAACACCATGCTGAAGCAGGCTGTCGATAACACTGCCCCACTAATAGCAAGGAAAGCAAAACACATTAGACATGCCAACTCTTGGTACACCCCTGAGCTACTCAAACAACAAAATAAAAAGTGGGCAGCCCAGTCTGCTTGGCTAAAAGGGAATTCGCCAAAGCTTCCAAAGTCTACAAACAGGCAATCATGTCAGCCAAATCCACTTACTTTAATACTAGGATCACAAATGCCAAATCAGACGTCAGGGAATGTTCACTATCTTCAGGAAACATGAGACACCAGTTCCTGCCCCTCAATCTATCATCAAAGGCAAAACATGATGTACCAACATTCAAACCGCCATGACTACAACTGTGCACACCTGACTCTAATTGACTATCCCCTACAGGTTATCGGAAAGGAAGAGCAGAGAAGGAAAAGGTACATTGTACCTTTAAGAACTCACTTACTCAGGACTGAAGGACAGGCATGTCCTGTTAATTGGAGTATTGGAGGTTAGGCAAAGCTAGCCCTGACCACACAACTGCAGCACATTGATACAACACAGGGCTGTAAAAGGAGACTGCTGAGAGAGTAGACGGAGAAGCAGTTGGTAGAGCAGAAGGAAGGCTGCGTGACTGAGTCCAGCAGGGGATCACTTCTCAGTCCAAAGCCAGGTTCTGCCAGAAGCAGTGAGCAAGCTGGGGATGCCATCTGGACCAGAGAAGCCAAGGAGCAGAGGGGGCAGGAGCTAAAGGCTGGAAGAGAATGGCATGTGGATATGCTAGCCTGGTGTCTGTGAGGGGCTGCAGCGTGGCAAGGGGGATGTGTCTCCAAGGAGCCGGAATGAGGCTGCCTGCATCCTGCTGGTAGCGTATACTGAAATGCTCATTCCCTTGGGACCTGTGCCGGCCTCAAGGATGTCTGATGGGGCAGGTGGTGAGACCCTGACCTCAACCTTGTGAACCCTGAAGGGACCTCCTGTCAATGCAACGCTGCCCGATAAGTTTGTGAAAGTCAATGAGAGAGAAACTCAGGCTAGTGCGTGTGACTGCAGCAGAGTGGGAGAAAGGCACAAACTGTAAAGTGGCACAGAATGAAAAGCAAGCAACAGATTGCAAACACACAACACTTTGCAGGCATCTTCTTTGTCCCAGTACTAAAGTGGTGAAATGGCATAGTGTTCATTACTCTCAGCTGCCTCTTCTCTGTCTCAGTATTGTCAATTGTCACATGAAGGGAAATGAAGGGAGCTGACTTACAATAATCCATAAAGGTCAAGGAAAGGTTAGGTTGGTCATCAATAGGGAAAGGGGGATACCATGACTCGCCTGGGTAAACCCTGCTCCCAATCCCCAGGAACTCTCCACCGAGGTGATCCTCCCTTGCTTCTCCACCTCCGGGTTGGGATCCAAGAGTGATGGCCTTTCCTTGGCCTCCAGAGAAGAGAATGCAGAGGGTTTAGGAGTGAGGATACCCTCAGGTTTCTCACACTACTCATTTAAGTGCTTTATAGCAGTATCATACAAAACCAACTGCGCCAGGAGGACAATAAAAAATGGTGAAATGCATCCTACCTTGTGACTAGAAATCTCGGAGTAAGGGTTACAATTCTTTTTGCAGCCTTGAATAGCTATTTTAAAAGTTTTCATAGAGTTTATTAACAGTTTCTTCTCAACATTGGGATTATAAAAATCATTACGTATTATTGACGGGCACTGTCTGTGAATATACTTGTATCGTGATGTGCCTTTACCAAACAGATACTGCTTTTGACAAACTTTGGTAGCAGCCCCACAAAATGATCACGTTAAGCCTGATGATGCAATCCATATCCACAGCATTTGTCTACTCATTTAAGTGCTTTACAGCGGTATCAAATAAAATCAACTGTGTCAGGAGGCTAATAATACATTGTAAAATGCATCCTAACCCGTGACTAGAGATCTATAAGTAAGGGTTAAAATTTGCAGCCACAAAAAGAAATGTATTCCTTACTCTGAGATCGCTAGTCACAGGGTAGGATGCATTTCACAGTAGGCTGTATTTAAACCTTACTCTGTATGTAAAATTAAAGTGCAGCAGGAACATGCCCTATCGTGTCTGTATTGTATGTATGTTGTGAGGTTGCTGGCACATTGAAAATTAAGACACATGAACCTTATAACCATCAAACTGGTGTTCAGTTGAACCGTGGGGTCATTTCATAAGTATGCGATCAAAAGTAAATCCCCATTTGCATATTTATATTGTGGAATCGCGAGTGGCTTCTCAAGGTTTACTGGGTACAGCGCTGCTAAACTAGGGCATTAGATCTCTTTGGGTTAGCGCACCTGTCACTGGCATATACCTATGTATAGCACCAGCTCCACAAATTAAATGCTATCAGGCAGAAATTGTTTTTATAGTGAAATCTTGATATGATCATTTATTTTTGCCATTATTTTATATAGCCACCATGCATCTAAATGTCACTCCTGGTTACTTTGGTGAAATAAGTTTCAAAACAATCCATCATGTTTTGCTGTTGTGTTAATAGCGAGCAAGTCCCTATTAGTTTTAGAATCCTGTGCAATCATTGACACCCGATGCCCAGAGTTTGACATGAAACACAAACATATGTAAACATCAGAAACATGTCTTCCCACAGCTTAGTAGTAGCTAGATGTGGTTAACCCACCCCATGAACCTGCAAAATGCTTCACACTTAAATTGGGGACTAATAGCACTATCTATAGCATTCCATGATTGAGCCTTGACAGCGGTGCTGTGCCAAATGTATACCCCCTTGTGACAACAAAGCAGCAAAATCTGTGGTAGTTCTTTGGGCCTGCATCCATAAATCAAGACATTCTCAAGACAGTGATTACCAAGGCGCATTGTGGAATCAGAAAAGCCACATATGCCTATTGCAAAATCTAAAGAACAACTCCAATGTGTTAGGACACCCAATCCATCAGTCCTTGCTGATCCGACAAAATATGCAAGCCCATCCTCTGGCCCTCAAAACATCTGGGATTTGTTGAACCAGATGCCCTAATCTCCAGACGGGGTGTATTACGTTAAATGCATCAATCACCATAAATCCAATGGCTGTCGGTTGTCGGTTGCCACAATCCACATCCAGAGACTCTGCTGGCTGTGCCATCCATCTGTTGCAGTACATGCTATAATTAAAAATACAAGAATAAATATCGATTCAGAATAGAACATCTTTTACACAAGCATCAGCGCTTACAATATTCACCAACAATATTACAACTGTAGCAGTCCACCACATGTTGCAATGTCAGTGTAAACATATTAAATCCAAAGTAAAAACCAAGCACAGAACATGAAAGAAATTGAAATTTCAATCCATTTAAATTCAAGAATCATGGCTATCGCACTTCGCCACATACATAAACCGTGACGGGCCCAGCCAGCCCAAATATAAATTCATATTGTCAGCATTGTCAATATTCTATAAAACACAGCGAAAGATACAAACTGTAATTTCAATGATTAGCACCCAATATTTTTAATACAGTTACCTTTAAAAATTCTGCAATGCCTGCAGTTCGTACAAAATAGATTGTAGCGCTAGTGTTTCTACTTCTTCTGTGATCTTTAACAAGGTTAGCTCAAACCTTGCATTGTCAGCATTGTCAATATTGTGGAAAGGAAAATGATAAAGTTAAAAACTATAATTTAAAATGCTACCACCCAATATCACACATTTAACTCAGAATTAAAGCACACATTGCAGCTTGCACATATAAATACCGAGTCCTAGCACTCTGTGCTTTTCTATAAAGATTGCCACTGGATGGAATGTCTGCCGGTGCTAAACTCCAAAATATGGCACTCTCTTGCGTGGTGTTTGACGGGAGGAAACTGACTCCTCATGAATTGGTGTCCACGGGGTCCAACAGACCTCTGCGCACTGTGCGCTCGCTGCGAGAGGAAAACACCTTCCCGCGCCAGCGCCCGCGAGGTCCTAGAGGTCTGCACGGGCCGTGCGCTGACGAGAGGATAAGGAGGTGGGACGGCTGCCTAACACGGGTGCGTTCACCCACGGCTCCGGCCCCGCCTTCGGTCGGCGAAGGTAAGCGAATACGCGAATGAAATCTCGTTAACTTTACTACTTTTTAATTTTTTTTATTTTTCTTTTTTATGTACTACGCGCGCTAATAAGTATGATAACTGCGCTTCGCTAAAGACATTAAGATAAAGAAATCATGATAATTCTTCACACGCATAGTTATGAAATGGTACTTATCTTACATGGCAGCAACAAAGAAAGAGGAGGATTGTCTCATGGAAGGGGGTCATACAGCAGAGGACAGAGCTTGATTGGACAAGGGGCGGTTTCAGTCTGGACTACAAGAAAGCAGGGAAGCATGGGAGTTAGTAGTCCAAAGACATTTTTTTGTGGGGAAGAGCATATAAACTATCAACCCTTTTGGTTCAAGAAAAGGGACATGAACAAAATGTTGATAAGTTTGTAAAAAAAAATGTGTTTCAATTTGAAAGTGCTGATTGGCAGTAATAAAGGAAGAAAGCATAATGCTCGCCTCCTTGCCTTTAATAGAATCAAGACTGTCCAGCGCTCTCAGCATGGGCAATCTTCACTGTAAGCACTGTCAATATTCTATGAAACACAGAAAAAGTTAAAAACAGTCATTTAAATTGCTAGCACACCCAATCACTCATCTAGCTCTGAATTAACAAAACACATATTTCAGCTTGCACATGTAAAAATTGAGTCCTAACACTCTAACCCTTTCCTAGTAGACAGAGGTATTTGCTTGCACAAAACAAAATAATGTCAACTGTAGCATTTGTCCGCGCCCTAAGTCTAAATTGCAAATATAGCTTTTATATTTTTGTGCTGGTTGATACTTCAAAACAGGCTAAAACTGCTCACATCCTCTAGGGTTTGAAACACCCTCATAAAATTGCTTGAAACATAGTGCCACTCATTTAAACATTAAAAGAGCCTTGTGACTAAATATTACCGAAAACATTCTTAATAATCTGCACAACATTTTAACACTGAAATTTTAAGCCCTGTTAATACAGAGTTCAACCCTAATAACATATTTAGAGGGCTAAATACAGTATCACAGAATTCTACAAATACTTTTTTAAACTGCAAATTTGGCATTAAATGCCTGCAGTTGTTTAATTTAAAAGTAAATACAATGCACCTTTTTTTACTTTCTCCGAATAACCTGCCTAAAAGAGACTAAAAGCCTTCGAGGGAGGGACCACTGGCCCAGGCTCTCAGATAACAGGCTACCATGCTTAGCTGCTGGCAGTTCAAACCAATTATCCACACTGCAGGGGATCTCCCGAAACTCCAAAGCGATATGTCTGCGGGCTGACTTCCAAACTCTGCTTTTTAAACAGAAAAGCCTACAATCACTCGCATGCTGTTTCCTTATCAGAACCTCGCAGTTTGCTGTATTTTTTAAAAAGTGTGGCTCATGCCTATGTACAATCCCTTATCCACAAACATAAATATATTTGTGCTAACTTTGTAAAAATAGACCTTTATAACAAAACTAAAATTACATAGCCACCATCTTACCAGTCATAGATAACAATATTGTGTATTGCAGGACCCCTCCCCATATGACCCATTCAGCTCATCCAGCTCATCAGGCCTTATTCTGCCTGTCATCTGTCTTTTCTGCTGCACTAGGTGAAAATGTAAAAGTCTTGAGTTTGGCAGATAAAATACCCTCCCCACAGCGGTCCTGTTAAACAACTGAGCAGCATTGTCATTTCTCTGCATGCCCCTGCAGCCCTTTTAAACAGCATTCATTCTAAGAGAACTGGGCTGTGTGCACATACTGTCCAGATCAGCAGACTTTTATGTAATGCTAGTGGAGACAGTTTGTGCCTCCGCACAAGTAAATGTGGCAGTATCGGTGTTACCACCACATTTAAGGGTTTGCCCAATCCCAACTCTGACGTGTTTACCTCCAGCGCAGAGCTGGTGGTAAACATGCTGTAAAAATGCCCATTTTTGGTGCAATTATCGGCGGCGGTATTACCACATGGTAATTGCACCGAAAATTCCTCATGGACCTAATGGGGAATGAGGACTAATGGTTAGCGCCCAACCCGTGATCTGGCGGTAATACCGCTGGACAGGTGGGCGCTAACACAAATAAAGTCTGCCAGTATTCCAGCCGCGATACCGCCCAACTCGTGATCAATCCCTTTGTGCTCTGTCACTTATATTTTGCCATAGCAATACTTGAGGAAACTTTAGTTATAAACAAACCGCCTTCATTATTTAAAAGAAACATGCATTGTCAAACAAAATAGTTTGACTTTTGTACAGACTCTGTTCCACATCAATTGCATTCTGTCATTTGTATTTCGGGCTGACAGCCTCTATTTAGAGTCTATATAAAATCTACACCTGTGTTACTAGGTGATTAAACCTAATTCAACTCTAGAGGGTTATTTTTAGAACCCATTAATCGTCTGGAATGCTACGACCTCATCCATACTATATATAGACTTTATGTCTAGTTCATATAATACTGATATACATTTTATATCAAAATTGATATTAAAAAATGATGATATCCCAAAAATGTTTGGGCCAACTTTATATAAAAACTGTTGTATTCATTTTATATAAAAAATAGAAATGTGTATATCGAAAATTAGTTTGCACTTTAATTTGTATATACATTTTATATTAAAAATATTAAATTTTAACATACCGTTTTATATAAGAAATATTATTTTTATATACGTTTACATAAAAAAGTATCAAAAAATGTTTATATAATGTTCTGCCTCCTATCATATTAAAGGCCAAACCCCTCTTCGACGTCATCGCTGCATCACGACAAAAAACCCTAGTTCGCAGTCCCTGCCTTCAGAGCTCACTAAGCCCTCCATAGTTGACCAAGCAACACCACAACACACTGCTGCCGTGTTTACATCATTTTTATATATAATTTATATTCACTTTATATCAAAACTGATATAAATTACACACTTGATATCAAATATGCATTGTATAGCAAATCAATATCAAAACATTTTGATATCTTTTTTATATACAATTTATATTAAATTGATATCAAAACTGTATCAAAAGGTGGCAGGACTGAAGACACAAAGGGGGCATGCCCATCTTCCAAAATGTTACATCACGAAAAAAGGGGCCCAATTAACTACTCACATCCTATATAAAAATTAAACAAAAATGCAAGGGCATTCCCTTGTATTCACCTTCATCTGTTCAGAGTACGCGCGGGAGAAAGTGTAATGCATAGAAGGGTCATTTCTGAACCTTTTTTGTACTGTGTGCAGCTGAGCCACTGCTGCCTCATACATTTCTAGTCCTTTGTAAGGGAAACAAATGTATGTTCCTGTAGTTTAACACAACAAGCCCATTAATGCACATCATGCTGAATTGTGCTCCCAGCCCCCAAGTGGATGTTGGGAGACAATGAGTGCATTTGTGTTGGGACAGCGACCCCAAAACTTCTTCCTGGTCCTTCCGGAAATGTGCAGTTTAACTTAGTAAAATAGGAGGCCTTTAGGGGTCGCAAAATTCAGCACATCACAAAAGCGCTTACGATACACGTTTCAGATTATTTGTGAAACAATCCCTTTCTCTCCCAGACTTGACATGAAAATCAGAATCTGAAAGGTAATTTCACATTAAATGTGATTGTCGTGCAAATAAAGATGTCAAAGTTGTTTGACATCCAAATCTTGCCTTTGCAGCTGCCACTGTTACCACCAACACCCTCCTATAACCCCTTGGGTTAGTCCATATAATGAAAGGCAAAGACAAGGGATTCCAAGTGCACAAAGTTCTATATCTACCAGTAAAAAAATTGAAAACAGACAGATGTACTATTTTGTAGAAAAAAAATCTCTCCGTAAGTTAAAGGATAGTTCCGGGACTTTTTTTATTGTCCCTACGGTTCGGCCATGTGTTTTTAAGCATAACTCGGTAGATCGTAGAAAACTTTCCTATGGACCTTACCCGACTTTTCGTCCATTAACGCGCTCGAAATCAGCCGCCATTTTCTGATAATCCTATCATTTCCCCCCATCGCCCTGGCTCACCTGCTTTTGCGGCACTAAATCAAATCCCCCGCCCCTGAGCCTGACATCAGCAGACGCGTACCGCCCATTTCCCAAAGCCAAAGCACGTTTCGTGTCAACAATCGCTGCACCTCAGCTAATGAAGTGTCGCCATGGAAATGGCAGGATGCCTCTTTCCTCAATAAGTATAAACACACCGTTTCACAACACACAGCAGCAGATTTTCGATTCCATTACTCTCTCTGTGTTACTTTGAGTATTCTGTGACTCGTTTCTGTGCTCTGGTCAGCTACCTTCGCCGCTTCTAGGCCTTGTGAACACCTGTACCATCTCTGTAAATTATTTTACTTTCTTTACCACACAATGGCTACAATAATGCCGTATATGTACGAGCCCGAGTACACCGAGCAAGAACTACTGGAAAGGCAAGCACGCGAAAACGATGGGGATTCGGACGGCAGTTGGGAGGACCAGTCAACGGACGCCGTCCATGCGACATGAAGAGCCTGGACCATGTCGCATGGACGGCGTCTCCACCTGGTGCACGTGCCATCGGTGTGAGCTAATGCCAACTGAGGAGGAGAACTGCTGCTGCCGTGAAAATTCCGGGTGCTTGGCCTACATTTCGGAAGGCGAGCCAAGTCCGCAATGCATCACCGAGCTGCCAGAGTTCAGGGAAGCCTGCCTCTCACGGACCGTGTTGAGGATGATGATGGTGCTTATGCACGAACTTCGCGGCACTGTTCGTCTGCGTAATCCGAGTAACGAGTAAGTATACTCTGGTTTTGATGTCAGTGATGCCACTACTATGTCATGGTCGTCTCCCACATATAAAATGACATCTACATATCATTCGAATGCATGTAAATTGGTTCCATATTGTGCATTTTCTAGATAGAATTTTTTTCAAAGCAGAATGACATTTTTTACCTGAATCGACAGTGATAAGAAAGTTTTGTCATTTTAATACAGTTTGCATCTTTTGTTTTCACAGGTGGTACAGGCTGGTGGCCTATCGTTGCTTCACTTGGTGGCTTCACGGGAGGCTCAGACACCGCGTTCGGAGAGTAATACCTGCCTGTGCGGTACTTGCCATTAGACAACATTTCCCCAGCGACAGTGGACAATACCGCGGATTTTCCCTGGATGTGCTGCAACCGGAACTTTACAATGTGTAATGTTTATTATTTATGTTCAATTGAAATTAAGATCTAAAATAAAACCCAACATATATTTTAACAATGGTTGCTTTGATTTTTTAAATGAATCTAGTGTGTCTCCATTGAATAGTCTTCCTGTGCCTTGTCTTGTCACACCACATGTCTCCGGCCAGCATCCTCCCTCACGCTGGCCGCCCACCTTCAATCCACATAACCGTTGAACCCATATGCAGCAGACATACATATGTTATTTTGCGGGTTGGCATCAAGCCTCCCGGCCTTGCCTCCTCCCCCAAAAATACTTACCACACCACTTTGTTCAAGCGTTGGCAATAAAAGGAAGGCCGTTGGATTTTATTGATACAAAACATGGTTATAGGTAAATAATCAATATGGTTGATCATAATAAATCATCATTTTGGGCACCGGGTACAGAGATGACCCCCTCTGGCCCGTGCCGCCTTGCCACCACAGGACAACCTGCTGCTGACTACCTGCCTAGGCATCCAGGGTCTCCAGGGTGAACTGCACCCATATATTCTCCTGGGAGGGTGAGGTATTTATAAACTCACCCCCCTGCCTTCCATGTACTAGATCCTGCAGCCTTCCTCTTACTTGGTGAGGCCCTGCGGCAAACGAGTCTTGTCTGCACGACCACCGCCCTAATCCACCCCCCCCGCCCTATCAAAGGCAGTTCGCACCGGGGTACTTGTGCTGCCAAGTGGAGCTGTCAGGGAGCGATAAAGGCCAAGAGGTGCCAAAGACCATGTACACTTCAAAGTGGTCTATAGAGCATGGGTTTTTGTTCCCATGTCTACCTCCAGACCCCGTGTCTCCTGCCAAGCATTCCCCCTCACGCTGGACAGCCCCCTGCAATCCACATAAGTGTGTCTCCATTCACGAGTCTTCCTGTGTCTTGTCTGCACGACCACCGCCCCAATCCACCCCCCCCCGCCCTATCAAAGGCAGTTTGCACCGGGGTACTTGTGCTTTCAAGTGGAGCTGTCAGGGAGCGATAAAGGCCAAGAGGTGCCAAAGACCATGTACACTTCAAAGTGGTCTATAGAGCATGGGTTGTTGTTCCCATGTCTACCTCCAGACCCCGTGTCTCCTGCCAAGCATCCCCCTTCACGCTGGACGGCCCCCTGCAAACCGCATAATGCCACGACATATACACGTCATTCATTCACAAACACACCCCTGTTTTGAATTCTTTATAACCCACTTCATATTTCTAATGAGAACTTCTTTGCGCTTTGCTAGTCAACCCGTGAAGGTGCTGGTTATCTGCTCTTCGTCTCTGTGAACTTCCGTGACCACTTCGAGGAAACTCGTCAGTTTGCAACCTGTGAACTGCTCCCTGTTCTACGACAAGAAACTACTCTGATCCCTGCATCTACCTGTTTGTTCGTCAAGGTAAGGCCATGTACCATAATCATTTTGCGTCCAATTTCTTTTCGTTCAAGACAGTACATGCAAGGAACTAGTCACATGTTCTGAGTTTAGTCAAATTATCTTTCTATTTTTTTAAAGTTATTCAAATAATTATCGACATGTGACTAACGTGTATAGTTCCAAGAACCAAAACGAACCTTGCATTGAACCTTTTATGTGTCATTTAATTTTTTAACACATTGGTATTCATAGAGAATTGTTGATCTTTACTTTTCAGAACTTTCCACAATGCCTGCCTGTTCCATTGGTGGTTGCCCTTCGAAGACCCATAATAAATCTGAAGGTACTATAATGCATGTTTTCCCTAAGACAATAGATCAGATAAGAGAATGGGTCCGATTTTGCGGATATCCACCGTCTGAGCTTGAAAGTAGAGTCCTAGAAGTCTTTGCGGACAAGAGGGGTGATCGATACCGCATCTGCAGCAGGCACTTTAGCTCAGACATGTAGTCCACATCATTGCTAATAAAGAAGAACACACCGCGAGCGAGGCGAAAATTGCTCTCAACCGCTATTCCCACTCTATTCGTCCACATCCCTCCACTGGTGAGTCAAGTTTACGTATTTATCTCTCGGCCTTGCGGTAGTGTGTAGCATTAGCTAACAATAATTTCCCCATTTATGTATCCACTCAATATGAAGGCGGAAGATTCTCCATCCGTGTCGTTATTGCAGTCATCAGCCACTTCAAGCGCCTATCGGGTAATCTTACTTAGCTATTCTGCCACTGACTTGTTTTAGGCATGTAAATCAATAGTTTTAATTTATTGTGTAATTATTTTACCTAATGGTACACCCTTGTACTCGTCCTCTAGTCTTTGTTTTCAGTTATAATTATTGTTATCCAAAATAATGCAAGTACTGTCTTTCAGGGAGATGCTGAGGAGTCCAACGCATTGACGACAACCGTTGATGTCACTCAGATGCTCGAGGTACGTTTCCAGACAGTTCCATCGATGGAGATCATCAGATCTTGCATTCTTGTAGCGTGATTGTTACACACAATGTTTCTTTCGTTTTTAGCCATTGATATGTCCTTCTGTCGTCGCCCTCCTATGTGTCTTCTTTTTTCAATATTGTGTTCATTACTAATGAAAGTCCTATGTTTCAGGGAGTCGATGGAGCACTAGTCCAAGAAGAAGGGGGAGCATGCAGTTACGGGTCGGCGCAACAGCTTGCAGAAGTGTGCACCGCAGTTACATCGTCCCTTGATGTTCTTATGCATTTCGAGGTATGGATACTGACAGTTCGATCAAGCGAAATCATATGACGTGATTACATCCGCTATACTTCCTTCTTTATTAACGCAAGTACTATGTTTCAGGGAGATGACGGAGCTTCTTCTACAAGAACATCACCCCTAGTAGTTGATGCAGATCTCTGGGTGGTGACACTTCCAACGATCGAGCAAATCGAATCATATTTACATATCCATTATTTATTTTAGACAACTGATCATTTGTGCAGGTCTATTTAGATGAGCCGTTGACGCCTGCACAAAGTTTATGTTCTTTTTAACAAAATAGAAAACCATACTAATGCAATTACTGTGTTTCAGGGAGTTACTGAAGCATCATCTTCAATAATATCATCAATGGAAGTCTATGAGGAGCCCGAGGTATGGATCTTGACAGTTCCATCTAACTAGATCAACAATGCGTGAATAATTGTCGTTTGAATGTTCTACACAAAGCGTTCATTCGTGTTTGCTATTGAGATGTACGTGGGTATTGGTCCCCAAGTACATTTTGTGTTTTCGATATTATTATACATACTAATGAAAGTTCTATGTTTCAGGGAGTCGATGGAGCGTCAGTGCGTGATGGATGTGCTTATCATGAAAATATAGTCGTTGCAGCGCAAGAGGAAGTGGAGACATGCACACACGAGTCGGAGCAACAGCGTCCTGATGTTGAAGTTCGAGGCAAGAAAGTTTCAAAGAAAAGAAAGCAAAAGAAGGTTAGTGTCCTGGTCACTATATTATGTTGTTTTTCACTGTTAATAGTTCAATACTGTAAGTTGTGTTTAAACTGAACATCCCTTTTCCAATCTGTCCTCTAGTTGAGAGTGGGTGTACGAACTAGATCTACACAGTGAAGCGAACGAGAGATGTTGCTTGTCAAACCTTTTGGCAGGGACTTGAGACTGGAGATGCATCGTGCCAATGGGAAGAATATGAAGTGATTGACAACGGAGCTATACCACATCCAGCCATTGATAGTGAATGTCCTCCTGGTAGTTCGGATGCAGTCGGAGATCAATTCACAGAATCCACACCCGCAAAAACTAAGACCGCGAGAAAGTTGAAGAAATTGTTTTATTCACCCATCGCCGGAGAAGGAACAGATGTTGCAATGAAGAGAATGAAGTGGACGACAATGAAACACCATCAATATCACTGAACATAGCGGAAGACGATATCAGAGATTCTACCTTTCAAGTGAGTGACATGTCCTCAACGTTACAGGCCGAACCAGCTGGGATGCAGAGTGACAGTATAAGGAAAGGGGCCAAATTCATTGTATTCGATAGTTGTTTGATTGATATTATTATTCGGATGAAATGTGGGCACTCGGTTGGTGGGGAAGTATGTGGGGAGCCATTGATTAATGTGACTCGTGCAATTCGAGGCACTAACCTTAAAATACATGCCACCTGTACAAAATATCATCCTTTCTCATGGTCTGCACAACCCATGCTGGGGCAACTGCCAGCAGGCAATCTACTTTGTGCAGCGGCTGCACTTTTTAGTGGTTCAAGTTTTAAAAAGTTAGAGTCTTTCTTTCAGTTTGTGGGAATCCATTTCATTGCGAAAACTCAGTTCTACAAATACCAAACCGATTATCTATTTCCAGCCATTAGCGAAGCTTGGAGAATGGAAAAAATTTCTATTGATAGTACATTCGCGGGCAAACGGTTCAGGCTAGCCGGTGATGGACAGTGCGACAGCCCAGGATTTTCAGCCAAGTACTGCACCTACCACTTTCAGGACATGGAAAGTAAGAAAATTGTGAGTTCGGTGGTCGTGCAGGTGTCACAAAGTACATCCTCAGTGGCCATGGAGAAAGTTGGCTTTGTAGCATCATTGCAAGAACTACAATCGCGGGGAATGGTGATCGACCTGATAGCCACGGACAGACACGTTTCAATTGCCAAGACAATGAGAGAAGAGTACAAAAATATAAATCACCAATTTGACGTTTGGCATCTTGCAAAAACAATCAATAAAAAAATGTCGGCTGCAGGTAAAAAAAAGATATGCAAGGTATTTCACAGTGGTCCAAGTCAATCAGCAACCATCTTTGGTGGAGCTCAAAAACATGTGGAGGGTCGTTGGAAATTCTACTGGAAAAATGGCGGTCAGTAATGCTACACTGTAGCAACGTTCACCGCTGGACCACAAACCAACATTTCCACAATTGTGAACATGGCCATTTGTCCACAGAGGAGGCACGGAAGAAGAAGTGGTTGATTCCTTCATCACCCACTCCACTCACAAAGCCATTGAAAAGATTGTATTTGATAAAACTATAACAAGAGATTTGAGGGGACTCACGGAATTCTGCCACACAGGAGATTTGGAGGTGTTCCACAATATGTGCCTAAAGTACAGGCCAAAACGATTACATTTTGGCATGGAGGGCATGATAAATCGGACTCTTCTAGCGGTCTTGGTACATAACCATAATGTTGGCCGTCAACAAAGTAGGACGACCGGAACTTTAGGGACGCTTCGCTACAATAAGGCCTTCACTAAAAGAAGTAAACAATGGGTGATCAAACCAGTGTTTCAGGATATGCAATATGAGTTTATTGAGAGACTTATTGTTGATGTCCTAGATAGGCACATACATGGAGTTGTGAACGAACCTGTGCAGGGGACAACTGCATTGCCACCCAACATTGCCTCTGTTCCATGTCCACCTAAAGAAGAGCTCATTGAGAAATACACATCACGGTTTAAATGATTGTAATTTGATTGTCTGTTCTCTCGAGTCTCCTCATGTCGCAGGCCCATTGAATATGTGTATCTATGTAATGTGTAAATAAAAGTGATTGCTCAGTGTACATGCAATGTGTCTCTCCACCGTTGCCCCTCCCTTCACCGTGCAGTTGTGCGAACCACCCGGGTGTCACCTGTGACTTTGCTCTGGAGTCTCCTCATGTTGCAGGCCCATTGAATATGTGTAACTATGTATTGTGTAAATAAAAGTGATTGCTCAATGTACATGCAATGTGTCTATCCAACCTTGTTCATTTGCGCATTAAATTAAACCAAACAGTAATATAGATCATTTTTCAAAAAATATAGAATGTCTCCGTATTTATGGTTCTCTGGGGCTGCAAATGCACGCAGACAAAATGCAAAGATGGAGTGTAAATTTCAAGTCCTGTGAGATGGCCTTACACTGAATGTAGCTAACTAGGAATGTGTGCTCGTTCAAAGTGAAGGTCAGCTGCTTTGATTTTTTGCTCGGGTGCCGGAATGGCCCACGACTCAGTATAAGGTTCTATTGTTATTTGACCTTGACAGGCCGGGACCATCCCGAAAGACTTCTTTTTGGGGATGTGGGGCAATAACGTAAGAAACGATAATTAATATAATTTCAGAAACGAAAGCCATTTAATGTTCGTTCATTAGAAGAAATAACGTCGGCATAGAAGGAGTGGTATTTCGGGGCTGCCCTATGCACAGACACAATGGAAAATGCAAATATAATGTAAGTAACTCTTTAGATGCGTTTATACCACAATTTAATTACTATACAGTAGCTTTAAAGACGGGTTAAGTTGTACTTGTTCGTTCTATGTGGCATATTGTTTTGTACCGCGCACTATCTTGAGGAGAACCATCTCCTTTTATGGAAGCACCTCAAAACCTTCCTCTTTGCTTCTGCTTTCTCTCTCCCTCTCCCCTGCCACAACTGGTCCACTGTCTGCGGCCTCGGTCCTGGGCCCTTCCACTCTCCACCTGCACTGCCTCCCTGTCAACCGCTGCACTGGGCGACTGTCTCAGTATACTACAGCCCCCCCTTGACGTACAATACCCAGTTGCACTGTCCTAGCTATGAAATAATTTCCCGACCTAATATATAAAATGAATAATTTTAATAAAGATCTGATGGTGAGACTAATTTCATTTTTTATGTTTTTAAAACAGGTACATCCTTCATTATTGTATGTGTCACGAGTACCAGACACCGGCGGATGGCTTTTTCAACCGCCAGCTGCTTCTCTGCGTGAACAACGTTACCACCCTGACCATTTTATGGGACGATCGCCAAGTACAAGTATGCCCTTACGCGGTACTAATGGCTAGATGCAACATACAGACCGTTGTGGTGGCCTCGTGCCTCGTTGTTGGAACAGCCATGCGATTATCAGTGCGACCGAAGAGCTTATTTTATCGTAAACCAACACCCTGTGTACTGCACACGAACATCGCTTGCCTCAAGACGAACTATTTTGGATTGAGAGCAAAGAAAAATGCAAATCGCTGAATATTCTCAAAACATTTGATTTCAAATAAATGTACTTTGCCAAATGTACAATCTTGCCGTTTGCTTTTAAACCACAGTTTCATATTCCAAATTGTGGCGCTGTATTGTGAGATGATCTAAGACCCTGTGTACAGCAAAGGAACATCGCATGACTCAAAACAAACTTTTTGGAACGTGAGCAAATAAAAATGAAAATCGCTGAATATTCTCAAAACATTTGATGTCAAATAAATGTACTTTACCAAATTTACAATCTTGCGGCTTAATTTAAAAGTACAGTTTCATATTCCCAATTGTGGCGCGCTGTGTTGTGTGAGCTCATCTGTGTTGATTTCCGGGTTCTGTGTGGAGTCGCGTAGAAGACGCCTCGGCGCGTTTGCCTACGCAGCTCAGTCACGTCACGGATAGAGGCGGGGAATATGAATGTTTTGATAAAGTCTGTTTCAGGGGCGGGGGATTTGATTTAGTGCCGCAAAAGCAGGTGAGCCAGGGCGATGGGGGGAAATGATAGGATTATCAGAAAATGGCGGCTGATTTCGAGTGCGTTAATGGACGAAAAGTCGGGTAAGGTCCATAGGAAAGTTTTCTACGATCTACCGAGTTATGCTTAAAAACACATGGCCGAACCGTAGGGACAATAAAAAAAAGTCCCGGAACTATCCTTTAACAGTATGTCTTGTTTACTTTCAAGGGATACTCTGTATCTTTTATTAACATCTCTAAGGGTATCTAAGATTCAAAAATTAAATTCTTGCATATAGCATACTTTTTGAAAACTTAAAGCATTGTCCTGCTACATAATAAAGTGTATGTTCTGCAACATAATGTTGGCTTAATGTTGCACCATGAGCTGTCTGCCAAAAGCACGCGGGAATCCGTATTGTTTTTGAAATATTTCAGGTTCACAAGCATGCAATAAGAATTCATAAAAGACTTCTAAAATATAAAGTTAAACACAGATAATTTCCAGCAGGTGGGGACTTACCGTTATAGTGGACTAAAAAGAAGCACAAGAAATGTGCTGCGAAAAATAATAAACAACTACTGCAATAAACCTAAAATGTGATGTTGCAGTAACCACTTTGGACAATTGAATAAGAGGCCCCGAAGAAGCGTGTGCCTTCTGTGATTATTGACGCACAAGTAGTGAAAAACAGGTGAAGGGACAAATCCAACATTATGTTGCAGGACCTACATTGTCATGTGACAATGCTTTTTTATTATGTTATTTTGAAAAAATGGTATATGTAATAACTAATTTCATGTTTTAATCTGAAAGATATCCATTGAGTTGGGAATAGGGATACAGACTATCTCTTATAAGGAGATCTACTCTTGCTTTCGATTTACTTTAAACATGTTTATTCTTCAATAGAATACATTTGTATACAATGATTTGACTTGTACTTATGGAATCCCTTGAATTTGTGATTTTGACTTTGCTGTATGCAACCAAACACAGCTGGTTGTTTTGAGGTAGATCCCAGTGTGCACCTAATGTGTTCTGAAATGTCTCTTTACCTATCTAATAATTAAAGATATGGCGCAGTGTTCCCATTTAATACCTATGAGATTTTTTGAATTTACAAGCAAGGGCCCCATTCAAAATATTCATTTCAAATTACTAAACAAACGCTTGACTCATGAAGTCAGAAATAAGGGGGGCGGGTCTATATCTGGGATCCCAACAAGTTACTAAATTAACATTCCTTACACTGCAACAGGGTATATATAAAAAAAACAATGGCGTTCAGTTCCGGTGGAGACAACTCAAGCCTTCATCCTTTGCCGTTGATAAACATCTTCTACTTAAAACAAGCTCATCATATCACTCAACACGATCCACTAACAGGAATTCCGACTCCCTGTTGCGCACGTAATGTCCCCGGGTATCGTACCAGTATTGGCGCCGTCGAATTTTCTGCGTGCACCTCTATTACCCTACTTACAGTAATCACCTGAATGACGTATCTGCCTCTTCAGCATCCAGAGAGCAGGAGCCAAACAAACCGGTGAAGACCGGGAAAGGGTGAGCGAGAGCCCGGAGCAGCCCCGAGACGCGCAGAGCCAGCAAGGGTCCCCCCTCGACCAACGCCGCGATTGCGACTGCAGCTTGACCCTGCCGGGCTTCCGTAGGGAGCGAGAGGCAGAAGAAAAGAGCCGGGAACACAAAGGAGCAGAGTTTGGCAGAAGCTTATGCTGGGCTGGGCGGAGGGGGATTAAAAAGGGATCAACATGGAGGAGCCCGCAACACCGTGGAGCTGAAAAAGGGCGATGAAAAACAGGAGGAAACTCAAGGAGAAAAAGCGGAAGAAAGTAGTACTTTGAGTTTGCATCGGCGAGGGGTGGACCTGTTCAGCCTGGAAGCAGTCCCAGCGCTCCCCGGACTCGCTGGGGAACACTCCTCCTCCTCCTCCTTTCCGGGCTTGCCCGTGGCAGCAGGCTGCAGGCAGCGCGTACCTGTGGCCAGGAGCTACCCAGGCAGGTGGCTCGCGATGCTGCGCCAAAGAGGCGCTATGGCACCTGGAAACTTTCACACCCCTTGGGTTTCGGCGCCGCCTGCCAAGTGACAACTCCCGGATCGGTCCCTTTGGGAGACGCCAACAGCAAGAACGGTTGTCGCCTGTGTCTCGGCAAGTTCATTGCGCAGGAACGGTACTTGGAGGCGCATGTTGGCGCTATATCAAGAAGAAATCTACATTCATATTTACTTATTTATATACGTATGCCCTTCAGGTCTCGATGGGGGCTTTTATGCAAAGGCGGATCCGATCGCCCTTTCTTTGAAGTGGTCTGGAAGGGGACCAGGCAGCCCCTCTTCCCCGGCGCTACTTCCACAGATCTCATTTTCTGACCCTGAGGAATATTTTGGGAGCTTTATGGGGAACATCGCACTGTGGTGGAGATGCCGAGGAAGGAGCTACCTCTGCCAGAGGGCTGGGAAGAAGCTGTGGATTTTGACGGGAAGGTGTACTACATCGACCATAAAAACAAAACCACCAGCTGGATTGATCCGAGAGACAGGTATGCAGAGAGACCGGTTTCCCTCCATTACCCGGCCGTGGGAGGCGGGGTGTTTTCGCCTGCGCTTTGCTTGGCAACCGCGAAACCACTGAACCGGCCACGGGAACTGTTCTGGGTTGCCTCTGCGGGCAGCAATGTGCAGTATAATGGGTGCTGGTCTTGCGTTATCATTTAAGACTATCTTGTGCATTCTACCTGCTTCCGTTCTGCTTCTCCACGTAGTTGTCCGATGTTAGGGTTGTTCTGTTCACCCTGCAGTTCTCGGGCATCAGCCAATGGGCGTCTGATGGCTCTGTTTAGATGGTGGACGCATAGGCGAGTCCTGCTCTGTGAAGGCCGATAGTTTGGGTTGTTTGCTGAGCTTCCGGTTCGGGGGTGGTGCTCCGTGTTTATTCGCCCCAACTTGTGATGCCGAAGTTTTGTTTGTGGTCGGTTGCTACGCAGGAGGTCCGTGCACCCTGGGGAGGCGTAATGATGTTGGCTATAGGCTTTGACAGCTGATCGGGGTCGTTGCGTGTTTCCCATCTGCACCCGTTCACTGTTCGTGGTCTCCAGCTTTGCCTTTGTGTATCCAATACTATTTCAGAAAACGTCCCAGTGTATACCGAGCTGTTAAGTGGTTTATGGAACATGGGATTTAGGTGTCTCTGACTGCCATCTGTATGTGGTATCTGGGTGCCGCTAGGTTGTCAGTGTGCGCCTGGGACAGGGGAATGGAAGGCCACACTTGAGTTGGTATATTTTCTTTTTTGTGTGTTACTCGAGAACGCATGCTTGCTCTGTGCAATGGACTGACATTTACAGCACTGACACTATCGCAAGTGTTCGCCATTTAGTGAATCCAAAATCAAATGCACGTGGAATTTAGCCCGGCTGTGTTTACTTCTTAGAGTAGATGCTGGTGTAGACACCTAATAATACATGGAACCGAGCGTGTCACGTGCAGCTCCGTGGATTAGTGCATCCGCTGCCACGTGAGTGACCGTGTCAGGGTCGATTTAACCTTTCATCCATGCGAGGTTGCTTAAATGAGCAGCACTGTGTTGTTGTGCTAGCGATTTCTGCTTGCAGCGCTACGAAGCTGCAAGAGGTGGCAATGGTTGCTGTATGCCTTATGGGAGCCAGGGATCTGATATGTTCCCGATCCTGTGTCCCTGGCCGGTACTATCTTTTTATAGCCCTCATTAGCTGATCAATACATAGTTGCTCCTTTTATCGCCACCAAACTGCTGGGATTTTTCCTGTCCTTCGAGCCACTCCCAAATTTTAGAATCCAGTGCAGTAACTCGCTGAGGGAGCCGCTGCGATTTTTTAAAATTTTTTTTTAATGTCATTAATTTACAAAAACTTTAACTTTGCGAAATGTTGTTTGTGCTCTACACCCTAGTGGTGGGATGTCGCCAGCATGTGGTTGTGCCCACTCAACGGGCCGCATTATGAGTTGGGCAGTACTCTGGCAGTAAATCTGGTGGTGGAATACCGCCCAACTGTATTACCCTTTCGGCTACTTTTCCAGTGGAAAAACCACTGGATTACAAGTGGCGGTGGCCGGGTTAATCCTCATTTTTTGAGTCCCTTGGACCCTATGGGGCATTTTTGGCATAATTACTGCTGCGCTAATTCCGCCGAGTCTGCTGATTTTTGGCGGAAAGTGGGAGGATTTACCTTTTTAGCATGATGCCAGAGGTAAATGAATCCCCCCCCCAACCCCCCACTTAAGGGCCATACTCGTAGTATGGTGGTGCGGGAAACGTGGCAGCATTTCCGTTACTGCCAATTTTTTCCCACCGCCATGCTCTTATTGATTCCTAAAGAGTATTCTTTATGGGAAAGCAGTGTTTCTAATGTTGCTGTAGCTGTGGCCTTGTCTTGGCATTTTATCCAATGCCAATCTACCATTTCAAGCAAGAGTGCAAATACGCTTATTATGAAAGGCACCTTGGCAAACTTGATGTCGGCACTCAGCAGAGCAACCCTGGGGTTTAATGAATGCTCGAAACCTGTCGTCGAGTATCGCAGTGCACGTGAAAGACTTCCTAATGACCAGTGCTGAAACCGGTGCACTAATTGTACAAAAAAGGAGTGCAACGGTCGCCCTGGTGTGGAAAGGGTTAGGCACGTCCAACACATGTCAAGGGGTTCACAGTGCACTAATTGTACAAAAAACGAGTGCAACGGTCGGCCTGGTGTGGAAAGACGCTGAGGGCAGGTTGACAGCCAAGTGGGTGGAACGGGCAAAAGAGATTGACCCGCCTGTATTGTTTATCATGTTTTTTTTCCTTGCACTTCTGAACTTTATTTATTTTTAGTTAAAAAAAATGTATATCGCAATTGTGAAATCCCTCAGATTGGTGACCTTAACTCCACAGAACCCCCTACGTAACGCACACCTGAACATCTTTAGGGGTGCCTGAAACTAGAAATGTGTGCACTCCCATGAATTGAGTCTGATCATGTATTGCAACGCCTCTGCCCCAAGACCGAAGGTGTTTTCTCTCCTCTGTTCTTATACGAGTCCTAGGAAAGAATAGTCTGTGATTCTCCATTGACCAATGTTTCATTCTGGGATTTACCAGGGGAGGCCATCATTAAAGTAGGCAGATGCAGCGCATGAATGCATTTGAAGATGATGCCGAGAATTTCAAGCTGCATTCCCTATTCTGCTGCAAGCCACAGTAGGTCCCTGGGAGCAGCATGGATGTGATCACTTTTCCTACACCCAGTAACCAATCAGTTTTGAGTTACCTGGAATCTACCAACAAGTTTCCCTGAAGTGAACCCCCACCAGCCCCCAGCAGTGTGTTATAGTATTCCAAGCAACTAATTAAGGTTCCTGCAGCAACACAGCACCTGTCCATTGGCATGAAATTGACGAACCCCACATAGCCACCTGATAATATGATGGCATATTATCATATTGAAATGGTCTGGACCTTCAACAACTCAAACATGAGCTCTAAGAATTTAACCTGGGATAACAACTTGGCGCATTTTACAAAAGTGAGGGTGGGGTGTGGGGGAGTTTTCTTCTTGGCGTTAGCGGGACTGCCTCCATCTTTCCCAGGCTAAGATCAAGCCAGCTAGAGTTCACTCAGGCTGAGATGTCATCCCGACTTCATGAATGTACCGTCCAATAGATTTCAGTTTAGAATAGTAAAGTTAAAACTACAAGCACCAAAATGCAAAGCAATTCTACTTTAAAATGTGAAAACTAGTACAACATCTCAAAGTGGGAACATGAGATTCTGTACGTTATGGACTTCAAATCTGAACTTTCCAGACTCGTACTGCACCCCTTTTTTGATATGAGCCAACACTTTCTTTTACTTGTGTGTTCTGTTTGCATCGGTGGTCGAAAAGGAATTTCAAAAACTTGACAATGTTCATTGTAGTGTCACAGGGATGTGATGAGGTGCAGACAACACCCTCCACAATTCCCTCCTGCAGGGTTCTGTTACAGGTCTATCTCACTCCCTATGTTTCTCTGACTACCTCAGTAATGCTATGTTGCTGGGATTCTTGTCTGCGCACGGCTGCCATTTGCGTGGTCTGCAAGTGCCCTGGAAGATCTGATAGGCCAGTTATGATAGCGTATTGTGAGGAGTTGATGCATTCACCCCAATAAAACCACCTTCTCTTACTGCCTTTCATATTTATGGTGTACATGTGAAAAGACGGGTTCATTTTTCAATGGCTAATGAGCTAAATAAACGGTATGTTTTTCCTACCACTTTGAGGGGCGATGAAGCCCCTGAATCTGCAGTTGTAGTTTATTATATTTGCAATAGGCCATTCAGCTTCAGGGTTTGACATTCGGATTCGGTGCACAGGAGCTAAAACCAGCTTCTGGGTATTGGGCATCACACAGCCGGAGTTACCACTGGGGAACCAGGAGCGAGTCCCAGAGCAGCACCAATCTCACTTCCACATGAGCGGCACACTTTAACTTTTTGCCCATAATGTATGATCCACTATATTTAAATGTGTCCTAATTCTTCATTTACATTCAAAGTTAATGTCACGTGCATATTTGTAATGCAGCAGTTGGCTTGGGGAGCCAAAAGTAGCTCCTGGTAGCTGTTGGCATTAAGCTAACCAGGCTCTCCTAGGGTAGAAGTAAGTGCGAAATTGCTCCCCTCAATTTTGAACCCTGTGCTGACTCTGGGTACACAACAGAAAATTTGTTATCCGTTGCTCACTTCTGTGCAATATATCTTGCAGCTCAACCCAAGACAAGCAAGAAACATTTTATATTTTCAATACCAGTAACCCTGGAATAAACCTATTTTTCAGTGTTTTGACTTGTTGATGTGGCAGTTTTGAAAACATGGTTATCCCCTACTGATGCTCTTGCGCCTTGAAACACTTTTGTATAGGCGCGTTATAAATGCCATATCATAACAGGTGCAGACCACGGGGAAGTGCTTTTGGCAACAATAGCTAAAATAAACCGTCTTCTTCTGAAAATGTCTCTATGTCGAATGCTTCTACAGTGCATAGAGAACTGTTTTTTAACATTACACCACTTTTATAGTCTGGGCATTGTACAAAATATTGTGTGTGTGTGTGTGTATATATATATATATATATATATATATATATATATATATATATATATATATATATATATATGCTACTTAAATCATTCTCTTCCCACTCCCCCTGTTGACGTTGACGGACTGCAACGCCTATAATGCATTACTGTGTCGTGCCGAGGGCTAGAAAAGTGATGCCCCTGCGTTGGAATCCTCTGGTCATTCTTGGGTGGAAGTATTGAAACATCAGCCTTGCAGGAACCTAAGTGCACTCGGTAGGTAAGTAGGGTCCAGGCGATAGACCGGTCGGAGAAGCACAGGTCGCTGTCTTCCAGTGGCGTCCCTTCCTGACACTGGAGACAGGCTAGGGGAACTTTTGCTCTCCACCTGTGCTAGCTGTGGGCGTTGGAATTTTCGGAAGGGTGCAATTAGCCGATCCACCTGATGCGGTTTTGTGTAAACAAGTATTAGTACTGGAAAGGCATTTTTGGGCTCTGCAAGTATTGTAGATGGACTGATGAGAGTCGTCGGGGACTGCTCTTATCCTGTTCTTTGGCAACAGAACATGTTGTAGCTATCTTCATTTCAGCAATATCCGATTCCATTGTTTATTTTTTGGAATTCAGCCTTCTTTAGGGGAAAAAAGCTTTGAAATTCCCCATTTTCTATCAATTACAAGTATGTACTTCTCCACAGAACTGCTCTTCGATGACCTAGAAGAGACAGTGAAAGAAAGTTTCAATTGCTCTAACAATGTCGGGGAACCTTTGGCGAGCTCACCTGTAGTGCATTTTTTGTTTCGTCTCTTCTGGGTAGCTCCCAGCTGGCAACATGTCTTGAGGGCGGCCTTCATCCAATCCTGGCTTTTTAGCCCAGAGCACATTGCATGTTAGGACCTATAGGGCAGGGGTGTTGATAGGGCTGGAAAAGTACTGGGGCTAAGCTAATGTCGGGACTCTCAGGACTAGGGGCTAGCTAGCCTTTTGGTTGTAGCCCCTGTGCTTCTGTCTGGGGTGACAATGAAAAGACCCCGGGCTGTAGCCCCCTGGGCCGCCTCCACCCCCAGCACGCCTCTGTAGGCCACACGTTAATATTAAATCCTCTTAAGTGCAAGTGTGTTTGTCCTGAATTCCCATAAGGAATCATTGCAACCTCCGCCCACTCCTACCCTCAAATGAAGCATCCAAACCTCTAACTCTGAAGCGAGGACTTGAATGAGGTGATGCTCCTGATATGGGACCGTTCAGCAGCTGTTTCTTAAGAGTGCTAAATACGCCTGGACACTCCTTTAGATCATTTGGCAATGGAAGAATATGCATATAAAACCTACAAAGACGACACACATCTGTAAAAGCTGACCTAGGAGGACATGTCTACTTTGGTTACTGGGTCTCAAGAGCATGGTGTTACGCTGGCAATGGTCTGTTTTCAGTTTTCATGGGCGGGGAGGATACCTTCGCTGTAAGGAGTGGGGGGGGGGAGGGGCTGGGCAGTGAGTGAAACTATGAACAGGACGTGCACCCCAGTTTTTCCCCTATAAGCTCGCCCCTCAAAATCACACAATATGGATATCGTTAAGCATCGGAGGCCATTATTTGCGTTTTTATATTGGACCACCATTTTCTAAAGTTGGTGTTTACAGAAAGAAAAACCAACAAGAAATATTTCTACAGTTACTAAGAAAATGATTGACAAAAAAATCGTACACTGTCACCTAAAATTCTCAGAAATGGCCCAAACGTTTGAAAAAATGTAATTTACAATCTGTCCCCGACAGTCCCAATTCCTCAGTCAAGAACAATGCAATCTGTGGTAATGCACAACATACCCTACAGCTTTCCTCCAACAGCTACTTGTGATCTGTGAGCCCAAAGCGGCCGGTCCTGCCACTGTGATTGTCCTGGATCTGCTTCAGCAGATGAGCACAGAGGGTCCTTTTGACCCTCTAGAATTGACCACTGGCTCCCGAGCTGGGACAAAGCAGCGTCCACACATTTACTGATCAGGATCAAGAATGGGGCGCATACCAGACATCTTCAGCAAGCGATGGTCTGACATCAAATTGCCTCTGGCTGTTTCAGGGTTGTCCTTGGACCCAGGGAGGAAAGGGGTCAAAAACCGCTCTCCCAGACATTTGATAATGTCAGCAACCTCTATGACGGGTATGGGCCTGTAAGACTCGCCGCACAGCCGCCACTGGAAGCAACACTGTAAGTGGGTCATCTTTTGAGGGCACTGTGCAGCTGCACTCCCTATTTATCCTCTGTCGTCGCGGTTATGTTTGATTCTTCTCTCTCTCCTTCACTTCCCATGTCTCTTGCTCATTCATTTATCAATTCTACAATATCTGCAAATGTGCCCTTCACTTTTTCTGCCACTGATTATTTTTCTCACACTGAGCCTTTCTCAGCCTGACAAATGCTCCTTGCTTCATCTCAGCCTCCATGCCTATATCCTTTCATTACTTCATTCAGTCATTAACTGCTAGTTTTTCTGGCTTCCTTCTCCCATATCTCCCCTCCACTAGCTTCTCGCCGTTCAGTCCCCTTTCCATTTCCACTTTCGCTTGGTTTAATGTGCCCACGCCCTTGCCACTACTTCTCTTGTTTCTGTGTACTCTTCTCCTTGGTCTTCAGCTCTTTTTCTATTGAATGATCCTCACCTGCCTTGTGCTCAATCGTGTTGTGGCTTTTTTCTCTCTTGTAACTCCTACAGTATTGATGTGCTTTCCCCCTACACCTTCCACTCTGTCCGAAAGAAGCAAGAATAGGGACAATCTCCTAAAAATCTGCTACTCGTTTCTACCTCCCCAGCTCCATCACTACAAATACATTCTGGCCATCCCTGCCAGCAAACGGTACAGAGATATTCAGGTGTTCAAGCACTATTGGCTGCTTGTATTTTAAACCAGCATATTGCCCTTGGAGTTTACAGAATACAAAACCAAAAAATGTACCACAATTATCAAGAGAAATATTACATAAAGCTCAAAATGGCTACAATGTGTTAAATAAGGTCAACATTTGTCCACTGTCCTTACTAGCTGTAAAACTGGACTGCCTTACTGACCTTGCTATATTCTGAACCTTGAATAACGTTACTGACTTCTCTGATGTTTTTTTGTTGTTGTTTGTTCTTGTCAAGCGCTTCTATGCCCACGGGCAGCGCTATATAAATATAATAAATAAACTACATTCTGAATTCCTCCTTCAAAAACAATGTAATGTGTGGTGTGGCAATAACGTTCTCTCCCGCACCTAATGGATGGGGCTCTGGCCTCACAAACAATGTTGATCTCTGGGCCTGGAGCTGTCCACCTGCTCCCCGTAAACTTCCATCAGTGCCGTCCGGTGAGCACCCAAAGGGTCCTTTGACCAGCTGCCACCACCCTTGCAGGCAAAGTAAAGTGAGTTAAATTACTGATCAAGACCATGAGGGGGGTACACATTTCAGGCAAATTCATTGTTGGGGGCTCTGATTACCCCAACAGCATCACTTTTTCTACTGGATAACGATGCTTCCCCTGAAGCCCACATAAGTAGTTCATGGTAGCACCACTAACTCATTCTTGACCAATGATAGACTCTCACCTATAGAGACTGTAGCACCCTGTGTACAAATATGTTCTGCATCTCTGTGGCTCATGCTTCTCTCAGTACCTTAAGAGACCCTGGGTGATGCTTCTCAAGCGTCCCTCACTCTGCGTCTGGCAAAACATGTCCTCGAGCAATCCTGGCTGGTCAATTCGATGGCCAGGAATTTAGGCCAGGTCCCTAACCATTCCCGGGCATTATGTGAGACCAGATCACAGTCAACGGTAGAGAAGATGAGCCACTCGGTGAGGAATCATTGTAGCCAAATGAGCAAGGTCAAGACCACTGATGTATAGCACAATCCTCTCTGGGAAAGGTGACTTGTTTTAGAACAGACATCGATGTAGCGCACAGCTGCCGGATGCGCAGGCCACTTGCACACATCCTATGTGTCAGGGGTAAGAAAACCATAAAGTCCCTCACCACCTCAGTTCTACATACACACAGAACATTGTTTTACTCATCAAGGGTCAATTATCACTAACCAGAGGCGAGTGCACATTTTGTGCCCTGAATGTACCGCACCACTTGTGCTGATAGCGGAAATCGTGTTTCCTGAGTCAGAATACGCCATCCTAATGAAGAATCCCCCACGATTCTGATATTTTCTGTGCTTTGAACGCATAGGCTATCTTTCTAAGTGGGGTGAAACGAAAGACCTCCGATTAATGTGAAAATTGAACTTGAGCAGTATTGTTGTTAGTACGTTCGGGATGTAACCGAATATTTCTATAGTAATTTTGTATGCCCTTAGCCTTCGTAAGAATTTGTTTTAATTTGAACAATGGAATCTAAGCTTTGGGGGTAATTCTCTGCGGCCGAGGTGGCTGCTCCTATCCTAATAGAGTGCAAAGAACAATTGATGGAATTCAGCCCAACTATGCGTGAAGCCAAATTAAGCTGTTTTTAAAGCTGAAATTGTGGGAGTGATGTGCCATCCTCCTAAATATAGATAGCAGTGACTTCTGCCTATGTCTTAACGGAAAAACAGGCTGAGTGCAGGCAAGAGGCGGAACAGCTACCCAACTCCTAAACTGTAGATCCCTGTTCCGAAGACCCTTTTCCTTGTTGGATATGGAGGTAGTGACTAGCTCACCAGCTTTGAAGGCTCCATGGAAAGCTAAAAAACATATGCAGCTCTGAAATGGTGGAATTGTTATCTAGACCAGATAGACGATATGTACTATAGCGGACAATTTTTCCAAATGGTCATACCTCCTCTGATCATGTGGCTTGTCCTTGGACTGCACCCATCTCTTTAAGGTCATCATCATTATTGTTATTAAATCAGATGACCACGACGGAGCTCTTGATGAGCCTGCAGAAAAGGTACACTTGGTACTGAGGGTTATCTCTCGGAAAGTTTTTCTTTTCAATGCGGCACTAGACAAAGCTGTCTTATTTTTCCTCTGCCTTTTGCACTCTGTTTAGAATCCTAGATTAAGACATGTGTACTCCATGATGTCACCCTACGCATTACACATGACACTGAGGTCAAAGCAACCGTGTCTGCTGATTAGGGTGGCGGGTATACATGTAAACCTTTATCAGCAATTAAGGCTATCTGAGATGTTACATCAGAGTTTGGGCAAGTCTCAGGCTATTGCCCCAATCCTGATGAGATGCGATACACATTAGTGGACGGGAAGGGGTGGAACTCTCCTGTGGTTCAGGATCATTCTGATTATCTAGGAATTTGTTTACCTGGAGTGACCCTCACAATGTTTCACTATCGCTAGGAGAACCTCTTGATAAAGACACTTCGGTGGCTGAACAAATGGGATCATCTATCACTCGCCCTGGTTGGTTGATGCCACGCTGGCTAGGTGATCCTCCTTCTGTGTTTTGCAATGCCTTAAATTGCCATTAGCATCAGAAGGAGCAGCCTTACACATTTTGCATGTCTACTTTTTGTCTGCATTAAGCAAAACGTGTAACCTCTTAATGGGTGTTCTGTGCTTTTTTTCCCCATTGTATTATATCACCCAATATTTGGGCATTCATTGTTCTTATGTATTTCAATTAAACAATATTACATTTTTTAAGATGGTCTAGTTAAAGACGCTCTGAATTCTTCATAAAATATGTGTGTAGATTCCAAGACCAAGTGCTTAAGGGGAAGGAGCACGGGGTGTATTATACTTTCTCAGCGATCGTCAAAAATGTCAGCCGTTGTAAATGCTTCAAAACTTCTTTAACGAGGAACAGCTTAATTGCAAGACAGGTTCTTTAATTACCTGCAGCTAAGTGGATTTTCTATACAGTATCTGGCCTCTGCACATTGATTACACTTCTCCACTTTAGCTTTTTCCTACCTACACCTTCCAAAATAACACCTATGTATGCTAAGTTTAAATCCTCCGTGTGTAATAATCTTGATGGGTCGGAGGCCAATTGCTCACGGAAGCAAGACAAGATGGTACGGGGAGATGTTGTTGAGGCATCCAACTGGCTTATGCATATTCTTTTTTTTTTTCATGGCTTCCAAATCTGTTGCAATGTTACACCAGTATATAACACCAGACATACCTGTGATGCTGGAACCATGGGGGCAACTCACTGTATGCTTTTGACCATCAAGAAGAGGTTGGCATTGTTTAGATGTTTGTAGCATGCCCTTTCTTAAGGTGAAGTTGGACTATTTTGATTTATTCAAAGTTTTCTAGGTTTTAATAACAGACGCCACTCTTAATATCAACCAAGCTCATCCCATTTGTGGTGGTTCCGCATGACCAGTAGGTGGACTATGTAAGATTATGTGTATAGCCCTGGCAGTAGCTGGGATACAGGTGGCTAGGTTTCAATATGCCACAGCCCCCAATGTAGTGGATGGGGCCATGCTTTTTTAGATTGTTGTCGGTTTGGTGAGAACATCTTTGGGTAACCGGATAAAATTGAAAGGTACAACATAATTTGGCTGGTATGTAAGCGATATATTGATTCTAGAACATCACATAGTAATTGAAATTGTGTTTTTATTGCTGCTTAAAGCTGTAGTGGTCTTGTTTATTGGTACTGGTGCTGTTTTGTACTGTATACTTATTGAGCTTCATTGCTGTGGTATACAAAAACACAATTAAAGCCTAGGAGACTCGGAGTGGTGGCCAAATCTAGATTTGTAAAAATAAAATCTAACCCTATCATCAGATCTGTTTTCATGCCTGTAGAATGGTCGATCCACAGAAGTAACATTGATAATTGACAGAGCCACTAATATCTCTAGATGGTGTGAGTTAACATTACTGTGTGCTATGCAAGCTGCGGTGGAGGTGCTGAATCAAGTACAATTCCTGAACAAACAAAGCAATTCATTTCATAGCTCTCAAATGTCCCCATCCCGTTGCCGAGAAAGATGTTCGGTCCAGTTTATCTTCATGGAATTCTGAGTTACTCTTAAATTCAAAATGGAAAAGGCAAAGGTACAAGTTCCAGAATTCCCAGAAAAAACGGAAGGGTTTGCCCTTCATGGAAAGGAGCCTATGCTATTAGTGTGAGCAGTTGTTTAATGACTTGTTAAAGGGACACACCGCTCACTCATTGTCTTGTTTAGTCATTTAAAGAGTTTGCAGAACAGTACCCAGAATCTGAACTACCCAAGTACAGCAAACATTATAAATTATGGGATATATCCCAGAGCAAGTACTTTCCCACAAGCAATTCCAAACGAGCATTGACAATGCCAACAGATTGGGCTTTTGTGTAGGCATGGGAAAGGCATTTCAGCCACTGCCGTAGTGGTATTAACTGGCTATTGATGATAGCAGGTGCAAACTGGTGCTATTGTGTCGGCATCTAATAGCCATGCCTGGCAAATGCCTAATCCTTATAAGTAAGCCAAAACTGTTGTTTTAACAGGACATCACTGAATGACACGCATGGTGCTTATAAATAGAGTGGCAAAAGTGAGACCTGGTTAAGAAATGTTTATTACACCAGTAGCATATTTACAACTTCAATTAAGTCATTAACTTTCAGAAGACTGCTTTGAAAAAACACTTGCAGGCCCTTCGGGTGCAACATTTGATGGTAAGGCGTGAATACAGAGGGCACAAAGAGTTCCCACGAGGAGGTGTTTTGGGACATGAACTGGGTGTCAATGGCCACAGGGATTGGCAGGGGCAGTCAATGGGTGGGCAAATAACCAAACAACACCTACAAGCCAAGCCTTTTGGAATGATACGTTTGGGATCGATAGGCAGGAAATAAATGAGGTAGAATCACCTCACTATTTCTGGCGCTCTCAGTTGGCTCATTGCGAGTACAAATGTATGTATCTTTAACTGTATTTTATTGCATTTCCATATTGTTATTGATGAGTATGTCCTTTAGTACTATTGTTGAGTTCAATTGTACTTGTAAATATTTCAAAAATAAGAAGCAGTGATTTCTCTGTAAAAATACAGGAAATGTTTATTCACATCCCTGTAGTTTGTTTTTAGGCAGTCAATATACTCAGTAGTTTATTTTTGTACAGAAAAAGCCAATTCATTTCAGTGTGTAACACACCATCTTCATGGCTATAATCACACATTGTAACGTTACAAAGAGATTGAATAAATATGTAAAATAAACAAATGAAACTGTAGCGCATACCCAAACATTCTAAAGAATTCCGCTGCCCAGGGTAGATAAGGAAAAAAGAAACCTCAACCAATACAATGATGCAGTGCGGTGTAGGAATAGTGTTAAATTGAGTATCCAGAATTTGTACCTCAGTAAAGTAGTGAGTTATCCAACTGCTTTGTGTTTCGCAATAACTCCTATGGTGTTACTATCCAAACGGTGCCTGAAAAATGTAATTCTTAATCAAATCTTATGTTTGTGAAATCACTCAAGCAGGTAACGCTGCATTAGCCTACACGACTTACCTTCACTTTGTCACATCACTCGTAATGGAAGGACAGCCGCGAGAACGTGCGGCTGTAGGAAGTATTTGTGTTGTCGTGGAGACTAAGAGGTGTCACGCTCAGGCTCGCAGGGGCCAAAGCGTCTACGCCTCGCGTCCCAACCCTCCATGGCTGCAGAGGGGCGGGGCAGTCTCCACAGGGACAAATGCTTTAGTTACAAACAGATTCAACCAGTTCTACAATTCAATGGGTACCCTGCGAGCCTGAGCGTGACGCCTCTTTGTCTCCATGACAACACGCATTTATCTCTATGGACCATTACATATAGTACTGCGACCAGGAACTCGTTCTTTTTACTAATCAAACACTGCTTAGACTATCTGTTGTATATGTTACATTACAGAATTTCATCACTCATGCTAGTGTTTAAGTGACTGAATCGGTTTGAAGCACGCTTGTGTAAAGGGTTTGATACTGACCGTTCCGCATTAGTTTGGCGGTTGTCATTGTGGAGACCGGCCCGCCCCTTCGTTGCCATGGAGGGTTGGGACGCAAGGCGTATATGTTTCGGCTCCAGCGAGCCTCAGCGTGACACCTCTTAGTCTCCATGACAACACATAAATACTTCCTACAGCCGCGCGTTCTTGCGACTGTCCTTCCAACACGAGTGTTGTGACAAAGTGAAGGTAAGACGCGTAGCGTTGCCTGCTTGAGTGATTTCACGAACATACGATTTGATTTAGAATTACATTTTTTAGGCACTGTTTGGATGGTAACACCATAGGAGATATTGGGAAACACAAGGCAGTTGGATGACTCGCTACTTTACAGAGGTACGAATTCTGGATACTCCAATGTAACGCTGTTATTCAACTATACACCACACTGCACCATTGTATTGATTGAGGTTTCTTTCTTTTCCTTATCTACCCTGGGTGGCGGAATTCTTTTCAATGTTTGGGTATGTACTACAATTTCATTTTCGTTTGTTTATTTTACATAATTATTCAATCTCTTTGTAACATTACAATGTGTGATTTATAGCCCTGAAGATGGTGTGTTACACACCGAAATGCATTGGCTTTTTCTGTACAAAAACAGACTGAGTGTATTGACTGCCTAAAAACAAACTACAGGGATGTGAATAAACATTTCCTGTATTTCTACAGAGAAATCACTCCTTTTAATTTTGGAATCTTTACAAGTACATTAGTACTAAAGGAGATACTCAATAATAATATGGAAATGCAATAAAATACAGTTAAAGATGCATACATTTCTACTCGCAATGAGCCAACTGAGAGCGCCAGAAATAGTGAGGTGATTCTACCTCATTTTTTCCTGCCTAAGGTATTTTCAGGATCCATGTGTCACAGGGTCCTTTCTTTCTGGCAGCACCAAGCAACAAATGTAGATTAAGATTTCAACTGATTTATTTAAGATTAACTATTTATGGTGGTGCCCACGGCTACTATGCCTTTTTATGTTTGGGATCGATCGCACCATTTCTTTGGAGCAGTCATAGCTGGGAGCAAATCAAGTCTTCAAAGGGGGGACTGTGGGAAAGGACTGATCACACTGCCACATACTAACTTTGTATTGGTCTGGAAGTGGGCTGAGTAGCTGGGATTTCTGGGCAACTGTGCTGCCTTCCTTGCTGAATAACCAACGTAGTACAGACTGCTTTGGACATATCCTCTGTGAGGTCTGCTGCAATCACTTCAATGCTTTCTTTGATTATCCGTTGCTTTTTTGCTAACCTTGATCTCTGGGTGTGGTGGTAATCCACAAAAGGAACACCTGTGCCAAGCCCTACTGAAAAGTGGTGTTCCAGCTTCTTTTGCGCTCTAAAAACAGGCAAATATCCTCAAAAGCAAAACAAATGGAGTGTTAAATCACTACCCTAATGAGCGTAGGTGATAATGGAGAAATAGCCTGCTTTCAGCTTCCTCCCACATAGCCCCACGCAAATTTCCAGATCAACGGTACAGGCTCCAAAATCACTACTGCCTGATCTGAAGAGGAACTTAAAAAAAAAAAGGCATATTTTCATTTGCATGAATTTCTAGGTGCAAAGAAGTAGGAATTAAATACATTTTGGTAAGAGTTAAAATATTTCCTTACTGTACTTGTACTCTCAGATCGACCCTCCCAGGTCCTTCCTTTCATCTATCTTCCTTTCTACCTGTGGTGTTCCCCAGGGGTCTAACCTCTTGCCCTGGCTTTTCAAACAATACATGGCAACTCTCGTACCACTGCATTGCCACTTTCTGCTCCAATTTCCATTGCTACGCTGACAACGCTCAACTCATTTTCAGGCTGCCCTCTGCCACCACCTCTCCCTCTCTCATCTCTGATTGCCTAACTGCCATTCAAGATTGGTGTGCCGCCAATGATCTTTGTCTGAATGCCAGCAAGACGGAGATCCTCCTCATCGGCACACCTTCACCATCCTTTCCCCACACTCTCTGGCCGGCCTCCCTTGGCCCTCCTCCTAACTCCACCTGCGAGGCTAAGAACCTCGGGGTCATCTTTGACTCCACCCTTTCCTTTTCCGCCCACATCTCTGAGGTCTTTAAAAAGTCAAATTTCCGACTGCCCCTCCTCAGAGGTACTCTGCCTTTCCTCTCCTTCCCCCAGAAGCTCATGGTATCCCAAGCTCTGGTTCTCTCTAGCTTGGACTATTGTAACAGCCTCTTTCTAAATCTACCTGCCTCTACTCTCCGCCCTCTGCAACTAATCCAGAACAGGACTGCAAGACTTGTCCTTGGCCTCAAGCCCTGGGATCGTATCTCTACAGCTCTGAAATTTCTCCATTGGCTCAAAGTGGATGCAAGGATTAAATTCAAAACCCTCTGCATTGTCCACAAGGCTTTCTGGGGCCTGGGTCCAAAATACCTTCAGCTATCCCTCCGCAAATACCTCCCCTCTCGAGCTCTTCGCTCCTCTACCTCCAACTCCCTCTGGGTCAGTCGTTTTTCAAAGAAACGAGCTGGGGGTAGATCTGTCTTCGGCTGAGGCCTCCCTCTGGAACAGCCTCCCTGCCACTCTAAAACCTGAGGAGAACCATCTCTGGTTCCGGAAGCACCTCAAGGCCTTCCTCTTTTCTTCTGTCTTCGCTCCCCCTCTCCCTTGCTGATCTGTTCTCTCTCGGCACTGTTGCACCTGGCCATCCTCTGTCCTCTGGGCCCAGGTACCTGCTCACCCTGCCACCCTCCCGCACTGCCCCCGGGCCATACATTGCACTGGGGTCTGTATCTGTACCCATACAGCCCCCCCATTTTTTCTTCCTGCACTTATCAGACCTACCCTGTCTGCTGCCTTAAACCTAGCACTTGCAAATTGCTGGCTTCACTAAAACTGTTTGTTGCCTTTATTATTTATTTGTTATTTATCTGTTTCTCCTCTGCTTCACGCTTCTCCCCCCTTTCATGCACTTTTCCCCTTCCCCTCTCCCATGCACTTGCGTGTTCTCAATGTCACTGGGCCTAGTAAAATCGCTGTTTGTTCTCCCCTGTTCCCCTCCTTTGCCTTATCGTGCTGTGAAACACTTGTGTACGAGCGCGATAGAAATAAAATATCAATACTTTAAAAAAAAAAAAACATTCATACTCATAATGGGAACTATTTCAGTAAATGGGGGTAGACTACTCCCACTTGACAATGTTATCCAGAGTCATGGACGCACCTGTATTTGTAAAGACGAGGACCGCAAGTCCCAGCGTGCCGCTTGCTTTTCAACAGCTTGCCCCAGCTGACTGAAAGGACTCTACAGGCTTTGCATGCATAGGTCTGTGGCCCACTCAGCTATTGATCTCCTTGGCATGCATTTGTAAATATTGGTCACCCAACTTTTGTTTTTGTAATATCGATGTTCTACTCCCGCGACACCTCGTGTGAATATGTCTTGCAAGTTTCCCTAATAGTAGATATGAAGGTGACCATATTCTGGTGCAACTATGAAAATGTTTCTGGCATTCTGGACACAACCATGGAAAAACCCAGTGACTAATTCACCATTAATTTATCAAAACAGATCTCATTGCCTTAAAACTAGAATCTTGTGCATCGTTTGATATCTTCCAGTGAACACTTACATTCTGTGTCCAGTCTCTAATCGTCGACAATTATATTTGTTTGGCAAACATAGGTTTTTCTTTGGTACGATGAACCCATGAATAACCCACCACCCCTGGTGTTTGACTCTTGGTTCCCTCCCCATCCCTGTCACAATGGTAAAGAGTCGTGGGGTTGTGGTTTCCTGTACTCTCTCTATGGAGCACCAGGTTTCGGCTGTGTGCAAAGCAGGACACTTCCACCTGAAGATCTTGCCGAAAATGCTCCCCCTTATACCTCCTAAACTCAGGCCACCAGTCATAGCTGCCCTGTCCTTAGTCGCTTGGACTAGCGCAGCACGCTTTAGCTTGCTCAGCCCAAAGGGCTGGTGCAGCAGCTTCAGCGCTTACAAAATCTTGCTGCCCGAGTTGCCACTGGGTCTCCCTATGGAGTACACATCACCCCTGTGCTGCACACGTTGCACTGGCTACCGGTAGCCCAGCGCATTACATTTAAATCTTTCTACCTGGTTCACGAGCCCTCCAGGCTCAAGTGGCTGAATACCTTTGCTACAAATGTGTCGGTTATCTCCCTAATCGGATGCTCCGTTCCAGGTCTGTTTCCAGTTAAATTTCCAAACTAATGGGTGGCAGGGCCGCAACTCTCGGTCCAAGCTGCAATCTTCTCAACCGTCCATAGATCTTGTCCTAGCGCGCTTTCATGCCTCTGCAATTATCAGGGAGGCTAATTGGGTTCTGGTTGTGAGAGCGAATAGTGGTTTTGGGGGTGGGGGGAAAAGTATTATTTAAAAAAAAGGGGATTTGCGGGTGGGGAACCCACACAAAAATAACAAAACGAAATTTGTTATTTTGGAATTATTTGTTTTGTATTAGTTATTTTTTCAATAGTTGTTATTTCATTAGCTATAATTACATGTGACCAAAGCAAGAAAATGTGCATCCAGAGTGGCAGCTTGAAGCAAAAGGCCTTACCCTGCATTTTGAGGATACTGGATGACTCCCTGTACGCCAGTCTCGTGCCAGGTGGGAAGTAGTGCAAGGAGCAGTGCACTGTCATTAAATGTTGCATAGTTGGGCACGAGCTCGTCTCTCTACTGAACTCTGCCTGGGGAACTGGCTGCCCTTTTCTCATCTGTGCTACTTCTTTCAACCGTGTACCATTTTTAAATATGCATCCCGGTGCCCGCAACCAGTTGGATTCTTGCCTAAGAATATTTTGCTTCTGGAAATTCTTAATCCAAATGTGAAACGAGGGGGCATTCATTTAAAATGCCAATATGCACTTAAAGATTTACCCATAATTCACCTGTTAGTTTGTCGAAATTTAGAAGGTCAGTGGCATTTTATGGAGACAGTGAATGAAATATCTTTTTTTTATGACCATTTCACAGAATGTCTAAAACAATAATATCAGATTTTTATTTAGCTGTTCACTCCCGAATCATGCACTGGTGCAGTAAAACTCGCTGTTACATTGAGCAGAGTTAAATTGGACAATAGTATCAATATCGGAAGGTTGAAGGGATTAGTCGGCCGTATTGGGTTTCACACTTGCAAATTGCAGGCTGGTCGCATACCACAGGCAATGACTTAACCCGTGAGCTATCCACTCGTTGCTATAATAGGTCTTATTTTTGGGCATAATGTGTTCTTAAGGAGAAATGTTCTTTTGTTCTGGAACGTGTTCGAACATTTTTAGGTGTGTTAATTGAAAAAAGCATTCTTGTGCTTGGCTATCACCGTTCAGTCGCTGGGTGTGGACAAGCAGCGGAGAAAATGCACGTTTATCGGTGGTAGTGGATGCCTAGTTGATGAAATTATGTTACATGGGAAAATGAACAGCATTTATCATTCGGACGAAAAAGAAATTAATTGTACGCCTAACATGGGGACGGGGGTATGCGAATTCTTGTTTTTAAATCCATACATTTTAAAATGGTTTAGGGCGATTTCATCTAATGCGTTTGGTTCAAGGAGAATTCATCTAATTATTTGTTGACAGGTTGATTTTGTCGCATACATTTGAGGGGGGAGACCCCCCAAAAGCCTCCCCCTTAATCCCTCTTACATATATATGTGGCATAATTTGTCAAAAGAACGGCAACAAATGATCCTTCAACCAAATATGCTGCCCAGTAATCTTGTGTATATAATCGGCTCAAGGAATGGGAAAAAATGTCTTGCCGGAGCGCCACTCCACTCCACCCCACCCAGACCCAGGGGCTAGCACATGACTGTCCCAGATCTTGTGGCTCAACGGGCAGACCGCTTTCATATGGGTCTTCTAAAAGCAGTTTGCTCGTCGGACAGAAATCTACCAACCAGCTCTGATGCTGCATTTTGTACTTATTGCACGCACTTGTAACCCACACGCACAAATAAACCACTCTTCAACCGGAGTGGGCACTGCATACAGAAACTGCCAAAGCCTCACATACAGCGTTGTAGCTGTCTTCTTCTTCTTCTTGTTCTAAATTACCGAATGCGTGGGCGGACCCACGCAGGCGCTTCCCCATCCAATAGGATGATGTGCACCAACCCACCAATCAACACATAGCCCACATAAGCTCACAACTCCTCCCACCGCCCCGTCTGTCTCACAAAATCCAACAACACACTGCTCCTCCTCCTGCCTCTCACCCCGTCACCTTCCCGCAAAGCCTTCCCACTCATCTCCACCACACCCAGCGCAGACAACCGAACCCTCGTCAATTCTCTTTCCACAACATGTCTCTCACATCTAAGCAAAAAATGTCCCACAGTCTCAGGCACCCCACACACTGCACAGTCCCTCGACTCACTCTTCCCCACTCGATGCAGACAGTCATTCAGCCCCACATGCCCTATCCTCAACCGATTCAGCATCACCGCCTTCCCCCTCCTCCATTCCAGACTTCCCGCGTCCACCTTCACCGACACTTTCCCTCGGACACCAAACATCCACCTGCCCTTCACCCCACTCACCCACCTCTCCTGCCACTCATCCATGACCCGTCTCACCACCACAGCCTTCACCTCATCCACACTCAAAGGCAACCTCACATCAACCGTTCCCCTCCTCATACCTTCACCCGCCGCCAGATCCACCAACTCATTACCCAAAATGCCACTGTGACTGGGGACCCACGCCAACTCCAAATCCATTCCCCCATGTACAAACGGACACATATGTCCTGCAATTTGCAGACATCTCTTTATTAGGGTGAATATTGTGACCAATCAAAACAGAAGGGTTAATTATTCGCTTTAAAGGGTTTCTGACCGAATCACTATTATAAGATATGTTTAACATTTAAAATTCTGGAAATTATGATGTTCCCATAATGCTCTTTACTTTTATGCAAATCGCCACCAGGATTGGGTACCATGAAGAGATAATGTGTTGTGCAAGCTGCGGGGTTGGAGGGGGGGGGGTAGGGAGTGCACACCCCTTGGCCCCAACCCTCCAAAGAGGTGACTGTTCCCCCCAGTAAATGTGTTGCATTTCTAGCACTGTATCATGGGCAACTCGGTACAGCAGATATAAATATTATTCTCTGCGGCAACAAGCAGAGGAATGCCTCTCAGCACAGTACAATCATTTTCTGTGCTGCACACCTCTCCCATATAATGAAAAATCGGAGCCAAAATGGAAAGTGCCCTACCTTTTAAAAAAAAAAACGAGACCTGTAATCCAACATCCTGCTGCGGGAG
Source organism: Ambystoma mexicanum (assembly GCF_040938575.1). NCBI lineage: Eukaryota > Metazoa > Chordata > Amphibia > Caudata > Ambystomatidae > Ambystoma > Ambystoma mexicanum. Next base: position 532,732,235 of record NC_090926.1, read on the forward strand.
AGGGGCTGGGCTCTGGCTTTAGCAAGGATGGGGGAGAAGTTGGAGAATGAAGGGGTGGGGGTGGGAGGGTGGAGGTGAGGGCAGAGAAAGGAATGCAAGGTCCTGCACGCGGACGGAGGCGAGGCCTGGTACAGTTTGTTTGATCCCAGCATGAAAGGTGTGCTAGAAATATGCTATTCTTTTCCATAACAGGTCATACATGCCACTCGCTGTCTTAATTGCCACTGTGGTGGTGGTGTCACAGGTTGGAACCAAAATACCATGAGCTTTTCATGTTTGGTGAATAGGGAGCAGGGAGAAGAAAAGGAAACTCGCATAATGCACTGTGCTATATTGCCAGATAAACGGACTTGTGCAGCACTTGGTTGCACAATGCACACGTATACTTCTTAATTTACATGCATAGCACGTGCAATGGCATGCTTCGAACAATCAAGTAAAATGGCCAACTTTGTACAGCGTACATATGTGTATGCGTTCTCTGTTGCACCACTCCTCCTCTACACACATCTCCCATTCATATTGCGCAAGGCAGATAAACCAATAGAAGGGCCTACCTTCACAAACGCAACCCAGGTATGTGTTACAGTCCAGGCGAAACATTATGGGAAAAATTAAAATGAATTTTGCCATCCTCCCCTGAAATGCAAATGTGTTGCTGTATAGCGTTACCTGTGCAGTTTGACAGTCCCTTGGAGCTATATATATCTTGTAAAAGGGGCAGAGGTAAAGTTAGTAGTAGTAGGGGTAGGATGTAAAAACCTGTGGTGTTGATGACTCACAGTATAGGTGTTCGTGTTCCGAAGGGAGTCTCAAGTGTAGTTCTCCTGATGAGGTCTGTCATAATGAGTCTGGATGCGTTGAGGGCATGGCGGTGGGTCGTGTGACAAACTCTTGGGAGTAGAGTTTGGCTGGTGTTTGTAGGGAAGTGTGTGTGTTTTGAACAGACCAGTCTGAGGCACATGTAATCAGGGTGCACAAATTCAAGTTGCAAGCTACTTGCCAGTCATACACAAGGTCACTTGGCGCCTAAATTCTGTATATGCACACAGGACATCATTTCTTTTTCTGTCCATCATTTCTTTTTCTGTCCAAGGATCAAATATCACTAGAAAATGATGAGTGGCGAGAGCACATTTCACAGCCTTTGGGTATATTTATTTATTCTGACATAAACGCATCTAGAAAATGTAACACAAACGACAGATGGGCACTTTAAAAATCCTAGCCTCTTGGCCACCATCTTGAAATTAGGGCTGGATTAAATTGGCTAATCCTTTTCGCCATTGTTTAACAGCTGTGCACTTAATTACCTATCCTTACAAGATGGCATGTGCAAGTATGATTCTACGTGTGCTGGTAAAGAACAGGTGCTGAGTCCCTACCAGACAGGGTTTAGGAGAGGACGATCAACAATGATCAATATCATTATTCTTCATTGATAGGACAAGTAAGACACAAGGATGCGTCTCCATTGTATGCAGTATTTATACACTTTTCAGCTGTGTTTGATCGGGAGTGCCTGTGGTCTAAACTAACTAACATGAGCGCTCCTGGTGGGTTATTGTAACCCTGCAAACTATTTACTATAACAATAGAGCTAAAATAAGGTTCGTGCTGGGTGAGTTATCTGCAGTGATTGAGGTTAGAATGGCGTCAGGCAGCGGTGTGTTCTGGCCCCCCTTCTTTTCAACTTTTTTTTTTTAGCAGATCTAGGAACTGCTTTGGGATTGGTAAGAACGTTCCCGCCTAGGCTGGGCAATATGACAGTGGTGTGGCTCGCCTATGTGGATGACGTAATACTAGACCATACATTTGTGGACATATGCCGAAGTGTTGGTGCCATACTGGAATATGCTAAAGCTAATCGGTCAAAAGTTAATATGGAGAAAACAAAGTTTGTGTTTCAGTAAAATAAGTAAGCCTCAGCAATTTACTCACTGGTGTTCTATAGAAAGAGTGAGAAAGTATACTTAACTTACGTTATGATTTAGAAGAAGGAAGGGGTGATATTGATGTCCTGCAGAAAAGGAAAATTAAGGCCTTCACCATTATGGTTATGATAAAACAATTTGTATCAAATAGTGTGGGCTATAGCCTAATTGGTACAGTTCAGGTTTATAGGCAAACATTGGTTGCGGATATAACTTATCCCCTTAAGATGTCCTACCTTGACTGTGAATGCCGGGCTAATGTGTTGGAAGCACTAATCTGGAGGAAAATCCTAGGACTGACATCTGCTACCCTGGTGGAAGCAATTAGAATTGAGCGTGGTTTGACTTCAATTTTTTTGTTAATTAAAATTAATCTGGGTACATTATTTATTAAAATGTCAATGGCAGAAGAAATCCTCTATTAGAGAAATTAAGAAATGGTGTGTGAAAGGACTTCGGTACTATAGTAAAGATATTTAAGCAATACAATGAAGTTTTTATCAGGTGATTGGATGGACACCTGCCTGGGTTGATTAGAATTTTTAAAAAGCTGGTGGTGAGATGGGATTGGGTAGACAACCATGATCATATCGGTAAGCTAAAACCACTGAGCGTGTATGCGAGAACGTACATTCAATATAAAACACTGCAAAAGTATATTTATCAATTTCCTTCCCCCAAGCTTAGGCATGTAATCATGCTTATGTGGTTTAATAAATTAAATATCCTAGCGATAGGAGGGTGCATATCTGTCGTACATGTGACCTGCCTGAACCCTTGAAACAGGAATGCATGTATTAACTTCTTGCTGTGTGTGTGTATGTATGTATGTATGTATGTATGTATGTATGTATGTGTATATATATATATATATATATATATATATATATATATATATAATTTTTTTTAATGGAAATCATGACGAGGTTTTGATGGCTATTTTTATTTTATTTTTATGAAACCTTCTGGTGGAGATGTTTATCGGGTCACAGTTTAGCTTTAACACTGGCAGTACCTAGAGTCTGGGTAGATGTTGACTGAAAGTTGAACAAGAAGACTGGTTCTGGATCATGGTGGGTATAAAGCAGAATGAGATACCTATAATTATCGTGAATTACTCGTAAGGAACTTCTCTCTATTCTAGGGAAATGGTATAGAAGGAGTATTTTATTCTAATTGATAAAGTGTGGAAAAGTTGCAAAGGTCAATTTGATGAATTGTTGATATTGTGGGTAGATAATGTATGAGTTGTATTAATTGAGTTTTTTTTAAAGTGCATATTGAAGGGGTTTAGTGTTTTAGGATAATGAATTAAGCGTTATTGATATATGAAGTATGTTTTAGTATTGATATGTGTGTAAAGTTTATTTTAACTATATCACAATAATAATTAAAACTGATAATTTCTAAAAACCTACAGTCAATTTGGTGAGTAGTTTGGTGGTTCCTAGTTATGCATTTTTACAAAAGAAAACAACATAGGCTGCCTTTGAGCAGTCATGAAACCTGGACATTTCACTGCATACCCTTGGATTGTCAATGGAAATTGCTATCTGCCTAATGGTGTTTTCATGGAAGCAGAATTATGTATTTATTTTTGATTCATGTTTTATTTGGTTAAGCACGACGAAAGCTCAAAAGATATCAATTCGAATAAGGGAAATGCTGTATCCTTGTTTTAGCTGAAGTACATATAACCCAATCATCAACTTTGTTGCATGTAGCAAGTAAACGTACAGATAAAAAGGCACTGGTGGCTCTCAACCCTTCAAAGGAAACCCGCCTATTTTCATGTTTGTCTTGGAACACACAAACTGACTTAAACTATCCTTGGGTGGGGTGGGAGGAATACGGTAGGGGTTGGTGGGGGGTGGCTTAGCGAGGTGAGAGCTTCCAATACTCTGATTCTGTCCATTTCACTGGATTGGAAGCTATCCATTGGCATACCCTATCTGGGATTGTAGGTCTTCTCCTGACAGTGGACCAACCAACGCCCTGGCATGTACTTGTTAAGGAGATGGGGCGCTTTAATCACTGCGCCTATGACTGGCAAAGGAGTCCTTGGTTCCCAATGTTTAATCACTCCCACAGACGGAAACCAATGTAATCATGTTGCAGGAACCCCTTTTATGTTCCGGACAAATGCCACTTTACCTCGGTTCCATCCTCCCATGTCCACCAGGGCGTGCTATATATCCCTTCCCCTGCCCTGCCCTGGCCTGGCCCTAGACGGAGTGGAATCCGCCTGTGTCCCCAGCCCTGCGGTCAAAGGTTTGAGGTGGGGAAGCAGATGAGGCAGGTAACGGAGGCGGTGAAGGGATCTAGTGCCTCTCTGCTGCTGCGCGCTGTGCAAGGGGCTCTTTTTGGATGCAAAGTTCTACTTCCTCGTGTGGAAGGACACACACATAGAAGCCAGTTCTGTGGGTGTCATTGCATACTTAGTCCATTTGTTCCCCCTAAAGTACCCACAACTGCTGGCTGCTGATGCATTGTGCCAGGAGTCCTTCAGGGCTAAAAAGGATGCAAGGGAACATTGCCTAGAAGGATTTGTGGTGAGGGGAAGAAATGGACCGGGCATTTTCATCCACAGCTTTTGCTGTTGTCAGTTGAGGGGCAGGGCAAGCATTACAATGCTGCTCTCGTGGTTCCAGATTTTGCAGATTCGCAATTGCACCATTTCTCCTCCAAAAGATAATTCTCAAAACAATAGCATGCCCTATGTTTATTCCCCAACGTGCTTGCTTGCTACACAATGCCTGGAGCATGCCAACACTGGGGAGAAACCATGGCAAAAGCCCTGTTGGGCCTCGCAAATCTTTCCGGCTCGGCGCGGCACTAACCTGCACCACCCATCACCTACATTGACAATTTGCGAGCTGCCACGTGGCCTCCCCAATAGTTATTCTGTGAGACTGTCCCAGGTATCTGTTGGCGCAGATTATTCCCGGGCACATCAAACATGTATCACCATGCCACCGTTGGCAGAATTTACATGAATATACGGTTTCTGCTGTACTTGGCATGGCAACCCATCCATTCCGCAGGAGAGTTGGCAGACGTGGGAGAAAAAAATGCAAAACGCATTATGTCCCCTTTTTCCTCTTGCATCCCCCGAGAGGATGTCAGTTTTTCATTTGTCTGAGGTCATTTAATTGAAAGCCATTTGGTTAATGGCGGCAACTCTGATAAGCACCTAATGGCAAATAAAGTCAAGCTGTGAATTATTATAATGTCCGTATGCTTGCAGCTCACCAGAACACCGCTTTTCATTCTGCATCCTAAAACATTCTGGGTGATGTAGTCTTGGTCAACTCTCATTGGTCAAAGTGCAAATAATCAGCCAATGCCACTGGTGTGTATAGAAGAGTGCACGACTTGGGTAAAAGGGAGCCTCGGTGACGTGGAGTGAACATTAATGCAAGGCGACCGATAGGATATAAAAGTAACCACACCTTAATTCACATCAGTATTTTGTTCAGATGGCGAGGGTTGTAACATTTCCTCTGAAAACACGAGTCTGTTCACATGCCGCAGCATGTGTTCTTCTTAACCATTTACCTTCTGTTGCAAACTTATAAATCTGAAGAAGGGAGCTGGGTGAGCTTCAAGGCGTCTTCGCTTTTGTAAACACATTCCCAAGCTATCTGCAATGACCACGAGAAGTGCCTACAGAAAGGTCCTGCGCGGCTCTGGAAGCTTAAAAACTAAATGTGAGTAGGCCTCATAAAGGTATTTTTCTCGGGCTTTCAAGACTGCTGCCCGTGTGCTTGTTATTTTTCCGAAAACAGCGCATTCTTTTCGCCCGGGTAGCCGAGATGCCGCCCGCCCCGTCTTTCTGCATTCCTGCTGTAAGCTGCTGGCTTCTGCGGGCCGCGCACTCCACCGTCCCGCGAGTTTGTCTGCTGGGGGCCCGGCATTCCACGCGGGCTCCCCTCCTTTCAGCCGCGCGCTTGAAGATAGGCCGCACAATAAGTCACGTCAGCTTCCTCTGCCAGCGCGCGGGGAGGAGGGCCACGGAGACCTAAATTATTGAGAGCGGTTGCCAGGGCGACGCCTCCCGACTCCTTTTGATGGAGCTCCGGCCGCGCGGCCTGTGTCTGTGCAGCGAGCCTAGAAACGTCGGTTCCTTTCATCACTCGCACAATCGGGCACTTTATCGTCAAACAGGAATTCGAAAATGGGCAAAAGAGCGCCTCGGCTAGGACTCATAAGTGCGCGCTCGGAGGGCAGTGTGAGAGTTGAAATGCTGTGAGCGGGCAGAGCCAGAGGTCCTATAACGACGAAATGCACGGGGACATAAAGGGATAGGGGAATTTGCCCCATATCACGCCATGTTGCTATGTGGGGAAGCCTGGAATTAATTTGGGTCTCGTTGGCTCAGACATGACCACTTTCCCCTCCCCTTCCTTGTGATGTATAAAACAGCGCCGAGACCTGTGATCAGAAATTCGGAATCTTCTATCTACGATGCTTGCACGGAGCAAGTTTTTTTAGCAGATGTTGGCTTCTGTTCCCCACTTCTCGAGTTTATTCTTACTGAGCATGCGCATTGATATTTTAAAGCTCGCCTGCACTTCCGATATAAGCATGACATGACTGTTGGGGGCGGGACGGAGCCCCCACACGATGCCGCAAGCCCCCGACACATGAAGGAACCAACAGACACCAGTCCTTCGTGTTCGGGCTTCCCGGTCGCTCTAATGCGGCCGGGAACGCCCCCTTTATTTATACTTAGCGCGGCGGCGTGAAACGTCACGCCGCCGCATAGGCCCGTCATCGGGCAGCACACACTCCTCCTTTTCCGGGAGGAACACGAACATAGATTAACAGTAACTTTATTAACCAGGAAAACCACACATCTAACATAAACACTACTGCACACCCAAAACAAAAACCCCTTTAATGTCATCCACCCAGATCTTATCACCCCAGTTCACTACTCAATCGTCCCACAACATATTCGCTGAGGTAGGCAGGTTTCCCTCGCCCAGCCCTCTGGGGGTACCTCCGGCCTACCTCCGGCACGTGATGTCCTTCCGCCGCGTCTCCCCGGACTGGGGATTCGGGTCCTTCGCCCCAGAGACCTCCGTCAGCAGGCATGTCTGGTGGATCAGGTTCGGGCGGGGTCTCAGTTCGTGAATCACCCAGTTTCTTGAAGAAACTCACGTTTCGGGCGACAGCCGACCGTCCATCCGAGGCCGTCACCATGGATCCTTTCACTGCCACTACATCCAAAGGCTCCGGTTCATAGGGGAGCGATAGCTTCCCGTGAGGGTGTCGATTACGGATCAGGACCTCATCCCCCGGTTCAAGTCTTTGAGGTTGGAGACCCCTGCGCAGGTTCTCCTGTTCCGTTCGGACTCGTCTTTCAGCCTCCACCAGCGGACTATCGATGACCCCTGGTTCTTTCTCCCCCACTTCCGGCAGCAGTCCCCTGGGGCACCTCTTGAATAATGCCTCGGCGGGTGCCACTCCCGTGGCGGCATGTGGGGTGGTGCGGTACACCCGCAGAAACTGATAGAGGGCGCGTTGTAAGGATTGCCCCTGCCCCTGAGCAATTCGGAACGTTTTATTCAGGGTCCTCATTAGTCTCTCGGCGTCCCCGTTTGCACGGGGCCACAGGGGGGAGATCTTCCTGTGTTGTATTCCGCAGCTCTCCATCAACTCGGAGAACCGCTCACTTTGGAAGGGCGATCCGTTATCAGAGCATAGAGTGTGGGGGAAACCATGGGCCGCAAATATCTTCTCCATGGCCACCACCACATGCTCAAAAGCCACCGACTCGACGAACTCAACCTCCGGGTATCTCGAGTGTTCATCTACTATCACCAGGAAGTGAGTGCCCACTGATGTTGAGCCAAAGTCAGAGTGGACGATCTCCCAGGGCCTCGTGCCACGGGGCATTGCCTCAATTGCAGGTTCTCGTTGCAGCGGAGAGGCCGCCTGACACCATACACGGGCCGCCACGAAGTCGTCCACCCTTTTTTCCAACTCCGGAAACCAGACTTTCGAGCGGAGCCGCGCCTTGGTCTTAGCGGCACCCTGATGTCCATGATGGGTGAGACTGATCACGTCGCTCACCTTCGACCGTGGAATGACGATCCGGTCACCCCAGAGTAACAGCCCTGAGTCGGAGAACGACAACTCCTCCTTCACCTTCCACAACTGCTCCAGCGCTGTTTTGGCTTCCTGGGTGCGCCCGGACACGGCTCCGAGGACGGACTTCCAGGACCCATTGTGCATTGTGTCCTTCAAGATCCGAAAACACTCGTCCTCAGCCGCAGCAGCCTCCAACTCCTCTAGGGACATCGCATTTGGCGTTGCCGCCTCCACCACCATTCGTACATAACTGTCCGCCTCTTCTCCGCAGGTGTCATGTCCATCTCCCCCACCTACTCCCGGATGACGAGACAGGTAGTCCGCGGCATTGTTGGCCCCCGGCCTATATACCAGGGTGACTGAATACTCGAGGAGGGCGAGCATCCACCTCTCAATTCTAGCTGGTGGCTTTGACGATGAGCCCACTAGAATCGGAAGCAGCGGTTTGTGATCAGTCACCACCGTCACTGGACGTCCCAAGACATAGAGCCGGAAATGCTTGCAGCCTCACAGCACTGCCAGGGCCTCCCGCTCGATCTGGGAGTACCTCTGTTCCGTTTCGGTGAGCGCTTTGCTTGCATAGGCCACAGGTCGAATAGTCCCGCTGCGGTCCACTTGAGTCAGCACTGCCCCCAGCCCGAAAGGACTCGCATCCACCACAATCTCCGATTCCAAGGCGGGGTCGAAAAACGCCATAGTATCTCCCGTTGTGAGGGCACCATTAATGTCCTCAAAGGCGACCTGTTCGAGAGGGCCCCAATGCCATGGTGACTCCTTCTTGGTCAGCGCCCGGAGTGGTTCGGATCTTGAGGCTAAGTTTGGGATGAACCGCCCGCAATACGTTACCATCCCCAGGAAGCTCCTCACGTCCGTCACAGACTCGGGGGCCTTCGCCACTTTGATGTCCTGCACCTTCTTCGGGTCTGGCGACACCCCCCCCTCCTTGAATATGAAGCCAAAAAATTCAATAGAGGGGCGCATGAATTCACACTTCTCCCTGTGCAGGGTGAGGCCCAACGATTGAAGTCGTTTCAGAGTGTCCTCGAGCCTCTTCATGTGATCCACTTCGGTTTTGGCAAACACCAGAATATCATCGCTGATGTTGAGGACGCCCTCTAGATCTGCTAGGGCGCCCCTGATGATGTTTTGGAACACTTCAGCGGCAGACGACACTCCAAAACTCAACCGCTTGTATCGATATAGTCCCCGGTGGGTGGTAAACATTGTTATGTACCGGGACTCTGGATGAAGGACGACCTGGTGATATCCGGCTCGGAGGTCCAGCTGCGAGAACACTCGAGCCCCTTGAACATCAGCAATGATATCATCGATCGTTGGAGTAAGATGGTGTTCCCTTTTGATCGCTTTGTTGGGGAGCCTCATGTCCACGCAGATGCGTACCGAGTCGGGTTGCTTGGGCTTTCTGGCCACCACGATCGGGGACACCCAGGGGGTTGGGCCCTCAACCTTTTCGATGATGTCCAAGCTCACCAAATTGTCCAGCTCCTTATCGACCTGCTCCCTTAAATGAAAAGGTACTCGTCGGTGTTTCAATGCGATGGGCTGTACTGACTCATCGATGTGTAATCGAACTGGTTCCCCGATCATCTTTCCGATCCCACTGAAGAGTGCAGCATATTTGTCGAGGAGATCATTAATGTCCTCCAGGTGGACGGAGTATGCAAAGCTGACGATACCTAAGGCCTCCGCAGCTGCGCAACTGAGCAGGGTATTGTTGCTCACCGGGGTCACATAAAATCGGGCCCTGATTTGTGAGCCATCATGTTCCACGTCTGCCATGAAGGCACCGTCGAGCGGTAGCGGTTCCTGACCCCCAAACGCAAATATGCGGGCCTTCGGTGCGACCAGACCCGGAAGGGGTTTGAGGGAGTCATAATGCCCTCTGGCCATCACATTGACAGAGACGCCGGTGTCAACGAGCACTGGGACTGGGGAGTGATTGATCTCGACCATACATCTCGGCTGTCTCCGGCTTCTTCCTTTAAGTACTCCCACGCTTGAGACGAAAAAGATGTTTTCCTCGTCTTCCTCCTCGGCTCCTTCCGGATGGGACTCAACTTCCCCTTGTTCTACCTGGGCAATACTGGGCTGTTGGCTCTGGCGCGGAGCCCATGTCCGTGCCTGACCTCTCGGCACCATCACCGGCATGGCTGCCCGACACACTCTCGAGAAGTGATCGGCCAGTCCACACCTCCCACAGGTTTTTCCAGCCGCCGGGCATTCTGCCATATGAGGGAGGTCGTATCCACACTTCTGGCACGACTCCCCGGCTCTCCGAGCCCTGTCTCGGGGTCCTCCACCCGGGCGTCTCACTCCTCGGCCACCCCGCCACATGACACACACCTCCTCCGACCTCACCGACCGAGACCCAGCTTCCATCTTGTTGGCCCGTGCCTCTGCTACCTCGTGGCACCTGCCCAGCTCCAAAATATGGGGCAGCGTGAGGCCCGGCTCTCTCAGGACTTGCCTCCTGAGCTTGCCGGAGGAGCATGCCTGGATTAGCATGGTGCGTATCATGTCGTCTGCATCCCCCCATGCACAACCGAGGGAGAGGCGGCGTAAGCGACCATAAAAAGTGTCCAGCGTCTCCTCCTCCTTCTGCTTCGCCGAGAGCATGACGAACCTCTCATAGTCCACATTTGCAAGGGGAAGGAAGTGTGCGAGGAGGGCCGCCTTGGCCGCATCATAAGAGTTGTTGACGGGAGCAAGTGATTCAAATATCTCCTGGACTGTCGGCCCTGCCGAATACAGCATGGTGGCAATTCTGCTGTCATCATCCGTCACCTGAGCAGCCCTGAAATACATGTCAAGGCGACTCACCCATCTTCTCCATCGGGGCCCCATGCTCGATGGTGGGCCTGACGCATCGAATTCCGGAATCGGCTGCAAGGCGGCATGGGCCGCGGGTGCTCTTGCTTGAGCCATAATGGGAAAACCCGGTTGTCCAGGTGGCGGTCCTGCAAGGACTTGGATCACGGGAGGTAGGGCGGCCTGTTGTTGAGCCGCTGCCTGGCCACGATCGCGGGGGAGGGACGCTGCTGCACCACCACTGTCCAAATCCTCAGAGTCGCCCATGGGCTTGAGCGCACAGGCACCCCCACCTACTGTCCTGAGGGCCGCAACTCAGACACCCACCGACACAGTGCGACTCACCCCTCCTTCCCGGGTACACAACAGTTCCAACACAGGGAGGTATCCGGATAAGGCACCAGTGGATGTCCAAAACACAGTTATCCAGAGCAGCCAGGCTTGATGATGAAGAGGACAAAGAAGAAAAATCCACGGCACTCTGGTGATGAAGGGGGCAAAGAACACCGTGGATCCACGTTGCCACTCTCCAAATGGACTTAGAAGTTCCAAAAATTGAGCCAAAGATGGTGGATTGGCCCTGTCATATCAGTCCTCTCCTGGCTTTCACACGACGTAAAAGACCCAAAAACAGGTTAAAATCCACAAATCAGACATGGGCGTGCAGGGTAGGCCTCCTGCTACTAATGTGTCAAAAAATTAGGCCTGTCGGAACTCCACGCTCCAAACCGGAGCCTCGTGAAGTTTCACGGCCTCTGAACAAAATGGCCGCCGGCCACGTGTGCGTCCCGCGACCCGGCATGAGATGAAACGAAAATCCGTTCCGCTTCGTTTAGAAAAATTAATCTCCCAGATATTTCACCACCGGGCCCGGGTCTCCCTCACCGCTTCGTCGCCACTGTTGGGGGCGGGTCGGAGCCCCCACGCGATGCCGCAAGCCCCCGACACATGAAGGAACCAACAGACACCAGTCCTTCGTGTTCGGGCTTCCCGGTCGCTCTAATGCGGCCGGGAACGCCCCCTTTATTTATACTTAGCGCGGCAGCGTGAAACGTCACGCCGCCGCGTAGCCCCGTCATCGGGCAGCGCCACAATGACTAGTTTCACAATTGTTTATGGTTGCATGGACTGCTTGTGTAGAGCACAGGATAATAATTTCTGAAGTTTTTGTTGCTCACTTTTTCTAACATTATCTTTTCAAACCTTTTTAAACTGTTTAATTCCGTGGAAAAAGCTTGCAGTGTCATGCTAAATGCATGTTTTCTGTGTACCTTTAAAACGATCTATATATAATTACATGCACTGCAACCCGCAAATTCCATTGCAAGCAGCGACTGGGTAGAGTGCCCCCCAACAAGCCCCGCAATCGGCTTTTCAAATGTCAATGGCTAGTTGCCCACTGCTTGAGCCTCGTTTTCGGCGGATGAGGGAACTGAACCACAATGTGTCCACCAGGATCCCCGAACATGGACAAGTGGGGCAAGCTGGCGATCTGAACTCTGATCTCCCCGTGCCGCAACTCCATCACTTTGACAAGGGAGGGGTTCAGTGATGATGTACTCAAATCAAGCCTTCAACCAGGGGTGGCCTGGGAACCAAAAGAGGCACCATATTAAACAGTTTCAGCAAGCCCAACCCTTTTCCTATGAGAACATTTAGAAACAGTGTAGGTTAGCAGACAAGAGGCCCAGGGTGCAGAGGTCTACTGGGAAATCTCCAGAGTTCCCTATAGGCCAGTCCACCTCTGCCTTGAACTCCTGTTCCAATGGCCACTTGAGGGGAGTAAATTGATAAGCGGCAATCCTTACTGTTCATGAGTTGCACACATTGCATTTCCCCCTCCCCCAGTTCCATTCTTGAAATCCTTCGGTAACAAGTGCTTTCTGTTCCAAATTGCACCTGGAGACCCATCTGAAGTGTGCCTGGAATGTGTGGGGAACAAGGAGTAGATTGCCAATAGTGATCTTTCCACTAACTCTCCCAGCAAGGGCAGTACCACTGGGTTTGAGTTCTTTGCTTCAATGACTCTTACTTCAGGAGTAGTCTGGATGAGTAGGTAGGAAATGTGCAGAGCAGGGCGTGTGAGAGCCATGCCCGTGTAGCTTAGCTTCTCGCATTAAACTTCATGGGGTAGGGTCGGCTGATCTCATGAAGTCCACATGGATGAAGATTATGGCCCCCACTAGAGCATAAACTTTTCAAAGAACATTCCTTTTTGTTCCCTTTGTAAAGCACAAAGAGTTCCTGTTGTCAATGTGCGCATCTCCCCGTATAAAATAAGCCACAGACTTTTGGCGTGTCCCTTCCCCAAAAATTATAGTTCTATCTCCCATGGTGCATTGCAGGATCATGGTTTTCAGAAATAAAATGGCAGCCATTGTGTTTTTCTCTTGATGCAAGAGATATTCGCGGCTATGGGAAAATGAAACGCAGTAAAAAGCTATCGATGGGTCAAAAAACATACAAATGACATCAGGGTAGAGGTATGGGGATGACTAGAAAGCACTGGGTAAAATGTGGGAGTTGGAGTGGGTCCAGGGACCGAGTTTGCAACACAAAGATTTCTGTAGCCTCAGCAATAGCCGCAAATAGCTGACATCTAAAAGCAAACTGCGTCACAGAAGCAATGTGTGCTCTGGGGTGAAAGGGAGAGGGCAGGGGAGGTGAGGAGGCTGTCCGGGGAGTGGGGGCAGCTGGCACAGATGAGGGTGGGTGATGTCCTGGGTGTGCAGAGAAGCATTTATTTCCAGCTGTTTTGCAGATATTCGCGGCTATATCCGAAGTTACAAAGGACTACAGATAACCGCGGGACTTTGTAGTTTGCTACATGCGGTAAAATGTTTTAAATTATTTTTTTGAAAGGTATTTTTACAACTATAGTGACGTCTGGGTGAAAAAATCGCTGGCCATGGCCAGTGTCTCAGTTGCCATCCAAGTCTCCCATTCATGCTGTAACCAGGACAGATTCTGCTTAGCTTCAAAGTGAGTAAGGGGCCAGCCTCCTCAGGCCATGTTGGATGATAAATTAGCTTAACTTACAAGACCACTTAGAGGAATAGGTCAGCCCTTTTCTTGCTTTGAAGCCAATCAGGGTCAGTCCCAGTTACTGACCGAATGGGCATCTGAATGATTTACTTTTTAAAAACCGTGCTACTGTCGGTCCTTGATGGTTTTGTACTCAAGACCATTATTTTCCGTTTGCAGAATTGCATTCTGGTATTTGTAGTCCCAGTCATAATGAAACATATAAAACAAATATGTATGTATACAGCAACAGTGGGTTTCCCTATCCCTGCGCTAACCGGGACAAACTCTGCTTACCTTCAAAGTCTGGAAGATTTCAGCCCGCTAAGGCCATGTTGCCTAATACATGGGCCCGCCCCCACCCCCCCTTAGAAGAACACTTGAAGAAACATGCCCTAAGGGCGCTGGATCCTTCCTCACTTTAAAACTAAGCAGGGCCAGTCCCGGTTACTGCATGGATGGCAGACAGTCCACGGTCCTGAATGCTGTGTGTTTTCTTAGTTTTAAATATATCATAACACACACATCCACATTTTTATAAAACGGAAAAAATGAAATAAAAAAATCACGATGACAATTATGTTGTACACTGCTATCGGAGAACCCTCGCCTTAAGGATTTTGAGACGCAGCACTTAACCATTATGCTACAATGATGTAATTGTTTGGATTTTCACAAGTTTCATACCAAACCTTTTATCATTGAACATATTATAGGCTAAGTATGAAATGTATGCCGCATGAAGCACCAAGCCATTGGGGCCCAGTGGTTAAATGCAGACCAGGATTCGAAGCTCTATGTTTAATTGTTTTTTTAAATTTAATTAAAAGAAAAGCCTGTGTCCAATCTGTTTGCTTAAATAAAGTGATTAAAAAAATCACGAAAAGGCACACAAGTCCGAGGTGGTGAAGTTTGTTGCAGTGCAGTCTTGTGATCTTATTTAACATGAGGGCATTTAGACGTGGCTGAAATGTCGGCCACGTCCAAACATTCCTGGCACCAAAATAACTGCAACAGAATGGCTTTAGCGCTGAAAAGGGTGCACCGAAATGGGCGCTGCAGCGGAATGGGCATGCCAAATCGGCCCACGCCAAAATAATGGTGCCGAAAAGGGGTGTACCGCTTGGAGAACGCTGCTTAACCAAAGTGTGTGCTCCATGGCAAATCATTTTATCTCACTGCGCGTTGCCTAAAAACATTGTGAGTTCTCCAAAGCCTGCAAACCGAGGACCATGCTAGTGGTCTGGAATCGTTCTAAAAATCTATGGAATAACAAACCCCTTGAAATTCAAGGAAAAAACTTTAGTTGCAGGGAGGTTAAGGTGAAAACGTAATGCAACAAAACCCTCAAGGTTCAGCTAGTGCCACCTTAACTTCGCACCCCCTGTTGCGCAGACTATGACTACAATGATTACATCGCAGATCACATCACTGATGACCTCACTAATTACACTACAACAGTAACTGGCATTAAGCATGGCCTTCAGCCATGGTCCGTGTGCATGGCCAAATATACTTTAACACATGAGTGGGTACTAGTCATGGCCTTCAGCTATGGAGAGTGGTCACAGCTTTCACCCATGTGCACTGACTATTTTAAAACGCTATCAAGCTACCAACCATAGATTTTGGCCTTTAGCAATGGATGCAGCCATGAACAGTGTCCACTGTATATTATATACACTGAACAGTCACTAGCCATGAACTTTAGCGCAATACTGGCCAGCGGCCACAATCTTTGACTGTGCCCTATATATATATATATATATATATATATATATATATATATATATATATATATATATATATATATATATATATATATATATATTCTAACATAGAAATGGGTCACTAACCATGACCTTTGGCCTTGATCAATTTGTACATCTTTTGGCCATGTCCACTGTACATTTTAAAATAATAAAATGCAATAAGTGATTGCCTCGGGCCATGCCCACTGTGTATTACACAACACTAACCAGCCACTAGCTATGGCCTTCGACCGTGGTTTTCAACACAATAATAGCCAGTGGCGATGGCCTTTGGCTGTGCCGACTGTATATCCTGACATATTAATGGGCACTAGCTATTGCCTTTAGCCCTGGCTACAGCTTTCAACGTTGTCCACTGTATATTTTAAAATAGTGACAGGCTACTAGGCATGGATTTTAACCATGCACATTGGTGTTTTTGAACATGAAGTGACCACGAGCTAATGCATTTGGTGCTGGCCAGTGACCCCAGGCTTTGTCATGACCAAGTCCACGGCCTAAATTGTTATTAAGGTAATCATGGTTTTCATGAGCTAACGTTTAAATGATGATATGTCTAATTCCATGATTGTTGTAAACTGTTATATACAATGCAATTAGTGTTGTCACCAGTGATGGCATCAGTGATGTGATCTGTCATGTCATCATTGTGGTCATAGTCTGCGCAACAGGGGGCGCACAGTTAAGGTGGCTTTATCTGAATTTCCAGGGCCTTGTTGCATTAAGTTCTCACCTTAAAGTCCCTGCAACTAACGTTTTTTCCTTCAAAAAATAAAATATATATATATTTGTTGTTGACATAATTTCACATGAAATACCATGGCTACCCCATTCAAAAGACTTCCAACACCCCCCTTTTCTTTATCTAACAAAGAAGATACTGCTGTGGGTAGATCCATCTGTTGCAGAAATCTATGCAGTGTGCAGTTGAAGGGTGGAAATTCTGGCCAGCCTAGCTCATACTTTCAAGTTAAAAAAAAATAGCACCAATGCACTCCTGCTATTTGATTCAGTACAAAGCCACTGGAACAGAACAGCATGGGCAATCGTACTTTATATTTTGTCGCTATTATTTTTAGGATTGCATTTTGAATGCAAATCAAGTACACATGTTCAATTATTCTTCGACAGCAGCTAAAAATGCTTGAATGTGAACCTGATCATTGACCACAAGTAATTTTTGCTGGGTTTCCGACACTTGAGATCTGATCCACTTAAACCCCATCGCTAATAAGATTAGTTTACAGTGCAGTGTATAGGGTGACTTTAAAAAAAACATCCATTTGATAAGTTGCTTGGAGGCATGCAGGTAGAAGGGTTGCTTGTGTAATGAACGGAATAGCACTTTCCGGTTTGACGCTTGAAAGAGGGCTAGAATCAGCACAATAGGACTGCTTCAAATTGGAGGAAAAAGAAATTGCCCATAATATGAAGTATCACGTCCTTGAATAATTCTCATTCTTGGTGTGTGAGGAGTTTTTTTGTCAACTATTTATCTTTGCACCACCTCTTTCTTTTCTAGGTCAAAGCAACACCATCACGTTTCTATTGAGCTCAAATGATAAATAAGCAGGGCCTATATTTTGCTTGTAAATTCTAAGCAGGGAATTTCCTTTCTTGTACTTGGTGGTGTTTTACTCTTCTGTTAATTATTGTGTTCATATGATGAGTTGCGTAAAACGCACAATATATTATTTTACAGCCCCTTCGAAGTGCCTGTGGTGATGCATGGGGTGAGGAGTACACGCACCAAGTGCCCACTCTGAGGATCCTGCAAATGTCAGACGGATGAGACCTCGCTCTGGGACGCAGCCCCTTCTCGTCCCTGTTGATATTCTTTGGTCCCACCCATGATTGGAGTCTTATCCTGAAAATTATAGGCGCATGGATTGTAGATGCAGACCTCTTAGGTACACCAGGGAAAACCATTGGTAGATAAACTGCGGGAACTTGGTTTCCGAGGCAGAGAATGGGAGTTAAGGAGGTGGTTCCAATGAAGGCATGTATGTCCAAAACATTTGCTTGAAACGGACAGCTTCCATGTCTTTCCTCAAGTTAGGAACAAGGGTTGGGAGATCTGTTTCTTTTCCATTTTGTTCTAGCGTAGTGCTCCCTATGTCTAGATGTTTTGGCTTCCATGTCCTTTCTTTCTTGTATGGCCCCAGCAAAGCAAAGCATTGTCTCTTTTCCGCAGCCAACCTTCTGATACATGGAAAGGGAGAATTTCCTCCTATTGCACCATGAGGTTAATGCCCTGCAACACTGAAAGTCAATGGAAGAGTTTCAAGCCATGCAATATAATCCCATATTTGGATCATGGTCAGGAACATCAAGGTGGCCTTCTCTGAATTATTGGTAACTGTCGAATTGGAGTCTGGGATACACAGGCACAAATGATGCTATGATGCTACAGTTGTGAAAAGACCAGTGATTTGATACTGTACGCTCTAACCAATGGCATGCCTTGGGAAGGGGTAGGGAGGATTGTTAGTGTAGAAAGTCTATGGTTCTTCATTGTAACCATCTAATTTATCTCAATGCTAAAGGATATATTTGCATTGAACCAGTCCTCCAGGTTTTTTCACTTTCTGAACTAGAAGTGGTAGGGTACCTATGGAGCTGAGCCACATAGGCCTCTGGGTGCGGTGCACGCACATGCAGAAGTACCCCTGTTATCGATTGCGTGGGACACAGGAAGGTTTCCTCTGTCCATGTCCGACAGTTCAGTGATGTAGCGTACGAGCCAGTGCCACTCTCCACCCACAGCTGGATTGTGGTGTCAACTGCATATAGCCGAATCTATGTCCAACTGACATTGGTGGAACTGAACATGCATGTGCACATATTTTATAAAGCATAGGGACAGCAAGGTTCCCTCTAGTACCTCCTATGCTATCATGTCAGTGCTTTATCAGAAGGTTCCCACCAAACCTGCCCATCCTTGCAGGCTTCGGTTCTATACAAGCTGTTTGTGTTGGGTAAGGTTTTCATAGCAATGATCAATCTTCCTGACCTGTGTCAACCCCAGAACTTTTTGCTTTATTGGTGGATTATTTTTCCCTGAACCTCAGTGAGTGGGAACCTTTTTCCACACTCAAATAATCTTTTACTCTTTATACGAATGTCATTTGTAAGACTCTCCATAGTGACTTTTTAAATTTGTATCTTCTATGACAACTTTTGGCACATATCAGTGTTGCTGGGTTGCTCTTATGGGCTCCCCTTTAAAATGTATCTGGCTAACCTTGTGAAAACGACAGCTTTCGACGGTAGAAAGGTTCTTTGGATCCTTTGTACATTTTATTATGTGAAACCAGCACACCCCACTGTATGCGGAGTGTTGAGGAGATGCAATGTATCCCCTTTCTCCTTGTAACTGTAACATTTATGTTACAGGGACAAGCTTACCTTTAGTGGCTGGTGGCTGAGCCTTTTAACTAATTCGGTGCACCTTTACCGCGGGCTGTTTCCACAGCCATGGTAAAGGCACCCATGGGTGCTCATTTTACCAAAATGGCCGGTCTTTTTTTTGCCATTTTAGCATTTCTTGCTCCTTCCCGTGACATTCAGGGTGGGAAAATCCTTAGCGTTAACTTTCTCTTAGGCGGGAATCCTGTGAATTGCTCACCCAGGCAGGAAGCGGGGGAGGAGTCCAAAACTCTGCTGCCCTTTATCGTCCAGCTTGACTGCAAGAATCCAGTTCAAACTGGGAGGCTGGCTGTCCTGAAAGGACTGCCAACCCCCCAAGTTGAACGTTGCATGGCTGTTTGATTGGCTGGGTTCCTGCATAAAAGTCAGATCCTGGAAACTGAAGAGGTAATCGTCCACTGGAACCAAATCCAAAGAGGGATGTGAAAACATGGCTAAGATGATTTCCAGCGACCAGCGAGCCTGATCTTGAAACAGAGCCTGCTGTTATCCTTCCTTCCAATCTACCTGGGTACTATGAAAACGACAACCCCTACCAAGAGCCTGGTGAGACCCACTAGCCCCAAGAATACCTGCATTTTGAGCCATCCCACGTCATGCTGCGACCTTGCGGGGCTGCAATACCCAAATACCCGGCGTCCTCGAGCCATTATGTGGTGCACGGTCTTCTGAATTCCTAATATTGCTGAACTTTAATGGGCATCTTGCTGGATCTCCAGAGACGTGACTCAAGTCTTAAAAAAAAAAAAAAAGTCCCCTCACCAGAGTGATGTACCTTGCAAACGACGAGAATCCGACCATCGATATTCTGTCTTCTGTGCTCCTGAAAAGGTGCCAAATCCACAGAGCCGCATTCAGTCATGAAGAAACCCTTGCCTGAAGCCTTCTGTGCCAATCCCTGCAGAAAAAGCCCATCCAGGGTCCTGTCTTCTGTCCTCCTGACCACAATCTGTAGCCAAAAACCAACGTGCTGCATTCCTTAAGTCCTCCTGCTGCTAGCTCCTCTTCTGTGATGAGGTATAGTGCTAGCTTGGGTATTTACTTACCATAAGTCTCTTGTGATTCCTGCATAGTTTTGGGGTGTTGTCTGTGTTTGGGAGGCCTCTTGTCCAGGTCACCCAGGCCCCATGCTGAAATCCTCCTAGGGTGTCTTCTCTGAAGTCCCTGGACCCTCAACTAACTCTAAAGTAGAATACTTACTTGTTTGAACATGCTTCCTCTACTTTGAACTTTGCCTGCAACTGAGCCTTACCTCACCCTGCCTACAGCTGGCTCCTAGACCACTAGGGTCCCTCATCTGCCTCTGAGAGAATGCATGTACTAGAATTGGGACGGGCTGGATACAGGGTCTGCCTTGAAAAGTAAAACAAGTCTTCAAAAGTTTACTTGTAAATGAGTTAGTTGGTAACTTTAAACTCTGAGTGAATAGTTACAAAATGTTATTACTTCCCTTAGATATGTTCCACCATTCAGAAAAGTATATGTAGGATTTTCTTACCTTGAATAAGCTGTGTGCCTTCTTAAATAAGTATTCTCAAGTCTTACTTTCCTTAGAAACTGTCTCGCCATTCTAACAGAAAGTAGAAGGAAGGTTAACTTACCTGTGAATTGGGTTCCCCGCTTCCCGAAAGTAATTTGTTTGTTTCACTTTATTATTCCAGTTAGGATGATTGTAGGAGTGTCCCTGATTGGGTCTTGCTTCCCCTTACTTGCTGTTAGCCTGTACAGAATAAGTCTGCCTAGGTCATACTTAACTTTAAGGTTGATGGTAGCTCCCTACAAAAGTATATAGGTTTTACTTACCCTGCATAGCTGTGTGCCATCCAAAAATAAGTTAACAAGTTATTGCTTCCCTAAGTTTATGAATTGAAAAGCAACTGTAATTGAATATTGCGCAAACAAGGGTCTTGCTAATCTGGTATAACTGTGTTATACAAAACTTAGTTAAAAGTTGATACTGTTCCTAGAATCTGTGTTTCACTAGATCAGATAAGTATATTGTCCAGTTGAATTACTATGTGATTCCTTGTTGAGTTGCACAGTACTACTGCTAGGGTTTACTACCCTGTATTACTGTAAGTAATCCAAAAATAACTATTGGTCTTGACTTTCCCAGAACTACTGTAAGATGTTCCAAATTAGGTTGTATGCTTTGGTCTGTGTACCTGCAAGCCTAGTGTTGTTTTTTTATAATGTGTTTAAATATAATTGGATAGTACTTATTTACCCAAGATTTACCTTGATCTGCTTGTATTTAAATAAGCCCTTTATTTTTACAATACATAGTGTGCCAGTGTTTCTTTGGGCCATATTTGTATTACAATTACTTTGTACTGATTCTACAGCCCTCTCCCATTCCTAGGATAAGCCTGGCTGCTCTGTCTTTGGTACCATATACTCAGGTGGTACAGCCGTGTACTGCCTGTTGAATGGTTTTACTAAGCCGTTAGTTGGACTTCAGAAAAACTGTCTTAACAGTTTGACATGTTAAATGCCATGTTGTGCTGCAAAGGGCTCCATCAAAGCACTGCTGCAAACTAACCTGATCTTAAAGAAAGTTGCCATGGTCCCAAAAAAGTAACTGAACAATTTCTAAGTGCTAATACGGAGCAGAATTCCACTTGCACCAGTGAAAAGATTATGTAATACTACCCCAGGATTGGTTTTCCTTCCTGCAACAAAAAAAAAAGCTCTCAATGTCCCTCTGGACTTGAGCCGGACCACCTGAAGTTCGGGAAGCAGCTCAAAGCCCTCCTTTTTTTTTTCTCTGCCTTCTCTCTCTCTCTCTCCCGCTCCCTTGCCAACTTACCGTCTGCTGGGCCGACTGGTTGCTTGGTTCCCTCAGTCTCTCTGGGTACCTGGCTCCTCCACAACCAGTCTTACTTGTACCGCATCATGGCCTACTGCGCCCTTAGGGGCTGTAGCTTTTCCCCTACACCCCCCCTGCCTCCTGTAATTACCAGAGCCATACTGCCCTGATCGCACTTCCCTTTTTCCTCTCCCTTGCACTCCCTCCTTGCACTTTTGCTGTTGCACGATCCGAATGACACGAGGCCAAGTAGGATTGTTTATCTTGTCCTCGCTATGTCTTCCCTCCCTTGTCTTGTGGCGCCTAGAAACACTTGTGTCCAGGCGCGTTATAAATGCCACATCACATCAAAGGTAATGTGTCCCAAAACTTATTGACAAGGCTACAACACCTTGGATTCATTACATTTTCAGGCTTAATGCAGCCCATATTATGAAGTATTTTCTGCTAATATTCATAAAACCGAATAACTAATCCTATGCCAACTTTGGGGTGTTTGCCCAGTTTGCTATATGTACAGAGTAGGAGGTGTTAAACCCCCAGATAATACTACGAGTGGAGAGCACTGAAATCCCACTTAGTATAACCTTCATTGTTTTAAAATGTATTTAAATTAGTGTTAGTTTATTTCTAACTTTTTACACTACATATAAAACAGATTCATTAAACAGACACTACGTATACAACAGTTAAAATTGAGCAATTACATTCATCAACATATTTTTATTTATTAGCAATTTTTAAAGCGCGCAGCAGCTCTTAGGCATCATGGCCCTGTTACGGAAAGTCTTGGTGGTTACAGAGGATATAGAGAGCTTGGTGGTTAAATAGCAAACAGAGGTTACATTACAACTTGGTGGTCCCATAGGATGGTGGTTACATAACAGTCAGAGGATACATTACATCTTGGTGCATTCTGCTTATTTACTACATATATATATATATATTGGTGGAGTGGCTAGTACAACAGAGAGGTTTTGAGGGATTTGCGAAAGGTATATAATGAGGGTTCAGCTCTGAGAGCATTCAGTAGGTCATTCCAGAGTTTGGGTGCAATGTGAAGAAAGCCAATTCCTCCGGCGTTTGCTCTTTTGACAGATGGGATGGCGGAGTTGATTAGCGTAGTGACTTCTTTTTGGGCGTGTGGTGGTGTCTCTGGATATGGTTTCTGATAGATAGGATGGGGCAGTGAGATTGATGCATTTGTGCGTTAGGATCTTAAAGTTGATCCTTTCGTTTACTTGGAGCCAATGAGCGGCTTGCCTGGCCTGAGAGATGTGGTTTCTTTTGGGGATGCAGAGGGCTGCACGGAGCGCGTTGTTTTGTACTATTTGGAGCCTGTTGAAGTTTTCTGCTGAGGTGCCTGCAAGGAGAACATTGCAGTAATCAAGTTTTGCTCCTTTTGTGGCACGGGCGATGGAGAGGCGGTTTTCAGTGATGAGAAAGGGTTGTATTGCATTTATTAGTTTGGTAGTGTGGGCAGAGGCAATGGCGCTAACCTGTCGCGTCCTAGAGAGGGTAGATTCAATGTAGACTCCAAGGGTCTTTACTGAATTGGAGACAGATATGTTAGTGTTATCAATGGTGAAGTGATTCTAATATTTCAGGTCGAGTTTGGGCAGTATATCCTTGGGACCTAAGAGGATGATCTCAGTTTTGTCCCCATTTAAGCATAGACCGCTGGCTACCATCCAAGTTTGGATGATAGTGTAGATTTGAAGGAGTGCAGCCGTGACTTGGTCATATGCGCCAGTGAGAGAGGAGGACTTGAGTGTTGTCGGCATAGTTTGTGTAGGCTATGCCGAGCATGTCCAGCATGTCAAAAAGTGGCTTAGTAAATGAATTCTGTGCAGGCACAGTACATGATCCCTGGGGCATTCCACAGTGGATGGTGGTAGGAGCTAGTATACTTGTTACTTAGGCATACAATATACCCCTTGACACACACTTGCTTTTCAAAATGCCGTCGTAATGTAGTCGCAGCCAACAACATTTAAGTACACTTTCCTGAGACACATGGATCACCTTAACTGACTCGACACATAAATGGCCTTGTCTGCTTTGTCAGGAATGCCAAATAACGTATCTTTACGATGACCTGGGTTTACTGTCCTGCGACTGCATGAATCGGGGTAATACAATTTATCACAAACTTTCCATTGAGTGTCTTGATGCCCAGTAGTATCCCCTCTCTTCTTCAGGGTTACCCATCTGCTGAAGGTATCTACTGGGCGCCATGCTGCTACACTATACAACCTCTGCTTGTGCCAGCACCACTGACACTTTCTACCCATAAGATAGAGGGGCAATCGCAGTGATTAGCCTTTGTAACAAACAGCACCTCCCCCACAGTGTTCGGGTGTGATATTTCCATTGAAAAAACATTTGAAGACCTTCTTCTCTTTTTCAGTGGTGGACTATTTTGCTATAATCGTTTTGATATATCGTGCCGGGAAGCAGTGTTCACAGCTATTTGCCCGGTATAAATGGATAGTGACTATTTTGCTCGGGCCTTAACAATGGACAGCAGGCACAATTACCAGGCTGATCACGTCCACAGCCATGTATTACGGCTAATAGCACCCATGGTTTAAAAACCAGGATGCGGATAGAACATTATTTGTGTTAATGAATGGGTTGCAGCAAGGGTGTGACTCGTTCGTTGACACAAATACTCACTCAATATGGCCACTGTGTACTGTGTGAATGGAAGCCATGCTCTGTTTGGAGCCCCTCTTCAGTTTCTGTAGCAGCTGGGAGCGATGAAAGAGTGGCGCGAGACCCAAGGGAAAAAAGATATGTGGGCTGAGAGGGGGGTGTGCTGATGAGAGATTTGAGGGGGCCCATTGGGCAAGAGTTGTGGGGAGCAGGTAGGAAGATAGCGGTGTAGAGGTGGAGCCAAGTACCCCCAACTAAATCTCCTCTTCCATGCTGCCTATATGTTGGGAGCAAGAGTGTGAGATGTGCAGTGCCAGTGAAAATACCTATACCAAAGAGAATCCCGGAAGTAAGATTCCAATTGAGAAAACCATAGATGCATTCACGATGGCCATTTGAATGAAATGCCGATGGAAGTGTGAAAACTGAGCAAAAGAGAAGATTGGTGACGTCATGAAGAAGCAGAGCTGACTCAACCAGAAGAGATGCAGAGACGACAGAACATAAATATTCTATATGCTCTAAAGAGGAGGTGCTAAAGAAGAGCAACATTGCAGGGATGAGATGAAGATGCTCATGCTACAAAAATAATGAAGAAGATATCGTAATTTTACAATTGTACAGATGGAGTAACGCAATTAGACAAAGTATTCTTAAAGGCTGTCTATGTAGTGAATAGATTGAGGCGATGCGCCAACGTATATACATAGGAAATGTAAGGACTATGGATGATTACACAACGTACTTTAGCAGAGCTGGATCCCGTGAGCAGAAAGACTTTTTCAGTGTGCCGCAGTTAGAAATTGAAAACTTAACCATGTAGGTGAATCAAAGAAAGGCTTGGGTGGCCCAAGACCAGGAAGTCGAGGCCACCGTGGACTTGAATATTCGAGCAATGGTTACTGAACGTGTGAAAAGAACAAAACTCCTGTCTTGGATTAGGAGCGAGAACATTGAACACGTGAGAGGTTCATCATTTAATAGTATTTTAAATGCAGCAAGACTCAAACATGGTCTGCAGTCACGTAGTCAGATAGAAATGGACAGTCGGACGAGCTGTATTGAAACCAAGAAGACAGAGTATGCTATACTCCCTCATATTCTCTAGTACAGAGAACATTTCCAAAGCCGAGTTCAAAGCCTTAATTGACAAGCAGGCTGCAAGAGTGATAATAGATGACAGGATAATTGGTGGGAAGCTATGGTTATGATCAGCCCACCAGCACCTGGGTGCCAGCCTGCGTGCTGCTTACGTGTGGAATATTATAGGGGGGGTGTGAGGGTGCCAACCAATTATAAAGGGCCACATAATAGAGGGCCCTGTAGTTTGTATAACCAGTGGGACGTCGTGCATTTGATGATGTTCATAGAAACCTGCACTAGAGGAGGGCTTAGTTGACCCACCTGATGTTGGCGACCCAATCACCTTCCCTGACAACTATGCAACGTATACCTAGATGTTCCCTGTAAGCCTATCACTTTTCTAGGTAGGTTTTTGTAGTTTGCCATGTAGATTGATGTCAATGATGACCAGTTTTTACTATAAAAGATGTTTTTTTTTTAATGTTGTTCACATTGAGTGTGAAGATCGAGCGAATTCGTTGATGTTTGTTGTAACTCCCTGTTTTAGATAATTGATATTAAAACGGACACACTTTGCCAACTTACTGAGTCAGTTTGGTTATTGATGTTTGAGTATATCCTGCATCTCCATCCATCTCAAAGTATTGCTACCTCCTCTTAAAGGGCTTCCTCAGAATGTGGGCTTTGATCATGATTCAGCCTGTGATGCAAGCAACCTGATTGGTTGCATGCCCACCCTCTGTGCTCATTACAAGTGTTTGAGCTGAGGGTCACAGAGCAAGGATGCACCGTGGAGTAGAATGCAGCAAGAACATGGTCCAGAAAGAGTTCATTGTTTGCATTTGACTATGGGATAGGCTTGAAACAGTATCAACATTGCAACAAAGATGATTTGTAGAAAGCACACAATGGTTAAATAAACTGCCTTTACAAAGCGCAAAACGCCTGTTGAGTGAGGGGGGAAAAAAAGGAAAGCAAAAGGGAAAAACACTGAAGGGAGACTAAACTCGCATACATATGATAATTTTGAACACAGAGCTGCATACGCAGTATGGTCCAGACATCCCTGGACTTTCATGCACTGTACTCGGGCATGAGCAGTACCGCTGGACCAGACTGCCAGGTCAGCAGCTGACTTTGTCACACCTTGAGAAATGTACACACGTGCGCACAACCAAAAACTGTCTGGTAGTCGCCCATTCCACATTACCTCTTCCCTACAATGTAATAGCAGGTTTGTCAGCATAGGTCAGGAATCTGAGAAGAGTTAGCCAAGTCAGCAGGGGGCTGGATAGCAAAGCGGGGCAATGTACAGAACCCACGACTTGCTTCAGTTCACATCCCGCCCAGCTCTGAAATTGGTTGAAATGTGAGATTTTGGCATTTGGGTGGAAATTCTATGGCTCGCCTGATGACTTGGCCCCATACAACCATAAAACATTCTCTCCTGCTGACCCCCCCCCCCGCCCCCTTTCATCCGTCTTTTCATTCGTCTGCAGCACTGCTTCCCTCTCCCATCACCGCCCCCTTTTCTTCCGCACACTACGGTCTGGCTACCTCGGGCCCGGGGACAATATGCCAAACTCTCAGGCAAGCCTAGGGGCTGCGAGACTACTGTAGTGGTGGTTTAGCGCAGTATAAAAATAAAACTACTAACCTGACATCATGTTCAAACAGCGTAAAACTGGATGTAATGATCAACCATTTAGCATTCAACGAAATGGGGATAAGTGATCATTGTCAAAGGGTGGAAAGAAACATGATTTGAAAATACTGTGAACCTTAAAACAATTGGTTGCAGTATCCCCCAGTGGAGCCTGTTGGATGGGTTAGAAAGGCATGTCTGGATGGCAGAGGTAGCCAATCAGCTGAGTCGGTATGCAGCCTCCAAAGCGTGAGCGTAATGGCCCTCTGCCTTAAAGGTCTAATAACGCCAGGGCATCCCTATTAGCCAGACCTGACCGGCCAGTGATTGCTCTGTTGTGGGAGCTGGGGCTTTCTCGTTAGGCGTTACTTCTCCCCCGTGATTCCAAGCCAAGTCACTCCTGCAGAACTTGTGCCATATGTCATGTGCAGAGGTGGTAAAAATCAAAGCTACTTTAAAGACGAATCCCAGCTTTGTGTAGATCATCCATCTACCTGCCCAGGGACCTGCCCGCGGCTCACAGATATTTACACTTTGAAATCTCTGTGTTTTACTTATTTGTTATAGTTTTCTTTATGTAAAGCATCACTATTTTTGCAAGCAAGCACTGTCTTTTCTCATGCACTCGCCATTTCTCCCTGATGCGGCAGGCAGGGCCGTTCTTGGGGCAGGGCGGGCTGGACGACCTCCTGGGCCTCCATGCCCCTCAAGGCGCCATTAGAGTCTTCCAAGGGCTCCCCCCAAGCTGATGTAGTTGGAGAAGGCACGTCAGGCACCCGGGGTGCATTTAATAGCAATAGGGTGCTGATACCTCCCCTCTCAGGGAGGGGGCGCATTTTTTATAAACGGCCCTGGGCATTGCCACTGCTAAGGCCGGCCCTGGCGGGAGGAGCGCATTCAGTGCATCATAATAAGATTGGCTCTGACAGAAATAGAGGACCTCTTTTGACGTGCTTGCAAGTTATATTGTCTCGCCGTGGCAGGAGTCATGACTGTTGTGCACAGGAACACTGTTGAACTAGAGGAGCCTTGCGTGGTCGCCCCAGTCTCCACATTTTGCCATCCAACAATATTTCCGTGCGTGCAATCAATTCCCCCCAGCGCGGATTCCTGTGTTCTGTGTTTGAGGACACACTTGGACACATTTATTATTTCTCCTTTTCATGTAACCATAAAACTTACTCGAGTGCAAAGGAATCTCAGAAAGTTGAGCACGTTTATGAAATGTTGCAAAGGATCGTGTGGGCTAATGTGGAAAAGTACAAGGAAGGATGGAGCTCCGCGTTTGGACATGGTGACAGAGAAGCAGCGGGGGCGATTTTGAATCTGGTCATGGAAATCGATAGGACAAACGCATGTTGTGTGTGTGTGAAGGCAGTATATGCAGATTTCAATTCTTAGCAAGTATGACATTCCTCTGCTTAGTGAGCGCTTTCAAAAGTGGGCTACACTATGGGTGTACCGCCATCTTTCAGTGCTGTGTGCCTTTCATGAAAAAGAATAGGTGTCCGGTAATATTAGCCTCATATATATATGGTCGCCATACAAAATGTCGCGGAGAAAAGGTTGTGGCAGTGTTATATATGGTGACCATATATATGGGGTCAAGGGGAGCAGGGGTCAAGGGGTGTCCCCCTCTCCCTTTGGGAAAACATTTTTTTGATGGTTGCAGAGGTGTCCCGCGCATGTTCAATGTGATAATGTCCCTGCAAAAAACGCCAATTTTTTGGGTGACATTTTTTGCAGGGACGTTATCACTGGAACCCCCTATGTTTTAGTTACCATGGACTAGACGGAGTCCCATCCAAATGGCCTTCAAAAGCATCTCGCTTCTCAATGTTGAGTCATATTGCATTTCAACAAGAGGAGATCACTCCCCCTTATCAGAGGAAATGTCTAGGTGGCTACCCTGATGCCTTCCACACGCTCTTCTATTGATTACTATGTATTCCTTGGTTCCGTGGTGTGGGGGGCATCAGAGTAGCCACCTAGCCATTTCATCTGATAAGGGGGAATGATCGCCTCTTGTTGAAATGTAATATGAAAAAAAAAAGAAAAAAAAAAAAAAAAATATACGGGAGGGAAAGCCCAAAATGAGCTCAGGACTAAGGGCTATCAATAACAAGAACACACAAGGGGGGTTGTCCTGACTTAAACAGTCAAAGCTAATTGCAATTAGTTCAGATGCAAATAAAATTAGATGTATATCTGTTCTCCTGTTATATCTTTTATTTATACATATCCAGGGGAAAGATGAGAAAGCACCAAGGAGAAGAGATATATATACCACAAACACTTGGTTAATATGAAACTGGGAGTGTTTTTTATTTTACTCTCCTCAGTTGAATGTACACTTCTACATACATAGAAATTATATGGACCCATAAATCGTACAGAGATTATGTTATACAATTCATCAAAGCAAAAACAGATTGATGCATAAATGTATTATGAGTCAACATTGAGAAGCGAGATGCTTCTGAAGGCCTTTTGGAAGGGCCTCTGACCAGTCCTTGGTAACAAAGCATAAGGCCCCGCCCCTTGCCCATGGCCTGCTGTCACTCTCTGGAGGTATGATGCTTAATTGCTGCGTCTATGAGAACGCCGAGGATTTTAAACTGAACCTGCTGCTATTGATTTCCAGCAAGTTCTCCTAAAATCTTTATATTCTTCAATTGCTGGCAGTCCCTTTCCAAGAAAGTTAAAATGAGTTCAACTGAAGGCATCGGTTTTGTAGGTATAATGTGGCGATAATGACTGGCCTGGTGGACCGTCCTGGCAGGTAATGGACTGCCTACCCGTTTAGGCACCCAAGTGAAGCAAAAATTTGGTGGCACCTTTTACATGTGGAAATGGCCTGCCAGGCGAGTTATCCTCGCCGGGTGCAGCTTTGGCTGAAACATGTGGGTACTGAGGTGATCTGTCAAAGGAGTCCTATTTTAGTCTTCATTCTGGCAGACTCAGAATGACGTAACGTAGTGAAAGGTACATTTTCTCAGCGGGGTGTGGTGGTGAAGGGAAGCAGCAGGAGCAGGCGCCAGAAAGCAAAGCCGGTTTACATTGGTTATTCCTCGAGTGCTGTTTTGCTGGCACCTCCTCCCTTGGTGCTAATGTACGATATTCTCTAAAGGAAACTGCATTCTGGTACTTGGTGTTGCTGGAAACAGCAAAAGCAGTAGTTGTGTCCAAAAAGTTATGTTGATTCTCAAAATGAATCGACTCCTGCAGCCACTACCAGCACCCCGACACGCAACAGGGCTACCAACAAATTCTAATTCCACCAAATTAGACTAATCCGGTCCATGTTTGCCCACAAGGGCATGTAAGCCTGCATATTGCTTCAGTGTTTTTCCAGTGTTCTATAAAATAAGCAGCCTGTGCAAAATGGTACTTCTGTGACAAGTGTACCTTGCTACGCAAAATGCAGCCGCTAGCCTTTTTTCAGGAGACTGCAAAGTTAACGCTATATTACTATATAGTAACTATGACTGTATATATTTTCTACACCCATATATTATATACTATGTACTGTACATATATTCTGCACTCTGTATCTTGCCTCTGTATTCTGTAATATTTGCCACTGTAACTCCAGTTATGTGCCCAAATGCCTTTGGCACAGGCGCGTTATACAAATAAAGAAATACAAATACCCTCTTCATCAATTTTCCCCTCACCTGTGACCCAACGTTTTAATATTCGGACGGCATGGCCCTTACTTTCATTTCAAGCCACTAAAACTCTCGTCTCATCTCTTTTTTTTCCCACTGGTTGTACTCTTCTTGCTTTCTTCTTGGCCTCCCTGCAATCCACTTGGCGCCTCTTTGCTGCATCTATAACTCATCCATTCGACGTCTTTTTTTCTTTATCCTCTCGTGACTCCATCTCCCCTGTACTCTCATCACTCCATCACGCTTGCTGTTTAATTTTCTCTGCCTTCAAATGCCTCTATGGCCTGCCCCCTCCCCATCTCTCCTGGCTGATCTCTTTCTATTCCCTTCTCCTTTCTCTTCGCTCTGGGTCTCTTTTTCTACTATCGGTCCATCGCCCTCCATGTGCAAAATCATGTTTTCGTTCCTTTTCCCACTTGGCTCCTAAGAATGCACTCCCACTCTGTTCTTCATCCTCATTTCCTCAAAATCTGCTCTCCTCTCAAATCTCATTTGCTTTCCTGCTGATTTTCTTTCATTCCTTTGCACCTGATTTATACTGCTTCTTTCCACTTTGTTAAAGCGTGTTGGCGTATAGCGCTCTAGAAATGCAATCAAATACAAATGGACACGCTCAGTCTTCAGTGCGTCTCATCGGGGATCCTCAATGCAACTTGGAAGATCTCCAACCTTAAGGGGAAACATTGAGAAACTTGCATTTTCCCAGTTTTTCGGGGAAGAGGCAGCAGAAACTCTTTGTACTCGAGTGTTTAGTTTAGTTTAGTTTAGTTTAGTTTGTTTATTTATAAAGCGCATCCGAACCCTCAGGTAACTGGGCGCATAATCATGTGTACAGCAGGGTTACATATCGTTGCACGAACATCATATTACAACAGACAGAGCGTACATTAGTCCAAGCTCTGAGTGCTTACATACAAGAGTAGAATATACCAAGAAAAGAAAAGTATGTACAGAGAATATGGAATGAGGAATAAAAGTTACAGTGGCTAATGCGGACCGAGTTACAGGTTGGTCCTGACTATGCTGTAGGTAGAGTAAACATTACTACAGGTGGAGAGCGGCGGCTAGCAGGTCATGACGGTGAGAATCTGGGTGTTTAGGCTAGTAGCAATGATTTTACCATGGCTCTGAATGCGGCTTGCGATCTAATTGTAGTGGGGAGGGTGTTCCAACATTGTGCTGCGAGCTCTGGAAAACTGGAGCCCCCTGCTGTTTTTAGGTTATAATTCGGGATCTTTAGTTGGTGTAGGTAAGGTGTTCTGGTGGGTCTAATGGGGCAGTGTCTAGAAAATTTGTCAGAAAGGTACCGTGGGGCAGTGTGTGATAGGCACTTGTGCGGGAGGTTGAGGGCACATCTTCGTGCATTAATTTGCAGGATCTGGAGTCTATTCAATTTTTAGTGGTAGTGCCTAAGTAGAGTGTGTTGCAATAGTCTAATTTAGACAATATCAGCGCTCTAGATAGGGTGAGGCAGCTAGAGGTGGAGAGAAAAGGCCTGCAGGCATTGATCAATTTATTGGTGTATGAGGTAGCTGCGATGGTAGAGTTTATTTGTTTCTTTAGTGATAGGGTAGAATCGAGGTATACACCTAGTGTTTTAACCTCTTTGGAGACTTTTATGATGTTGCCTTCAATAGTAAAGGAATGGTACCTTTGGTCCAGTTTGTTGAGGCGCGCCTGGGAGCCTACGATAAGCAATTCTGTCTTATCGTCGTCAAGGCAAAGACTGTGTGTGGCCATCCAGGCTTGGATTTCTAAGTAGATATCATTAAGCTTTGCAACATCTTCCTCATAGCTACCAGTGAGCGTGATGAGGACCTGGGTGTCGTTAGCATAATTAGTGTAGCTGACACCCAGATCGTCAAGACGGTCAAATAGGAGCTTCGTGAAGATGTTGTAAAGTGTGGGAGAAATGCAGGAGCCTTGTGGCATTCCACATGTGATTGGGATAGGGTCCGCAGCCGCAGTGGAGGCGAAGACTCTAGTCGTCCTGTCAGACAGAAATGACTGGATCCACTTAGTGGCATTCTGGGAGAATGCAGCAGCCGAGGAGAGGTGTTGAGTGAGGATCTGGTGGTCAACCAGATCAAAGGCAGCAGAGAGATCCAGCAAGAGCAAAATGGCCAGTTTGCCCTTGTCTTTGGCGTCATCCATTTGGATTTTTGGATCCAAGAGGGCAGTTTCAGTCCTGTGCCTTGGTCTGAAGCCGGATTGTCGCAGGCCTAGGAGGTTGTTATCTTCCAAATGTTGTTGTATTTGGAGATAGGCTACCCTGTCCAAGATTTTGAGAAGAAATGGGACTGTGGTGATGGGCCTGTAATTTGTGGGAATGTTGGGATCTAGGTTAGGTTTTTTGAGCAGGGGTAGGACCCACGCTTCTTTAAGGTTGTTGGGGACCACTGAGTTTTTGAAGGAGGAGTTTATCAGAGAGGTGATGAGAGGGGCTAACTCATTAGCACCATCTTTGATGACGGATGCTGGGCAAATGTCACCTTTGCAGTTGGATAGTTTGAGGCTGGCGATTATCTTGATTACTTCCTCTTCTGTGACTGGTGAGAAGTGGAAAGATGGGCAGATAGGGGTAGTGTGGTTAATTTTGCTGCTGGGGTTCTGTTTAGAGGCAAGGCTAGCTTTTTTTGCTTCTATCTTAGTTTGTAGGAGGGCAATTTTGTTAGCAAGGGCGAGCTGGATATTGTTACACCAGGCCTTGTCTTTGATGCAGTCCTCTGTAGGGGGCAGTGGTGATTCAAGTTCTCTTAGTATAGAGAAAAGTTCTTTGGTGCCAGATTTGGCATTTTGTATTCTCATATTGTAGGTCTCTTTCTTAGCATTTAAGATGGCGGATTTGTAGGTGGAGGCAGCTGAAGCGATTTGTCTTTAGTGGAGAGAGAAGGGGCTTTTCTCCAGCTAGTTTCTGCAGTTCTTTTAATATTGCGGAGAGCTTTTAGTTCTGCTGAGAACCATTTGTTGGAATGGGCAATAGGCTTGGCTTTTCGTTGTTTGAGAGGAGCTATTTGGTTAAGGGCTAGTTCTAAAGTCTTGTTATATAGGTCTACTATGGCTGCTGGGTTGTTTTTTTGCGTGGGTAGATTAGCTTTACTGATAGGCGCGAGAAGAGGTTTGAAGTTCTCTATAGTGATGTTGCGGTTGTTTCTGGAGATTATTTGAGGTAACTTTGTGAGTTGTGTGATAGATGGTAGGGGTCTGGGTAAGGAGAAGGTAATGAGATGATGGTCAGTCGAAGCACAGGGTGTGATGTTAGTCAGTGAAAGGTTGCAATTAGCATCTGCAAGCCAATCCAAGGATCTTCCTTTTGTGTGTGTAGGTTGGTTAATGTGTTGGGTGAAGCCTAGATGAGTAATCGTGTCGTTTAGGGAAGTGGCTTGGTTTTCATTAGGGTCGTTGAGTCCCAGGTTGAAATCTCCCAGAATGATGATTAGGGATTTTGGTTTCAAATTGGTAGTGAGTAGGAGAGAGATATCCTCTTCAAAGGTAGAGGGGGGTCCTGGGGGTCTGTATATAATATGGAGCAAGATGGTTTGTGTGTCAGATAATGGGAGTTTGACAGATAGTAGTTCGGCAGAAGGTAGGGTTGTGCTGGTTACTTCTGTGATGTTAAGGGTGGATTTTGCAATAATTGCTATTCCTCCGCCTATTCCACTTTTCCTGTCAGCTCGGATGATGTTGTAGTTGTCTGGAGTGGCTAGCGCTATTGTGGGACCGGCTGCTGGGTGGAGCCATGTCTCCGTGATGGAGATAAAGTCTAGGTGGTTAGTGGAGATAATGTCGGCGACATCAGTCGCGTGGGCAACCAATGAGCGAGCGTTGATGAGGGCTCCCTTGATAGAAGTCTGTGGAGGGTTAGTTTTCGTGTGTGGTGGCGAGTGCGGTGTAGTAGGGTTGTGACTGGGTGGGAGTTTAGAAAGTGAGGTAGGCTGCTTGGGGTTCGTAGTCTGATTGGTGAGCATTCTAGTGAATTTTGTGACAAGATTCGTACTATAGCTGAGTCTATCGTTTCTAGTTATGGTCAGTGGGGCTGCGTTCCGGCATGTGGTAGAGGGTACAACAAGGCGAGAACCTAGTCTTGTGTTTCTAAGGGGTGTGGGGCAGGGTATGCATGGTGAAGGTGGGCGGGCAAATCTGTTTATCCATTCTATTGGAGATAGTAGGTCTGGGTAAAGTGGTGTGGTTGTGTGGGCGCGGAGCAACGGGAGGAGGGTAGCCATAGTTAGAGTGGCGCCTCTAAATGTGGCCATTGTAGGTGGCTTGGCTCTGATGGTGGGGGCAGTGAAATTCATAGGTTTTTAGCAAGAGTGCAGTAGTGACTACAGGTAAGGCACAACACAGGTCAATGAGGTCTATTAGCGACTCTAAGGCACAACACAGGTCAAGTGAGGTCTATTAGCGACCATAGGGCACACACAGTTCAAATGAGGTCAATTAGCGACCATAGGGCACAACACAAATCAAATGCAGCACATGATGCAGTGTGGCAGCATCTAGGTCCAGAGTAGTGCATCGTGCGTTAGGTAGCGCCTAGGATTGGGTGACAGTTTACTCACATGGCCGACTGGATATACAGGTGCATGGTTGTGATGGATCATCGATGGCGCCTCATCGGTAAATGCAGGATTTAACGGATGCCCTGGGCAGTTATATGGTTGTGGTCAGAATGTTCAGATGGTGTTCAGGAAGGATCTGGTGAGGGGCAGCGTCTCTGGCCCCGGCTCAGAATGCTCGGAACAGGCGCAGGAACAGGCCTTTGTGTGTCCTTCGTGTGCGCCGCCGTCGGATCCGCCTGCCGGCGGGAAATTGGATTCAAATGCGAGGCTCAGCCTCGTTTTCACGCCGCGAAGTGCCCGGCATGCGGGGGTCAGGCAGGGCGAAGAGACAAGGTTAGCGCTCTAGTTATTCTTCTCATTGGGTAGATGTTGCTGTGTGGTCTCCACATTGCAAGCATAGTCTCAAGTTCTGTGATTGACCTAGTATGCTTATCGAGGGTCCAACTCCTTGGTATTTGTAGGTGAGTTATATTCCTATGTATGTAATGTGGATGTGTGCCTTGCGCAAGTAAGAGTTTGCTCTCATAAAGCTGGTTCAGTGGCATCAGAAGCTAGTTACCACCCTGATCTTTTCTAAGCCCAGCAGATCACAGAAAGCTATTCCTGGTTTATACCACCTTGTCAAGTCCCCCTCGCCCTGCTCCCTCAATTGAGTATGGAGTCTGGCCAAGGATACCAATGGCAATGGGAATTTGATAACGCATAAACACATCCTTCTCTCGCCAATAAAGAAGCAGAATTCATCTGTGTAGCACGCAGTA
Organism: Ambystoma mexicanum; assembly: GCF_040938575.1. Taxonomy (NCBI): domain Eukaryota; kingdom Metazoa; phylum Chordata; class Amphibia; order Caudata; family Ambystomatidae; genus Ambystoma; species Ambystoma mexicanum. The sequence goes on from NC_090926.1 coordinate 532,768,511, forward strand.
GAATATAAAAAAAAAAAAACAGGGCCAGATTACTAAAAATGCTAAGAATCTACCCTGAGCTATGATATCGTAATCATTGTTCACATCTTGATGTTTGTGTAAATGAAATGACCCTTTGTAACGCATTAGGAATCTGGTCCTGTTTATTTGCTTCTGGCCCTTCTCTCTTCCTTGTGTCCAGCATCGGAGGGGAGTCCAGCATGCATCGGTGTCTGGGCAGCCCGAGGTACAGTTTAAACGTTTTGCTGAGTACGTTCCACTCCTCCCTGAAGGTCCCTGAGCGAGCAAACCTTTGCTGGTCTCTCAGCTCAGAGATCATGCAGAACAATCGTCTGATCTGTCCGGTCCCTTGGGTGGACCACTAATGAGGAGTGAGCAGCAAGCGTACGACTGGGCTTGTTGACTTAACTTTAGAGATGCGTTTTGCTTGTGTACTTGTAATCCTACTCGGCCCGCTTTTTTTTTTAGTTTAGTTTATAATAAACATCTTTTGGGTCCACTTGTTCGTGCGTTTCAAGGTTGACTGTATTTGTAGGAAATACTTGATGGAAAGCAATCTAATGGAGTTCATTTCTGACAGTGGTCGGGGGTGGGGAGGTGAAGTCCTTATTAGTTAAAATTACAGCATCGATTGTTTATTTTAAGTTGGTAGCATCAGTGCCTTTTGTTTGTCACCTGTGACTAAGCAGCACTTTGAACTGACCAGTGAATGGCTCACAGGGTGGAAATGGCTTTCTCATGGGAAAGGTTTCGACATCTAAGGAGCAGGAGTTAACATTTCACATGCTTGGTCATGTCCTTAATATGTAGGCCAAGGCGCATGGAATCCTCAAATGTTACTTTTTACAGCACAGTATCCTCATAGTTGAGCAGATTTGTTCCTTCTGGGACTCCCAAATGGACTTTCAAACAATGGCATCGGACCTGTGGAAATACACAGGATTAAAAGGCATACTTGGATAAGTTGGACTAATACCTAGTCGACTTGCATCGGCTGATGCCATGCTACCTTAGCACGAGTAACTGTGTACTGAAAAGCTTTGCTCCTCCATAAAGTTTGAGGTCTTAAAAATAGACATGGGGCTTCATTACGAGTCTGGCGGTCACCCAGCCAGTGCTACCGGTAGGTTGCTGCCGGACTCATAATAATTTGCAGGCACCTGACTTTCCGGTGCCACCGGCTCATTAAGAGTCCAGCGACCCGGGAACTCCGGCACCAGTAAATTTCAAGTTCCCATACAGTCCCATAGGACTCAATGGGAGTGGGGACACAGAAACGCTGGCACCGTTGCTAACTGTGACAGTGTTTCCCTGAACTGTTTGCTTACTATGGCCGCTGCACCTGGCAGGGTGCAGTCTTGTCAGGCACAGCAGCCACAGCAGGGAAACGCGTAGTTTGCCGCTCCGGCAACAACTGTGCCTGTTGAGCTTACCAGCACCCTTGGTTCTGGAATAGCAAACTTAGAATGAGGCCCATAGGGACTTATTTTTTTTTTTATGCCGGTCACTATATTTATCTAGGGTACAGAGGATGACGTGACTTAAAAAACAAACGTGGCTTAAATAAAATACTTCAAACTCTGGATAATATTTGACGCAAGAGCAGAAATATGTTTTTGAAACAATAATACACCACTAATTCTGTCATCAGCTGCAAGTCCTTTTTCAGTAACACTTTTAACAATCTAACAAATCGTGGTACCGGGTATATTCTCATTATTTATGTTGTAAACAGTGGATAGGATAAATGATATACTTTATTCTGTTTGGTACCGCTTTTCCTTCACAAATATGTTCACGTGCCTTTCATTGACTGGCTGGGGTGAATCGAAGCGCCTCATTACGAGTTTGGCAGTAATGAGGAAATCTGCAGCATTTCCAAATAGTGCCAATTTTTACCACCCACCGCATTATGAGGCTGGATGTATTTATTGCATGTGGTATTTCAGAAGGCTTTTTTTCGGTAGACCTATTCATGTCATTCTAGTTGCTGTTTACTTATTCTAGAGTAGGGGGGTGCAACCTTTGGCTTTTCAGATGTTTCAAACTACATGTCCCATGATATCTGGCTATTGACTATGCTGGTTAGGGATGATGGGAGTTGGAATCCAAAACATCTGGAGAGCCAAAGGTTGCAGACTCCTGCCCTAGAATAAGTAACCACTCCTTAAATTACCAGATAATTAAACTGTGCTGTGTATTGGCTGTACAATGAAACGGCCATATGAAGGAATCTATTAGGTAAAGATTCTGAAACCCCAGGAAATGGAGCCTCATTACGAGTCCGGCGGTAACCGAGCCGGAAAAATCGGCAGGTTACCGCCGGACTCGTATTACCATTCCGCCTCTGTGATTTCCAGAATTACCGGGGCATTACGACCCCGGTGACCCGGGAATTCCGGAGGCGCAATTGTGTAAGTCCCCATTCCCATGGAGCCCCATAGGACTCCATGGGGATGGGGACAATGGAAACACTGGTTCCGTCTATGACAGAGCCGGTGTTTCCATGTCCGCCTGCAGGCCGGTGGTGTTAAACCCGCCAGGTCAGACCTGGCGGGAGTGACACCTCCCGCCTGCAGGACTATCAGCCGGTCCGGAAAGAACTGTGGCAGTGGTTTTACCACCACCATTCTTTACGGACCAGCAGGGTCGTAATGAGGCCAATGGTTTCTGGAGAGTCTAGACCCAATCTAGAATAGTGTAGTATAGCATAGTATTTATTATAGTCTGTAGAATATTCTAGAATAAACCAGTCTAGACCTTGAAAGGATGGGATGGTCTGAAATGTAAAAGGTTTCCTGGACATGAAGGTGGATTCCAGTGAAAGGTGAATGCCTGGTAAATGCACAAGAGACACAACTTTGCTTTGTCCGTGTTTTGCTGAGAGCCCCATTACATGTTCGAAAGCCATGTCAGTAAATATTCACTTTCCCTATATGTGATCTCTGGATATGAAGTATTCTTGGTGTGAAGGCATCATGAAATAAGACACGGACAACAGATTCGCTATTTCTAAAATAAAATGGTTGATTTCTTAAATGTCAGGATGGAGCAAAGGCCTAACTTGCCCTATGCTAAGGTGGGATTTCTCTACCTAAAGAAACAAAGCATAATCTGTTTCATGAAGTTCCACTTGTCTTTGTCTAAAGCCTATACTTGTCCTCACAACTAAAGATCTACAATGTTCAGGGATGTCAGCAACCAAAGAAACATTGTTGAAAATAAAGTTCTGAGTTTGTTCCAGCTCCTGGCTTGCTTTTCAGCTTCTCCTTGCCCAAGTTCAAAACAGTTCCAAAAAAAGGTCTTTGGGTTCCCTTCCCTAAGTTCAATACAGTCCCAAGCGGCCCGAGGTTCCCTTCCCCAAACACGACCCAGTTTGCAAAGTTCAAAAACAGTTCCCAAGTCTCGGGGTTCCCTTCCCCAAGAAGGCAGCTCTTCCAGCTTCAAAGTCAGTCAGTTCAACTCTCTCTGCTTTCAATAAGGATGCCAAAGCCACTTTGTAACCTTTCAGGCTTTTCAACAATTCACATAGCTTGCTCCTTTCCTTAATAGCTTTAACATCTGTTAGGCAAAACCGCTTCAGTTTATTGACTCTTCTTGGTTCTCTCCAACTAGGGGTTACTCGGTATGGGCGCAGTGGTCGGACCACACGGTCCACCCATTACACATCACGCAACCAATAACCCATGGCACTTTGTGATGTTCATTTGTTCTCATTGGACTTCCTTGCCAAGACAGGCTTCCTCTCTGAAACTGTCTCATTAGTCCATATTCAATTCTGTATCTCCTTGGCAGTCTCTTGACTCTGCCACAATGTGACTTTCACATTGCTCAGTTTGTGGGGTTTATTCCTTGTCACCACCTTTCTTTGCACTATCCGATAGTGCTTATTATTAAATATTCACGCGATTCACAAGCTCTCATTATTGGCTTTCACTTGGCTCATACTTTCACTGCTCTGCGTCCTTTTCACCGGTTCCTCTCCAGCCTGCTCTGCATCGGGTTGCTGCATCCTTCTCCCCAGGCAGGTTTCTCCTTATATGCACCTGTGGCGATGGTCTTTCCCATGCCACCTGTGAGAAAGATTCAAGAGGAGTAGATTGGAGGATGCCCTCAGGTTCCTCACATTGGCCAGAGCATTTGACTGGAAGGCAGCCATGCATTATTGTGGGCCGGTGAGCACCATGGCTTTCATCTCTGATTCTAGGATGAATTGGTGGCCATCTGAACTATGTGAGAGAAAACCTATTATTGATAGTTGGCCTGAGTACGGTATACAATGCAAAAATATGACAAATGTTGTTTTTCTTCCCAAAAGCCAAAGTAATTTAAAAGATGATTCCTACCAGATTTTTTGCCAGACCCACCAATGGAACTTTAGCTAGTATAAATCCAGATGGGACTCTGGTCCCAGTTGATGCCAGGTTCCATGAGCAATGTCACTTTCAAATCACACATGGAGTAAGGAATTCTGTTTGTTGGAATCCTATAATGGTTGTTTTTTCATTGCCTATCGGAGCTTGTCAATATGTGGAAATTACCCAAAGGGGTTGGTAGACTGAAGTCTTATTGAAGTGTGTCTTGTCATATTGCATCTGTCTTTTTGAATGGAAGAGTTGTCTGCTTTCTGAAAAGCTCTGTTTTAGCAACAACATATTGCTACATTAAGAAAATTGGACGGTTCTACTTCCAAGTGACCATCGGCCTTCCTCATCCTGCCGTCGGAGCGTTCTCAGGAACTAGATCAGGAACTTGGCTGGTTAATACAAAATCTTTCACTCCATTCTAGCATTGATACGTAATCGCAGTATGTTGCGACTTATAGCAGGAAGTCCCTTCCGAAGGGTGTTCAGTAACTGCATAATTAGGGTATTTTTTGCAACTTCAGTAACTTCTCTAAATAATGAGCCCATACACACCATCGTATACTGCGGGAACGTGTAGTAAATAAGCACACAGATAATTTGTGTACAATAACCTGATTTTTAATTTACGTGGACTCAAAGCAGTTTAGGTGTTGTAAATTGACAGATTGAAGCCCCATCCATGGGCTTAAAGTTGTTTTTATGAATGTGTCTTGTATTTATTTTAAACACCTTTTTAAGGCTTTAATTATTCCTCAAAACATGCATCGGTAATTTACCATCCATCCCTTAATCACGCCCTGCTTCCAGCCTTTGGGTAATTGATTTCAATGTGCTTTTTTTTTTTTTTTTTTTTTAAACTGGCTCTGCAGGTTAGACGTAAGTAGCAAGTAGAGATACAGCATTCTATTATGTGTTAAAGCCGCTGACCTGCTTTTAAATACACTGGTATGAAAAGCGAGTACTTAAACCATAGAGAATGTAGTGGTGCATTGTGATTAGAAATGGGTCAATTATGCAACTGGCTCAAGACAACCCCTATTCTTTATTAAAGAAATGGTTTGGTCCGAAAATATTATTGGCCAAAAAGATGGCCAATAATAAAACAAACATGTAAAATATATTTTTTTTTTAAGTGTCTATGTAAAGTTTCGAGCAAATGAAGCTCACACTTTAAAATTGCAATCACTAGGGGGCATCCATTTTGTGATTGCAGCCAGCCTCCTCGGCTCTGTATTTGTGGCACTAAACAAGCAGCAAAAGCCCCCTACTGGGAGCTTTTGCTTACTGCAGCCTGAGCAGAGCTGAGGAGGCTGCCTTCACTTTCATTTTACGTTTTCTGTGCTCCCCAAGCCCAGGGAAGCACAGAAAACGTAAAATGAAGGCAAAAAGCCGAGTCGCACCAATTAAAAATATAACATTGTTGTATTTGTGATTGCCGTGGTTGGAAAACCACGGCAATCACAAATACAACAACATTGTTATTCTGACAGCGGCAGCTTTCGCTTGGAGTCTCCTGCACTCCCTCAGGGTTGGGATAGTCCAGGAGACTCCACGCGAAAGCTGCCGCAGTGAGAAGCACTGCAGCATTTCTAAAAACCTGCGTTGTGTTTCTGCCTGCAGCGGCTTTCACTTTGGGGCTCTCGGGCTCCCCCCGGAAACACCGCAGCATTTCTAAACACCCGTGTTGTGTTTCTGCTTACAGCAGCTTTCACTCTGGGGCTCTCGGGCTCCCGAGAGCCCCAGAGTGAAAGCTGCTGTAAGCAGAAACACCATGGCATTTCAAAATGGATGCCCCCTAGTGCTTCCAATTTTAAAGTTTGAGCTTCATTTGCTCGAAACTTTACATATACACTTATATAAAATATATATATATATATATTATATATTTGTTTTATTATTGGCCATCTTTTTGGCCAATAATATTTCTGAACAAACTATTCCTTTAAGTGTGAAACCACTGTGCTTCTATTTCCTTTGCTTCCTATGTCTGGTTGTAATCACCCATAGCTATTATATTATACTATATTATATAGACACTAGGATAAGGGCTCTGTCAGAGCAAAAAAAGTGTCCAGGATGGCAGCAGAAGGTGTATCACCTTTAATTAGTTCCATCTGTGTCTTCCATGACAGAGTAAGTGCAACTAGGTGTGAATGCTGAAGGAGAAAGCTAAGAGACTCTCCACATTCTGCTGCCCTTTTCTGAAGGAGTCGGGCTTTCTGCAGCCACTTCACCCTGCCCAGTGCACTGCACTATCCTCCACCTAAGAGAGTAGGTGGTTAGGCAGATGGGTAGGATTAATAGGGGTGCAGAGGTTGCTGTTTCATCTTCAGTTCTCCATCTTTCACTGGGCTGGAAGCATGTTGTCATATACTCCTGCATAGCAGACCTTGTTCCATGTGACTCTGTATAAAAAGAGTAAGGCTTGCAACAAAAACAATGCACTACTCAATGTGTGATTTGAAAGGGGCATTGCAGATGGAATCTGGCTGTAAGGTAGAAGCAGATGCAAAACCGTTAGTTCAATTTGGACCTATCCAAGTCCAGAGTGTGACTACGGTTATATCTGGTTTGTGAGTAAGACTTGGGTTTGTGTTTTATCAAGAGGGGAGAACAATAAATCTTTTATATGACGCTGCATTAGCTGCTGGCGTGGGGGTTGGGTGAGATGGATGTAGCTCCTGGTTTTCCGGCCCTGGTCTGTGCAAGGGTGTGCTCTTCCCTTCACCGCAGCAGGGACAGTTCCTATGGATGCCGCCACCACCACCATCTGTAGCCCGCTGGGTAGGGAGGGGCACTGCACCTGCTAAAAATAAAATTGCTTAAAATAGGAGATGGGCTACACCATGAGTTCTTTGATGACTAACGGACACCAGAGTGAACTTTTATAGGGATTCCCACGGGGACCCCTCTTTATTTATGATGCACACATACTTTTAAATACTCTTCCCTTTCCAATTCCCTAGGATTCCCCTGGCGTGAGACCTAACTAAATGGGGACCTGCTATGTCTGCTCACCCTTTCTTGGAGGGGTCTCCGCGACCCTTAGAGTGAGCCTGATGCAACAGACCCCTTGACTACACTCGGGTACCACCCACACAGAGTGTGAGGCCAGAGGAAGGCCTATTTGGGTGGTCCCATCTTGCTAGATGGCCTAAAGCAGGCAGCCACACTGTCCTGCTACCTCACGCTAGGGTACCTCCCCTGTACCCCATTTTTCTTAATGTCTCTCCATATATAGTTAACAGCCTACCCCTGCTTAACTTTTAAGTCTACATAACATTCTCTTTCTATGTATCCCCATTTTACTTTTCCCTACTTAAAATCCTACTTAACAATATTTAAATATATACATATAAGTACGCATACATTGACATACACCATATATACAAGATGTAACACTATATAAACAGTATGTTGTCATAAGCATATGCACAGAGGCAGACCAGTAAATAGACTTGTGAACACAGTTTAATGGCCATAAAGAGACCCCCGGGCACAGGATGTCACTACACAGTACTTCACGCTGTTTCACTCACAACGGCTCTCCCTCCTGTCGTTCTGAATCCTTGGGAGGTTGCAGAACGGCACAAGGTGAGTAATAACATCATAACATCTCCCCCTCTGAATAATGCAGGGTCAAGGAAGAGCAGGGTAGAGGGAGGAAGGAGGGAAGGGAAAGCGGGGAAAATTAGAACAAAGCATAGGGTTTAATAATACACAAAATAATTTCTGAAGTTGGGCTGAATCTTCCTTTTCCGAGCTGATGACCCTGCACTACCAGCTTGCTTCTCATCTCTGCGAACCATCAGCTTGAATCTCTTCTCTGCAAAACTGTGAACATCGTGGCTTGTCCCCATCATAAGGAATCGCTGGCTCAGGTACAGTCTCAAAAACAGTCTCAGTAGGATGGACAATTTCGTTAAATGACCAAACTTTGCCATCTTCCAGAACCACATTTCCTCCTAGTGCATTCAGTCCTCTGTGGTTTCCTGAATTCAGACATTCCTTTCATCACCTTTCGATGTTCATGAACTCTGATCCACTCTCCCTCCTTGAAATCAACTTCACAAGTAGCTTTGACCCGGTCATAATGGTCTTTGTATTTTTCCTTTTTCTCCCTCACTTTCTGAAGGATTTCATTCTTATCCACTTTCTTGACATTTGCCTACTACACAGCACCATTCCTCATCATGACGAAAGGTTCAATTTCAGTCACAGAATATGGCGTCATCCTATATGCATTCAGTGATTCCCTCAGAGTCTCCTTCCAGGGCAATGAGTTTGCTACAGCCAACTGAATCATCCTCATCATAAAACAATTCATGCGCTCCACCAGCCCATTAGCCGCAGGATGGTATAAAGATGTGTGTGGTATCTCACGCTCCATCAGAAACATCTGCATGCAGTCCGACAGGAACTGTGCCCCATTATCTGTGATCAACTCTTCAGGGTCCCCTTCTCTGGTAAACACGGCCTCCAGGAACTTCACAATTTTTGTGGCAGTCACACTTTCCTCCATGACACACCACTCCACCCACTTGGACGTATAATCCACGAGGACCACTATGTGCACTTTCCATGGCTCCAAACCTTCAAAGGGTCCCGCAATATCTATCTCCAACTTCTTTCATACAGACCCTGGCACTTGTACTGGCTGGAGAGGTGCTACATTCATCTTTTTGGACTCGCTAACTGCACAGGTCTGGCATAACTTAACCACATTTTTGACTTCACTCCACATTCCCCACCACCAGTAATTCTCCCTCACTCTTCTCTTGGTGAGATTCCTTACTAAGTGGCCCTCATGTGCCAAATTGAGAATCTTCCCCCTCAAGGACTTTGGTAGAATTATGCAATCTCCTCTCACCACATACTCTGTGCTGGCTGCAATCTCGTCACAAAACTTATTGAAGTCTGGAAGGGCATTTCCCACACTTTTCCAACCTTCATAAAGAGCTAGTCTCAGCAAGCACTGTTCGGGGTCTTCGGCTGGAGTTTGAATCCAATCTTCCTTTGCTATACTCGGCTGAACTTGGGCAATACTGTTCTCTTGCTCTGATCCATCAGCCCAAGGTAATCTGGAGAAACAATCTGCAATAGTCTTTCCCTTACTTGGAGTATACACAACTTTTGCATTTTATTGTATGATTTCCAGCATCCACCTGCGGATTCCTGGTGACACCAGATGAGGGCTTTTAGAATTCATTATGTGGATGAGTGGTTTGTGATCTGTCTTTACTACAATGGGCAACCCCCAAATAAGTATTCTTAAGTGCTCCAACACCCACTTCACACCCAAAGCCTCATTGTCAATGGTGGGGTAGTTTTGTTTCTGCACCTTTCAACCCGTGAGAGGCAAAACTGATGGTAACCTCTCTACCTTCTTGGATCTGTGTGTGCACTCACCCCAATCCCACATTGATTGCATCAACTGTGATTATACTGGTGGCAGCGGTATTAAACATTGTAAGGGTTGGTGCTCTACTGGTCTCCCACTCCTCCTGGAAAGGGCCGGACCAGGTTTTTCTTCATGAGCATCCTCATGTGCTGGGTTTTCTTAGTGAAACACGAAAACAATTAGAGTAGCACTCCACTAATCCTAAAAAGGGCCCAAGCTGTTCCTTGTTAGTGGGAATAGGCATACTACTTATTGTCTCCACCAGTTCTTTCTTCGGTTTGATCCCATCATCATTGATAACATGCCCTAGATAGGTAACTTCTATTACTTTCACCTTGCATTTTTCTATTTGTCACGACCACAGCCCCTGGCTGGAACTACCTAACCAGATGGGCTGCATCTAGTACCCCCATCAAGGCCTCAGGGGCCTTAACATTTGCTCCCAGACTCACTTGGAGTCAGTCCAGGCGCCTTTGGTGCCAGGCTCATGTGATAAGGCAGTAATCTGGGCCCATAGGGCATTGCGCAACAACATGGAAGCTTCCACATGGCTCAGTTCCTGAACTGAACCATGCGGTCTAGCATTTTGGGTGTGGCAGGCCCAGGGATACCTGGGATACCTGCAGGCTATATAAGCCACGCCCAGACTCCAGCACACGCTTCGCGTTGCTCTGCCTGTGGCAGCGTGACGTTCACCGCGGTCAGCTAGCATCTTTATCCACACGCCGGCCCTGATCACCTGCGAGAACAAAAGGAGACATCATTAGAGTTTGCTTACCTTCTGGGAGCAGCCCCAGCATTCCGCTCCAGGATCCTGAACAGACACCATCTCTGTGGATCTCGTCCATCAGAAAGCCGCTACTCTAGAAAGGAAAAGACAGAGACAAGCAACTTAGTAAGCATTTACTTGGACATTCAGAAAACATCTCTTACCTGCATTGAGTGGAAGGCCCGGGCCCGAATCCAGAGTACCAGCAAGTGGTCCACTCTTTTCTACTTACCACTCTTCATCTGCTCGGCACACGCATTCCGGACAGTATTGCTACCTGCAGAAAGACAAAAAGGTTAGCACAAAGAAGCACATAGCTCCGTGCTTCGCGCTAACTAACCATCTTGTGCACAAACCTGCGTGACATCATAAGAACAGCATCCACACCTACAATATAAGGAAGAGAGAGAAGGGGACAATTACAAAACAAGAACAGCATCCACACCTACCATTTAAGGAAAGGAGAGAAGGGAGAATTACAAAACAAGAATGCATTCACAAGCCATGGAGTCGCAGCTGGCCTGGACCCGTAGTATTGCTCCAGTGAAGTAACTAGGCAGTGACAACTAACCCAACGCGCCCCTGCTCAGAGAGGCAGGATGGCGAGTGCTCCAAATCAAGAAGCAAGGTGAGAAAAGTGCCAAGGGTGTTCTAGGGTCCGGAAGGGAGGCGGGTCCTGGGCCACCAGAGACAATTGAGCTACGTTTTACTCCTGTATTTCAGACCTGGTCTTCAGCCACACGAGGGTCAAAGGGGAAAGGTCCAAGAGTGCAGCAGTCCAGACTGGGTGACGCCCCCGTGGATACAAGGTGAGCATTACATATATTGAGGGTGAGCCCTTTCTCCCTTATTACCTGCAATACCCCCAGAAGGTTTGCATCATGTTCCTTTTCCATGGATGCCGTTATTAAGATGGCAACCTGGAAAAAATACACCCCTTCCAATCCTCCAAACAACTGTTCCATGTGCCTCTGGAAAACTGCAGCGGCTGAAGCTAGCCGAAAAGGCATGTGTTTATATTTGTACGCTCACAAATGTGCCACAAAGGACGTTTGATGTGTAAATCTTCATCTAATGCAACCTGATGGTAGGCAGATGACAAATCCAATGTGGTGAAGTATTTGACTACCCTCATTGTTGTTAATAGCTTGGTAATATTGGGTAGGGGGTGTCTGTCTACCCAAATGTTGGAATTGAGGTCTCTGAGATCCACACACATACGGATTGAGCCATCACCTTTCTGAACTATGACAAGCGGAGACAACCAATCTGAACACTTGATCTTCTCTAGGATTTCCTGTCTGCAGAGTTTCTCCAATTCATTTTGCAGCGCTTCGTTCGTGCCCACAGGAATGTTCCTCTCTTTGTGTACAGTTGGCTTTGCTCCCCTTCTTAGAACAATACAGTGTTTGAATCCTTTGAGTTTCCCGATAGTGTCATTGAACACCCGACGAAACTGCTTCACGATGGGCTTTTCTTCTCTGTAGTGAATTCTGAGTTTTAGGGCCGCCTGTTCGTCGCTGCAGAGAACACGCAATCCTTTCCGAGCCACAAACAGTTTGCAATAAGTTTCCCTGCACCCAAATTCAAGGTGCACCCATTTGAATCCAAGAATCTCTGTGGGGCTGTGGCCATAGCCAGTGGCTTTCACATTTGACAATTTTAGATCTTGTGCGGATCCACAAAATGTCCTCAAATGTAGCCATGGCTACCATGGTATAGGGCGAACCAGTGTCTACCAGTACTTCCAATGGAACTTTGTTTACTAATACACTCTCCCAAGGTCCTCTTTTCCTTGATGCATCAATTTTGAGAATGCATGCTGGTTCTTTGTTTGCTTCATTTATGATCATGCATAGACTGCTGGGCCAGCCGACCTCTTCTAGACCCCTTATGGTGCGATGTCCCTTAGCTCTCGGATTTTTACAGGCCCTCCCATAATGTCCCAGCACACCATGCCTATAGCATTCAGCATTTGTAGCAGGGCACCCCTTCCTGCCATTGCAGTGTCTTGTTCATCCACATCTGTAACACCTCAATTGTGACGCTCACTCTCATCAGGAAACTTATCTCGACCTCTTTTTTTTCTGTCCTGTCAACCACATTGATCTTGTGACTTGTCATGGGCATTGAACCCTTCCTTACTAGAGCGACCATGAGGCCATCGGCTTCGTCATCACATTCTTCCACTCTGCACACTGTAGCTGTCTCTTGCTGCGCAGCTTTCATGCACTTTTTCCCAAGTTCAATTGTTTTTGCAATGCAATGGACTGTTCCATTGTTGGATCCTTGGCGTGCCATAGCCTTTGTTGGGTTTGAGCATCAGCAGTGTGTACAAGCTGATCCCTCAAGTGTTCCTCTAGGATGGCATTAAATTTACAGGGCATGACAAGGCCCCTCAAGTCAGCTATAGAGCCATCAACTGATTCTCCTTTGTTTTGTTTTCGAGAAAAGAAATAGTACCTTTCTAACACTACATTCGTCTTGTTGCCAAAATGTTCCTCAAGTTTAGCTAGCGCTGAATCATATTTCTTCATAGACGTAGACCCCTTCTTTATTTTTCTTCTGTGCATTGTTTTGATTTTTCGTTTTTTTTTTTTTTAATTTTGCTAAGCTGTCTTTCCTTGTTGAAGTGTTGTCCACAATGTTATTTTTCTTTATTGTGCATGTGTAGATCGTGGCCAAACTGTGAGATACTTCCCTTTAGGTGTTGCAGTGATCGTGAACCCTCTGGGGAGTTGTCAGGCTGGTTTCCTAGGTTACGCCGAAGCTCCAAACAATATGGCCGCAAGTACAATCACGTTTTCCTCTAATGTTGTGCTTGTCTGTGCTTTGCCGGGAAAGGAGCTTGCGCAGGAGCCAGTGCACCTTCAGGGCTCGCGCACCCTGCACTGATGGGGCTGGGGGCTCAAAGTGTCCCAATCTTGGCCACTACCCACAGACAGCAGTGCTCACCTGGCAAGGTCGGTGGTGCTTCCGTGCTGTTCCAGCTGCTGATGCTCAACGCACAGCTTCAAACAACACTACACACCGAAGTCCAACATCGGGGGTATCTCTGCTTTGATCCCATTCTCATTGCCAGATGTCGTAAACGTACACACAGAGCCATACCAGTAAGTAGATGTGTGAATGCAGTTTAATGGGCAGAAAGAGACCCCCGGGTACAGGAGGTGACTACACAGTACTTCACACCGTTTCACTCGCAACGGCTCTGCCTCGTGTCATTTCCAAACTTGGGGAGGTTCCAGAATGGAACGAGGTGCGTAATAACATCCTAACATATGTCACAATGGGGGTGAATGCTGCAGTCAGTCAACCCCTTAACAGTACCTTCAAGGGCTGCCTATGGTGATCCTGGCACCCGGAGGGCTGGCTGGGGGCCTGTCCCCGGTTCCCTTCTTCAGGGTGGCCCGGTTCACCACATAAGGCCACCTGTGCTCTGCTGGACTTCTGGACAAACCCCTGCCCAAGTGGGGGCCCGCCCGCCATCACCACAACTCTCCATGACCTCTTTCATTTATCTGGGTGGCATGGATAGAATGGGGTCCACCAAAGATCAGCGCCGTGCCTGCATCCCTTTTTAAATCTTCTGGGTGGGCCCTGTTGGTTGACATCCGCCAGGGCCCCGTGGCAGTCAGTTTGACACTGGCATAAGCAGTTTGGCCCCTTGGCTCATTCTTCAGGGGGCTCCACACATGGCCAACATGCCCAGATGCCTGTGGGGCTGCTTGAGGCGGAGGCCCCAGGTAACTCTTTTTCTCCTTCTCTGGTGTCTTTTACTTCTCTCTTTCTTCCTGTCCTTTTCCAACTGTCTTTTTCTAACTCTCCCTTTACTGCAATCCTTTCAGGATTCTTTTCTCCCCTGGCCAGCCCATTCTTGAGTAGGGTTCCTTTGTTTTCCTTTCTTTTCTGTATTAACGTGCCATCCAGCCCCATGATTCAAAGCCAAACGTATTGAATGCACACACATAAATTAAACATTCAATAAAGTACTTTTATTACCCTGGTGTCTGCGCCTTTATTTCTAGCTGTTCCCTCAAGTACACAGCTCCTACTAGCCGCGCCTCGGGCTACATAGAGTTAAAGATGTAAGCTGGGCTATTGCTCTGAGCTTAATGTGGTATTATTAGGCATAAAGCTCCCATGTGCGAAGTGGATTGTGTGTAGTGTAAACGTGCAATTGGACGAAGAACTGAGTCAGTTTGTTGGGGAGAAAAATGAGACGGCATTTCGGAACAATGATGTGCTCTGTTGTTAGAGTTTAATTCTAAAAGGTGCTGTTTGAGACTGCTGTTGACGTCACATTGATGCTTTTGTCCATCAGTATGTAGAGCACTTAGTTATCTGAAAAAAGAAGAAACTGGGAATTTTTCAGCAAGATCACTCTTTGACCTCCGCGACTATAATGATACGTACAGGTTTTAGTAGTGTTGCAATGGTGGGTGCAGGGAACGGAGACAAAGACTTCCCCTACTCTGTTTGTCAGAATTGAGAAGAATTCTGCACACATCAATTACTGCGCCACAGTAATGAATAGATTTAAGAAGGCTGGTTCATTTGGTATGCTAAGTCTTTATTGGTGGCCCTTTACGATAACACGTGTTTCGGCATTCATAGTGTGCCTTTTTCAAATCAGAGCAATAACTATCTGTTGTATTCAGAGCTGCATAATATCGTGATGGCTGAGTCCCTTCAGACTCATGAGAAATACAGGCACTGCAAACTTCAATACTGGTGCATCACGCATCGGGTTCTACCGTAGATGCACCAGTATTGAAGTTTGCAGCGCAGTAATTGATGTGTGCAGAATTCTTCTCACTTGGTTATCTGGGTTCCATTTTGTGGCAGTATTAAAGGAGATTTTCTTGAAATGAGTCCGATCTCCATAGTTTCATAATTAATGTGTGCACAGTCCTATGGCATTTATTGGTCAGACTAGCCCAAAAGGGGTATGTCTATTTCGTCCTGGATGGCAAGTTTTATCTTACAGCTATTCTTTTTTCCGGTAAACCTTTGGATCCAGGTCTATAATGCTTTTTTCTTTTGTAGATTGTCCAAAGTGCTATATCTTTTGAGGGTTGTATTTTCATTTTGTCTGCTTGTTTACACGAGTCTTTGGTTTAGGGCCTGGGAAAGGTTTTCTTTTGAGATTTGTATTTATATTGCATCTTATTGGATTTATATTGTGCTTTTGCCAAAGCGCCATAAAGTTAAATAATAACCGTGCAATCATTTGATGAACATCGAGGAATAAATCACAAAGCAGAAGACCAGGCTAGAAAGTAGGACTTTAGAAGGCTACTAAAGAGACAGTCAGTAGAGGAAGAACAAATTGAAAGAGTATGAGCGTTCCAGTGGAGTAGAGCAAGAAGGGAAAAAGAAAGGGAGCGGAATGAAGCATAAGGGGGCTTAGGAACCACCAAACAAAACGTGGATTCAGAATGAAGAGCTTAGACTGGGTAACAGAAGGAAACCAGAGAAACAAGATAAGGAGACATTTGAAAATGATAGAAAGAAAATGAAACGGAAGGCTAGACTCGAATGAGATAATGGCAACAGTAGAGAGAGCAGGATAGAAGATTGAGGGGGTTGTCCAAAAAGTACACTGATCGCAGAGTTGTTTATAGAACAAAGAGGGGCAGGACGGGTAGCAGGTAATCCAGTTAGCAGGGAAGAACAGTAGTCCATACGAGAGGAAATTAAAGCAAAGATAAGGAGTTTGGTAGCGTGAAAAGACAGGAAAGGACAAACATGAATGGGATTCTAAAGAAGTAAGTGACAGTTATGGCTGTAAAAAAAATGAGAATAGTAAGAAACAGAGGGGCCAAGAGGACCCCTAAATTGCGGGCAGAGGAAGAAAGGGGAAGCTGAGAATAAGGGAAAAGAAGGGAAGAAGGAGGGGGAGAAATAGAAGAGGGGGGGGGAGTAAAGACTTTCCAATTTTTTAAGGGTTTAGATGAAGAAAGTGAGTCCATCCAAGCTTGGATCGAAGAAAGGCGAGATGAGACTTTAGAGTGAAGAGATTCGGTTTATTGGGAAAAGGAAACAAATATTTCAGTCATCAGCATGGAAATGACCGGAGAGGTTAAACGAAGAAATAAGAGAAGTGAGAAGAATAGTATAGAGCAAAAATTTGTCCCACCCAAGCCACAGAGTAAGTGCAGCCAGAAAGATAGGATTTGAACCAAGCAATCGAAGACCCAGAAATGACCAGGGAGGAAAGAGTAGATACCAAAGTGGGGGTTATCGACAATGTCAAAAGCTGCAGAAAGATCACGTAGAATCAGGATAGAGGAGAGTTATTGTGCCAAGCAGAAAGAAGAAAGTCCAAGACGTGCAGAAGGGCAGTCTCCGTGCAGTAGCCAGACCTAAAACCAGATTGAACAAAATGAAGATGAAGGTAGGATGAGATTTGTGAATGGATGGACAATCCTCTCTAGGAGTTTGGATAGGAAAGGAAGTGGGCACAATGTTCTGAAGTTAGCAGGGAGGGAAGGGTCCAGCGATGATTTTTTTTTTTATTAGGTATGACAATAGCTTATTTAAAGGAGTCGGGGAAAACAAAAGAAAAGGGGTTACGAAGAATGGTATAATATGAGAGAGTTTTAGGATAGACCACAGGAATTCATGTTGAAGGAATAGGATCAGAGGGAGAGGCAGTAGGGTGAGCCCGGGTAAGAAAGTAAGCAGTATACGTCTCAGGGAGGGGAGAAAAAGAAGAAAAGGAAGGACATGGTGAGAGAGAAGGGGGGCAGAGGAAGAGGAGGAAGGATGGAAAGAAGCATAGAGAGTGAAATAGTGAGGGAGATTGGAAGTAAAGAGATCAGGAGAGTGGGAAAGGTCAGGTGGATGAGGAGAGAGAATAGAATTAAGAAGCTTGTAGAGTTGACGAGGGTGTTGAGAGAAAGATGGAGTCAGTGTACAAAAGTATTGCTGTTTACCTTCCAGAAGTCATAGAAAGAGTGAGAAGTAGACAAGAGATCATGGCCAAGAGGGAATCGGGACTTTGTGCCACCAGCATTCCAGTTTCTGTAGGGAAGTGCGAAGGACAAGAAAAGGAGAAAGCCATGGACATAGGGGTTTACAAGAAGGAGTGAAAGATTGTTTTAAGGGTCCTGAAGTAAGACTCTGACACAGGTGTCATGGTGGCTGGCATAAACCTGTATTCAAGTGGAAAAAAAAACCTGCAACGAAAAAAAGTAGCTTTGGTGCTTTCCCAAGCTGTACTGGGTCCCTGACCCTGTTTGGGAAAATTGTTTTCTTCATCACAGTACCTGGTAGAAGGAAACAGTTGTTTGGATGTTTCTCCAAACAGAAGACCTGATATCCTTCTCTATCGGGTCTCTTAGTTCCAAAGATAGACTTGGTTTACTTGCTTGCCAATTTCTATGTTCATCTGCATTGCCTTCACAGTTCTCTTTATATTCTTTTATTCTTCCAGGCAGACTTAGTTTACTCTCCTGCCAAGGACTGGTCTTGTGTGTTTCATTCTCACAGTTCTTCTGAAAGCCTCTTGACCTCACCTACAGACTTGGTTTACTCTCTTGCCAAGTGTTGCAGTCAATTGTCTCAAAATTGCAGTTTCCTTTGCTTCCCCCTCTCTTATGTGAGAGCCCTGGGTTGCTTTCCCTCCAAGTACTGTCATGAAGAAGATTGGGTACTTCTGTTAAGGTATGTGATTCCTTTTCGTAAGGGCCCCAAACCCATCCTAATAAAGTTGCCTTTAATGATCTGTAGCAATTATTCTTTATGCCCCGCTTTCCTTCTGCTGTGGGATTTAGGGTTTCCTGCACCCACTCGAGACCGCTAACCATAGGCTCAGCCACCCGTCTTGGGTGCAGCGCACTGTTCAGTCGCAGGCTTCCCCAGCTGTTCTCCTGCTTCACCGGCACTCTGTGGCTCTCCTTGGCTCCCTGCCATGGCTCTGCGGCTTCTGATCCTCTTCGGCATGTTTCTCGCAGGCAGATTGCCTGGTTCTGCCGTGCTGTGCTGTTGGCGTGCCCTCCAGCCAGCCCTTTGGTTTAACTATTGTGTCTGGTGGAGACTGCCACCCCAGCTTCTCCACGCCCAGGGTCTTCTTCTGCTGCTCTCTTTGCCAGCGTCTTTCCCTCTCGCGGTTCCTGTCCAGAGTCTCTGACGATTGGGTGATTCCCTCATCACTTTTTATGCCGCTCACAATTAAGTTTTGTGACTTTAGACTAGACTGTTCAGTTAGATTCCCATGAGTTACCCACGCGGCTCTGCACCTTTACCTCGTCCCAGTTCTTGTTTCAGATCTTCATTGTACTCATCCCTATTCTTCCCCGTCTCAGTCATTCCTGCTTCTTTTGTATCACAGAAGTATACAGGATAGGAGGGTAGAGGTAGGGGGGTAGGGGTGAAGGAGAGGTGGGGGTGTAAGGTGGACATGTGTTGTCCCATGATAGTAGTTACTGGTCCCAGAGTGGGCTTCTCCTCCTATTAGATCTACCCACTGAGTACCACCCAGAGGGGGACTATCGGGTAGCAGCCTCACCTCCCTGGCCTCATGGGAAGGGGCTCCCCCTACGGAAGCAGTGACGACATCCTGGGATTCGACAGTGTGTATGTTAAAGAGAATCTAGGGTGAATGTAAGAGCTCCTTGAAAAGTATCAAGAGAAGAATAAACAGTAAGAGTAGAGAAAGATTGAGAGGGAAGTCAAAGAAGATGTGAAGGAGGACGCATTAAAAGAACAGAGATCACGACGTAAAAACAAGTAAAGGGGGTAAGGGAGGGGGAGGAGCGAAAAGAATAGAAAAAGCCAAGAGAAAATGATCAGAGGAGTAAACATGGTAGGAAGAGACCAAGATGTTACAAAGAATGGAAGAAGAGAAAAAAGATCAAGAGAAGAATCGGAGGAATGAGAGGGGGGACAGTGCAGAGAAATGGTATGAGTCCAATAGTGGAAGAAAAGTAGTGTAGGAATGACTAGTCAAGATGTGGGTTAAAATAGTCAAGTACAAAGGGATGAGAAGAGGGTAGAAGGGTAGAGTGTAAAGTGTGAAGATCAGAGATAAATTAAAAAAGTGGTCCAGGAGCACGATAGGTCATTGGAAACGGTTTAAAAACAATGAAAAGTACTACTCTAAAGAGGGGAAAGAGACAGAAGGACCAGCAGATTTGTAGAGTAATGAAGAGGGTTGGGAGAGAATATGTACTCTTTCACCACAACCAGATGGATGGAGGAGTGGTAGAAATTGGACTTGGAGGAAAAAAGAGGCAGGAATGGCTGTATTATAGGGAGAGATGCAGATTTTGGTGAGACAGAGAAAATGAAGACTCCGTCACTGAAACAAATTGAGTGGCATGCGATTTATTAAATAAGGATCTGGCACTTGGAAAGCAAGGTTAAGTCAAATGGGAATGGAAGATAAGGTTATTGGTAGAACTAGATTGAGGATGATAATTAAGAGATTGGCCTAGTTTGTTTGGATCTGATCCAGTCTTTAAGGCTTAGTACGTCAGTTGTAGTTTTGTAAATACCCAGGTTTTGAGGTATTTTCCAAAAACTAGACCATTTTCCTCTGCTTTGAGATACTTTGGAATTGAGTTCCAAAGCTTGGTTTACAGAAATGAGGAGAAAGAACTGCAGTTGCATTTCCGGTTTTATCATTCGTAGTGGATCGAATCGTTCTGGTCAATTTATAGTCAATTTATTTCTTCTTGATGGATCTGGACCCCTTCCTTGGAATGTGCTGTGGGCTATACAGATGATTTTGAACTGCATCTTATGTTTGAGATCCAGTACGACATTTGGAGTGCCAAGTGATGTGTTAATTTCTTTGGAGTCTGAGGAGGAGTCTGGCTGCAGCATTTTGGGTTCTTTGTAGTGCGGGTTATAAGACTTCCAGGAGGAAGGAGGAATTAATATCACAAAGTGGCAAGCCACCTTCATGTTCTAGTTGTTAGAAGATGTTAAGTGCTGGTACTTGTGTCCATCCTCCCCCACCCTTTATAACACTGAGACAACAAGTGCTAGGATTTATGTATATCGCCCCCCCTCCCGCTTTTATAACACTGAGACGAGGAAGCAGGATGGAGTGATGAAGATCCCTAGGATCGGCAAGCCAACGCTGCGGTCTAAACATTGGAGGATGTTAACAGGTGCCAGGACATTCAAAAATTCACCTGCACAGAACGGGGGACTCAGTCCTCCCGAAGCTGGTTGGAACACAGGAGGAAAGCAAGCTGCAAACCGGAGCAAGGAAACTGGTGAGAATGGTGTCCAAGGAAGTTGGACAGAAGAGTGTTTGATGCGTTGCCAACAGGAGCAGCAGGAGCCGACCCAGCGAAAGAGATGGGGAAGCGGGAACCCGAGAAGCTGACTAGCCTCACTCCCAGACAACAGAGGAAAGGGGAGACGCTTAGGCTACAAAAGCTGCCAAAGAAGACCGGGAAGCTCAGAAAAGGAGATTGGGATACCGGGGTGCTTCAGGGCAGATGCTGCATACTGTTAGTGGAGAGTAGAAACCCACACAAGATTGGAGAAGGGTTGGTGGCCTGACATATATGAAAAATATCATTACCTGGATACAGAAGTAAGTGAATGTTGATTAAGATTGTGAACTTGGGATTTGCACTTGAATATAGAGTGAACTTAAAAAGCCCTGGCAGGAGTGTAAACCAGGCACACAGCAAGTCTGGGACCCGCACCCAAGTAGCAAAATAAAACTTTGGCATTCGAGTAAACCAGGGATTGGAGAAATGGGGCACAGACCCCAGCAGTTGTGGAAAAGATGAAAAAACCGGTAAAGATATTCTACCCGCGACCACCTTAATTTGTGGACCAAAAGGGAAGAACCATGCCCCATTCTGCAAAAGGCATCAGAAGTCCAGAGAAAGTACTGTAAAGGGTTGTGCAAATTGAGAGAACTCAAGGGAAGAACTATCATCCCTGGGATTGTGGATTTTGGGACATTTAAATAGCCAGAAGAACCCTACAGGAATTGAAGGCCCCTTCTCTAGCGGAACTTTATTTGCATTTCTTTTCTTCACTTTAGAGACTTTGTTTGGTACTTTGGAAGGAAGCTGCAGATTTTCAGCTAACCGACATTCCCATGTCATGTATATATTGAGTTTAGTGTGTGAGCGTCAGTTTAGGATTTTATACGCAGGGCAGAGATCTCCTTTTGATTTAGAAATCCTGACAGACGTGCATTCATTTTGTTGAGGCAGGGAAACCCCTCTTATCGCAGGATTTCCCCAATTCCTCTTTTTGTTTTGATAATAAGTCTTTATTCAACACAGACCTTTTACTGTTTCCCAGTCTTACTCTTCATCCCTCACACACATACATGTAGGATATGCTGGCATTGCCTAGCCTGGATAACACTAGTGTGATTACTGCTATGTTTCTTTGTGGGAATGTCTAGTATTTCATGATGAGGCCGATTAGATTGGAGTACAAAAAAACATTTTATGGTGTTTTTTACTTTGGGTGATAATATGATGGAGTGGTCCATAAAGGGTTCAAGGTTTTTGATTGTTACAATTTTATTGTGAGCAGTGTCATAGGGCAGGGATCGAAATTGGGATTTGCTGACCAGCAAAAATCTGCTCCTTGGTATCGGGCATAAGCAATCTGGCAGGAGCCACCTCTGGGGTGCCAGGAGGTAGTTTGCAGTCTGCAGCAAATCTAACTTTGCTCAAGATGCAAATTGAAAATGTTGCCTATTCTATTTTATCCAACGCACTTTAAATGTCCTTTACGTGTGTCCTGAAGTCTCTTTCATGCACATTCCCAAACCTACACAGTTAATATCACATAGCTATGTTTGTATGGCACCACGTACCTGGGGAGTCAAAAGTAGCTACTGCTAGCTGTTGGTTTACAGGTAAGCAGGCTAAATAGCTCCCAGCTCTGATCAATTTTGACCCCTGCAGGATGCGCTGAGTATGCATACAGTACATCACCCGTTGATTGGAATAATCCATCCATGCGCTTTATTAACTAAACAGATAATAATGTGGTACAGATAGGTAACGGTGGAGAAAATAAATCATAAGGTTAATTAAAAATAACTGCTTGATGTCAAATGATATTAATAATTTAATTTATAAACACAGAATTCCTTGGCAGGAAGAGCTTAAGTTAGCAATTTCCCTGAGGATTGGTTGCAATTACATTCAATCCTTCAGAAATTGACCCTCACTTGCATTTGATCTTCATCCATCAGCACATCCTAATGTCAGACCGGGCCGCCAAGATTCTGAAAGAAAATGACATCCCCTGGAGATGCAAACTGCATGGAGCTGCCTACCTTTGCCACTTCTGGGACTGTCCATTAGGTGGAAAAATGGTGGTCTGATGTGTGATGGAAATTTTATCTGGTCTTGCTGAGTAATCTGAGTCCAAGGCTTATCTTTCTAAATTACCTATCACCTGTTCTTTGAAAGGAAGTGAATCTCTGTGGTATTGAAACCTGTGGCGATGGGTAAACTAATGATGTCATGATCCTGGAAAGTAGAGATCACTACTTCAGATCAATGTCCTACTGAAATGATCAACTGGGCAAAACTCTGAAAAGCTCTACTATACAAAGGTCAGCAGGTGCCTTTTGAAGACAAAGTTCTTTAAATACACGTGGTCCAATGGCTTGTTCGTATGCAGGTACAAGGCCGGTGCGAAAAAGCGATGACCATAATGAACATTTACTTTATCACAAAGTTAACCTATGATAACTCTTTGAGGTGGATAGCAATGGAGGGTGCATGGTTGTGTTGCAAGTCCTCAAAGGACACAGGGGTTGTTCATCAAAAGTGATCTTTAAAAGAAGTCTCAATCGGTCAGAAATAACACACGAGGAATAATATTAATTGAATGATTAGAATTAGCATTTTTATGTAGCATGTTTGATTTGGTAATTTCTGTGTCTACTGCTTTGGAAAAACGTGGCTCTAAAAGACTTTGGACCCCGTAACACACAAGAGGTGAAAGAGGAGGCCACAGTGAACAGATTCACTGAGATGCTGTGTGAGCTTGGAGTTCACTTATAGACTCTCATGACGGATGCTTGATGACCATCATGGAAGCTTTAAGACCAGGTTTGGAAGAGGCATCTATAGGAGGGATTTCCAGGTTAATCAGCCACCAGAAATTCTGGTATAGCCTGAAACGTGAACACAGAATGGAATTCCTGATCTGGGGGTCTGAGCAGTGACTTGTGGGATCTGTAAGATGTCCTCTGTTGGACTGAGGGACTGATGGACGAACTTCAATTGGGATTTTGGCCAAAGCACAGGACCAAGACTGTCCTGTTGACAGTGCATGATGAGCTGGTGGAGGTCGCGGATGGTGGCGGATCAACTCTTTTGTTGATGCCAGACCTTTCCACAGCCTTTGACACAGTGGATCATGGCATTTTGTTGGACCGTCTCCCGAGAGTAGGAAGGGTCTCTGAGCGGGCTGATCCTTCCTGGTGGACAGATCCCAGCGGGTACTATTTGGGGATACACTTCTCAACTGATCGTTCCTTGTTGTGGGGTACCTCGGGGATCATCACTTTCCCCCTGATGTTAATGTTAAAGGACATTTGTACCGCGCACTATCAACACCGGAGTGGTCCACTGGCGCTTTGGCGGCTCTGAAAGAGGAGGGGAGGTTGAGTTAGTGGGATGCAGCAGGAAAAGTGCAAGAGAGCAGTGATGTGCTGTTGGCAGCCTCAGCCCGGTGAGTCCATTGGCTGGGCCTGGGGTGTTTGCGGCCGGTAGTCGTCGTGTACTGTTGTGCAAGACTATGTGTTATTGTTTTGTTGTTGCGATATAGTGAAGTTTGTGCGGTTTGTTGTGCTGTAGGTTTTGGTGGTGTTTGGTTTGGAGTTTGAGAGGTGTATGCCGAAAGGGGAATTGTTAGTAGGGTTGGTTAGTTTGCGTCTCTATCCTGAGTTGAGGCGCTCGGCTCGCTATCTCCCCTGTTGCGGCTCTGTCCTGATCTGGGTCCGATCGGCATATACAGTTTCTTACTCCTCTGGCCCCCACCTCTAACATGCTCTCTCAATGCTCCCCTTATCCTCCCTTCATACTCCTGTGGCCAGTGCACCTGCCAATGTCCAACCACTCAGGTACTGTGGTGATTGCCAATATCTCGACAATTCCACATCACTGTGGTGCCTGGTGGTAACTAACGGGTGGGCGAAAGTGTTGGTGGGATTGTCTCGGTTGTTGACTCGGTTTCTGTGCTTGCCGCCCGTGTTCCAGTCTATCCGGTGTCACCCGTCCAGGTGCCGTGGGGTTGCCCTCTTGGGTCGGGGATGTCTGTGTCCTTTCCGGTTTAGTCATCCCTTTTCCGGTTTTTTTGGTTTCCAGATTTAGTCTGTGGTGTTGAAGAGCCATGTTTTTAGGGATTTCCTGAATTTTAGGTGATCTTCAGTGTTTCTTATTTCTTTTGGGATGTTGTTCCAGGTTTTTGCAGCTAAGTGGTAGAAGGAGGTGCCTCCAAGTTTTTTTTTAAGGTATGGTTTGAGTTCCAAGCGGATTTCGTTGCTTGATCGGAGGGGGTCTCATTGGTTTTTAGACTGTTCTTTTCTTTTGTAGGAATTCTGCTCCTTGTCCGTTGATTGCCCTGTGTGTTATGCACATTGTTTTGAAGGTGATGTAGTGTTTTACAGGGAGCCAGTGTAGTGTTTTTAGGGCTGGAGTGATGTGGTCTCTTCTGAATAGTTTGAGGAGTAGTCTTGCTGCTGCATTTTGGATCTGTTGCATTTTCTTCAGGAGGTATTCTGGTATTCCGAGGTAGAGGCTGTTTGCATAGTTGATTTTTGACATGATTAGGGCGACGATAGTGAGAGTTTTGTGCGTGAAGGAGAGGAGAGGTACAATTCACCTTGCTGTGTGGAGGAGGAAAAAGCATTTCTTCACTGTTGCATTTATCTGTGGTTCCATGGTTAGGGTGTTGTCCATTAGGACTCCCAGATTATTTACTACCTTCGATGGTGTTGGTGCATTTCCCATTTCCGTAGGCAATGGGATGGTGGTTTCGTTCTCCTGGTCTTTGGATACGATCATGATTTCTGTCTTTCCTGGGTTGATTTTCAGGTTGTTGGCATCCATCCAGTTGAAGACTTCTTTTAGACAGTCAGTTAGGGTTGAGTGGTTGGCATCAGTGTCTTTGATTTTGTAGATGATCTGAGTGTCATCTGCGTAGTTGTAACATGATATGTTGTATCTTTTGAAGATTCTGATGACCAGAGTCTGATAGATGTTGAAATATAGCAGAGATAGTGAGGATCCTTGTGGCACTCCAGTCATTAGCTCGTGGAGTGGATTTGAAAGGTTTTATCCATATGGTTTCTGTTCTGTCCACTAGGAATGATTTGGTCCAGTGCAGTGCTGTGTCTGTTATGCCTATGTCTTCTAATCTTTTGGTCAGGGTGTCGTGGCTAACTGTGTCAAAGGCTGCGGAGAGGTTGAGCAGAATAAGGGCTGAGGTAGTGTTTGAGTCTGTTAGTTTTGAGGTCATCTCAGATGGATAGTAGTGCTGTTTTCGTTCCTGTCTCTGGTCTGAAACCGATTTGAGGTTGGTCCAGCAGGTGATGTTTTTCTACGTGTTATTGGGTTATTTTATATACGTAGGTTTCTAGAAGTTTTGCTGGGTAGGGTATGTAGGAGATCGGCCTGTAGTTAGAGCGGTCATCTACGTCACTACTTGTGTTTTTCAAGAGTGGCTTGATGTATGCTGATTTGAAGATCTTCGGTAGAGTCCCTGTTGATAGTGATAGATTTAGAAGGTTTCGGTAGTGTTTTGCTGGCGATCATTGCGCGAGGATTGATTTGTAGATGTCTGGGGTACAGGGGTCCATGGGCGATCCCACTTTCTTGCTTCCTTTAACCAGCATTGCGAATGCCTCTGCTGATATTTCAGGAAAGGTTTGGAGTTTGTGCTGTGGTTTCGTGTTAGGTTTGTTGGGTTGTGTGTTGTGTGTTGTGGTTGGTTTGTCGGATGTCATTGATTTTTTTTCTTGAAGTGGTCTGCCAGGTCGTTGCATAGTTTTTCTGAGGGGTTTGGGGTGTTACCGCAGCCTGGTGGGTTTCTCATTTCTTCAATGATGCTGAACATTTCTTTTTGTGTGTTGGTGGCGTTGATTCTGTCATTATAATGTCTTCTCTTTGCCTTTTGAACTTCCTTCTTGTTCCGGATTTGTTTCTGGTACAGTGTTCTTTTTTCTGGGTTGTATTCTTTCCTCCATTCCAATTCCATCTTTTTGTTTTCCTTTTTCATGTCGTTTAATAGTGGGGTGAACCATTTTGCCATTGCTCTTTTTTTTTGATGGGGTGAACGGTTTTTCTGGGGTGATCTTGTCTATTGTATCTGCGATCCATTTGTGCAGTATCTCTGCTTTCCCGTCTAGGTCCGCTAGCTCCAATTCCGTAGTTGAGGGTTTCGTTAATTCCAGTTGTTCAAATAGGTTGCTTTCTTTGACGTGTTTCCAATTTCTTTTGGTGGTGGTTGTGAGTTTCGGATGTTGGATGTAGGCTTGGGTAGGCAGAGTGATCACGAATGGGATGATGAGATGGTCGCTCCACAGTATTTATATCAGAGGTGTCGTGGTGATGAGTTTTTCTTTGGCGAAAATTGCATCTAGGGTGTGTCCTGCCGAGTGCGTTGCTCCTTTGACTAGTTGTCGTAGTTTCATGGTGCTGAGTTGTTCAATTAGTGAGTTTTGGGAGTTGGCGTGGCTGTCTTCAAACCTGATGTTGAAGTGAGTAGGTGTTTGTGGTTGATGGTTAAGTTGGTGATGGCTTCAATGAAGTTATCGACTAATGTCGCATCATATGTTGGCGGTCTGTATACCAGGATGAATGGGATGTTTTTTTTTGGGCACGCTGTTAGTTGTATTACCATGGTTTCGCAGTTGAGGATGTTGAGGGTTTGTCAGTTTTTTATTTTCAGTTATTCTTTGAATGCTATAGCGATGCCTCCTCCTTTTTTGTTTTTTCTGTTTATTTGTAGGCATTTGAAGTCGGTCGGAAGGCCGCTTTGGAGTGGGATTTTGTAGTTGTCGTCCAGCCATATTTCTGTGATGAACAGGATGTCAATGCCGTTGTCGTCGAGTAGGTCGAAGATCTCTGTTGAGTGTTTTGACATGGATCTTGCGTTTATTAGATTGCAGTGGAGTTTGGAGGTGTTGTTTGGTTTGGGCTTTGTCAAGGTACTCTTCTGTTCAGTGTTGAGGTTTCCTTCCTGGTCGGTTGCTTGTTGGGCTGTGGGATTCGGGTTGTCAGCATCTTCGAAGAGTTCTTCTAGGTTTTGTCTTGGGTTTTTTGTGTTTTCATCGCGTTCGTCTTCCGGGAGTTGTGGTTGTTGATTGGAAGTTCCTCTTGCTTTGGTGATGTAGGGGTTTATTGCGTCGGTCGTCTGTTTGTTGTTTGTGTTGGTCATCCTTCTTCTATTTGCTTGTGTTAGGTTGTTTGATGTTGCTGCTTCTAAAGTGGGATTGGATTGCAGTGGTGGCCAGTTGTCTTCGTGGTAAGGAGTTAGGTAGAGGGATTTTACCTATAGCTCAACTGAAGTCCCCACGCATCCCGCCAATCAACCCGTTTGCCCTTCATCCACGGGGAACCTGCAAGGACCGGACAGGAATTTCGTCAAAGGGGCGCATGCCAACCGTCTCTTTTAAGAAGTGTTTTCTACGCTCCGCTCTCCACAGGAAGCCCTGCGATCGTCTATCTAATGTTGTGCGGGGGGGTGAGCAGTCAATTGGAAGTCTGCTTCTGGGCTTAGGTAGATAGACCGTAACCATTTCCACTGCTACCAAAATGTGCTCTAGCACCTTGAAGCTTTAATCTCTATTTGCGCCCAGTCCGTAATATAGTAAGGTGTTATGGATCGTGTTTCCACTCATACGCCGATGACACGCAAATCTATATTGAGACTAGGAACATTGAGGACGCATTCACCAGAGTTAATCTGTGCCTGGTCCACATTGATTGTTGGATGGCCAATGACAAGCTCCAGCTGAACGCATCAAAAACGGAGATCATTTTGCTCAGGCCCAAGCGGTGAAATTTGCGAATGCCAAGGAATCTTTCCCTTGTACATTCTCGGTGAGAAGCTACAATTTGCACCCCAAATTAAGAACTTGGGTTGTGTCTGGCAGGAGAATCTTGGCAATGAAGCCCAGGTGGGGATTATGGTCAAGTCAGTTTACTGCTCGTTGTGGCTCCTTAGGAATGTATTACCATTCCTACCATGAGAAGACCATGCATTTTTTGTGGGGGCCATGACGAATACCCACCTGGACTACTGCAATAGTCTGATGGCGGGTATACGTGCCAAGCAGATATATAGACTGCAGAAGGCCCAGAATGCTATGGTGAGACTAGTGGGCTGGCTGGGTAAAAAGGATCGGGTTTCGCTGTTTCGAAGATCTCTGCATTGGCTGGTGGTTGAGGACCGAATACAATTTTTAAAGTAGCCTGTTTAATTTATAAATGTGTCAATGAATTCGCCCCAGAGTATAAAAACAGAAAGAGAATGGTGTCCACGGTCTGTGACTATCTCAGTGCCAAGGTTTGTCGATATCACCCCGTCAGACCATTACGCTCAAAAGATAACCTTCTGCTGAATATTCCATGTACAAAATCTGTCTCCAGAGGTGATGGGAGATTGAGTTTTTGGACCCAAACTTTGGAACGGGCTACCTGTGGCGATTAGATCTTGCCAGTCACTATTCCAGTTTAGGAATCCTCTTAAAACCTACCTGTTCAAATAGATTTGCTCTGCTCGGTGTCAGCATCTGTAGACATGGTGTCTAGTACCTCCTCTTGAGGCTCTCTATCCATCTGTGCCTGTATACAGTAAAGTCTGGTTGGAGCGCGGTACAAATGTTCAAAATGTATCCTCTCATATGTTATTTGGAAAGACACAAGGATGGAGTGGTGGCTGAATGAAGAAGAATGCCACACAGATGAAGATGTTGTGCTATGCCAAGAGTTTGCTCTCCTTGTAAGAGACCATGTTGAATATTGGCTGACCGACATAACACGTGGGAGTGGCTGCAACATTGTCAGTTGCCCTTTGTTGAAACAATGCTTAAATGATGCTTATTTTCATAAAATAATTTTGATTGGAATATATTGGGCCTCTCTGAAAGTCTATTTATCCAGGTTCTTCTGAGTATTATAGACTGGTTTACTAAAGCAGATTATTTGCATGAGATTAAAATAAATTACAAAAGGAAAAATTCGAAGGAAATGGGAACATCCTGTTTGTATCTCGAGAACAGGGCAAAATAACTAGGTGTCTCCTTGTTATGGGGCATGACACTCGTCAGAATGGATGCAGGGAGCCCAAGGATTTAGATAATATTGACGTGCCCAATTCATGCTCTATGTGAAGGAGGATTTTGTCAAGTGAGTGTGACCGGCAACCAATTCATGGGTTGCGCCAATTGTATGAGATTTGGACATTGGGCATCCGGGTGGTAAATGCACGGAGCAGCCTTCAAAAAGGAGTGGCGTGTATGAAACCACTCTTTATAAAGGATCATGGACTGATTGGGCATCAATGGTAGTAGAACGAGAGCTGGAGTTCTGAGATTTACTGAACTCTCATTTCTTAGAGCAGGAAATCGTCTGGGCTCGGTGCCCTTCTTTTCAGTCTATATAGTTTTTGTCAGGGTTGGAAATAAGTAGTAGTCATGGAGGCCAGAGACGCATTACTTTCGAGGTGGGCTTCCTCGTTGTGTATGTACATGGTAGGTTAACAAGCGGGTTCCTAGTACATTGCAATTTTTTAAAGCGATCTGGAGCTGAAGACATTTAGGATGAGCCATGGATCATTATTTTTGTGGCTCTGTGCTGCTCACCTTACTTTAGCTGCTCCTGTGCCCCTTTCTGTGTGGACAGGGAGGTGTATGGGGGGGGGTCATGCAGCCTTTGGCCACCAGCTCTCTGGGATGCAGCAAATAAATACATGCATATACACAGACGCTTGCCACTATCTGAAGTAATGTCCTTGGTCATAGGCTATGTTATGGATAGGATAGTTACAGTGAAAACAGGTCTTGTAATTTTTCGCAAGAACGCCTTTTCTCTTCAGTAGGCTTTTGTTTGTGTCGACTAATGATACCACTATTGATATACAAAATCTCCGTCGATGGTAAAGCTGTGTTGAAGGCTGAACGGTCAATACTCTAATTACAGTTAGTCGACTTTAATGTACTGACACATTCCATTGGCGGGAACACTCGAGTCATTCTAAGGGCATTCCTGAGCCTTGTGGAATTTGTTTCATTCAGCGCTCATGGAATGTGATGAAAGGGCTGCATAACTGAGAGGCGTGAAATCCGTAATGCAGCCAGTTTTCTTTGGGTTACTGTGTGATGTGTTTAATTGAGCATTTTATTGGAATTTTCTGATGGCTAAGAAGTGGCATGCATGCAGTCACATTAAACTGCACGAGGATTGTTCCTGTTTGGAAGCTGCACTTAATTCCAAATCAACAATTTGAGTCACAGTTAATAGGCACAATTAATGGAAGCATCATCATCCACATATCATTACATTTTATCAGGAACATTTGGAATCCGTTTGAACTTTAGTTGAAAAGCATACAAACTAAATGAATCAAAAGCAGGTAATTTGACACGTGCCAGGAAATGGTAATAAAACAAAAATGCATACATCACCAGAGGCAGCACAAAGACAAATGTTCATATTTACGATTTCGGGAAAGTTTCGGTACCAACTGGTAACGCGCCTTCCCCAGGACCAGCCTTTAGTGAAGGCGAAGAATGGAGCGGAGTCAGAGTTATATCGATGTGGGAAGGAAAAAGCAGTAACTATTAAAATTAGGAAAGGAAGTAAAAAGGCGAGGGGGCTCACCGAAAATAGGGTTGTCATCCATCTAGTTATGCACAGCGATTAGCTGTATTGAGAACGATTCCCGACAATAAGGTTCAACTGAGGAATCCTTATCGAGATAAAGTTTAAATATCTGAGTTTGGGTTGGACATGAAAGAACCAACATACAACTAGGGAAGGACGTACCTTATTAATATGTAGCCTTTATGCAGAGACAAAATGTCTGAGAATGACCTAGAAGTTAGCCAGGAAAACATTAACTAAATTAGCGAAGGTTAAGGAACTTAGGTGGTGGCTGCGACAAAACTAAGAAGCTCAGATTATGAGGAGATCTGGCTCTGGTGAAGCGGTCTCTCTGACCTCACATGTTGGAGTGGTGAGGGATTCATGTAACAGCAGGTAGGACGCTTACCTGACTACAGGTTGGGGGAATGCCTTATGTAGAAGTAGACTTTGTTTGCACAGTGACTGTGGCAGTGATGTCAGAACGTCACGTCTTGGATCTAATGATGTGAACAAGAGTCACCAAAGTAGACAAGTCAAAGGGGTGCACAGCATACAGTGTGTGTACAATTTGTGTGCAGGGACTAGAAAAAGCTCCACCATGTTCAGGGTGTTATAAGGAGGTTAACCAAATGCTGGAAAAAAAGTGTACAGAAAACCGAGGGAGAGGTATCTGATGAGCAAATTCACAGGCATAATGTGAAATGGTTAACGGAAAGAAAATTGAAATTGTAAAGGCATTGCTGACCTCGGGTTCCATGCAGTATGCTCATCGCGGTGGCTGAAAATCTTCATTAAGACCTGAAATGTGGGTCCTGAGTCTGTTCCTTAAATCGAAGGGCTTGATCAGGGTTGGAGCTGCTGAACACCCTTTCAAGAACCCACCAGACCATACCGTCAGTGGAGTGGTTCATGTCAATGAAGTGAGGTACAACGCAGGGTTTGACCCACATACCTCTTTTTGCAAGGACATTTGATGCAGTACACAACTTTACAGCTCTTGAAGATAGACATTTAATTTAATTCAGAAACCACTCTGTCTTTAATGGAAAAGCGTTCAGCTTTCTAAATCTTATTCCTTGCGTGAGATCCAATCCCTATTCATAGCAAAAAGACTAGCCAGTGTTTTTAATCTCTGTGGTATGGGATTATGTTTCAAAATCATGTAGTCTGTCATTGTTGAGGACCATCTTCCCATAATGTTCGCTATCCATGACTACAATCCTCCTCCTTTATCAGTCGGGTTTGTTTGAGGCCATCCTCTCATTAGACAGATTGTTGTAAGTTGCCATGTTTGCTGCAGAGAGATGTGAGGTCATTCAACACGCACATTTCTCAAATGTAATTATTTCACTGGGTAGTGAATTCTCTTGGGGTGTGAGATGATTTAGGACGGAGACCTGTTTCATCCATGTCTGTTTGCTCTTGTTCATCTTTAAAAGAAACTTTAAAAGTCTTACTTTTGTGGAAATGAGTCTCCACGGGTGGATACCTGTGTGTCCCATATAGGTCACGTGTGTTGCATTGTAATTTATTTTCATGTATGGCATGTCACATGGTGCATTTTAATGTATTGCATGATTTTTCATCCCCCACTGTATTATTCATCTTGTACACTTGTTCCCACCCCAGACACAGCTAACGGCTGCCAGTTGTACAACCAGTAAATCACCTCTTCCTGAAGAACTCTTCCCCTCCCCAGTCCCTGCATGTGTACCCAGTTGTCCAGATCCTGTGATCTCCTCCTCCCCTTTCTGTCACTTAAACGTTCCTGCTCCCGCAAGGGAACCTGCCTATGGTCTGCGGTTTCCATTCCTTCCCCCCTGGGCTCATGAGAACAGTTGTGATCCTCACAGATTTGGGTGAGGGGCACCGGTCCATCTCCTTCCTTTACTGTTGTCCCTGGATGTTTGACCACCTTTCACGTCCCTGCCCCCTTCTTCCTTCGTCCTTTCATTACCCTTTCTGGGAAAGCTGTGGCAGAGGGGGCTGCGCATCCACCAATGTGTCCATAGCAGAATGTTTGCCCACCTGTCATGCACCTGACCACTTGTTTCCTTAACCCCCTTCCTGAGACAGTCGTGGGGGAGGGGTTCTGTATCTCCAAGTGTTACCACCCCACCACCCTGTGAATCCCCACCCTTTTTTCTGTCACTTGGCCCCTGTGAAAATATTTCACAGGGTCCAAGTAACTCTTCTCCCCTATGGAAGAGGGAGGTGACAGCTGTTCAGGGGACATTTACCTGCATATGTCATCCCACTCCCTGCCATAATCCCTACCCCCTTGCTCCTTGGACCCTGTGGGCGGGCAGTGCAGGGGTGGAGCAACAGCCTTGTAAGTGGACAGAGAACCAGGGCTGGGTCTCTTGCTTGGCTACAGTGCTGGACATGTGGGTGGGGGCAGGGTAGCTACAGAGACCCAAGCAGGTATACTTCTCCCAATCTGGCTTACTCCCTTTCCATCCCCTTGTGCCCTGCACCTACCTCTGCCCCTCTCTCACTGTCTGAGCCCGTCACTTTCACTCCCTTGCCCCCTCACTTTCTCCCTCTCTCCCTCGCCCTCACTCTCCTTCTGGGTGTGCCTAGCCACTATTCCTCTCATCAACGCCCCTCACTGGGCCCACATGGCCACGCAGACCATCATCCATGTCTAGTGTGCCTAACCTACTCTGCTGTCAATGAGCCTACTTCCCTGTCTGTAATAAATGTGTTTCTTGATTTCTGCGAAGACGTTGGTGGCTTCTTTTATGTTCTCACTTTCTTGGGTAGCTGGACTGTTACTGCCAGAGGGAGGAGGGTGGTGGTGGGGGGGGGTCCAGTGCGCATACACAACTCACACGGGTCTGTTAATTCCTTGACACAAAACGGTGGCTCTGCCTTGGGTCTCCCCACACGGCCTTACCCATTTTGGCCTGCCTTCCACTTCCACACTTTGTGTAAGAATTGTCTGACTTTTGTTTCTTTGGTGAACCAGTCTGTGGGGTTAGTAGGTACAGATGATAAACCAGCGAGAGAGTTCACTGACAGTTCAATTGTGCTTTGAGCGATTAAATACGACCTCTTCTTGTTGTGCTCTTAGCAATGGTAGGCTCTCTAGGATGTCTCAAAAAGGCCTGGTGGTCCTTGGTTGGGAAATTCTGCATAATGGGAGTGTTTGTGACGGCCTCTCCAA
Source organism: Ambystoma mexicanum (assembly GCF_040938575.1). NCBI lineage: Eukaryota > Metazoa > Chordata > Amphibia > Caudata > Ambystomatidae > Ambystoma > Ambystoma mexicanum. The sequence continues at coordinate 532,803,045 of NC_090926.1, forward strand.
TTCTCTCTGCATAAAAACGGTCTTGGCTGAGGGGCCCTTTGGGGCCGAAAATGTCACCCTTTTCCGTCAAGGGGAGCCACGTCCTCTGATGTTCACGTAGCGTTCTTATCTGTTCCAGTGACGTATGTAAGCACAGCCAAAAAAGACTAGATGAGCACATTATAAAAACAGTACTGCTACCAAATTGATTGCTTAAACTCCACGGATGAATGCATAGGAAAGCGTAACCACATGTGTACGGTACAAAATTGGGAAATGTAAAGGTTTCGTAAGAACGATTTCATGATTATTCACATTTAAACATTTTGTTCTTAAAATACCCAGAGGCTGCTCTTAGTATTTTTCAACTTGCATCTGACACAGTTGATAGAGGGCAGTTGGGCATCTGTGATATGGGCTCCTTGGGGCAATGCTTTGCCAGCGCGTCTGATGCAAACAGCAGCTAATGGGCTCTGGTAAGAGTGTCACTGGTACACTAGTGTGCAGCCTTTATTCACAGAGGGCTGCACTAAGATAGGTTTTACCCCAGTCTCTGCCTTCCAATAACTCCTTGCTTGACTAGGTGCAGGGCAAGGCCCACGGCAGGCAGGGGAAATGTCTGAACCTCAGCTCCGTTGCTCAGATATGTAGAAGGCATGAGCATGGATGTCGTTTTACAGTGCTATGGCCTTTTTAGTTGAAGGTAGTAGCTGGCACTTTAGCTCCATCAATGAGCAAAAATGATTGCACTGTAGTTCCGATAGCGGGACATGGGATATGCGGAGGGACACAGAGCTTGTGGGTGGTGATTGGCAAATTACCCACCCATTGGCTGCCCATGGCCATGCTAAGCCTTTTGACCATAGGAGCTCAGCCTCCCTACTCAAAACCCCTTCCTCTGATTTCTTTGAGCTAGCTCTAGCACTCAATAACATCAGAATGTGTCATTTTATATGTAAATGACGTTATTTGCGGCTGGAAATGAGCTCACTGATAAATAAATGTGTTAACCAAGTGTGCCTTCTGCCATTAACAGTTTACACTGGCTGTTTTTTGTTAGGAGGGGGATTATGAATTGGATATGGAAGTGGGGAATTGATTGGAAAACATCTTAGGGATTTAGCAGTTTAAAGGGATGGCTGAAGGTGAAAACAAGGTAGAGGAGAGAAATGATGGGTTGGTCAAATAAACAATGGAGCAGAGGGACAAACAATCCTTTTATTGGTATTGAGGGAGAGGAAAGGTTTTACAGCGGAATAGTTTAGCAACAAGAATGGGTAAAGGAAGGAAATGAAGTCAAAGGGATCAATGTCTAGGACCATGAAGAGAGCTGTCTGGGGGTATGGAGGAGGGGGTGAATAATTGAACCTTTTTGGGAAAGGGTATAAAATAAGTAGAGCCGATCTAAACAAATATGTGAGGTGGAGGTCTTTTTGTCATCAACCATGTATGCCCAAACCAGCATTCGTGCGAATGGCCTAGTACCCAAGACACCTTTCCATACAAGTATCATGCTTCAGATGCATTGCTCCGGAGGACTTAAATTGTCAGTTGTGTGGCCCTGCCAAGCTGTATTGAAAGACCCAATGGGTTGGAAAGCCACTCTCGCATCCCACCATTCATTACAATATTGTTAGCTGTTCTTTAATGACCTCAATCGGCCTACTTCTCCACGGTTTGCTACCATCTTTGCTTGGCGCTCAGGCGCCCACATGGAAATGTTAAGCAACCATGCCCCTTGTGGTGGCCCGTCATCGGGGCAGGCTACTGATGGTGTTGGGATCACCCGACCGGTCAGCCACACTGGGGGCACCCAGCAAACCTCGGGCAGGGGAAACCCTGCAATGTCCGTATCTCCGGACCAGAGCTCACCAGTTCGGGGTTCACCCCAGTGCTGGCAGCCGTGGCTCCACGTGCACGTGGGCCGCGCTGCTGAATCAAGCCGCGATCACGCGGCAACAGTCGCACAAAGAACTGACGCAGACACAAGTTGCCGCTTCCTGGGGCTCTGCTGCACTGCCTTGTGCGTGCTAGCAGAGCCCCTTTTATTAGAGAGGCATCATGACAATGTCATGACGCTTTCTCGTGTGAAACCACTAGACCCACACATAACATCCCTTCTTTTATTATAACAGCAAAAATCGCCACATTCTACAAAACAGCACCCTCACAGGGTCTAAACATGGTGCATTCCAATTTGCGTATCGATTCTAATCCTACAGAACCACAGCAAACATTGGGTGCATTCCGGTCCGGGAACCACTTCCTAACTAGTTGGCCCTGCAACTTTAAACACCGCAACAACAGGTGTGTTCCAGTCTTCACAACATGGGGCCCGACAGCGGGCTGTTTCCTCCTCCAACTATTTCAGGATCGAACTGTCTGTCGGTGCCACCACAGGACAAGAAGAATATGTTCTCTTCACCCTCCTCCTCGGCAACATCATACCACCCCACCTCGTCAGGTTTTTAGCCCCTTGGACAGATGCCACTCATGGGGATCTTCTTCCCCACGCTTCCCTTCAAATCACTTCTGCCCCGGTGTCCCCACCATGCTCGCCGGCATCGGGGCGAGGCACACCCGTGCAAAGTGATCCACCTTCCTGTACCTCCCGCACATGTGTCCCTTAGCCAGGCAGTCCTGCGGATGTGGAAGATCCCACCCGCACTTATGTCATATGGTGGCGCTGGGGGTTTCTCGGTGGCCAATCCCCTCTCCTCATCAGCCTACCTCCTTGCCAGACCGCTGCCACCTCCTACAGCTTGATCCGTTGCATGGGGACCGCCAACTTGAGGTGTTGTCTGGAGGAGTCCATGGCCGATGTCCGTACCTCCGCCAGCTCCTGGGCCCGGCTTAGTGCCAATGTGTGTTCGAGGGTTTGCACTGGGTCCCTTAGGACTTGTTTGCGCAGCTTCGAAGAGCTGCAGCCGTAGATGATCTGCGCCCTGATCTCATCCTCCTCAAAGTTGCCCAGTGCACAGGACAGGGCAATGCCCCGCAGTTTTCCATGAAATGCGTCAAGACTCTCCCCTTCCTCCTGTTTTGTGTAACTCATCCGGAATCGTTTGTAGTCCCTGTTGACCATAGGTCTGAAATAGTCATTCAGGGCTGCAGCGGCCGCGCCATAGGACTGGTCAACGGGCTGTAGGGTCCTAAACAGCCTCTGGATGGCCAGTCCGGCAGAGTACAAGAGGGTTGGCCATTTTTCTCTGTCCTTGATACCCACCACCTCAAAGTACAGCTCCAGGTTCTCTACCCAGTCTGTTCACCTGGGTCCTAAACTAGCTGGTGCACTCAACACGTCAAACTGAGGTAATGGCGCCAGCTGTGCTCCTTGTCGACCCACCACCCCATTTTCGTCATCTGACATGATGAGTGCTTACTAACTGCCGGTGGCTCTCAGGTTATCTGCCCCCTTGTGGATGTCTTTGAGGGCGCATAAGCACTCGTGGTTGGAGCCGCTACCCTCTGGGCCTAGGCAGATGTAGAACCCCAGAGGGGTTAATGACACATCTTTGTGGAAGGGAGAAGAAAAACAGTTTTTCTCCCCTCCCCCTTTGTTTTCTGGTGGCCCGCTGTGGAAAGGGAGAGAATAGGATCATATGTTGTTAATATTTTTTCTTCTCTCCCTTCCTGTCGTGTATGGGCTGCCCCTTGTACCCTCTTAGCTGGGGCCAGCTTCCTCGTATGTTCAATTCCGTTCACCGCTGCGGGCCAGATCCACAGGCCACGCCCCTTTCCTTTGTCTCCGGGGCTTGCGATGATGAGGCCATGCCCCCTGCTGGCCACACTACGGGCAAGATGAAGTTATTTGAATTATCCCCTCCTTTTGCTGTTTTCACCCGTTGCAGCTCGGGCCTTGATGTTGTGTGCTCACCTCCCACACTCCGGCGGGATGTTGGGATCACTCCCCACCACAGGCCCAGGCGGTGCTGCCACACCCCCTCTCCCGTCATCGGGGAAAGCTGCTGAGGCCACGCCTCCCTTTCAATCCCGAACTCGGCCCAGAGCCAAGCGTCACCCCGAGCGGCCCGGGTCTTGATGGGGCCGCCTGATCTGCGCACAGGCTTGCAGGTGATGAGTTCTGCCCCCTTTCTTTGTCTTGTGGCCTGGGTGGTGGCCAATGCTGCATGCCCTCCACACAACTCACGCCACAGCCTCTCCTCCGCTGCAGGTAACGGTCTCGCTTTGTTACCCTTCCGGCAGCCCCCCTCGCAGTGCAGACCGTGCTGCCTGGCTGCAGGCGCACACATGGCTCCTTCGCTGTGCCTCTTCCCTGCGATGGAAAAGAAAAACCTCGGGGGGGGCGCACACAGATGTGCACGGGTCGAGACTCCTCGTTGCCAATGTGGTGGCCTGCCTCCGGTCACCGGGGCAGGCCACTGATGGTGTCGGGATCATCCGACCGGTCAGCCACACAGGGGGCAAGCAGAAAACTGTGGACAGGGGACACCCTGCAATGTCTGGATCACCGGACGAGAGCTCACCCGTTCGGAGTTCACCCATGTGCTGGTAGCCGCGGCTCCACGTGCACATGGGCCGCGCTGCTGAATCAGGCCGTGATCATGCAGCAACAGTCACACAAAGATATGATGCAGACATTTGTGCCAGCAGAGCCCCTTTTTATTAGAGAGGTGTCATGACGATGTCATGACATGCTCTCGTGTGAAAACACTAGACCCACACATAACACCGCTCATTGTCTACGCGCATGCACACTTGCAACATCATCAGATGTTTGGAACGCACAGTTCTTCCTGACGTGGGGCAACCACAAGAGCCCCAATCAGAAAGTAACTGCCCATAAGTGGGTCGGCTGTAAACCCTGCTCTAGTGGGATCCTAGTATACATATAATGGTAATGCCGCCAGCTCAATGCAGCTGACACACATCCGTCCTCGACCCCTTTCAATTTTAACCAATGTAAACACATTGTCATGGCCGCTGACGTGCTGGGTCTTACAGTTGTATTAAAATAAGTTTCCTTCCTTTTTGCCTGTGCAGTTTAGTTCCCTGTAAAGAGATCTGACCTGTTCCTGTTGTGGTTTCTCTTGCTTATTTTTTCAAAATACGAGACGGTAAAAGCAAGTTTTCTGAGGCCGGCAGTGCTGCACCAATCGGTCGATAAGTGTACTCGCTTAACGTTTCCAGTGTAGTGGGGGCGGGGGGGAAGGGGGTTGGCTAGGTAGGTTTGCACATGGCTAAACGACACGTCGACTTCCTGTCGATATAAGTGTTTGATTTCTATCGATTTACTGGTATCTCCTCTGTCTGTGAACTGCGCTATCGATTCAGCAACGTGTGCGCCTTGTGCCCTTTTTTTTTACTGCGATGATGCATTGAGACCTTCACTGACCTATTCAGTGCCAGCTTCACAATTTCTGTACAAAGCTGTAGATCGTGGGCAGGGTGGGCGGGGGGGTATGCAGGTGTAGGTGGAGGCTCTTTTATGTCAAGTCCAGTCAACACAGATCTTGAATTCTGATTTAAGGCCAGAAATCCCCCTTTCCTGGGATCATTTACACACGCACATGCCAGGCTTGCAGCTTGTAGCCAGGGACTTTAACCCGCGTGGAATGCGAGCCGGGGTCAAAGTACCCGGAAAAAGCACATCACTTACATTCCAAGGGGTTGAAAGTTCATGAATAAAGCAACAAAAAAAAACGGGTTTATTCTGAGGGGCGGAGACGGGGGGAGGGGGGAGGATGCTTTTGCTACAAAGTAGATGAATATGTAGACGTACAAGTTGGGTTCGATCTGTACACTTTGTGACGCTTCATACTAAAACATGTCATTGATATGGCAAGGACATTGATGAGGACTATAGCAAATGAATCCCCCGTTAAGCACACCCAATCATTTGATATTCTATGAACGCCCAAACCCCAAATACGCCTAATTCAAGGGTGTTCACCATCAAAGGAAAAAGTAGGACGAATCGCCAGTGGCTCCCTAATAATTCATGGAGAAACTACGGTTTTGTTTATTAGTCCATATATTGCACAACAGCAATCTTTCCGGCACTCCAGAACTGGGTATTTATGACCTGCAGCCATCAACTTCACAGGTTTCGCATCTGCCTTTCCCACTGTCCCACTAATGAACCCCAGCCCATTTTTTTTTTCTTACAGAGCCAAGCGCAGAGAGGCCACCAATAGTGGCAGACCGGCGCTATATAAGTAAACTTAAATTACATGACATCAACTCCCACACTAGACATCAAAATCCTGTCCGCACTCGCCACACGAGACCACAGCTACTAACACTTCATGCTAGATACTCCAGAGTAATGCTGCAAATGCATAACTTGGTTGCCCATCTTGGGGTGCATACAGGCTAAGTCCCGACAGTCAACCTACCTCAAATACTTAGAGAAACATCCAGTACACTAAGCTTTGTTCCTTCCAATTTGCACTCCTCTTTATAGCAGCCATGCAACATTGCCATGCTCCCTAAGTTGCTGTCAGCCCGGCACAACCAATTTTGTCAGCTTCACCTCACATTGGAGGCCCAACAAGGCCGAAATACAGGTCTGAGGTTGCTGATGGTACTCTTGTTCAGAGGAGCATTGCATAGCATGTCGGAGCTGAACTGCCCTAATCGGTGGGATCAGACTCCTATGCAAATCAAGATGTCTCCTCTGTGAAGTGTGCTGCAAGCTCAGACGTGGATGTAGATCCTCTTGAGTGGAAGAAATTCCATAGAACGGTTGTTTGAACCATGTTCGTCCTCGGTAGAGGGGCTCCCATACTCTTGTTCAATCTTCTGTCCAGACCTGAAGCACAAAGACATCCTGGAAATGGCAGAAGCTTTGCTATACAAGACTGAAGGAAATAAAGTAATCGACTGCACATGCACAGACGCATGCCATAGCCGTCATGGGGTCCAAACGCTGCGAACTCAGAGGCTTCCAGCTACGGAACTGGTGTGCCTCGAAACACATTCTGCATAAGCACATTGTAAATACCCAATAAATAAATAAGTAACCTAAGCCTGAGAGCGGAACCAAAAAACGTACTTTCCTGGAAGCTTCTGAAAATGCAACTCCAACCGGGCTGCCTACTACACGCATGTTACCCAAGATCAGTAAACGGACAATAGCAGATGGGCTTGTAGGATAGCTCAGAGGTAGCATACTTGTCTTGGAAACAAGATAATGCTGAGCAGCACAGGTTTGAAATCTGGCACCGCGCTTTGAGACTGGACTCTGCCATGAAGCGCAATATGAAAACCAATGTAATTTTTGTATTTTTTTTTAGAGGGGGTTTGGCGGGCAGGGACATTCCTCAGATTTTCTGGGATTCTTCTGCCCAGAACTGCCACCCTTCATGTTCCTTCTAGACATCCCTGCATAAATGGAACTTCATACAGTTTCTAAATAGAAATAGCCATTGTGATTTTGGACTTCTGAGACGGCTGTATTCGTATGACAAAGTTGTTTTGTTATTGGCCAATGAAAACACTTTTGAGATTCAGTGGGGAGTGCACCATTTGGCACCAACGTTCTTGTCTGTGTAAGTTGAACTGAACGATCTAGTACTTTTTCGGGAGATTTAGGGCCACACACCTTTGCGGAAGGCTTTTTTGGGGTGTGCAGCGCTTGGGGGGGAAGTAACCATTATACTGTTCCTACCTTTGCTGTCGGTGTCCCGCTCTGAGAGGCCTGAAAAGACAGCTTGTTTCGGCTGCAACAGAAGCAGATGGGGTTCGAAGGGTGGCTGATGCCTAAAGGGAGGAAGGCCCATATTTCTGCACCGTGAAGGGGCTCTAAGGCCTTGTTGTGATGTTGCTGCTCACATAGCAGCCTGAGCCACCCAGCACAGTGAAGATGGATGGCATGGAATGTTATGTACCCCTGGTTCCAATGAGGTCATACAGGTTGTAATGTATCTCAGTGTTCTGAATTTGTCAGTTAATCTGTCTCTGTCACTGTAGGGAGCCCTTGTTGTTGTTGGGGGGTCTTTTTCCCTTATGAACCTAAATAAACGTATGTTATAAAACTTACCAGTGCCCTTTGATGACTTTGCAACAATGGCGACGAGGATGGGATGTGTGAAGACCCCCAGCAACCTTCCTTAAGACACTGCCGCTCCGCTTTTTCCCCCCAGCGTGGTAGTGGCAGTTTGGAGCTGGACCGAGGCATGTCCTGCGGAACTGAAGCCCCATTGTGTGCTGGTCGCTTCGCTGTGGCACAGCGTCGAGTGGCCACCAAAACTCCGGCAGCATTTCCATATCAAGTAAGTGCGCCGCCCGCCTGGCCCTGCGAACTACTGGCTTCAACCCGGTCATCGCGTTACATCGCGCCTCCTGCACCGCGTCCTAGTTGTGTGGGTTAGGCCATCACCTGCGGCCCGGACGGTGATTACTGAGGCCCGCGTGAGGTTTAAAAGTTTTTTCGGCATGCATGTAAAGTTACGGAAGGAAAGGGACGCAGCGCCTGGTAGAAGCGCGGTGCGGTTGACCCGAGGAAGATTACCACGCAGCGCCTAGTAGGAGCGCATTCTCCAGAGAAAAGCAGCCGTGGGTTAGCCTAAGAAAATTACCACGCAGCACCTGGTATAAGCGCATTCTCCGGAGAAGAGCCGTGAGAGAACCAAGGAAGATTACCACGCAGTGTCTAGCGCAAGCGCATTTAATAGTGGAAATCCACATCTGCTAGTTAATGCGCACTGCAACCCTGAAGCAGAGGAAGAAAGTGCGTGCATCTGCTATATAATTCATCGTCCAGTGGGCTCACACAGAAGGGTCAAGACTGGTAGGATCTGCCGCTTTCGCACTGAACTTGTGCACGAGGGGGAGAGACAACCAGCAGCTCCTATGCGGAGAGGATAAACAGAGGAGGGGAGCACAGGCCAAGCAGAGGAGTGAAAAATTCCCCAGAGACGCAGAGAGAGAGAGAGAAGGACGAGCAGCCAGACAGAGGACAGGTCTGGAGTGTCCCTAAGAGGAGTGTTCTTCCTGAGAACTAATCATGGCAGGTTTGCCAGGGATACCTGGACCACCGGTATTTATGCCGATACCGGGAGCTGCAAAGATACCATGGGCTCAATGGCGCAAAGGATTTGCACATTATTTAAAGGCTGCTGGCGGAACGTCATATTCTGGCGAAAGGAAGTTGGCACTATTATTGCATTTCTTGGGGTATGAAGGCCAAAGAATTTATGAGACTCTTCCACAACCAACAGGAGATGGTAGTGAGGGTGATGCTGGGAATGAATTCGACGTAGCTTTAGTGAAGCTGGACAAGCATTTTAACCCCAAAACCAGCACACTATTAGAACGATATAATTTCCGCATGAGGATGCAGGCCCAGGGTGAGTCAGTTGAGGAGTATGTAACGGCCCTGCGACACTTAGCATTGACTTGCAAGTTCCAAGGAACATTCGACGAACACATTCGTGACCAGTTTATGACACACTGCAGATCTAATAAAATACGCGAAGAGTTGTGGTTGAGGGATGACCCCGACCTGGATGAGGTATTAGATTTGGCGAAACGAGTGGAACACTCATTGGCTTGTGTTGCGAAACTGTCAAAAAATGAAACTAATGATCCTAAGGAAGGCAAAAGTGAAGTATTGAATGTAGGAGATAATAAAAGCAAAAGAAGAGGAAGCAGCAAGCAGTCGAATAAAATTGGGGGTGAGGAGAAGAGGAACCAGGAGACGGTGCAGAGATCTGAGAAAAGAGAGGATAGACTGTGTTTTCGATGTGCAAGTGGGACGCATTTTGCTTCATCCATTGTATGTCCTGGTCGCAAGGCAACATATGCAAAGTGCAAGAGGAGAGGTCATTTTGCGAACTGTTGTAAGAACTACCAGTTTGGGCAGTCAAGTCAAAGAAAAGTCCTTTATGTAAATGAAGAAGAAGACGGCAAATCGTCGGACGAAGAAGTGATGCTTCCAGTGCCGAATGTCATCGTTAATACTGTTAATGTTGTGATGGGTGGCGATCAGGATGACTGTGAGCGACCATATGCGACGGTGAAAGTGAATGGTCGTGATGTGTCTATGATGGCAGATTCAGGCTCGAACATAACTTTAGTATCCAAAAATGTGTTTGAAAAGGAGATGTGTGGAGTGGTAAATCGTTTGATTCGTCCGGACATCAGTCCCGGAGGGTACAATCAAGACAGAATTGATTTGCTGGGTTATGAGTGGAGTGAGTTTGAGTTCAATGGAAGAAGTTGTAAAGGCAAAGTTTATGTCACTAGGAAGGGGCAATCATTATTAGGATGGAGAGAACAGAAGAGTCTGGGTATCCGTTTGGACCCCAATCATCCTGAACAGGTGCTCCAAGTGTCATTGCCGTGCACAGAATCAAGCAAGTATGTGATAAAGCATAAAGGAGTTTTCGAGAAAAGTTTGGGGAAAGTGAAAGGGTTTCAACACCAGATTGTTTTAAAAAGGGGTAGTTTGCCCGTCGTTGCAAAACTTAGGTCAGTACCGTTCTCTTTAAGAGAAGGGGTAAAAGATGAGCTCAAGAAGCTGCTACGAATGGGTGTGATCGAGAGAGCAGGAGGCGTGGAATGGGTGTCGCCAGTTGTTGTAGTAAAGAAAAATTCAGGTGATTTGAGGTTGTGCATAGACATGCAGGAGCTCAACAAGTGCGTTATGGTTGACAGGCATCCTTTGCCAAACATGGGTGAGATGTTAACCATGGTGGGCAAAGGGAAAGTATTTTCAAAACTTGATATGGCATCGGCATATCATCAGGTCGAGTTGACGGAAGAATGTAGGAAAGTTACAGCTTTCATAACGCATGAGGGTGTATTTCAATTTAGAAGGATGCCGTTCCGGCTGGCGTCAGCTTCATCAGTATTTCAAAAGATTATGGATCGGCTGCTTGGATGTGTAAAGGGAGTGTTTTGCTTCCAGGATGATGTGCTGATATGCAGTGAGACGTTGGAGGAGCATGACAGAAATCTGTATGCTGTTCTGAAGATTTTTGAGGATAGAGGCATCACTTTGAGGGAGAAGTGCAAATTTGCAGTATCCAAGGTAGATTACCTGGGTCATGAGATATCGGTTGAGGGGGTGAAGCCCAAGGAAAGCATTATCAACTCCATAAAAGAAATTGAAAGGCCAACGACCAAGAGTGAACTTCGTTCATTTTTAGGCATGGCAGAGTTTTATCAGAAGTTTGTAGAGAATTATGCTGCAAAGGTCATGGAGATGAGAAAAATATTGAGGAAAGGTGTGGATTTTGTGTGGAGTCGTGAATGTGACATAGAGTTTGCCAGGATCAAGGAAGAAATTGATATGGCGAAACCTTTGGGATGTTTTGATACTAGGAAGTTGACGATTATTACGGTGGATGCGAGTGAAGGCGGTCTGGGTGCTGTTCTAGCACAGAGACAAGATGATGGATCGGAAATTATAATAGCTCATGCTTCACGTGGTTTGAAAGGTGCGGGAGTGCGTTATTCGGTTCTTGAAAAGGAAGCCCTTGCGTGTTACTGGGCGGTGGAGAAGTTTAAAAATTTTGTCTGGGGTGGGGAATTTGTGATCCGCACGGATCACAAACCGTTAAAAGTTATTTTTGAGACGAAAGGTCTGGACAAAATATCACACAGGCTGGCTGGATGGGTTACCAGGTTGCAAGCCCACAGGTTTGTTATGGAAGTAATTCCTGGGAAAGAAAACATATTAGCGGACAGCCTGTCGAGAGTAAAGGTTTATTCCCGGGACAGGATAAAGGATGATGACATGGAGATGGTGTTTGTAAGTACAGAAGGTATCGTATCCAAGGAAGAGTGGTTGGAGGAGATAAGGAAGGATGTGATATTAAAAAAAGTAATGGCGTATGTTGAGTCCGCAGTTTGGCCAAGCAAAGCATCATTATTAGAGGAAGAAAAACCCTTTTGGGAAGTAAAAGATGAATTGTTGGTTGCCGATGAAATATTGTTTAGATGGGAAAGGGCAGTGGCTCCCAAGGGGATTCGGGGAAGGATTATTGATATGGAGCACAGTGGTCATATAGGTATTGCAAAGACCAAGGGAGTATTGAGAACGGATTACTGGTGGCCTGGTTTTGACAAGGAAGTTGAAGTTCGGTTGGGTGAGTGCCAATTTTGCCTCAGAAGTGGTAAGGGGGTAGAAGCTAAGAAGCAACCCCTAGTGGATGTTGGAGTCCCTTCAAGGGTTTGGAATGATATAGACATGGACATACTAGGACCTGTTGATTTGGGATATGGTCGGGGAAGATTTGTCGTTGTGGTGGCTGATCTATTTTGTAGGTGGGCGGATTTTAGAGTCGTGAGGGAGATAACGGGAGAAAATATGGTTAAAGTGTTGCAGGAGATTTTTGCAAGTGAGGGTCTCCCAGGAAGTGTTCTTACGGACAATGGTACGCAATTTACTGGTGGATGTTTTCCCAAGTATTTAGAAAAATGTGGTGTGAGTCATAAGAGGGCAGCTTTGTACCATCCAGAAACTAATGGAGTCGTTGAGAGGCTCAACAGATGTGTGATGGAAAGCATCTGCATGGGGGAAGAGTGTGGATTTGACAAGTTGGCAACTATTCAGAATAGGATGTGGGCGTTACGTATGGCACCCCATGCCACCACCGGACTATGTCCATTCGAGCTCATGAGAGGTCGAAAACCTTATTCCATGGCGTGCCCGCCTTGGTTAGGCAGAAGCAGGGAATCTGATGTAGTTGTCGAAGAGGTGAGAAGATCTCTCAAAAAGAAGAAGAGTGAGTGGGTCATGCGGGAAAACAAGAGGAGAGGAAGGAAGGAATTGCATGTGGAGTGTGGTGACTTGGTAAGGATAAAGAAAGGAGTTGTGAGAAAGAAGGGTGATCTGTTGTATTCAGACCCAGTAAGAGTTGTGGCTGTGTTGAAGGGTGCTGTGCGTGTGGCCGGTGGCCAGGTTTGGAATATGAATAGTGTTGCCACAGTGAAGAGAGGTAACGAGTGAAACATCTTGTTGTGAAAGAGTTTATTTAAAAAAAAAAAAAGAAAGGGAGATGTGTTGTGATGTTGCTGCTCACATAGCAGCCTGAGCCACCCAGCACAGTGAAGCTGGATTGCATGGAATGTTATGTACCCCTGGTTCCAATGAGGTCATACAGGTTGTAATGTTCTCAGTGTTCTGAATTTGTCAGTTAATCTGTCTCTGTCACTGTAGGGAGCCCTTGTTGTTGTTGGGGGTCTTTTTCCCTTATTAACCTAAATAAACGTACGTTATAAAACTTACCAGTGCCCTTTGATGACTTCGCAACAGGCCTGGTGCCAAGTGTGCTGGAAGGCTAGCGATCAGAAGGCTGGGACCCGCTTCAGAGGTAAGTGGGCCCCCTCCCGCAGTAGGTTCGAAACCCAACAGGACAGACTTTGCACTTGATCTTTTTGAGGTACGGATTGACACCTGGCGTGAAACGCGCCTAGATGCGGGATAATAATAATACTGCAGGGCTGGAGCGTTCTTGTCCCACACAGAACACTTTCCGCACTGTACAGTTCACACAGTCAGGGCCCAGGTATCGCAATTACTCAACTCATGGTGCCATTCACGTCACATCAACAGTGGCATGACTGCCACTAATTCGACACGTGTGCCCAAATCGAACACCCACCAATACCAATCTGGTGGCAAAGGAGTCTTGCTCAGGTGCTTAGCCCCCTAGAACATCAGACCTGCGCACGCACAGCGGCCATAGCCTGTGCACAGCTGTGGTGAGAGCGATGGCCCACGGTACACAGGGGCTGGTAGATAGCAAAGGACCATAAGAAAGAAGCTGAACACGCTGAGATAAGCAGCAGTGAGAGGGCTGCTTCCGGCCAGATCGACAGGGGGCCTTTTCTGGGCTGACCTCCCATTCAGAAGACCTGTCCCCTGCTACTCTGGGGACTGCAGATAGCGCCCTCAGTGACAACTGCTTTGTCCTTGGGGTGATTTTAGTTGGCCGCCTCCATTGAATTCCGACTCCCTTTATTTTATTCTGTTCCGGGGTCTGTGTTTGTATGATCCTTATGTACTATGGGAGAACACAATGGGATGGGTTTAACTTGGCAACCGAGAGGGGCTACTAAATCTTTCTATTACATCTTTCTTGACGTTTCCAGCCACGTTGCCCCTCTTATGCCATGTTAGTTTGGTGCTGAGGCGTTGCTAGGGGGAGCTGAGGGGGCTATTGCCCCATGTCTTTTGGTCGGAGCCCCGGATAGAAGCTCGGGGGCTATAACCAAAAGACTAGCTAGCCCCGAGTCCCGCCTGTCCCGACATTAGCATAGCCACAGATCTTTTCCAGACCTAGCAACACCCCTGGTTTGGTGGCATGTGAAATGTTTCTGACCATGTCATTGGAGTTCAGGTTTCTTACCTTACCCCCCAGTTTTTTTTTTAAATATATATATTAAGTGTTGTCACTTTGACGGCTTCAGGACCCACCCCCAAAGAAATCCAATTTAGTGACCTGCTGGAGACTACTCTGGCAGAGGTGTGAAGTTCATTAGCCAAGTCCGCTTAGCCTTCCTTGCCTTCTCTCTCGCTATCTGCTAAAATATGCATTTGTGCTTCTGTCTGTGGACAGCTACTGTATCTAACTATTGTATTGGCTTTTTGTTAATTTACAGGTCTGGCTTACAGGGACATGGAAAGCTTTTCTGTCAGGCCAGTGCTAGACTCGTAAGAAGAGTCATGTGCATGGCGAGGCCGATGTGAGTATGAGGAACGATGCATCGGGGGCTGCAACCCTAGGGGTCCAGAACCTATGGTATTCTGGTGAAGAGCAATTTCTATTAGACGTCATGGTCGAGTGATGAAGGTCTGTCCACCTGCATCCACGCCTCCCAGGCCCCCGCCTGCAGTTGCAAGGTGTGTGGCTCGCTCTTAAAGCTCCCATCCCGAAGTTGGAGGATTCAGCACAATTTATAGTTTTTTTATGCATTGCGTCTAAAACGCGATGTAGTTTTAATCAGTTGGCTACTCTACAGCAGATTTAATAGGTCATATACTGTAGACCGGATTATCATTAAACTACAGTCCACAGGATCTTGTTCATTTCTGTTCAGTGCACCATTTAATATTGGTTTCAAAGTGAAAAGCATACTTTCACTATTCAAACAAACGTATATGCACTACTCTGAGCAGCCTCCGACGAAGATAAAGAAGATAAAGAACGAGGTCTCTGTGCTGTGAAATCTGCCTTTTAATTTTCTACCAAGTAGCTCAGTATTTTAAAGTATGGTCTTGATATAGCATCCTCTGGTAAGAAACTTAGAAGCAGAAATTTAAATCCACTCAACCTCTTGACGTGAATGATGGAGTAACATAGGGTAGATCTTGGTCTGGAAAGAAAAATCAAACTAGATATTAACCCAACCATTCTAAAATTTGCTTGCAATCTGATCATGTGCCAGAAAGCTACAACAGTCGCTTTTACGCGGTATAACCTGCAATGTGTAATTCGGTCAATTGAGACACAGGATCTTGTGAAGACTCCAGAAAGTTCTCTGTGAAGTTGAAAGTGAGACTTAGATTTGAAAATGTGCCGATTCCTTGCAATGGATGTCTCGATCCTTCTAGAGGAACTGCGTGTTGGTTGAAGCAGCGATAGCTACTCTCTGTGGCGCTTTAGTCTCCACTCTTATTTTCCCTTACTGCCTGAAGCGTCTTTCTCTCTATTACCTCAACCTTCCCCACGGCTGTTTCCAGAGCTTGGTGTGGGCTTGAAATAAAGGAAGCACTGCCAATTAATATAACATGTTTATTTTGTCCTTCTATTAAACTAACAGATATTTTTAAGTGAGAGTACAAGTCTTTAATCGTGTCCTTTATATTGGCTTCCCCCCTGTCATGTGAAGTATTTCTTAGTCGAGAAAAGCGTCTTTGTTCTACAAGTAGGAGTTGTTTCTATTGCTGAGTTGGAAGCATTATTAGCATCCGGGGAGGGAAAGCGACCCATCAGGTTGCTTGGATTGCGGGCTGAATCCTAGGATCAAAGCCCATGTCGAGACCAACCTGGCCGTTGCTTCCCCCACCCTGCCATCTTAACCCTCACCCACCCTTCCCTTAACTTCCTTTTCCACGTCCCTCACACCCCCACTTACCCGATTGCTGTGGCAGTGGCATTATGCTGCGACTACTGCTGCTCCGTCTTACTTTTCCTGCCACCATGGAAATGGAAAAGGGGCTCCGCTTGAAGCCCTGTCTTTCAGCTCTGTGGGGGCTATAGCTAGACAGTTTTTTGAATGATAACGGCGTCCCGTTCATTCATAGGAAAGACACTGCTATCGGCACCCCGTTTTACTGGAATGGCAAGCCTGGGTGCTAATAGCATTAAGTACATGCTCCATAGGCTATACTGCAGGGTAATGGCCAGGGCCCTATTTAAGGGCCCTATTTAAAGGCCCTCGTAAATCCTATATAATGGCTAAGAGTCTGGCAGCTGACCTGTTTTCTGTACCACACTTGGGGATACCAGACAACTCTGTGCCAATGAGTAACCTTCTTTCCAGTACCTCTTTCCTTTTTCAAATCATTGTAATATTGCACTAGTGTTATCAATTCACATGGACCAACACTGTAACTCCCAGAATGCTTTTGATTGTTAAAGGAAAGTTCAGGCTGAAAATCTGGAGGCATTTACTAACCCTAGCGTAGTAAGGGCACAAGAGGCAGCAGGGCAGAAATGGCAGATGTTATGGAAACCTAGAAAATTGAAATATAAATGAGTTATATTTATTGGTAGGCTCCAAGCAATCTTACCACTGGAATTGCAAGCCACTCTTCAGTTAATCAATCGCCAAAGCTACATGGAATCTATCCCATTTAAAATTAGGCTTTTGGATTGCTATTTAACAAGAGGGTGCTTAAGGAAACCGTTGGTATTCATTAAGTTGGATGTTAGTAATCTTTATTATAACCTAATTGGACTGGTTTGGTCCTGAAACCACGTGTGAAAATGGAAATGTACTATTTTCTCAACTACTTTCTGATCTGCATATCGGGAACGTACTCTTCAAACTTCCCTCTTATTTCATTCTTCCCACCCTTTTCCCTGATGTGTGCTTTGAAGTGATTCAAATTGCAAGTTGGTGCCAAACAAAGCAACATTAAATTTAGCAAATAAAAGATAAAATTAGAATTGGCAGACGTTGAAGACTAAAACGAACGGTCTGATTCACGGAACGTTTTCCTATCGGATTGCGCCATTATAAAATGCTTCTGTGAATCAGGCAATTATTTAGGCTCCCAGTAAGCAAATCGGTGGTACAGACGGCCCAGCAGAAGAAGAATCTAAAGATGGATGGTGCACACCATCCTTCATGTACTCCTGGCAGTGTTTGGGCGACGGCAATCGGGAATGGCCGCGTTTACCTTGGGGCTTGCCACTTGCTAATTCAGTCTTTATGCTCCACTTCCCGATTCACCATTGCAAAACTTGCCCAAAACGTTCTCAGATTTTGTGGGTGGGTTTTGCATTAGGCACCTGTGGATCTTGCCGAATTCCACTTTGAGAGTACCCCATCTAACCTGTGAGTAGGTACGAAAAGATGCCCCTTACGGAGGTGCAGGGTATTAAACATCCCACATCTGCCATTTTGAGGCATTTCCTCCCTTTGGGACTTTGGGCCAGCAAGTGGACATGGCATCACGGTCGTCTGGGGCCAGGGACCATGCTATCTGCAATTCTTTCTTACAAAATATTCCCCCTCTAGACCTCTGTGATCCTCTTGACACCAATTCCTTGTGCGTAAAGCGGGTTCCTAGGCAGAGGGCAGGTGGTCGATCCCTTTCATCAGCTGGCTCCCTTCTTTGGAACAGCCTTCCCCTCCCTCTTCGTCTTTTGCAGGACTTTCTTAAATTCAGGAAGATCCTCAAGACCCTCCTCTTCGCCTCTCTCCCCCCCTCTCTTCTGCTAGTCTCACAGACGCCAGATTGGTGTGCAGGGCCCTTCTGCATCATCGGTCACTAACCTCCCACACCTTATCCCAGCTTCTGTCTATCCTCAACATTTGACTTGACTCACCCACCACCTTTGGTGGCTTGCACTTAGCTTACATTGCACTTCACCTGCTGCTCACCCACAAGCATCACAGCACCTATCTCATTCCCTCTCCCTTTTGAACACTCCCAAGGCATAGTAGGTTCGTCTTCCCCATCCGCACTCATATTAAACAGGACCAGAGCAGCTGAGGATGGAGTGTCCTTACAGCAAAAATGAAAAATCAAGGCACGATTGGTCCCAGCAACTGCATAATATATATATATATATATATATAATGTTTTTTTTTGTTTTTTTTTTTAATTGAAATTTGTAATTGTTTATCATCCCATGTACCCTCCTCCATGTTGCCCTGTGGGCACCTTGAAATAGTTATTGCTCCCTTTATAAGCACCCTACAAGTGAACAATAAATAAATAAATAAATTGGGCTAGAAAAATGAGGCGATTGACCCTGTCCATCTTGATAAATCGATTTTTGCATGGATTTTCCATGTAAATTTTACAATATGCCTTGTTGGACAGTACATATTCCATAATGAGGGTCTTGGTGTTATTGTGGGCCAGTACAATTCAGTAATCATTATTTGTATTGATGTTGTTTATTGGTATTTACTGATTAGTATGAAGTTCAACTATTTATGGTTCCAGTGAGAGTTATTTAAGCGCCCACAGCAAGTCACGCATTCAAATGCTATCAGGGCTGAGGCTGATCCCATCTTTGAACCTACTTAAAGTGGTAGCCACTGAGGTGCACTAGCGGCACATAATATTTCAGAAGTAAACAATGGTAATTACTGTGGTATTCATAATTATCACTGTTGAATTAAAATATAGGTATATTTAAATGCACACTATATCATCGAAATGCAGACATTTTGCATGATTTGGGTACAAGGCAGAAAGCCAGTAACCAGGAATTCTTTCTTGCCAGAGTTAATTAATGTAATAGTGTATCAATAATACTGGGGGTAACAGTGGAGTATGGTCTGTGAGGAAAGAACAGGGTGGACGTGATGATCATTGTCTGGTGTAAGATGGGATGCTAAATACAATGTATTATTGCATTATAATAGTCCACGACATACATTATCCTGTATATCCATCAATATGTTGACAGGCAAATATACCTTAGTAGTTGATCAGCTCTACAAAAATTTGCCAAAAAAACACCTGAAATACGGTCACTTGCATCATCTCAAACAATCTGTCTGCCTTGAAATTAGGAATGGAGTAATTCAGTAACATTTTAAAATGGCCTCACATAAAAATCAAGTTACCCGAAAGCCCAGCATGTGTATCATTTAAATTGTGTGGCAACATATTCAATTTCTCATTAATACAGACCACCTTTGGCCTGTAGATCCAAGTTACTCCGATCCAAAATACTGTTTGCTGATGAAGCCTAAGAGTCTGAAACACGTGTTGAGGGTCAGTAATGTGGGACTCACAACTGTATTTAGTTTTCTCAAGTTTCAACATTTTATTTTAAACACAATTAGAAAATAAACCCTAGCTAAAACTACTCTACCAGGGATTCCGTACCCAGTCGAGGTGCTAAGGGAGAACCTCCTAGCGTACACAAAACTAACCCTCACACTAAACAACATAAACATTCAAAGCAACATAGAAACAACATAAATAAAAGGTTACCAGACAATCAGCGACTTGGATGATTTATACTTCTCCTAGGCCTTTCTTGCTCTCCCGGGAATGTCCCAAAGTCAATTTCTTCCAAGGAAAAGAAAGTCTTAAACCAAGTCTTGAAAAGTTCCAAAGAAACAAATAAAAATCCACTGCTAACAGTTCCTTCTTCGATTGATGAAAAGATTCCCTTTCCAAGTGCCACGAAGAAAATAACACCACCAATGGTATTCCTGGATAATCTCTTTCCAGGAAAGAATGAGTAAAGTTGAAGACAAATGTATCACCTCTGTTTAACAACAACTCTTCTGCTTGCAACTTCTGTGGTGCCTTTTACATACAGTTTGTCAGGATGCTACTTCTTAGGAGTTGCTCTCTCCAGCAACTCCCTTGTGCTAATGATACTGTGTGAGGAAGCTCCTTTGCCCCAGAGGTAACTTCTGTCCCTACTACATTCAAATGCTACAGTTCTGACAAAGGTATTGGCAACCACAGTTCTACTGCTGCTACTGCGACTTAGAATTTTAGGCAACTTCAACAAGACTCTTGGACCTCTACAAGTTGGCAAGGTACTCATCTCTCTTGTATGGCAAGAAAGGGCAGCCTCTTTGCCTTTCCTTTCTGTCTTGCAACTACCACAAAATCTGTCTTTAGCTTCCTGGCTATGTCTTCTCAACTTGAACAGTCTCCGCTCTACAGATTTGAAATAAGTTCTTCTTAACAAGTACCAAGCTCCCGTTCACACCTTTTCCTTCAGTAGTTACCCCGAAGCTGAAGTGCCACTCTTTCAGCCTTGTATAACCTTGTCACCCTTGTTTCAGAGGACTCTCTGGTTACAACAGCTTCCGACACTCTAAAACAATGATGTTCAGTTCTTAAACTTCTACATCATTGTTCAGTATGTTACAAGAAGCAAATTTCTTAATAGAAACGTAATTGGGCACACACGATTTCATTTTGATCTTGAACTGACACTTCAAAAGATGTGCGTTCCCTCCTTTCGGTCAGTGTTATGCTTCCAAGGTAATGGGGAAACACTGTTTCATGCGCAACCTCTTCTGATGTTAAACTGTGCTTGTAACATTTTGGGAAAGTCGATCTCTGCTTCATAAAGTTTACCGGCAACGTTCTCCTTGTTAATGGAAGCCACGCAACAAGTTACGTCTAACAATGGGGAAAAGAGATGCTTTCTCTCCACGTGCGTACTTTAGCTTTGATATAAGTGTGTGTTACAATTCTGTTGTTAGAATGACTTCCCACTTCTACGAACAACTTTTACTCGCGTTTATGTGTACGCAACTGTGAACTACACTGCCTACAATTACCGGCATGGTATTCCTGATGATTTAGAGTACGTAGTGAATTTCCGCCTCCACAACCAAAGAAGCGGCTGTTGGCTACCTCTGCTTCCCAGCAGGGCCCTAGAACTAATTGCCTGACCTTTCCAAAAGCTATTAGGTCTGCCTGTCCTTGGCTCCTGCATGCCTCCTCAGCTCTCTTCTTCACAGTCCCTGAGGGATTCTAGGACATGCAATCCACCTTTTTGAAACATTCAGTTTCTTCACTTCTTTCAAAGGTTTAAGGATGAGTTTTCCTCCCTTGATATTGTTGAAAGAGGAGTTATACAGTTTAACCTTTTGAGAGACAGATGAAGCAGGAAAAGTCACATTTCCACAGTTTCTTTTGGTATACTGTAGGCCTTGTGGGGTATATTGGTTATAAAAGGTTTGTTCTTTGGGTTCAACACTACATTGATTCATTTCTTTGGAATTTACTTTTTCATCCTTAGTAGAAGGCCGTGATCTATCAAAATGGCAATAAGCCATTTCCTCCTTTGTCTGTGGTAAGAGTATTCCTCTTCAAGGAGAAATACTGTGTCTCACCCTGTGAAATATCCCCACTGCTATGGGCTTTATCTCCAACCAGGTGATCCTCCCGCAGTACATCAACCCCACGATTGGGATCCGGAAGCGTCTGCCCAATCCTGGTCACCTGGGAGGAGAGTTTAGGCAGGGTTTTTTTTTAGTGGGGGGGGTCCACAGGATTCTCCACACAAGTATGTGGTTACTTCTGCACTAGTGCACACAGGATTATGGGGGAAAAAAAGATTTACATAAACACTTAAGTATGGCTGTGCCCAATTCATGACAAATTGTCACATCATGTTTTAGTGATTTTACATCCTTTATAAAGAAATCAAAATTATATCAAGAAGACCTTTTACATTTTTGATATTTATCAATAGAACCTATTAGTGAATGGTCGTTTTTTGTTTTGTTTTTTTTAATGTGAAAAAATAAATATTTTCAGTACAAGTTTATGCTTTAAAAAAAAACTTTTTCTAAACCTTTATTCGATGCTCAGTAATTTGGGGTAAAATGGGTAAAATACATTAAAAAAACATGTTGTTAAAATACCACAAACAATCTGATTAGAAGTCTAAAATGTAACACTAAAAACAATTCATACAACAACACTAGGCCTCATTTATAACAATCAAGTAGGTCTAACCATACCCAAAAACCGTTGTGGCACCAGGAGAGAAATGCTCACAGCCTTGCGTCCGGTTAAAATGCTACCTTCCTTCTCCTCAGCAACCAAGCTCTGCAAGTAGTGGACCACTGAGTATGCCGTTGTGGAGTTGCTTTGGACCAGAAATTCTAAGGCGTGCCCACCTGTCTTGATGCCTCCCTCCAACAGTACGGGTCTCAGATATAACCACCTTAGCAGCTGGTAGGGCTTGCAAAATAAAAGGAAGTGTGGTATTGTCTCCTTAGTAGGCCCACATGATGGACAACAAGCTGGGTCGGAGCTCTTCCATTTGGAGGTAATGGCAGAAATTGACAGGATCCCTAGTCTAAGCCTCATGTATAGTGATCATGCATAGACTGGGCTGATCTGATCCAGATGGACTTTGAAGCTCTCTGTGTCTCTTATCCAGATAGTCCAGGCCCAGCTTTAGCTTTGAAGCTTCGATGAGGAGCAGGTCCCCTGCTCTGTCTTATAAGCGGCTTAAATTGGCTCCAGCTTGATGCACCAAGGCTTCCAGGGTCGCTCCAAAAGTCCCCCGAATTCAGACAGAATAACACGGTTTTTATGTGGGAAACTAATTTCAGGCCACTGGCTCCTTCAGATGACACGATATGTAAAAGAGCGTCTCTGCATGGTTCCAGAGCCGGTTTTGACCAGCCTATGAACCATAGCGAGACAGGCAGAAACATTATATCAGTGGTCAAAGGAAGGGTGCTGTACTCCAAATGGACTAGTGCGGGCAGAGCACTAGGTGGTAATAATAACAGTTTCTTCAAGAAGTTGTTTTCCCTTTTAAGAATTGGCTCAGCATTCTCAAACCCCCATAGTTCTGAACCATAAAGGGCGGCTGAAACCACCTGCCTTTGATAGAGTTCTAATGCGGGTGTAATTGCCCACTCCCATTATTGGTGAAAAGGGTCAAATTGCCCTACAAAATGAATTCAGCGTGACGGCAGCCCTATTAATCTGGCTGGTCCAACCTGGACTTGCCTGAAATCTCAAGTCGATAGTCAAAGCTATTGACTTGTTCGATTACAGTGTCATTGATTTTTTTAGTTAAAGCGAGACATTCATTCAATTTTTCGGTTTTGTTACCATCAACTTGGCTTTTGTAACATTAATTTGGAGTCCCAGCTCGCTAGATTTCCTTAGAAAGATTGCTAGGGATTGCTTCAGGTCCAGCAATTCTTGCCCCCCCTTAATAGCTTGTCAATATATATATATATATATATATATATATATATATATATATATATATATATATATATATATATATATATATATATATATTGGTGGCACCTCAAAGTATGTTGCTTGATCATGCCTCATATTATAGCAAACACAGGACTCAGTATTTGAATAGAGTGACGATACTAATCAAATACTCTGGTACTTTGCGCTTCACCAGCACCTTCCATAGTTGTCCTCGAAGAACAAAATCGAATGCTGTCCGGAGGTCTACACAGACTATATACAGATGTCTTTTCTGTAGTACTGAGTATTTTTGAA
This sequence comes from Ambystoma mexicanum, assembly GCF_040938575.1. NCBI lineage: Eukaryota > Metazoa > Chordata > Amphibia > Caudata > Ambystomatidae > Ambystoma > Ambystoma mexicanum. Next base: position 532,826,659 of record NC_090926.1, read on the forward strand.
AGATGAAGGATTGCATAAGGCACTGTCCCATGACCCTTTTGGAACCCTGCCTGATGGACAGTAATCATCCTATTCTTTTCAACCCATTGTTGGAGGTAGTTCAGAATTGTGTTTCCAAACAACTTCCTAGCCCCCATCTAGCAGGGAAATTGGTCTAAAGTTGGCAGGACTGGCACTACCGCCTTTTTCTTATATACCAGGATCATAACCGCCCTGCGTCATAAATCTGGTATACTACTCAGATGCAGTACTGCATTAAGAACCCAGCACAGTATAGAGGCCCAGATGAGAGCCTCGTCTTTGTAAAGATCAGACAGAATTAGGTCTAGGCCTGCCGTCTTGCCATTTTTTGTAGAGGCTATCGCGTCCTCTACATCCTGAAGGATGATACACAGATCATTTAAGCTTGTGTTACCATTTAAGTTTAAGGAACTGGTCAAAAAGGAGTCTACGGAATACAGATCACTAAAGTGGGCCCCCCCATCTGTCCCTGCCAATACTGTAGGCCACTTGAGGTTCCTTTCATGATCACTTCCAGGGTTTCTGGGTTAGGTTCTGGTGTCCAGGCCAGGAAGGAGTCTTGGTACAGATCTGTAGGGGATAGATGGGTTTTAACATGGCATTCTCACATTCCCCAGTACCAAGGTGACAATGGGCTCCCAGAGAGATCCAATGGTGTACCAATCCCATTAAGATGGCCGCCCTGCGTGTCACTGTCTAAATCGTCATTGAGAACTAGTTGTTGGGCACAGAGGACTATAAAAGCCCCAACCCCGCAGTAACACGTGCTTCGCATTAGTTCAACTTACAGCGGTGTAACGCTACCGGCGCTCAGCTCACAGACTTGTAGAATAATAGAAAAGAGTCATGTTATAAACTCGAATAGCTAACAGAAAATCCACAGACCTTAGTCTTCAACGTACCTGACCAGAGTTTTCCGCAGCAGTAGTCCTCTGACAGGTGAATTCGTTCTACGTAGTTCCACAGTTCAGTCAGCAGTCTTCGCCCACAGCCGCAGCTTCATCTTAAAACTTACCAAGCTCCGAAAACCTACAAAGACAAAGGTACCATAGTTAATTAAAGAACACTAAAGACTAGTAGTGAATGAAAATAACCATACGCGCATACTTACCTGAAGCTCCGAAAAGCATTTTCCAAGCATTCCAAAGCCTCACAGAAAAGAGCCATAGCTTAATAACGAAGACCCGCTGTGCTGTGCGCCTTTACCGAACTACGCGCGCACACTTACCTCAAGAGAAAACCCATAGCTGGATAACGAAGGCACGCAGGGCCACATGCCTTTCCCTAACTCTGCGCGCATATTTACCTCCAGAGAAGACTTCATGTTTTTTCTTTGACACCCAAGCTCCTCAATTGAAACTCCTTTCTTCAGAGAACCTGCAAAAGAAAAACAGGGTTGCTAAATCATCAAGAGAGATCTCTACAACCTCGGAACCTTTTTTTCTCTCAGACTTCAGCGCTCTTCTGACTAAAGACCCCTCCAAGAATTTAAACACTTACCTTCAGAGGCTCTTCCCGTTCTACAGCAGGAGTATCTTCTGAGCCTCACCACCAATGCACCCCGGCCTGAAAAGCAGAATGGAGAGCCCCCTAACAACAAAACACAGGTGAGGAGTGTGGGTCTTAGGAACTATAGGGGAGCCAGTCGGGTGGGAAGAGGGGAGAGCCATAGTAGATTTACTGCATTGTATCGATCCCGGTTTCCCCCTTCTATTTTCTCTCTCCTTTATGACATGGGGAAAGTCCTATTTAACCAGTGGTGCCTGATCACCGCAGTTCTGGACCATTTACACTCCTGCAGGGACAAGGTAAGCGTTACAGTTCCCCCTTATAATCACTGTCAGCTATCAGTTTCCAAAACTGGATGATGTCCCTTAGATGGTGGGCTCTGTAAAGGCCCTCCCATTTCCCCTTTAGGGGTTCTGTCTTTTTTATGCGCATCAGGGTTTTATATTGAGATCACAAAAGATGGAGCTTTGGTCTGTCGGTTCCCGTTGGGTCTCTAGTGCATCTTTCAATTGCTCTTTTTGCAACTCTACAAGGCCGGTGTCGGTTTGTTTACAAATTTGGCCACTGGCACTGAAGCATGCAGCTGAGCATTAACTTTACTTTTTTTCAAACTCATCCAAGTCCAAGGCAGGCCCATTGTCTGGATTACAGCTTGCCTCGAGGTTGTCTATGATCGAGGCGAACATTCTCTGCTTCCTCTCGGGCATTGAAATCTTGGCACATTTCACCGGTCTTGGAACAGGTCCCATGGTCCCTTTGGGGTGCACTCCCTGCATTGGGATCTTCCATCCAATCCCTGGAATAGCCCAGATTATGTGGGTGACAAGGGGGCCATGGTCGCTTTCGGACCGGTTGATGACTCTAAATTTGCCAGCCGATGCAGAGATTAGTGTATAATCAATTAGACTGCAACCCTTTAACCCGATAAAGGTTGTGTTGGCGGGTTGATGTAAGTCAAACCTGCCATTGCAGGTTCTTAGTTTAAGGTTGTACAGAATAGTAGAGGTTTTCTCACTATGGGATACACTGATATTGGTTGAGGTGCTGCCAGGTCGGCAATATCCCAGACTTGGTCTTGATCAGTCAAAAGACCTTCGAGCCGATCGATCGGCTCCAACTGGAGGTTAAAGTCACCCGCCATCATTATGAAAGAGTGTTGAAACCAGCTGCTTCATTGGCGGCTAGCGCCTTTTGGATACTTTCCATGCAGGCTATACCATTCGAACTTGCGGGTCTGTTGTAGTAACTGTTAATTGGGCACAATGTCTCTAGGAGGTTGAGTTTGATGTAAAGCATAAGAACATCGGGAGAATGAATATCCACAAACTTCACCTCCTAGACCATGGAAGATTGTATCGAAACCAATAGCCCCCCTCCCCCGTTGCCTACTCTTCCGGCCCTTGATGGCCAGAACACAAAATGACTGGCAGCCATATGACCTAACAGATCCTAAGGCCCAAGTCTTCTGCAAGGCTATTATGTTATAACCTACAATAAACTCAATTCACATGGCATCTTCTAAATGTCTGATCACCCCAGCGATGTTCCAGGAGAGCAGCCTGAAACCCTGGTTGCTCCCCTCCTTACATGGTCCTTTGACAAGTCAGTCGGATGCTTCTGGTTGGAGTTAGATCGATTTTGGGATCTGTTAGTATCTTGATGTTGGTCGTTCTCTAGTTACTATTGCTCTTCCCTCACAAGTTGGCAACGACGCGGGTTGAGAACCAAAAAACCTAGGATAGAGTCCTTCGAGGGGAATCTCCTGGTTTCTGGAACAAACGTGCTGTTTTGAGAAGGAGTGGGCCTCAAAGGGCTATGTATGGCAGGCGGTGAGGTTATAGCGAAATAGACACTGATGAGACAAGCTCGATTTGGGGCCCAATTATGGGCACTGTTCCATTTAGGTAGTTTGATACACGCTATGTCCCTGCTGCATATTGATGATAGCTGTGGTATTGAACCCTACATGGGCAGTAGAGATGAACGATTCAAGTACCCCCAGTCTCGCTGTACTGGATAACAAATGTTAACCTGTATACGTTTATAATTAGACTGAATGAACACACTATGAAATTATTTAACGAATTAATAATCAACCTACTTTATATAATGAACCTGAAGTTTTGCAACATATACTGATTGATCAACAGAGTGGTTAACACGGTAATGGATTCTAAAGTTCATAGCCTATAGTGACCCTGAACGTTTACAAGATAGTAATAGATGAATCCAGCAGTTTATAAATTAATAGCTTTTACAAAGCGATGATACCATATGATAAACCTGAATGTTTACAAACTAGTAGTAAACGAATCCAGTGGTTCACATAGAGCACTTTATGAAGGAACTTCTTGATATCGATTAATTGAGAATACTTTTATAACAAAATTGAGAGAGAAAAGGGCCAACAAGAAAAGCATAAAAACAATTAGTGTAATTTTCCATTAATATCACTTCAAGTGCATACCTCGAGCAAATTAAACAACTGCTTGACGTTTGAGTTGCTGTAATTTAGTTACAAAAAATTATGATATATCCATCTGATTTCTTTAATGAAAGGTGTTGCCTTTTATTTTAGGAGAATTGATCCATCCTATTGCAAGACTTAACAAATGAAAAAATAATTTATATGACAGACTTGTATCGCTGGTTCCTAATTTCGCTTCTCTAGCATACCTTTGTGCACCGAAAAAAGGCGAAACAGTTAGGATTTGTATTAATTTTGATAGTTGATACTGTGGATTTGTTTTTGCTTGCACTTAGCTACAAACGAGAATTTTTGTAATTGTTGAAAGATATTCAATGGTTATTTTTCAGCTGTCTGTTCCTACTTAAACTCTTCAAATTTCAATATGGGCTTAAATTAGCCGTGTAGAAGATATTTGTTATGTAGCCAAATGTGTATAATTAACATTTATATTGCATTAATATCTAAAGTAGAATGTAATAGCAAAAATGTATCTAATACTATTGTATATTGGAAACATACCTCATAACTTTATTTCTTATTTATGTGTGTATTGGTGCTCACTATACGGTTTCACTGGATGGTGCCATTTTATGGTATTTATCTTTCTGCCATTTCCCTCTGTATTTAGCTATATTTATTTTTGGGGCTTTTTTTCTATATTCATCCACATTTATTTTTGTCCCATAAATGGATAATTGGCAACCAGTATTTTTCTGCATTTATTCTAGCGCACATGCAGCCATATAGGAAAGAAATGCTATCTCCATTTTTTCCATAACATCAAACGGTTGCTCCTTTGACTGCTGCTGCTTAAGATGTATGCTGTCAGCAATTCGAAGAACTTTGCATGCTATTTTTATACAACCTTTACACTCCCCATGCTTCCAATCTGCAATACGATTGGCCTGCGATGTATGAGTGACATCATAGAGAACCGGACAGAAAGACCTGTTTTTCAGGGATTTTTTCTCAATTTTTATAAATCAATACAGACGGAAAACAGATTGATTTCCGTCTGTATTTATGTGTAAAGATGGAAAACTGGAAGCCTTATTTATATTTTAAAAAGTAAAGACGTGCTATCCCAGTAGCATGTGTGTGTCAAAAGCTTATTTTTTCACCATCTTATAATGGACCACTTTTTAGTATGTTTAATGTTTACCATTTGGAAAACCTATTCCCAATCCTATTTGTTTAGCTGTTTCATGTGGTATTTTAGAAACTTTTTTGAAACTGTTGTGGATAACTCGCGATCTTGGAGGGCCCAACTCCCTCCCCCAGTATACAGAGAGGACTCTGTCAATGGCAAGTTCAAACTGCGGTTTATTACAGCCAAAACCAACATGCATCGATACAAGAACTCAAGAATGTCACACAGTAAAAGGCACGCAAGCCAGATTTGTCTAGAAAACACATCACTGCTCTGTCATCACTTGGGCCTTTCTCCAAAAACCTATTGCTGTGTGGGATCTGCCGTCGGGAGCATAATAACCTATATGGGTACATATAAATGTTATTCTACTGGTTCTTACATGTCAGGTGGCTGGCCTGTCCCTTCCCCAAAATCTAACTTACTACATTGTAGGAGAGCAGTGGGGCCTACCATTGGTTCTTGTCCATTGCTACCCATCCCTAGAGTGCTGAACTGTGACTGGTTAGAGCTGACATCCCCAGGCCTGGGACCTGAAATGGTTCTCAGCTCACTGTGCACCTTTTTTAATGTGATGTGAACGATTATGTGCCTGTATTGTAACTTGTGTGCACCACCTTTGCCAATGAGACCATGTCCCGCTCGTCGCAGCACTTGTTGCACATTTTGTTGCAGCCTGCGTCTGGCTGCCTGCGATCGGCTCCTCTTTCTCACTACTGATCACTGTCCATCGTCTGCTTCAGCTGCATCACGTGTCTAGGGACCACGAAATTGTGCTTTGTAGCTCTGAAATATGAGGATGTATTCCATCTCTGTGCATATGGTCCCTTTGTCGTCTGTGGATTGGAATGTCTTCATATCTCTTGTCCTTGGCTGTGGGCCTCGCCTCACTCGTCTTGCATCTAGTCCAGCTTCAATTGGCTCAGCTCGTCTCCTGCTCAATGATTTGAGGCCTGCTGTAATTTTCCAAAATCTTATAATGCAGTTTCTATATTGTCCATGTTGTACTACATTCTCTGAGTTAGCTATACTTTGTTTGATCAGGTTCCATATATACTCCTGGATGTCCATGTGACTATTGGCTTTAAGCATCGCAAGCTCGCTCATGATCTCTTGTGTCTTGTGGTTTCCGCATAACTGGTTTTGGCGAATGGCAAAAATAATAAAGGCAATGACAATATGTATATGTATCTGTCCTCTAACTATAGAACCGTACGCTCATGTTCTTCATGAATTCCATTGCGTGTTTGTGCTACGCAGTGTGGATTGCACGTGTGCTTTATGTAACGCTATGTCGTGGTATCTCTAATGACGTCAGCAATGTGGCTTCTTGGTTTGTTGGTGCTTAGTCCAGGCTGTCCATATAGGTGTCTCTGACCATGGCCTGTGTCTCTACACTCAAACATGGATAGATTTGCACTGCACCTGGTCTGTAGAGCTGGCTGAGTGGATACCTCTCAGTGTATTTGTCGATCATTGGTGCATTTGGGATTCGTCTGAAATTGAATGGGTGTTTGCAGTGTTATTTGGCCTTTTCACTAGTCATTGTCCCAGGATCCTGACTCCTTCAGTCATCCCTCTGGTTGGCTTGTGACCACATCCTTATATGTCAATCCTTTCGCTCTTGTCTGCCATAGCATTGTTACTGCTCCAAGGTGTCCATAGTAGTTTGTATGATCATCGAAAGACCAGTTCATATAATGTCACACTCCTTCGGGGTTGCACCACACCCATTTTCCTTCATAATACTTTGAATTCAACGGGTTGTCCAACTTCATCGCTCCAAGCGGGAACCATACACAGGTCGCTATTCTCAATCTTATCTTGTTTCTTTCTGCCACAATCTCGTCCTTTGCTCCTCCTATGTTCACATCCATAAGGACCTGCATCCCAATAGCTTCCTCTGCCGTCTTCTTAGATAGTTGAAATACTGTTTCTGAAGGGGTATTGTTGTGTTAATCGTTGGCAGATACAAATGTGCAACAGGAACTCCCAATTTTTGTGCAAACCCCTCCTTCCATTGCTGTGAGCAGATCCAGAACATATCTATTCTGGAGTGCCACCAACCTTACTGCTTGGAGCTCTTCTTTTATTGCGTTGAACCTGTTCACTGTGGAGTTGATTGTCACCATCAGCTCCCAACGGGTAATCTGTAGCCATGTCGCATATGTGTATGACTGTACGGATGGTATTATTGATGCAAAGAACATCTGTTTCATGCTGAACAGTTTATGTTCTGCTGGCACTTCATCTAGTGTTGTTTCTGATGATTCCGAGAAGTAATTTCCACCTCTTTATTCTACTCATTTCAACTGGCTTTTTTTCCTTGCCTGGTAGGTCCTCTGGCACCAATGTCTTCTTGCTTTTGTTGGTGTCCATCTTCGGGAACTAATCAAGATTCACATCTTTCTGTGGCACAGCCAATGATGGCATGTTGAAATGCACCATCAAGCAAACGCCTTCCCAGTTGGGTGGCAACTTCTTGTATGCCTTCTATCTGCAGCCGAGTAGTGGTGCATCGGCACTGCTGTTCCTGCCTTCATTGTTGCATGCTTTTCTTAGCTTCTGCACCCGACATTCTCACTAATCTCTACTTCACAGTTATTCTGATAAAACAGTGCTGGTGTATTCAGGGGTAGTATTTGCATTGGTGCAGCTTCATTCTCCACCCATGTCAGTAATTATGCACTTACTTCCCACTCCTTTAGGTACCTGTCATTTTCTTCCTGTACCTTATTCACTTGTGATCACGATAGTGTCAGTGCTTTGCTCCCCACCACTCCATCCTTCCATCCATGCTTTGTGTATACCTGGCCATACACCAGTATCTGCTGTCTTTCCCACCATCCAGGTTCTCCTGTTTCTTTCACTCTCATCCATGGACACGGCAATTCCTTCAGGGTAATGGCATTTGTCTCTCCCTTCTCGGGCCCATCTGTTATGTACTGTATGGCTTCATCGAACTGCCAATCATTTTTCATCATGTGTAATGTCTTTATGTAACTATATTCATACGGGAACATTTCCCTGGACATCCATCTGTGTTGCTGTCCTCCCCTGGAACCTTCCTCGAGTTGTTACCATTGAGAGATGCATCAAGCATTGTGCTCTTGCTGCTGGTATTTGAGTTGCTATAAACGTTCTGGAGGCACTTGTGGCATAGGGGATGAGGGAGCAGACATAACGGCTCTCCCCAGTAGTTTTCTTACCTACTTTGGTTATGTGTTTGTACCACATGTTATCAGACATTCAAGCAGTGTCGGTGACATACATGTCTACCCCTTTCATGTCTGTGTCAACACTGTGCTTACCTCTCTTTACGTTGTCTGCAGTGGTCTCCTGTCCACCTGACTTGGTCGTTCCACCTGCTTGAGTAGTGGGAATGTTCGTAGAGGAGACAGCGGTAGCACTAGCAACGAATGAGATCATCCAAAATATAAACCCAACAATGCTGCTAGGAATAATCATAAACCACTGGATAGCTATATTCTTTATTATTTCACTCATTTTTACCTTTGCCGCTGATCCTCCTGCAGCTTAGAGATATAGTTTCCCGCCTGGAATGCATGAAGAAATGCATTATTGTTTTAGTATTGTAAGTAACTCTTAAGGCCCGCGGACCAAATAATAATTTTGGCAAATATAAATACTTCTTCCCACACTTTCCTTACTGATGGGTCGCTCAGTGTGGCGAGAATAGGGGGATCGCCGTGCTCGAGCTGTGGTTATGTTTTGTCAAATACTGTATAGATTAAAGGTAATATACTCAGGGGATCATGCTCTGAATCTACTAGGTCTTCTTACAGTGTCTCCTCTAGCTGCTGAACATTGGCCCTGTTGAACTCGTTGCCAGGTGAGACTGTTGCTTTGTGGGGCTTGATTTCAGAGAGGTGGTTCCAGACCAACTTCCCTTGTAGCTTGACAGCATGGCCTGCCACCTTTTCTACAATGAGAGGACCTGTAAATCGTGGCGCATTCCAGCGCCTAATGAATTTCCTTAGCAGCACATTGTCTCCTACAGTCACTGGATTTTTAAGTCCAGAATCTTGTGGTATGTGTCGTAGTTGCTCTCTGCTGTCTTCTGGGCCCACAGTGGTGTCGTTGTATCTGGCAAGAAATGAGAGGCACTAGCAATTAGGAAGTAAGGTACTCGTACACCTCTTGTCCTAACACATCTGCACAATTCTTACTCATTCAATGCTCTTGTGGGTGGAGCCAGTGGGAGATGCATGCACCGTCCTGTCACCACCTCACGGGCATTTAATGGTTGGTCGGACCGAGGCTATTGCGCAATGCAAACAAGCCGAGAGGTAAGCAGTGCAGTCAATTTTTCTTTGCGTTCTGCTGTGTTTTGGATATGGTCTCCTTCAGGAGACTGTTCAGGCATTCACATACTCCATTTGCTTGCGGGGGGCCACTGTGTGCGTCAGCATGTGAGTAGGAACCTGCCTCTGTTCACCTGGAGAATGTCCTCACAACCACAACCACTATCATGTCCGGTCAGTAGGTGTGCTAACATACAGCATGCACTCCTTGACAAAATAACTATGCACCAAAACAAAATTGCAAACAAAAAAGACAAGTTAACACTGCCAGCCATTAACACTGACCCACCAATCACAAGAGAGCCTTCACCCTCTCCTTTCGAATTTAGGCCAGTCTCCACCACTGAGGTCATCAAATTAATCTCCAGCCTCAAACCGTCAAGGTGTCAAGGCGATATATGTCCTGCCCCTATCATAAAACTGTGTCACAGAGCTCACCCCATTCATCACTTCTCTCATCAACAATTCTTTTGCACAAGGTACAGTCCCTAAGAATCTGAAATGAGTTTGGGTCGTACCGCTTCTAAAAAAAAATCATCCCTTGACCCCAGCATCCCTACTAATTACAATCCCAACACGACGGTCCCCTTCCTCTTAAAAATCATTGACCAAGCTACCTACCTCTAGATCCAGGAACACCTGGAAAATAACAATCTCCTCGGCCTACGCAAATCAGGTTTCCGACCCAGACACGGGACAGAAACGGCACTCCTCGACATAAAAAAAACAAATGCCCACCATAATTGACAACCGAAATCTAGCCATACTACTTCTTAGAACTCTCTGCGGCATTTGACTTAGTAAATCATACAATACTATGCCACCACCTGGACAGTGCTGCACACTTCTCACCCAATGCCATTGCTTGGATAAATTCATTCCTCTCCGAGCGTACCATGAGTTTTCTCTCAACTCTAGCTAACACCACCCCTGTCCCAGTTCCCTGTGGGGTTACCCAAGGATTGTGCATGAAATCGGATTCAACGTGCGCCGGTTACCAGTTCAGGACCGGATCAAATTAAAAACAATGGCAACCACCCACAAATGCCTCATTAACGTAGCTCCTAAATATCTTACCAACCTGTTAACTTCAACCTAAAACATCAAGACCACATGCTCCACTTCAGCCTTCCTTCTCTATGTTCCAAAATTCAAAAGAAGAAAGGCTGGGGGACGTATCTTCCCAGTTCTGGCAGCCAAAGGTTGGAACACCCTACCACTAGACATTAGATCTGACCGTCCTACACCTCATTCCGCAGAAAACGTAAAGCCTGGCTCCTCACCTCCAATGTGCAGCCTCTGGGCCTTAAATATTCAGTCTCATCCTACATAATCTGTTCCTGTGAATATATCTGCTCTACCTCATTTGCGTATTACCTATGTTAACAAGGTTGCACATGTAAATATTATTGATTATGTACTGACGGAAAAATGTATATGTAAATATTTTATGTCTGTACATATGCATAATATGATTTATGCCTAACCATTGTTTTCTATGGATGCCTGTTGTAACCCTGTAATGTATATTACCTGCTCTCCAGCACCCAGATACCTAAGGGTTTGGCGCGCGCTACAAATGCTAAATAAATAAATAAATAAGTAAATAATGTAGCGGTAGCCTTGACACACTTGGATCATGTCATTGTAGTCACCGTGTAAATGGTGGAATGGGCCTACTGGCAGGGATTTGGCTCCTCTCAAGGTGTGCCATGCTGTAAACTGTTTACACGTCAAACAGTTACTTAAAAATTCAGCCATGCGTCTGCCAAATTAGGACAGAACCATGTTTCTCCAATGTGGGCAGCAATGACCTCTTGGCCCATGTGTGTGTGTGTGTGTTGCAGTTGTGTCAGTGCAGTGTTCAATAATGCTAGTGGCATGACCACATGCCCTATGTTATTCTGCCACCATAGGGCATCTGTTGGCGACATTGCACATCCCCTTTTAATCCACAATTCCTTTTCTTCCCTGGGTGCAGCTCCCTGCAGTTCCATAATCTGTTTTTCTGCCAGTGCATTGTTCCCTTCCTTTAGTACCCTGTTCCTGGTGCACTCTCGAGCATGTGATACTGCCTCTATTTCTAATAGTTCTCCAAAATATGCTGGACATTTTGCTTCAAAGTCTGCTGCTTCGTTCCCCCTAGAGATAGGATCTTCCCCTGTAGTGTGTGCTTGGCACTTCACTATGGCTATCCCTGCTGAGTAATCAAGTACTTCCATCACCTTGCCCAATAAAAGTGCATGCTGTACTGGTGTCCTGTCTGCCCTTCTGAATCCTCTCCTGATCCATCGTGCCAGTCCTGCGTGTACTGTTGATGTCACATAAACTGAGTCCGAGTGCACTGTCACTCCCTTGTCTCTGCTTTGCTCTAATGCTAGTATTAGGGCCACTAGTTCTGCTACTTGTGCTGAGTAATGGGATGGTAATCGCACAATGACTACCTCACTTGTTCCATCTTCTTTCAACCTCACTACTGCAGTTCCTGTATGTCTGACCCCATCTGTCTGGTCAATAGTTGACGATCCGTCAATGTACAGCATGTCTCCGTCCTCATCTCCCTTGAAAGTGTCACTGAATGCCAGTATGTTTTCTGCACAGTCGTGTACATATTCACCCTCTTGTAGGACATCTGGTAGGAAAATTGCTGGGTTGACGAGTTGCACCTCACTATCTTCAGTGAAGCGTTTGATAGCATCACTCCGTACCCTGATGCTCTTTGGGTCAGTTTGGTCTTTGGCTTCTGCAGTATAGCAAAGATGGCATGCTCCACGTAAAGAGCAGTAGTGCACCCCATTGTTATTGTTGCTGATTTTTCACTGCGAAGGTGGCAGCTGCCAAAGCATGTTCCCACTGTTAATGTCCTCTCATTACTGGGTCAAGCTTCTCACTGTAGTAGGCTGTTGGCTTGTGTCCCATGCTTGTCTTCTGTGTTACTACTGCTGTCATCACTACACCATCAGTGCGTGAGAACAGGACACATTTATTTTTGTAAACTGGCATCCCTAGCACTAGTGCTGTGCATATTTCCTCCTTCAACATGTCAAATGCATCAGTCATCTCTGTTGTCCATGTCAGTGTCTTGTGCCCCTTCTGTCCTTCATTTTGAGCACACATTAGAGGCCTCGTATATGTACTGTAGTCAAAGACCTATGCTCTGCATTAGTTACACAACCCTAAGAACTTCTGCATTTCTCACTGTTGTGGGTTTGGTTGTCTTGCCTATTGTCTCTGCCCTTTCTGGGGTAATCTGTGGACCATTTTGGGAGATTCGACAGACAATGTACAACACTTCTTCTGACAGTACTGTAAATTGGCCTTGTCCACCTTGTATCCCTTGTAGGGTAACACTGTACAATGAGTCCTCTCTACACTTTTCTGTCTGACTGCAAATCAAAATGTCAATCTACATACTGTAAAACTGTGCCCTCCATCTGTATGTTGCACAAATTCATCTGTATCAGTATGTTAAAGATTGATGGAGTCTTGCAGTACTCCTGAGGAATTCTTGTATGTTTCCACTTCCGGGTTCCAATACACAAAGGATGTCAAGTCTTGCGAGTCTGGGTGTAGTGTTACTGAGAAGGATGCATTCTTCAAGTCAATGACTGTGAAGCAGGCAGCTTCGAACGGAATGCTGCACAAAATTGTTGCTGGATTTGCAACCAAAGAATACTCTGATTCTACAATGTGATTAAGGGGCCTTAAATCCTGTATGAAACGCCATGGCGCCCCTAACTCCCCTTTGCCTTTCTCACTGGGTACACTGCAGTGTTACATGGTGACTCTGATGGTACCAGAATGCCTCTCTATTAGTGCTGAGATTATGTCATAAATGCCCTCTTTGGTGAGTGGGTAAAATTGCTCCTGGTTTCAGCTTAATTTTCACTCCCTCTGTTCTTCAAGAGCCCCACATCATATAATGACTGGTTGTCCACAGGGTGCTGTGCACCATGGCCAGATCCTCTTTGCAGAAAGGGCGTGGGGCTTCCAGCGAAATGCCACCCTCTGCGATACCTTCTTGTAGTGTATCCTCAACCAGTAAGTCACACTCTTCTTGAACACCATCTCTACCTCTCACCTCTCCTCCCCGAATAGCTCTTCGTCTGTCACTGTGGTTAACCTTCACCCCTCTGCCACTGCGATCACTGCTCTCCATGCTCGCCCTGTGTCATCCATCCCATGCACATCTATCCATTCCTCTCTCACCACCACTGCCTTGATTTTTATTGCCACTATGGTTCCCTCTTCCTGGTCCAATGGTAGCTCATCCCTGAATAGGTACTCATTTGGACCCACTACATTTTCCCTGCGATGCCTGGGAGCCACGCAATAACAATGTCAGTCCTGTACTGCAATATCCCCTCATCCACTGGCACCCCCCCTCTGTACCCTGCATCCACAATAAGCTTGAACACTCTCTCTAACATTGAGCATGTGTATTCCTGTTGTGTAGCACACTATTCCCTGGTCTGTGAATGAAATAGTCATGTTCTGTCTGCTCATAACGTCTCGCCCTGGTATGTTTACAGGTGTCTGTCGAGAGTAAAGTAAAGGCAGAGACCGATTGTGATCTCCTATAGAAAGTGAAATGTCGTCTGTGAAAGGAACCACTTCCCTACCCATTCGTGAGAGAGGCAGTCTAGACTAAAAACCGATTGATTTTTCCACTCTGTACATCGCTTTCTGTGTTTTCTGTACGTGTTCTGTCTTGGAGCATGATAAATATCAATGCCAAGGTATCTGAATGTGTGTACATCCCATCTCAGTGGTAGCACGGGCACAAATTCTGCCGGTTTACAGCTATATCCCGCTAGCAGGAACAGACATGATTTGTGTTTGCTAATCGTAATGCTCAAGAGTTCAGTATACTGCTCAAACACCTCATGTATGTATGGCAAATTGGTCTCAGGGTGCTGGATATATAAAAGCATGTCATCAGTATACATGGAAATCAGATTCCATCTGCCATGTATGGGTATACCCACATCTTTGTACTCTTTCCAATGGTACACTGATAAGGGTTCTAGGGCCAGTATAAACATGGGGGAACCACAGGCAACTTTGTGTTGTGCCCGTCTCTAGTGCCTATTGTTCCGAGATCTCGTTACCCGTTTTAACTCTGACCACCGGCTGGCTGTACAGCAGCCGTGCACATCTGATGTATGCCGGTCCCATACCGAATCTCTGTAGTGCCACCAGCAGCCACGGCCATCTAACAGTCAACCACCTTAACCACGTCTAGTGAGGCCACCACATATGGATAAGTGTTATCTTTAGTGTAGTCTAGTGTGTGATGTAACCTGCATAGATTCCATTTGATCAGTATGTATGAGCTGGGCTATGTCTATTGGCTAATAGGGTGGCGAGTATCTTCCCATCTTGGTTGAGCAGCGACAGTGGCCTATAAGACCCACAGTCCGTTTCAGGTTTATTTGGTTTAAGTGGCAATATAATTTATGGATTCTCTCAATGTTAGCGGAAGGGCCTCCTCAGTGTATGCTTCGTTCAGCATCGCCAGCAACGGGGGCGCTACTGCCATCAGGTATTCTTTATAAAAACTCGACAGGTAGCCCATCTGTGCCTGTGGTCTTGCCTGATGGTGGCTTGCAGCTCCTCTAAGGTAATGGGGGGCCTCCAGACTTTCCGCTGCGGCGGGGTCTAAACTCACTATTTCAGGGGTCTGATGTATCTGTGTACAGTTCTTTGTAATATTCGCAGAACCGTGTGTTTATTTCGTTTTGGCATGTACAGCCCTTCTTCATTTTCTATCGCATGCATCATATCCCGCTTCGTTTCACTTTTATATAACCAGGCAAGCAATTTGCCAGGTTTGTCCCCCTGCACTTGGTGCCTCTCTGTTTATGGTCATTTCATCTAAAACCATTGCATCTAATGCCATTCCATCAACATGTTTCCATCTAAAAAAAATTCCATCTAATGCATTTCATTGTTGTTCTTTCTTTTTTCCATTTTTTGGGGGTTGGGGGTACCCCCCAAACCTCTGTATGTTACCCTTTAAAATACACCTGAACAGAAATTAACCCTTTAGCCCCCAAAAACATGCATTAGATGGAAACTTTGTAGATGGAAACATTTAGATGAAATGGTATTAGATGGAATGGTTTTAGATGAATTGACTAGATACCCAACACAACTCTAGCATCCCTGTTGCAGCCTTTGGGCTTCTTGTGCCTGGGTGTCGGTCATGCGCCCAGCCCATTCAAAGCCTTCTGAGGTGGCTTCTGCCTTGGTTAGATCTTCCTCTTATCACTGTCAGAATTCCACCCACGTCAGCTATTGCTATCCCTCTGATCACCACCTTAAAGGCTTCCCAGAGCATCCCTGTCGATGCCACGCTCCCGGTATTATGGTATTATGCTTAAAGGATTCTTTGATGCTTCTCCTGAGGTGTTCCCTAAAGACCTCATCTTTCAGTGATTCCCCTCTAAGCCTCCAAGAGGTATGTATGCCTGCTCTTTCTTGGAGGGTGTGCCCTCCATGTGACCAGTAGCAGTGCATGGTCCGATAACACCCGTGCATTGTGTTCCACAGTAGTGAACACGCCTAGTTTCTCCATGCCCGTAAATACATAGTCCAGCCTCGTGTGTAAACCTAGTTTGGGTGTATAACGTGTATATCCCCAGCTGCACAGATGGAGTGGCTACTTGTGTATATTTGTCATCTGATCTATCCAGTTTAGCGTCTTGAATGCAGTTAAAATCTCCCCCTCAAATTAAAGCACACTTCCTATATGGGCCAATCTTGGGGTATAATGAGTGAAAATAGGCTGCTGAATCGTGGTTTGGGGTATACGTGTTGAGAATACACATTTCCTGTTTTCCAGGAAGCCATGTACTAGGACCATCCACCTTCCTTGTCTGAGACAGTGTTGAGCACTCTAAATGGCACTGTCAGCTCCATCCAGATAAGTACCCCTCTTGCGTATGCCAAATACGGAGATCCCAGTGTTTTGCCGCTCCATTTGTTGGCGAGGGTGCTATGTTTCTGCTACGTGAGGTGCGTCTCCTGTAGGAGCGCTAAGTCAACCCTTTTCCTTAGTCAGTATGCCATTATCCTGTTCATCTTTATGTAATTATTAAGACCCCTGACATTCCATGTAATTGTCTTAAGTGCCCCCATCATGTTGAGGCTTAGTGGCGTGCTCTGATGGGCTCTGGTCTATTGTGTGTGTGTGTTACACATGCTTGCATAGGCTGGCCCCCAACTAACCCCCGCCCCAACTTCCCTCCACCCCCAAACTATTGCCCAGTTATGTACCTCCTGCTCAGGCATTCCTGCTTCTCGTTCCCGAGCCCGCTAATCTTGTCCTCAGGCTCTGGTCGTGCAGCGTGTGGATTCGTAAACGATAGTATCCAAACTGAATTGTTGCTTGGGTAAATGGCTCACTTTCCTAACGCTCGCTTTTGTTTACCTGAGTATGCGTTGCGAGTGCTCCCGCTTCTGTATCAGTGTTCATGCCAAATAATACTTTCGGCGTGGGTCTATTATTGTTCTGCTTAGTCTAGCACTGGTTCTACTGCACCCATTATGTCATCTGCGAGGCACTCTTTTCACTCAACCTCTGTGTCATTTAACTGTGCCTCTGCATTTGACGGCAGACATGTCTCATCCATCCACTTGTGCGCCTCCTCTGGGGCGTCAAAGAATAGGTCTAGGCCATTGTGTATGGCCTTTATTTTCGCAGGGTACAACAGCATGTATTTAAGATTAGATATGCGTAATTTTCTTTTTCACTGAGGAGTAGTTCATCATCAGTTTTTTACTTGTAAAGTGTAATCTGGTTACGCTGTGAACTGGGCTGATGCATGCTGCATCTTGCCACCCTTCCTGGAAAATTCTAGGATCTTTTTTCTGTCCTTGTATTTCAGGATCTGGGTTATAATGGGCTGTGGTGGTGCCCTGGGGGACCTGTGTGCTCATTCAACTGTGAATCCCTGGGTGAGGGTGCCCCTGCCCACTTCCTGCAGGAGCATGTTTTCAACAAAGTTCGTGGAGTTAGACCCTTCTGTTTCTTCCAGAAGTCACACTATACGGAGGTTGTTTCTTCTCGCCCTCCCTTATGCATCTTCCACCCTGCTTTCCAGACTCTTCATTTGTTGTTGCAAGATTGATATATCCTCTGCTTCCATTTTAAGGCTCGACTTATTTTCTGACACCCGTTTCTCTAATGTTCCAGTTCTTTCAGCAAGTACCCTGGCATCTTGTTTTAGCAGCTTTACGTCTATACTGATGGCACCCATTTTGGTTTTCAGCGTGATCTTCAATGCTGCTATGGCTGCGAGTACTTGTTGATTCCCGCTCATCTGTACCAATTTGCTCTGGTGAGGTAGGGTGGCCGTTGTCACTGAGCCCCGTGCGCCTGTGACATTAACATGCGTGTCCAATGTGGGTTGATTGGCTCTGTTTTTGTGGGCCTTGAAAGGCATGTGGATGTGCTTACTGTTCTTTTGCGGCTCGCCTCCTATCAGGTGTATTGTCCCATCCGGTTCGGGGGGCGAGTATCTGTTGAGGCTAGTATCACCTTACTCAGGATTGGGCCTTAGTCATCCCTTGGCCTGATGTTCCTGCCACAAACGCTGATTCAACACAAACATGTGGTGCCTTGCTGCCTCCAGTTAGCCTGTGCTTTCCCTTCACTGTTGGTCACACAATGCTGTGTAGGCGTGTGGTGGACATTGTGTCTTACTGCCAGTTAACACAACAAAGGACTAAAGGCAGTTTCCACTCGCCTTCGCATAGGGTTTTGGGTGTAGGGCTCCATGCACTCCGGGCTAATGGGACATTATTTATTGCTCCGCTTTTGTTGGGTACATGTTTTGCCTGGCATTTGTTGTGGGCGTGCTGCATGGGGCCCCACTGTGATACCTTCCTCTTTTCACATGTGTGCTCCTTGCTCTCTCTGGTCCCTCTATCCTCCGCCCAGCAGATGTATCCTTACTTGGATCACTCCCTACACCATTGGCTCCTTTCAGGGGGATGTGTACCACTCTCCTCCTCGAGGTGCACCGCCTCACCTCCTCCTTTTCTATGGTATTCCCTGAGCTGCCACGACCTTCGCTCAGCCCTTCCGTGCCTTGCAGCGTAGACCCATTTAGCGGCTGGCCCGCACAATGGGGTTTCTCCTTACCTGCTTGCAGTCCGCCTGGAGGATCAGCATTCTTCTCCCGCTGACAGTTTGCTCCCGGGTGCTTCCCGTGCATGCCTACACTGGTTGCTCACGTCTCTGGGTTGCATCGCGTGCTGGTCCCCTTGCAGATGCCTGCCTTGATCTAACACTACTCACCGCGGTGTGGTGTGCAGATGCCTTCTCGACTCCTTAAGTGTTTTGGCCCCTGCAGACTGTGCTGCAGCTGAGCTTGCAGATGTTGCTACACTCGACTCTCCACTGCGTCCCTCACTGCTGTATTGGGGGATGTTGTTGGAAGCCTCATCTCCTCAGCACCCTCTTGGCGATGCTGCTGCTAATTCCGGTCCGGAGCAAAGTGCAGCTTTGGCATCCACCGCCATCTTGGTTCCCGGCCAGTTGTACACGGGTGTCCTTGTCGGCGGGCCCATTCTCCGCTACACCCCCCTCCGTTCCTCTTGATCTTGTGCTGTGCAGCTCGCGGGGGATGCAGCCCTCGTACCCTACTTTTCCAGGTTACAGCGATGCTAGGATTTGCTACTTTGTATAGAAGTATGCCGGATCATGCGGGAGCAGTTGGAAATGTGTCCTTACAGCATGGCGGTTAGCCACGCCCCTTACCAATATTCTCTTGTGATCGAACTGTACCCACTGCATCGCCTAACGTGCAAAACATCTCACTCCAGGAGACTTAACCAGTCGACTCACTGTCCGCAATCTAGGCCAGGTTCCCTTGCTAACCCTTACGGGGGGATACTGTCATCTATGATCCAAACTAAAATGCTCAACCGACAGGAAAACAACTATTTACATAACTTCTGTCATCCGTGCCATCGAATCGATAGACTTGATTATTCACCAGAACCGCTTACCTCTAAACTCAAATGTGCCATAAACCTAGAATAAGGACATCTACCTCCGCTCACGTCCCTGCTAACTTTGACAATGCTATACAGTACTTTGAAAATACTAAATAATACTCCACAATATTCAATACCCTCCCTCTGTTCGAGTGTGTCAGTGCTTACACTCCATGGTTTGCTGGTGCTGCTCGGCTGCCATGTTCCCCAGAAGGTGCCCACTTCCCCGACCTGCTCTGCCTGGACTCCTTGCTGAATTTGTGCAGGATGATTTCCAAACTGGTTACTGACAGCCTTTTCACGGGTACACGTCCCCATCTTTTCAAAATATGCGATGGTTCTGGAGCCTCTCAGGTTCTGCGGCGGGGGAAACGACCCTGTGCCAGGCTGGAGCAGCAAACCATCAACTCTGCTACCAACTTGTTGGGGATAACTCCCAGGTATGCCAGAGCAATGCTGGAAGTTCATGGACTTGGAGGGCCCAACTCCCTCCCCCAGTAACACGGCGGATTCAGTCAACAGCAAGTTCAAACTGTGGTTTATGACCGCCAAAACCAACAGGGATCCATACAAGAACTCAAAAACATTCTAGCATGTCACACAGAAAATGGCACGCAGACCATTTTTGTCCAGAAAACACATTGCTGCTCCGTCATCACTTGGGGCTTTCTCCAAAAACCTATTGCTGTGTGGGATTGGCTGTCGGGAGCATAATAGCCTATATGGGTACATAAACAGCTCACTTTGCAGCATTCAAGGTGGTGTGAACGATTGTGTCTGTATTGTAACTTGTGTGCACCACCCTTGCCTATAGACCATGTCAGGCTCATAGCAACACTTGTTGCACATTTTGTTGCAGCCTGCGTCTGACTGTCTGGGATAGGCTCCCCTTTCTCACCACAGATTACTGTCCATTGTCTGCTCAATCAGCTCAGCTCGTCTCCTGCTCAATGATTTGAGGCCTGATGCAATGTTCCTAAACATTATAATGCGGTTTCTACATTGTCAAGGTTATACTACATTCTCTGAGTTAGCTATACGTGGTTTGCCCCAGTTCCATGTTTACTCCTGTATGTTCACGTGACTATTGGCTTTAAGCATCAGCAAGCTTGCTCATGATCTCTTGTGTCTTGCAGTTTCTGTGTTACTGCATTTGGCTAATGGCAAAAATAATAAAAGAAATGACAGTACGAATATGTGTCTGTCCTCGAACTATAGAACTGTACACTCCTGTTCTTCATGTATTAGATTGCGTGTATGTGCTGCGCAGTGCAGATTGCATGCATGCTTCATGTCTAACGCTGCTATGGTGTGGTGTCTTTAATGACTTCAGCAACGTGGCTTCTTGGTGCTTAGTCCACGCTGCCCATCTAGGTGTCCTGACCATGGCATGCGGCTCTTCACTCGTGCATGGATAGATTTGCATGGTCTGTATGGCTGGCTAAAAGGATACTTGTCGGTGTATTTGTTGATCATTGGTACATTTGAGATTCATTCGAAATAGAATGAGTGGTTGCAGTGTTTTCTGGCCTTCCTTCTGATGATGGTGGTTGGGGGTGCTCCCAGGATCCCGACTCCCTCTTCAAAACGGTATAATTCAAACTTTATCTTGTTGGATCACTTTTTAAAAGTCTTGAATCTATAAACTTATGTACACTTTTTAGCCTACTATTTGTATAGGATATACTAGAAAATATGAACTTAGTTTTATAGTATAATCAGTGACATTTCAATTTTAGCAATTTGATCATTTAATTTTGTGATCTGTTAAAATTGACATGTTCTGCTAATTAATGTTCATACTGTGCCCATTCCCACCATAGTGGTCTTATGGTGCCTTGCCTTGACTGAAATGTGTTGATATATTGTGAGCACGCCAGGGTATTGCCAGACCTTCATTAGTGGAAAGGAAGAATGCCAAAGTGTTGATGGGGAAGAAGGATTTGTTGGTAGAACAAACCAATTGAGATTGTTTAATGTTTGCATGTTAATGCATTTCTACTATGTACATATTCACAAAAGTTGTATGGCTGTTTTTTCCATTAGTATGTTGTTTTCAACATTATATTGCATAGTGGATGATATTTTTATGATTGAACAACTGTTAAATGAGGGATACCATTTGCTGTTTTAAGGCAATTATGACCAATGTGGAAGAATATTTGCGTCAGTTGATATTCTATCAATAATGTATAATCCAGAGTGAATACACTGATAACATATATTTACTATGAGTAAATCAATTATTTTTTTTAAAACACAGTACATTAATTTGAGTAATTAAGTCCAGTCTTCACTGCATCCATCTTAAAGATCCATTTAGCTTCTGTCTGCTGTAGCTGTATTATATGTTTCCGCCTCCTTCTTCCCGTGCAATGTATTCCAATCCATAGAAAGAAATGGATGTGTAATCACCATCTTGGTACTGCTAACTGAAGCGGGTTGATGATGAATATTGTAAATCTCTATTTCTTATATTTCGTGTGTGCTTCAGATTTTGGGCTTTCTGATAGAGATCTCTACATATCCTTTTGAACAGATAAATTGGATGGTGTAAACCTAAAATGTGTTTCACACTTCATGAATTGCTTTAGACTATGTGTTGACGAGTGAAATCTCATCCAATATCTTTTTTGACATGCAAATTGCCATAGCTGACATTTATTGCAACTAAATTAATACTTTCTGGAAACAATGTTTTTCTAATTTTGGTGAATATGTGACTCAAGCTGACTAGTTCTTTAATGTATTTTCTCAGGTAAATTTCATATTTCACCATTCACCTAAATCTGTTAGGACTTTAATACATTAATGGAACATTCAAGTATAAAGTAAAAGAACATGTTCACATTTTTATTATGTGAACAATATTTTGAGATGAACCAGATTATGCCAGATTTCTGTTTGGACATTTTAGCTTGGCGAAGCTTCTTTCTTTGTGTACTGTTGGCCTGGGGCAGTGCCTTGCGGAGCAACTTCTCTTGGTAAATTCTGTTTTTAAATTTGGTGCTCATTTTTTCTGTTTACAAAATATAATCAGAGTGGGTCCTCCAATTTCTCTTAGCTCTTAGGGAATCCACTTTAGTAATCGTGTCGTGACTATTGCACACTTCGGCTTTGAGCATGTAAACTGGAATAAACATCTGTAGGTTAATGGTACATTCTACTTTTAAATTTGTTCTCAATTACTATTTCAAGGTCCAAAGGAATTTGATCAATTTCGGGTGGGACCAAGCCTGACTTGAATGAATTGCTTGTTTGGATGGTTGCCCTGAGGGATGCCACTGGTTACATTCCAGCTATCCCGCTTCAGTTTCACTTGTAGAGGGAAAGACGTCTCTTGCAACCTCCCCCATTTATAATTGATACGCATACACGTGAGGTCTACTTTAGCGTATCTGTGTATAGACCTCGGCCATGTAGCCCTTTCACTGTCGGAGCTCTTCCTAATTAAAACGCCACTGCGTTGCTGGAAGAAATGTTTCAGTTCTAGAATGGACACTTTCTCAATTACCCACAATGTAACAGGTCCTCCAAACCCCAAAGCATTCTAATATCCACTGTCCATGCAGACTTACTGTACCTATGTTGTACTTTGGCACTATACTATAAAAAGTATGTAAACCGATTCTCTATTTAGATGGAAGCTGTGTATTTATTGCCGGCAACCCCCTCTCCCATGACCATGAATTTCCCCATGATACTTAACTGTCTGCATCATACCTGCCAATGGAAATGTAGACAAATTACTGTACGTGTTATGCGTCGTGCATTCTATGACTAGTTCTTGCATTGGTGTGGGTACAATTTCTTTTAACTGCAACCGACTTTATCATCATCATTATGTTTATTTCGAGAAAAGGTACAGAACATTATATAAAAACAATACAAAATACATTATAAACATCATACAGAAATTACTGAATTAAATTACTAAAATGACATAATGAAAATTTGACAATAGACAAACTGTAAAGCGACTATATCTTGCTGTCCCCCTTTTCTATGCACCGTCCTCCAATCTGCTTACTTTATGTATATACCTTGCTGTTGTAATCAATCCTGGACTGTGACTGTATTATATTTGGGTAACCAGGTAACCCCAAGCTGAAAACATTCATGTTTCCTGCGCACTGATACCCTTGGGTCTGGTGCGCATTACAAATAAAGAAACAAACAAACAATAAATAAAATCTATAAGATCTCTGAAAAACCCATGAAAATTCACATCCCAACCAGTTAAGGCATACAGAGTCGCAGTTCATGTCACACTTCTCAGCATATACGATTTCTTAAATAAAGTGCTGATTATAAATCTGTAAACAAGGTCCAACCCACACGGATGGGTCTACCCATAATAAATATACTTATAATAAAGTCATTCTTCAGTCACCCAAGGTGTTAAGTGTGATTTGTAATGTATGTTGTCACTCTAAATGTAGACTGCTCTATATAAGGAATGCAAATAAATAACTAAATGGAATCCATGTCCTTCTCTTTAAGACGGCCCATTCTGTAAAAAAAAACATCATTTAGAGAGCTCTTCAGCCATCCGTACCGATTTCACATTGTGGGTATGATCCATTATCAACACCTCTCAAACGATTTAATGATCCTGTACCACAGAGAGAAAGGACTTAAAATACCAGGCCACAATGGACCTCCATGCCCCCTGCCTCTTGCACCTAGGTGACCCCACAAAGCAAAACCTGCATCACCCCATGTAGGTGTGACACGGGATATTGCAAGACATGCAAATTCAACTATACATTGCGACCTAGTTAAAAGAAACGTGTATTTTGTCCTCATCGAAAGAAAAATAGAACATGGTGGAATACATTGTTTGTCAGGTTATGCAGAGTGGTATTACATAGCACCTTCTGCCATTTTGGCGGGCTCTTGGCGCTCCGGAAATCTTTTTGACAGTGTAGCAAAAGGGAGTTTTTCCACTCTAGAATGTAATTCAGGCAAACATATTGGCTGTGTCTAGGGTAAGAGTCACTTTGCAGGGCTTAATTAGGCCTTCATTAAGTTAACTTTCACGTCACTGTGACGCTTGTGCGCACCCGAGGACAAGAGAAGACCAGCTCTTTTTTTTCATAGGCAGGGGTTGGGCAGAGTTGGGTATGCTTCGGGCTAGTTATCCGCCCTCAAACTATGTGAGTCAATGGCTTCCTTACATAGCAGCCAAAAATGCAACTTTTCCACAGAGCGTGGCAAGCTCTATCTTTTAATGAAAGGCTGGATGCAATGCCACACGTCGGCTCTGTCAATTGTAAATTCGGGGGGTAGTCTTCGCCATAGTACGTTGCCTCGCGCAATGTTTCTTTCCTGCGGCCGAGATTCTACAAATGCCCTTCAGTTTACAAAGAAACGGAAAGGGTCATTGTTTTCCCAGGTCTTTTTCAGACAGAGCTAGTTTGGTTCTGGATATAATGTAAACTCAATTTGTGCTCTCTTTGGTGCACACAGTGTTGGATTTTTGCTTTGAGTCTTGTGTAGTGGTAACACGTGTTGGTAATGGAGGGACCGTTTGAGAGTGAAAACCTGCACCACTAAATGAGTCCCTTAGCACTGGTTGGCAGATGAAGTAGCGCATTGAGGGTCAGAGAATTGCTGGTGTGTACGCCTGTTCCCGCCAGCCTTATGGAAGGCAAGGTGATCCACAATAATGTAGAAGGATGGGGGTCCAGAGAATAGGGGTGAGGTTGGACTATGCCCAGCAAATATTCCGATCCATGATCCTACGAAAGTCAATGGCTAGCATTTACTGCAACCTTATTTCACCCACTGATGCTCTACTGACTGAGGAGACTAGAGATATGAGGCCAGCAAGCACTTGTGTACAATAGACTCATGGTGTGTGTTTTAATTTGGGACCATACTCAGTGGAGACTTTGATATCCTTCCAATCTTGTTGATCTAGGTATACGTTATTACACAACAAATTGAGATCGAAAACCTGGCATTTTCTAACCATGACCGTGCTTTATAAACATTTTCACTACTGCATGAATATTTTGTCTGATTTATTCTGAGTGCTAGTCCCTTTTAAGTGCAGGTTGTATTACGTACTGGGTAACATTTCTTTTTTGTGATCGGAGGATTTTTTTTTATGACGTTTTTTTTCGAAATGGTGGGGTTACCCCTTAAACCCCCCCTTTTTTTTTTTTTTTTTACCTATTATTTTATATAAACTAGAGCCAAAAAAAAATATCGAAAAAAATAATAATTCGACATTTTTTTTCAACATTTTTGATTCGACTTTTTTGTCTTTCGAAAATTTTCATTCGAAATTATGACTGGACACCCTGCATCTTGTGTTCTGATTGGCCTAAAGCTCTGTATCCTTGCCGTAAGAGAGGTGGATTAGACTCTGTAAGATGGTGTTTGGGAAACGTTTGATGTTAGCCTATTAGCAATGACGACTAAACCTGGCAAGTTTGTGGTTTCTTTTTTTTTTTTTTAGGTGAGTACAATCTTATTTTGTTTTCAAAATTTAGTATTTTATATAATCGTACGTTAGTATTGTAAAGAGATTGACCAAATGAAATTATAATGGTATTAGGGTTGGATAGGAATTAAATGTGCAATTGATGCATAACAGTTTTGCTAATAGCCTGTGTTATATGGTGGATCTCGCTGATAGGTGGTAGATTACGGGGCAAT
Organism: Ambystoma mexicanum; assembly: GCF_040938575.1. Taxonomy (NCBI): domain Eukaryota; kingdom Metazoa; phylum Chordata; class Amphibia; order Caudata; family Ambystomatidae; genus Ambystoma; species Ambystoma mexicanum. The sequence goes on from NC_090926.1 coordinate 532,852,811, forward strand.
CGTGTTTCCTTGTTTCAATTAGCAGCTTGTTGGTCAGGCCTCTTAAATCCTGACCCAACAGTGCCTCTGCGCAGCTAGTCTGCAGGCAATTGGCAGATTGCCTGGACTTTCAATATTGCTGGTGTAACCCCCAAAGGGGATTAAAAAAACTAAAAAAATGACAAGATATCCCGGCGCGTAAAGGAGCGTAGGGATCCTTTCACCAGAGGAAAAAAAAAAAGTAAAACAAGAGCAACAACCCTCGTGCTTGATCACACGAGGGATCCTTTATGGTCCTTTACTCTAATTTAAAAAACATTGAGCCGGCAACACCGGAGCTCCGAGTTCAACAGTTTTTAAACCTCCTTCAAGCGTGTTGACAGGCGCTCTGCTCAGGGACTGGTTCACCGGCAATGCCTGGGCCTGTTGAGAGGCCCTCCGCTGACAGGCACAGGGCACTTGGAGGGGACCCAATTCAACTCCATGGGCCACATCTGGCATACATGGCCCAGGTTGAGTAGTGTTGTGCTCCTTCGCCCCCCACTGCTGCAGACAATGCCAGGCTGCATCTGACATATGTAGCCTGGCCAACTAAATAAGGGACTCCCACCCCACCCCTATGCTTCTGCTACCTGCTGGGCTGCTCTGAGCATAAGCAGCCTAGCCATATAAAAGACTCTCCCTCCCCCCCCCCACACACACACGATTGCTGCTGATGCCATCTGCCTACTGCCTGTAAATCAGAACTGCTGGCCAGAACCGTCTCAAGAGAACATCAAGCTCAAGAAGAACATCAAGAAAGAGCAGCAGCAAGGCCAAGCTGTCTCCAAAGAAAGAGTTTTTTTATATACAGTTTTTTTGTACAGTGCACGGTATGGACTTTGTATATATTTTATAAAGCCTTTTTTTAAACATTTTTAAGATTTAAGGAGACTTGTTTTGTACTTTTTTGTTCAAGGTTTAGATATGCAGCTACTTAGGTTATATGTATATAGTGTCTCGTGAGTCCCCCCCTCCAACCCGCTTTTTATTTTTATTTTAGGAAACTCTCAAAAACCCTGCTGGAGTACCAGAAGAGGAAAGTATATATGAGCATATAACGACTAAATGAACGGTACCCCAGCATTCCTTAGTCCGCCATTCCTTTTGTGTGCCAGTTACTTTAACCTAATGTCTTTTTTCCTTGGGGGGTATTTGGGGAAAGTCCTGCCCAAATATTTGCCTTATCCTCCCTTCCCCCACATCCCAGCAGGGCTCAACAGGATTGCACCCAGGTAAGTGGGGTTAGAGACAGTTAAGGGACGGGCTAGTCTACCTATGAGGTCTGTGGTACAATCCTACCGCTACACGGAGGCTATCCATTCTAACACACATACAGCAAGCGCATTCTTTCACCATAGTGACAGTGGGGTGTATCCTTGTATGTTATTTGGGATGAAAATCACAGCTCCTCCATCCCTATCTGCCCCCCACTGCACTCCTGTTGCAGGTTGGAGATACTGCACATACTTATGCTCATACTTATAAAGATGATAATATCCTAGTTTTGCAAGTCAGATAAGGGTTGCTTACAAACCATGACTAGTACACGCCAGCAGCAAAGGCATTGAAGTGTAACGCAGGCCTAGATGATGGGATAGTATTGAACTACTGATGGAGCAAACTGTTTGCTTTTGATGATCAATGTACACCATTCAACCTCCAGCTTCCCTCTTCCTTCAGGACCTGTATTTATAATTATCAATGGTGGGAGCGCTGTTAGCCAATCATCTTATGATGAAAACACTCATTCCTAGCTGGCTGAGTCCCCTAGACCTTCTTCTGTTCAGCTTTGCCACAGCACGCCATCTCCACTTCCCCACCCACTCGCACCGCCCATTTCCATAATCCTTACTTTTTAGAAGTTGATGGTCTCCCAATCAGAACCTCATCTCGGCCACACCGCTTCACTCCATGCTGCCTGACAACGTCAGCAGGCATGGAAATGGAAAAGGGGCTCTGTTCTAAGCCTGTACTCCATCTCCATTGTGGCCATGTTTTATTGCCCTTCAAACTGATGGCATGGATCACACAGTTAACGCCCATATTAAATGTTTGCATTTTTCTCTTGCTAATTGAGTAATAATACCTATCCCTGGCTGCACTGTGTGGTTGTGGTAATAGATCAATCATTCTTGTTTAAGTTCCTTGTTGTGCCTTGGCCCATTAACTAAGGCCCCAGGCCTTTAACACCCTGTACAGCTCATGGATGAGTATATTAATGCTTAATTGTAGCACATGGGTTGGAGTGAACTGCCAACCAGGACAATCAGAAAATGGGCTGAATCCAATGGCATAGGACCGCACTCTGGGCAATATTCTTGCTGCCCTGCTTCGTTTCCCCCGTTTCCGTCTGGTCCCTGCCTTCCCTCACAACTCTTCTGCCAAATGAATATAATAATAAAAAGTTAATTACTCATATCTGTTTCTCTGTGTTTGCCCCTAATCCCACCGCCCACCATGGAAGGAGATAAGGTCCACTTATGAGAGCGCCCTTTCCCTAGTTCCTTGGTGGCCATCTTTGTTGTAGTTTTTTTTATGGTGGAGCAGCACAGGAAATGGGCCAGAAGAAGACGGAGCAGAGCTCCAGCAAAGTTTGTCTTGCCAGAGCTCTACTCATCCCGAGGCCCGGTGCTAGCCCAGGAAAGTCCTTGGGCTGTTCCCGAGATGCACTCTCACAGACGAGCAGCCAACACTTCAGAAGACTTGCCATGGAAGATCGAAAGCACTCAATATAGAAATAGCCAAAGCTCCACATCCTGTTAAAAAGCTGTCCTAATTGGTATGTATGTCTTGCATTTTAGACATTTTTCTTAGGGTGAGTATTCTGATCCATGAAATGTGCAGAGCCCAACTTCTATTACTTAGTCAAAGGGTTTCTTGCTGAATCACTAGCACAGATTTATTTCAAATAAAACATTGTGGCCATTCTTCTGTTCCCAAAATGCTTTGCTTTTATGCAAATTGTTGGTTTCGGGTGCCATAAAGAGATGCAATGTTTCATGACGTGGTCTGCGCCGCGCCACGCCACACCTCTTCTGCTCCTCACGAGGAGGAGGGTGTTCTCTGAGTAAATGTTTCCAGTTCCAGCAGAGGTGGAGCCATTTACTCCACGCACCCTTCGGTCAACAAAAATATTGGAAAAAGTGGCTTGTTCCCAATTCCAAGCTTTTGTAGACCAGGAAGAACTGTTAGATAACCTGCAGTCGGGTTTTCGGCCAAATCATGGTACGGAGTCAGCATTGCTGGCCGTGCAAGACGATTTGTTAAAGGCGGCGGATGGGGGAAAACTCATCAGTATTACTAATGTTGGACCTATCCGCGGCCTTTGACACCGTGAACCATAAGATAATGGCACAACGAATAGGGCAAGTGGGAAAAGCATCCAAAGAAGTGGCGAGATGGTTTGAATCATTTCTTCAAGATAGATCGCAGAGTTATATTGGATGGATTTATTTCCCAGCTGGTTGAGTTGGAATGCGGGGTTCCCCAGGGTTCCTCTTTATCTCCTCTCATTTTTAATCTGTACTTCCGTCCAGTCTTTCGAATATTTAAAAAATATGGTTTGTTGTTTCACTCATATGCAAATGACACACAACTTTATATGGAACTCCAGAATAGTGAGGACACATTCGAAAGAATTAATCAGTGTATGGAAGAGTTCAAGGAATGGATGACTGACAACCACCTGCAGCTAAATCAGAAATCATACTAATTAGCCCAAAGAATAAAATATCACAAGAAAGACATTTTCCTCCATTGATTTTAGGGGAATAACTGCAGTATGCTAAAAAAGTTTTAAAACTTAGGCTCTTGGTGGCAGGAAAATTTGGGAAGTGAGAGTCAGGTGGGAGCAAAGGTAAAAGCAGTACACTTTGCACTGCGATCCTTGCGGAGTATACTGCCTTATATCCCAACAGAAAACAGGGCAGCTGTGGTAGGGGCAGTGACTAACCCCCACCTAGATTACTGTAACAGTCTGCTAGCGGGAATCCTGCAAAAACAGATGGACAGACTGCAAAAGGCGCAGAATGCAGCAGTTCGAGTAATTGGGAACCTCAGAAAACGAGATCATGTATCAACTATGCGGAGATCCATCCACTGGTTGATGTGGAGGACAGAATCAAGTTTAAGACGGCTTGCCTAGTCTTTAAATGTTTGAAAGGGTATGCACCCGTGTATTTGGCTGACAAGATCACATTCTATCATCCTAAGAGGAACCTACGTTCAAAGGAGAAACTCTGGATCTGTACTCCTCGAACTAAATGTGTATCAAGAGGAGACAGAAGCTTTGGAGCCTTTGTCCCAAAAGTCTGGAATGAACTCCCACTTGAAATTAGAATGTGCGAAACGCTGGATATATTTAGGAAAAAACTGAAAACCTTCCTATTAAAATAAGGAGGAAAGTGATAGAACTAGAGTTCTACCTCTGCCCGTACTCTTTAGTCTAACATTCCAGTAATAGTTAACATCTGCGCCCGAATATGGTTCATTCTGTATGGTTTGCTCTAGAAATCCCTCAAAATCAAATCAAAATCAAACATTTCCCCCTCCAGACCAGCCATTAGCACCCCAGATGTTTCCTTGTGGTGCTAATGACTGTAATGCCTTCAGTGGCAAGCCATATAATACAGGTTTGTACCGACCTGGCATTCTGCTGAAAGGTCCCCATTTTCTTGTCCCTATGAACTTAGGTGTCAGCCCATTGGGCCTCATTACGAGTTGGGCGGTGCAGTAACAATGCAGAGGTAATACTTTGGCCACACCGCCCAACTATTGGAGGATTCACCTCCAGCTATAAACTGGAAGTAAATCTGCCACCTTCCTGCCAAATCTGGACAGAATTACTGCTGCAGTAATTCCACTAAAATCCCCCATGGAGTCGGGGGATTAACACCGCCACCACCAATTGTAATCTGCCGGTATTACCGCCGAGCCAAGTGGCACTATAGTTAAATCCATTAGGCGGTATTCCGGCAGATTTACCGACGGAATACGGCCCAACTCGAATTGAGCCCCATTATCTTATCCCCTGGTGTCCTTCCTCATTTAAACCTTTATTGCCTAATAAAACTATTGGATAATATATACATACTCAAACCAATCTTGTCAATTTTAATTCCAAGGACGATTTTCAATGTATAAATAATCAGTTGTTAATACTTAGGACTAACAGAAACTGACTGCCTATGTGGGAGGCTACAGCCAAAATCTCCCCGGCATGCAATGACATATGTATGGTTACCAAACCCTACATGGGTTGCATGGTTGTATCAACCTTGAAAAGTGAGATGCTTTGTCAACCATCCGGGATTGGATCATTTTACATAAACGGGAAGGCGGATGGGTGATTTGGGTAGCCTTTCAAAGCATGGACGTTCTTCTTGGCTGTGTCCCAAAATGAGGGGGAGGGAGGGGGGGGGGGATTTGGGGTGTGTGTGTGTGTGTGTGTGTGTATATATTCTTTTATCCAAACGGGGAGCTGTTTTGAGCTTCTAGGAGCTTCGAGAGCCTGTTACAACGCACAGAAGAAGGTCAAGCATAGCCTAAAGCAACTCTGGACAATTTATAAAGGTCTGAGGAGCGTCGTGAATTAAACAAACGAAATGAAACAACCAGCTCACAGGGCGCTGCACAAACATAGGTAAATCCCGTAGGTAAACAGAGGTCGTGTTTTTCAGAACGTAAAGAAAATCACCTGACCTTTTGGGAGGAAGGCGCAGCGGAAGAAAAGTGAAACGCAATAGCAAATGTCCTCAACGTTTGAGGCCAGCCGAGAAGACCACGTTGTAAAAATGTAACTTTACATGTCGTGAAAAAAGGGCCTTTTTTGTTGTGAACACCTGTGGCTAGGCCACTTGAAACACCTCTTGAAGCTGCTTACGATGCGGCTTGTGTTATGCAGGGCAAGCGGGTGAGTGAAGCCACAGCAGCGGTGGCCTTCCGCCCTGCCACGAGCTGGCCAACAGCAGGTAATCATTACTGCGCTTATCGGCTGGGGGGGAGTGGGGCGCCCCAGCCCAGGTAACTGGCCGCCTCAGCCTAGTCGGGAGGGCAGAGGTTCACTGGCTCGCTGGAATGTGGCAGGTTGCTTCCGTATCCTGGATACACAGCGGGAGGGAATGTAAACAGGAGTCCGTCCGCATTCTTGGAATTTCACCTCCTGCAAAGAGGAGGCCAGAGGGGAGTCGACGTGACCTTGTGCAGCTTCCAGCCTTATCAAGATGTATGGGGAAAGGGGCAATTATAGAGCATACTCTGCATAGCCATTCCAAACAATATTGTGGCTTTACCAAGAGAGTCACTATTTATAATCGACATCTGCTACCCTGTCTTTAACACATCTAATGGTTCGTGTAGAAAAATAAACTATTTCTATGATGGCATACTGTGACGAATCCTTGGCTGTCATCCCTTCTCCCATAGGGGAGAGCCCTTCTCCTGTGCCCAGGGCGGTGCAGGCTCAGTCCAATAATCCCCGGGGGAGTGTTGCAGTGCGGGAGGATCACATGGGACGGGAAAACACTCACGCGATGAGGGATGAGGCCCTAAGAGACATGCAGTCTACTCCTGCCCCTGTCCCAGCTACCGCACCCTCTCACCCTCTCCCGAATCCTGAAATCGCTCATACTTTTATGAATGTGAGCAAGTAGAACTTTGCCCTCCCCTAAATAGTACTGAGACGAAAAAGAACAGTTAGGACACCTTATAGAAATGTACTGAGATGGAGAAGATGCGCAGAGTGCGGAAGAGCACCCTGCGGAACCACGGTGAGCAGACCATCTGATTCATTCTACCCGAACTTGGCTACGAAATAAAAAAGGAGAGAAGCACTTCCTACAGAGAGCAGTCCACCCTGGAAGACCTGTAAGGGAAAGCATTGTGTCTTCTGTAGACTGGGGAAAAAGCCGGGACGTCTAGGAAGAAGCCAAGAGCTCTGGAGCCGGTCCTGAGACAGAGGAAGGGATGGCAGACTGGCAGACTAAGGCGACAAGTGGTCCTGAGACTTGGGGAAGCCCAACGACTTCCAGAAGGACGGTTGGTGCTGCAGAGCCGCTGCAGACCAAATGAAGCCTTCCTCAGCACCATAAACCCGTTGCTGACGGAGGAAGCTGGGAGAAGTTGGATGTCCTTGTGAACCAGGAAAACACGTACGAGGAGGGGCAGAAAGACCCTGTTGTGCTCTCACCTTGCACTTTTCGGGGAACACCTTAGACTTACCAGTTACCTGCCAGTCTTGCACAATAAACAATTGGACTCAGAGAGGCAAGAAATAAGACTCCTAACAACCAATGATGAAATAAAAAATGCTTGTTACAGGCCGTTTATTATGCCATACACACATTCATAGGTTTCTATATGGTTTATATGCTTGCACGCTCAGGAATAGGAATATAAAAACACCAAGTCGACAAAAGGTTACCTATATGAGGGTATAATCTAGAATGCACCTCACTGTCAGCGCTGTTATTGGAGACCCCTTCATCTTAGCCTCTGCAACACTGCTTTGTCCCACAGCAGGTAGGCACAAGTATAACTCACAATAACAGGGTCTGGAGCAGAGTGTCCTCCCTTCGTTCAGTGAGACTACTGCACCCGGGGATCCAAGTTCTAACTGCTCTCCTGCTTACAAGCCTCTTTATTCTTATGGGGTCTTTTCGTCGCCTCCCTTTGTTATGGCTGCCCTCGGCCGAAGAGCAGAGCATAAGTGAAGGTGGCAATGAGTGGAGAAAACCAGCTCTCTTCTCCTCACAGACATTCCTCAAGACCTCTTGTCACTGCACCTGCAATGTGCTCCGACTCCCTTTCGCCCTTCAGTGGACAATACTATAACTATTCTCCGCTGTGAGATCCTTCGCTAATATTTGTGTGACCTTGCTTTGCCTTCGCTACCAAGTTGTCTGCATGTTCTGCTTAGCTGGCAAAGCCTGCTTACGGACTATGCGTTATTCGCAATGTCCTGCTAGACTCCCAGGCATATGCTTGTCTCTATGCTCTAACTTTAACACACGCTCTCTGCTGATCTCTTGCAACTATCTTCTCCCATCCTGCTTCACTGCACCATCACCACTACTCTCACTACCACCATGTACTCTCTCCCCACCCTCTCACCCTACACTCTGTCTCACTTTCACTCTTATTTCCCATGCATTTATCTCTACCACTATCTTCTCTTCACTCTTTCTCACTCACCTTGTACCCTTCTTCTCACACAACACTACATACAAATGGTACCACTCGCTCACAATCAATACCTGTGTTCTGCTCCATATCTGCCACTAACTCTTCAGCACTCAACTCCGTCAGTCCGCCACCTGGTTTGTCAGTCCACCTCCGTGCCTCCTGACCTCACCTCTGCAGCCCATACTCTGCCTCTCATTTCGTCCTCTTTTATACTGTGGATTTAGTTCCTTGCACTTTTATTGGTTCCAACACTCAGCTGAGACTAATGACCAATCTGTGCCTGTCTTTTCTGTAGGGGCTGGGCTACACAGCCATGAAACTTTAAAATAAACCTTAATCCCTGCACTATTTTCATTATGTTAGCCAAAAAGCACCCAGGTGTTGGCTGCTTGTTTCACAGGTGCCTTTCTTCATGAGCTGCTCAATTTTGTTTCTGATTCGGGTAGGGGAGATTTGGTCTCTGGTTCTGCTCCCCTGCAGTCTCTTCTCACACACTGTTAATTTTTTGTTGCCCCAACATTCGCTGGGGCCTGTCTTGGGATGGTAGGTCAGGTGTTGAGTGTCTCATCGCTGTTGTGCAGGCAAAATCCCAGTCCATTTTCATTCTTGATTCCATTCCCACTGTTCGAGCCTGGCTTTTCTTGGTAGCGCACCGGTGCACTTTGGTATTTGTAGTATTGAAAGAGATGAACGCGAACTCTGGCTAGAAAATGTACTTGTAGTATTGAAAGAGATGAACGCGAACTCTGGCTAGAAAATGTACTCGACGGCATCATGTGATGGAGTGATAATCACATCAACACTCACTGCAAAAAATTGGATTTTTGGGCCTGGGGTCTCCCACCCCGATTCTGGGAGAGTGGTGGCTGTGGCTCACGGCCTACTAGGCTGCATGCCCCAGGCCGGACGGGATCCCTGTCCACGCTGACAGGTTTACCACCCTGACACAGCAAGCTCTGCTACGTATTTTGAATGTGGAGTGAGCAGACTACAGAACTCATTCCCATAAAATTGTGTTTTTAGTTTTGGCTAATGGGCGTGCCTATAAGCTGAAACTATGGCAGTGAAGTAAAGCTTGGAGGAAGTACAACATGTGGTGGCTTAAAAATCTTGCAAACGCCGAAAAAAAAGTTCAAGGTTTAAAAATTAATAAAAATGTCTCTTAGAAGATTCCCTCTCTTGACCTCCTGTGGGCCTGCACCTCCCCAACCCAGTCTTCCCTAACCCCCAGTTTTATAACTAGCAATCAGTAACCTCCACCAGGCTTACACTAACCTATAGGGTAGTGATCCCCAACATGTAGCTCGGGAGCAACATGTTGCTCGCAGCACCCTAAAATGTTGCTCATGGAGTGGGGGCCAAGAAGGTGGAGGCACTGCACGAATGAGACTGCAATGGCAATGTAGCCTGTGTTAGGACTGTGCAGGAAAACTAGCCAAACAGCCTCCTCTGGAAGACAGACCTGACATGCCATTAGCTTTCGAAGCATCAGCAGCATGGTCTAAGGGGTAAAGTGGGATGGGTAGGTTTAAAGTGCACAAAGAGCCTGGATGAGGATGATTGAGATGATTCTTAAGCCATCACAAGAGACTAGCCCCATAACAACCATGCTTGTGCGGTTGTTATGGGGGTAAATAAATATAAATACATATAAGTAACAGTCTATTGTTGCCCCCACACTGGTTGGTCAATGCATTTGTATGGTGCCTCCTGCCATAGGTTATGGTGTCAAAGTGCTTTGTATGTCAGTGAGGCAAATGCAGAGTATGATAGAACATTCAGTAATGGTAGGGAGGAGAAGATAAATAGTTGTGATGAGGGTGAGGGATGTGAGCAGGCAATGTAAATAGACTTACTTAGCAAAGCAGTGATTGAGGCATACATGAGGCCCAGAAATAGGCCATCCCAGTGCAAACCATAGAACTGCTGCTCTAATTAGCATTACAAATCCCCCTCAATGAATCTGCACTTTTTTGGCCAGTCCCACTCTATGGTCGATGCGCTACTAAGTTGCATGGCACCAGTAGGTGAGCTGCTGGCTGCAAAAGGTACGCAATCTGGTCAGCAACAGTTGAAATCAACCAAACATTCCAATGGTGCATTTAAGTAGGTTTCAAAGGGGCTATTTACAGAACGTGCTTAATTCAAATACATTTGCCACTTAATGTCCGAAAGATTTCTTATGGGAGAACTCCAAGCACTATGTAATGCTAAATGTGGCCATGTTTGTAAACAGTTTCACTGGCCTCAAGTCTCTACAAATATCCTGCTTGCCATTACATTTCATAAACATTCTGTGAAAACACCAATTTACGGTCAAATTAAGTTAAAGGCCATTGTAAATTGCCTGTTCCTGAATTACACTTGGTCTTTATTACTGTTAGTTCCTGCACATTAACATAGCCTCTTAGCAGTATTAAGTTTCTTTAAGGTATAACTTGTGTTGAAATTGTTTTCCTACCAACAGAACGCTGATGTGTTCCATCGAAACACAGACGTTGCTCACCGCTCCATTTGATAAACACATGTTGCTCCTTGTCTACAAAAGGTTGGGGACCCCTGCTATAGGGCAAGAAGGCCATGCCTGAACGCCATGCCCACCATATTAGTGTGGGCAGTTTTTGACTAAGGTGGTCCCGTTTCATGTTTTACTTAACGGTCCAGCTAGTAGTCCTTGACTCGTTTTACTGTGCAAATAGTCTTTTAAAAAAACACAATTCAGAACACATTTGACAAAAAAAACTCCCCCGCATGTACTAGTCAGTCTGTGAGAAAATAGACAAATTGCCATTTGGAATTCCAGGCCACTTTTTCATGGGGGACTGAGCCGAACTTGACCCCTACTGTCTAACATATAAGGATTTGGTCTCACTCCCTGACCTATAGGTAGCTTACCCTCTTTGGAAATTTCCAAGCGCACCCTAACCTCTTCCCAAAGTTCAAGGATAGCATTGTGCTGGTGCGGAACACCCTAGTTCCTTCCCTCACTTACTTGCTCGCATTTATCCTACTAATCCTACTTCTCCCTCTCTACTCTGCACCCTCCTTCTCTCTTTCCTTCTAACTTTCCGTCCCTGTCCCTCTGGCGTTCCACACTCACTCTCCTCCTGCTGCACCTCCTCTGACCTCTCCTTTTTACTTTCACCTGCCTCATGCTGCCACTTTCCCCCGCTCCACGCTGCCACTCTCAACCACTCTCCACTCTGCCACACGGCCCCCCCACTCTGCCACACAGCCCCCCACTCTGCTGCTTTCATCCCCTTCCTACTCTGCAGCTCCCAACCTCTCCCCACTCTGCCCGTTTCACCTGTCCTTTCTCTTGTAACACATACCTCACCTATACTCTGCTCAAACCCTGCCACCAACTCAACACCCTGCTCCACTGTCCGTCCTGCACTTGGTTTATCGGTTCACCTGCACACCTTCTGACCTCATCCGCGGGGCTGACCCCATGGGCCTCTGCCACTCTTCTCTAACCACCGCGAAAAACCTTGGATATTGCTTCACTCATACACTTTCCATTCAGCCACAGGTAAATGCCATGGCAGTACTTTACAAGAAGCTACTTTACCTCTCCAACTCGGTCTAGTTGACCCTCCCAAACGGGATGATGACCTCTTCTTGGGCTGAGGCCATGCTAGTACACCTGTGCCCTCCACGTCGTTTGCTGTGCGTCACCCCTATCACCTCACGTCCGCTCTGGTTCGATTCCCAGATGCAGCAGCAAAGGAGTTGATAAGGAGCTGCCTCCAGAGTTTATCACTTGTATCGATCAAGTGTGTTTATTTTACCTTCAATCTAAACTTCAACAAGAAGGCAGGCGGCAATAAATAACATTTTCTGCCATCAATGGGTAATAAGTGATATGGCTAAAATAATTTAAAAAAGAGAACGTTCGATGAGAGATGCCAAACATAACCATTTCATAAAGCCTTGTGATGTGGTTTTTGAATTGAACAATGTTTGTGTGTTGACACCAAGATTTTGTTTTTGAACATGCAGCCTTGCGTGTGCAGGTGCTGACAGGAAATGTCTCATATGCATGGTATAGTCACCAAATCGTATGTTCAGCTTTACTGGTCCATCTGCTGCAATCCTATGCCAAATGTATTCTCAAATGCTATTTAGTGATTTAGACAAGTTATAATCTAATGAAAGGTGCAGGCCTCACATGGCCAGTTGCTGCTATCCTATCCCACGTGCAGGTTCATATGCTAAGCTGCGTGCTAGGTTTGTAAAACATTCCATCAGCAAAAGGTCACTCTTGGCACTGTTGCAAGTGACGCCCGTGTGTCCAGTGAGTGAGGGGAAAGGGTCTAAGGATTGAAATAAGCCACAGGGATGTCTCCTTTTACAGATTAAGAATTGCGATGCTTCTCTCTAATGCCACCCAATGGCAGATCATGCGTCATATTAATGGAACTGGCACAGTTTCCTTTAAATGCATTGCATCGATTTATCTTTCTAAACATGTCTTTGTGAAGTTCTCCAGCTCCTGTGTGTTTTTGTTTAAACTCCATTGCATTTCGGGTCAGTGTTACTGGTAGAAAGTGCTTTGAAATGCGTGATTTGGTAAAGTTTTGGTTTTTCAGTGATTCCTTGTAAGCAAGGCTGGCAACCGTCCCTATAAGTTATTCTTTGTATCCTTTCATGTCTTACTAATGGTACCTCGCCTGTGTGCTTTAAATCTCACCATTTGTTTCTAGTTTCAGCCAAAGTGCCTTAGGAAATAATTACCACACCTGTTCTCAAGGGTTCTCTTTACAGGCGTGCTGGTAAAACAAATCCCCCCCCCCCCTATTTTATTTCCCACCAAATTACAGGCCTGGTAGAGTTTATACCCCGGCCGTTGTTATCATGGAATGCCGCCAGTGAATACTGCTGTATTACAGGGTGGTATAGCACCTTGGAATCCCTCCAATTTTATAACCTTTAAAATCTCCCACGTTTTCTATTAGGAACTTTTAAGAGGGTGATACCCACCTTCACCATGTAATGCATGCAAGGCTCAAATGCCACCCTGTTGTGCGAGCAACAAAGACCTTGAAGCTGTTTTCACACAAGTGGATGAGAAGGAAGAATGTCATTGTGTTTAGGAAAACTCAGAAAATGTGTGTGGGGCTCATTCTTTATGATCAGGACAGATCACAAACCCTTGAAAGAAACGTTGAAAAAGAAAGGATTGGATGGGGTTTCCTCAAGAATAAGAAAATGGGTTGTGGGTCTTCAAGAATACCACTTCAATGTTGAATATCTTCCGGGGAAAAGGAACATTCCTGCTGACTGTCTCTATCGTCTGGAACATTCCTGCTGACTGTCTATATCGTCTGATGAAGATGCCCAGGAGCAGGATCCGGATTGCGTGTTGCTTCTGGAGCAAAAGATGACTGCCAAGGATGAACGGGATGAGAGTATGGAAGGTGATAAAAGAGTGAAAGCTGACCTAGTAGAGAAAAGAATGATTGCAAGAAAATCTGTGATATGGTCAAATTTAGAAGGAATGTGGATGGTGAGAGAGGAATTATATTTGAATGGGGAGTTTGTGATGAGGCGGGACAGGGTTGTTCCCCCGAGCGGTGTGGGGAAGATTATGGATATTCCCCATGAAGGGCATCAAGGAATTGCAAAAACAAAACTGGCCAAAGAGGTGATTGGATTTTTTGGAGCTAGCATTCAAGAGGGAAGGTTATCCCACTACAATTATCACAGCCAATGGTGTGCAATTTACATCGAGAGAAATGTATCCGTATTTGACAGAGAATGGAATTGACCACACATTTGCCTCAATCTATTGCCCAAAAAGCAATGGTGTCACTGAAAGATTTAACAACGTTATCAAGGATTGCATCAGGTGGGCATGGGTGAATGGTGAAGATTGGGAGAGTGTTGTGAGGAGCAGGGTTGAAGCACATCGCTTCTTGCCACATTGTTCCACTGGTGTGACACCCTTCGAATTGAGCAGGGGGAAGGATAGTGAATTGCAAGCTATGTCCTCTCTGGATGAGAAGAGCCAGGTGGGCGTGGGACTGTGTCTTGCAAGCGAGGAAGTGTGTGGAAGAGTGGCTGCTTGTGAACAAGAGGAATTATGACAGGAGGAAGAGTGTGTGAGAGAGCCGTTTGAAAATGTGAGATTTGTTGAGAGTTAAGTTGCCTGCGCCTTTGAGAGATGGCCCTTTTAAAATGGACAAAGCCATGTCAAGTGACAAGTGTTCCACAATTCCGTTATGATGGAAGATGGTTGGACATGGAATATGTGCCCCTGATATAGTGTGTGGAGAGAGTACTAGAGAACATGAAGATGTGTAGAGGAAATCGTTGAGGAGGAGGAGAGGTCCCAGAAGATTAGAGGGATATGTTATGGGAGGATTTTCATTAGAAAAACATGTATGTGTCAGAAAACTTAGGTGGTGTGTGAAAGGGAGGTGTGTAGTGGGCTTGCTGTGAGTGTAATGTGGAATGGCAAGAATGGAGGGTTCTGGAAGGCCGATTGGTACGGTTGGTGGAGCCGAGAGAGGAATGGCTGCCTGATGCTAACGGGCTTGTATTGAAGTTACCTGAAACAATATATGTGAAGTTCCTAATTTGCCTGCTTTTCGTCACTTCAAAGTGCTTATGCCAGATTCTCACATTTTGAACAAAATCGGACATTACAAGCACATGCTAGCACCCTGCTGGCGCACTTCAATGTTAACTGTAGAGTAGATGTTGAGTCTTCACATACGTTACAAGCTCTGCAATCCTCTACCTTGGCATGAAGCTAATACTTCCTGTTCACATTCACTAAGGCACACATTTAGCCTTTGGGCACACACTGGCCAAAGCAACAAGAAATCCCAGCTTTCCTACCAAGAACACTATTGTCATCCTAGCATTGCGTTCACGCATACCGTGAGCATTGAAATAAATAACTGTTAACATAACGGGTGTATTTGTAAAGTGCATTTTCACCCCCAGAAGGGGGTATCTTGCCTCTATTGACAGATAACAGATGGTTGTTACCCAAAGCAATGTTGAAAGTTTCCCCCAAAAAAAGTATTATATAAAATCCTTATTGCTATGAAGACATAATAACAATGCTTAGTTTAATGATGAAATCTAATTCATTCACGCAATAATTAACGAGACCCCTGTTGCATAAAAACAAATGGGAAGTCCTTTTCTATATGTATTAACTGCTCCTTTTAATTCAGAAACCTATGTACAACACAACATGAAGCGCATGTACGCGGATCTGCGCTACTGCATCACACTCTGAAGATATGATGGATGTGGGTCAGAAGAAATTGTGGACAGCAGTGTTCAACGATTGCCAAAATTGGGGACATAGATAATGGGATTTTTTTAATAAGGAAGAGTTGGTGGTGGGTAAAATGCAATTCAGAGGTTGGAAAATTAAAGGACATAGGCACGTTACATGGATATGGGAGTGCCACCATATGTACAAAAGTAACTCTTTCAGTGAAATCGGAGGGGAGGATGGCTCTGGGGCAACGCATTTCCCGTGGGTGCAAAATGGCCTGCTGCATGGGTTCAATCTCGGGTTCAATCTCTGGTCCAGCATGCAGAAGCTGGCCGAGTCTGGTGGAATTAAGCATGATAGTAAGCATCAATAAATACATGGGCCCTTTCCCATTTTATCTGCACGCTTAGATCTGTGGCAAGTTCACCAGCAATTCTCTACCTCTGTGTCACTAGCTGAGACAGACCAGTTCCTTCTTTGTACCGGGCACCTGCTGGAAACCTCTTCTACAGTAAACCTACACCGCACCTAAATACTTTGTTCACGCCCAAGCGTAAAGCCCTAAGAAATGAAAAAAGGAAATGTGAAACAACCTGGAAAAATAATCCCTCCACTGCCAATAAAGCTATCCTTCAAAAAATCTAAGCTAACTACAAAGAAGAAATTCTGTCAGCAAAACGGGATACCTACAACAAAGGGATTGATAAAGCGAGCTCAAACATGAGTGAACTCTTTACCATTCTAGGAGAACTTGAATCCCAAACCCCGCCAACTGACAAATGCATCAAAGACAAAATATGGTGCACTAAATATCAAGATGCATTATCTAACAAAATCACCTTGTTCCAAAGGAAAATAGCTATCAAAAAACTCAATCTCCTACTCCAATCCCTCCTCCCAAAGCGCAACCCTATCTCACCTAAACCACTTAACCACTTCAAATTCACAGCAGTGTCTACCCGAGAAGTGCAAAACATTAAAGCCTCGCTCCAACCTTCCAATTGTCAAGGTGATGCATGTCCAGCATCTGTCATAAAGGAAGCAGCAAGTGAACTTACCAAGCTCATCAATGCCTCCTTCCTTACCCGCACTGTCCCCACTAATCTAAAAAATTCTTGGGTCCTCCTACTCCTAAAATAAAAAAACCTTCTCTGGACCTTAATATCCCCACCAATTTCAGGCCCATTACTACAGTACCTTTTTTTACTAAAGATAATCGACAAAGCCGCCTATAATCAAATGCATTCATATCTGGAAACTAATAAACTTCTTGGACTCCGCCAATCTGGCTTCAGACCCCAACATGGCACAGAAAGAGCCTTGATTGACCTGAAGATTCAGATTGACGATCTGAAAGACAAAGGAAAATCGGCCCTCTTGCTGGATTTGCCAGCCGCCCTTGATCTGGTCTATCACAAGGTGCTATGTAATCGCCTTTCCTCAGCGGCCCATTTCTCAGCAGAAGCAACAGCCTGGATCAAATCCTTCCTTAGTAATAGATCCATGAGAGTGTTCTCAGCATCAGCGGCTGCAGATCCCATCCCCATATCCTTTGGAGTCCCTCAGGGATCCTGTGTATCACCTACTATGTATAATGCGTTCACCAAACCATTGTTGGATGATGTGGGTGTCGCCTATACCAACTATGCAGATGACACCCAGATCCTCATACCTCTGACAGGCGACTATGACAAAGACTTAGCTCTCATTAACAATCTACCTCATCATAAGACTCCTTCTTTTGTGCCATTCTTTTGTCTTTTTTTCTATCTTGCACACAGGATAAGACCTGCTTAATATCTTAACTGTAATATAGGTTACAAGTGACGCCCCAAATTTGAGTACGTGATCTCACTGTACTAAATGCAGACAATCTCTCTGGTTCAGTTCCATCTGTACTACACTATGCTCGTGGTAATGCTTGAAAGGACAGGCAATCTGTCTGGTTGTACAGTAAATCCTCATGAACCTTTTCTCTGCCCTCTAATGTATGTGCCGACATGGTTCCATGGGCTACCAAGTTCATCAGCATATGTAACTTGGTGCTGTCTGGCTTGGGTAACGATCTCCTACTTTGCTCTGCACTCCATATGTCTATTGTAGTGAAGATGGCATTGTTGAAGAGGATATCCATCCCCACATGTTTGTGGTGATGGAAATGTGTTCTCCTGATTCCATCTACTGGTTTCAGGAGTCTCTTTGAGGTGCTGGCCTGCTCATCATTGCCTTGGTCACATTGTAAAACTGTCTTTGTTCTGGACCTTCTGTATATCTCGAAGTATCACTGGATTCTCATCTACTGGTAGTGAGATCTTGTTAAGGGGCAGTCGGGGAATTCCTCTGTGATACTGGAGCTGGCCTCAGAAGGGTCAGCTATTGATATGTTTTAATGTAATGAAAATAAATACAGTGTGGACATAAGCCAAATGAGAGGACCATGCTTTAAGTTGGAACATAGTTATGGATGCATTTTAAGTTATTGACTATATTTTATCATTGAGAAGTGTGGGCATGAACTAGCTTGATAAATCTGTTGATGGCTTTGGCCATTAAGACAATTGTCATATAATTGAGGGTTTTTGCATTCCAAGTCCAGGCTTATATGAGTACATATGGATACGACAAGCCTTTAGACCCCTGCTGGGGTGTGTCTGGAATTCTGGAGGGCTTCAGACAGGAGGAAAATTAATGAACAATGGTCTGAATGGTATTATTGTATATATTCCATGCTGTTGAGTTCCAGATGCTAGGTTGGATGAATGACAGTTAAAGCGTCGGAGAGATGATGCAGGTTATAGGGTCCCTCAAAAACGAGGAAAATCTTGATTTTAATGAGGAAAGCGGATTTCTCCTTACATTTCATGCTGGTTCTCTTTATACATGTGTGTTGCTTCTGTGACTTGCTATCCTATCTGTTAAGGATGAAGTGGGTTCCAGCAGAATTATGGTCTACAGATGAAGGAAGACCACTCTATTTATATCATATGACAACGACGAACCCCTCCATGCACATCTTTAAAGGGCCAGAAATAGCTTTGCTCTCGGAATGTATTGCCATCTGGGAAATGTTTCCAAAGTCACCACTACGAGGTGTGTACGTTTGTGAAATACTAAATGCAAAAATAATGAAAATCTATGTATCTCATTAAAAGGAGAGAAGGTCCTCAGCTGGAGACCTCTTGCAAAATAAGGGCATGTTGTATGGGCTCCTTGCAATGCAAAATACCCCAGTTTCTCAGTCGAAATACCACCTTAGAATGTCATGAGCTCTTTTTGATGTCCTAGAACCTTTTTGAAGCCCTGTTATTTTCCATTGGGAAGAGTGAAGGAAACCTATCCCTGTCTTTTCACCACCACTCTCTTCTTTTGTTGCAATCACATTCTAAAATGCTCAAACCTTGGAGCAATATACTTCTACCTATCCTGTTACTTAGCTCAATTGTTCTGATGCCTTTTTCATGAATAAGCAGAACATATAATCCGTTACCATATACAATAGAAGCTTTGGTGATCTGTCCTTGTGAACTGGAACACTCTATTAAGCTGCACCTCTGTTTCCTATAATGGTTGTGGTCCAACCCGGGTGTAGTATTTTTGAAAGTTTTTAATCTTTCCTTTTGGGATTACCCCCATAAAGGTAATGAAATGTGGGATGTGTGTATCTTTTATTTTATGTATGCTTCACTTTCCACTCATATGGGTAGGTTTGGGAGTATAGCTCCCTCCTAGATATACGAAATTAAACCGTTTAAACTCTGTTATGGTGATAGTGCTTTCATTCCACTATGAGTTTTGTCCGAGTCTAGACCAGAATCTCTTTTATGATCGGATGACCTTCCTGACTGCTGCCAGTGCTTGAAGAGCTCCTCGGATCCTCTCTCCGCCCTTGTGTGTTCCCTCCCGCAGTTGCTCAGGATCTGAAGACCAGTTATTGTCCGGGGTGCAGCAAGCTCTTAAACTCTGGCCCTGTTAGCTGTGCTCCTGCCTCGGTGCCACTTTTCTAGATCCACTCCTTGAACCTCTCGTGATGGTCTAGTGGGGAGGGTTCAGCACCTGCTTTTGACCTGCTTGAGCATATTTCTGTTGGCCTTGATGTCATCTCCTATACCCAGTGTGTGCAGGTTATGTACTCGGCCCTTACCGTTGTTGCCTTCTCTTCCTCTGTTGTGTTGCCTAGAAATACCACGTTTTTAGCATGACCACAATATTCCTAATAGGCCCATACGCATCCACAGCTGGTACCAATCATCTTCACAACTATGCCCAGCACGCGCATGCCAGGCCTCTGCCTTGGAGTATCCCTCTGTGAGGAAATTCATTTCTTTCATAATTTACACTGCTTAAGAAACCAGTTTTTGAGTCGTGATAAACCGGGCTGAAATGCATGTTGTTTATTTCCTAAGCACTTAAACTCCTCAGATAATATTTCACTTGATCAACTCAGCTCGTCTATTTTTCAGGCACTGTTGTGTAGTCACTACTAGCTTTTCCACTTGCATCATTAACTGGTCGTTGGGTTCCTCGCTGTTGATTTTGACGAAAGATTGACGAAGAGGTCTGTGTAAGATCTGAACATTGTCCTTCTCATCAGTAATGGGGCTACTGTTGACATAGGCGTTTCGAGTATCTTCTGTATAACTCTTGTTTCCTACGCTCCGTGCTCTAGAGGTGCATTCCAGCGGTAAGGGATGAGGTTTTGTTCTTGCCGGGCAACCGGCCAAATGCCTTCACTGTATGAATGGCTTCGGAATAGTTGGCAGCAATGTCTGTGAACTCGAGCCATTCTGTATTCTCTGTAAATTAATAAATTGTCTGAGCTGCAGTGGGACTCTGGCACACTTGGAAAAATATTGTGATCAACTTTTGGGCTAACTCTCGCTTTTCTTGCTGCAGTACCAACCAATTATTGTTTCTCTTCTGCACAGAAGACTGTCTGCCCTTGAAACCGTCCTAGGCAATCGTTTCTATCACAGGACACAGTGAATTATTTAGGAACTAAAACAACGACCCGGTTCTTTATACATTTTGCTAGATTGACTATGACTTTCCATACACGTAACCCAGAATACACTGCCCCAATTACAAAACCAGAAAATAACCTTTTTGTGCATTTCCGTAGTTTAAACCTCCAAATCCATTCTGAGGGCTTTTTGTTTTTGTTGTTACTTGGGTCTGTTATGTCCCTCGTTTGTTCTGCCTAATTTCACAAAGGCCATCATCAGTCAAGGGACAGGAAGTATGAGCAGGTAGCATGTTTTTAAATTGCATAGTTTCTTTTCCTAGCATAATATTTCTTCAGCCACCAAATCGCTGAATCTGTTCGAGGTCCGAACTGTTTCTTCACTGACTGAAGGCGCTGTGGAGATCCCTTTCAAGGATTTTACTGTCCGCACATGCATGGCATCTCGTGACTCCTCTACCAGCGTAAGGATGCTTCTAACCCCATGTTCACCTCCCAGAAATATGCGGTGTGGTATCTCTGAGGTATGGACCTGGGGGAAATGAACACCATCTTTTGATCTCTGACGTAAATAAACTATTGTTGCACTTTGTGCAGGATTAACAAAGTGCGTTCCATGAAATGTTCATGCACTTGGGTTGTGGTTTGAGAATCCTTGCCTGGAGAATTCTTCCAAAATAGGACCATGGTCCCTGCATGGGGCTTTTTGCGCTGCCATACATTCTATTTTCTTAGTCAAGATGCAACATGACAGTGCCAAGGTTGTGTCCTGGGAACGTACTGTGGTCTTTTAATGCCAATGAACCCTTTCTATGCCCTTTTATGCACTATGGAAAAACCTATCCCAGGCTTTTTCCGTAAAGCAATCTTCTACACAATCGATATCTTAAATGTAAAATTACCCCAGGAATGAAAGCCTTTTTATAAATAAGCAGCGCATATATTGGTGATTTTGTACATGTAGCAATATCCTGAAAATGTCATTCGGGGGAGAACATTGTGGAAATTCAATATTGTGGGTCTTCACTCTAAACAGTTTGTAGTAGGCTAGTCTGGTATTCTTTATTGGTAGTTTTATAATGTACCCCATGCAGAAGAGGAGCTTGGTCTGATGACCGCATTAGAGACGATGGGGGAACGGGTAAGAGGAGCACTTCCATCAAAGGAAGCCTAGCGGCTGCATTCAAGAAGGTCCTGTGCCAAGAAGTCAAAGAAATGGCTGGCAGATGTTACCTTCCATCCCCGGCCATTGTCCAGTGAGACCTTAGAAGACTTTGGACCATCCGTGCTGCTCTTGTGGACCAAGCATAGCTGCTTGGTGGGAAGTCCATATAACACTGTTTCAGTAATCCATTCTAGACGGAACAAAAATTCAGACCACTTCCTTGATCTGCTGCAATTTGAAGAGTGACAAACTTTCTGCAGCAAATGCAGTTGGAAAGTGACCCCCACATTCCTGACTGACTCCGGTTTCAGAGGATCATCCACTGAAGCGGGGCAATTATTCTGCATGTTCTAGACAAGCTGCAGATCAATCTTTCGGATTTGTTTTTTTTAAACTGAGGCTATTCTGGATCATCCCATTTTGTAAGTAGCCAGTGAGGTTCCAGTAGTTGCCTCTGGTGGTTTATAATTGGATCATGAACTTTGTATTATCGCTGAATAGTTGGAATGGGGCCTCAAATATCTTCCATTATTGTTGCTCGTGATTTCATGCATGTTATAAATCCACGGGGACAGTAGAGACCCCAGAAACATGATGGTAGAGATGTGAGCAGAATGTACACGTTGATACTTGAAACCATCTGTCCTTGATGAAGGACATTAACAGAAATGAATGGCTGCTGAAAATAACAGAAGTGTGTTCTTTATTGGGAAATCAAATGCTGCACACCATATTACACCAATAAGGAATTAAACAACCATGTTCTGAACCACTAGCGTGAAGCTAGCACGTTTCCGCCATACACATCACATTAATTTACTGTTTTGAACTTGCGTTATAAAAAAAAATGATAAATCAGAACTTGTGTATAATAATCTCTTCACATTGTACTATGACATACAATCTAAGTCCTTTGGGAAAGGATTGTTCAATTCCTTCACTACTTGTTCTCTTTAGATCACCACACAATAGTATTTCTTAACATATTTAGGTTTGTCTCACTGGAGGGGACAGAATGTATTTTCCTGCTAAGTTCATCTAAGCGGTTTACATTGTTACATACTTATTGTTTCGTTTGTTTTCAAAGTGCCTAGAAATGCTTATATGGGTATATTTAATTTGGTGCACCTGCACCTTCCCTGGGTGTATTGTGAAGGCATCATGAAGCAAGACACTGACAAAATACTCAAACAAAATACTTGTATTAACTTAAATGGCACTTTGGTGTAAGGCCTAAGGTGTCCTATGCTAAGGTGGGATTTCCCTAAGTAAAGAAACTAAGGATAGTCTGAGTCAGTAAGTTCAACTTAAGTCTGTCTGTGTCCAAAACCTATACTTGCCCTCGCAACTAAAGCTAAACAATGTGTGGAGATGTCGACAATAAAAGAAATAGTCTTCCAAACAAAGTTCTGAGCTACTTCCAGCTCTCAGCTTATTTTCCAGCCCCGCTTCCCCAAGTTCAAAGCAGTTCCAAAAGACCTGGGGGTTCCCTTCCCCAAGATGACAACACAGTTCCAAAAAGGCCTCGGAGTTTCTTTCCTTAAAGCATCAGCTCTTCCAGCTTGTCAACTCACAATCAGTTCTCTTAATTTGAAAAACCAGTTCTAGGTTGACTATACAGTTCTTCAATAGCTTTTGTAGCTTGCTATCTTTTGCATTCACTTCAGCAATCACATTCACAAGTGGAGATTCTTTATCTTTGACCGTCCCAGGTATTGTACCCTCGGTCTAGGCAAAGTTGTCGGACCACACGGTCCACCCATTACAGGTCACACAATGGATAACTCTAGGCATTATTGCCCACACAGGTTTCTCTTTCACTGGACCTGTGCTTTACATTTGCTTTCGATTCTCCTTGACAGTCTCTTGGCTTTGCCACAGTGTGTTCCTCCCCACAACATACTCCATGGTGCTCACTCTTACACAACTTTGCTTTCAAAATCTTCATAAGTGGTCATCATTTGCTTCACTTTATTCATAAAGATTCCTTCTATGTCTTTAACTGTTCATTACTTGTGTTTCAAGCATGCTTTAATTTCAGTTGTAGGCTTATCAAAGCTTTCCTTTAGTTTGGAATTAAATAATGCTTGCTTTATATTTTTAGGCTTATTAAATTTTGCTTATATTACAGCTTTTGCTCGATATATATTAAAAAGAAATCCTTTTGGGTTCACCATTACATGCACACGTTTTCCAGTTCACCCAGCAATAACATAGGCCCCATTGTAGCCACAGGAGCGCCCAGTACGAGTGTTTCCTTCAATTAACTCACTGGTCCTTGGTGACTCCTCCAGGCATCCTCTTTCCTTTTTCTCCTGGCTCCCGTCAGCTCAGCGCACACTTTTCGGGAGCTACGCGAGCAGTACTTGCATTCAGCAACCTTCGCTGTGGGTTAACATTAGCAACGCTCTTCACACACGGATGCTACCGGTAGCCTGCAGCACTCTGGACTCTTCCGTGCCCCACAGCTCTGGCTGTGGGAACAAGGCAGGGGAGACTCCAACGGCTTTGGCCTTCTCACACTCTCTCCTCTGTAATAGCCAGTGTCCTGGCCTCCAAGCAGAACTCTCATCGGTAGCCCCCTTCTTGGCAGGAATTCTCCCTGCTTGGGCCTGTCTCCCCCGGCCCGTCTTCTCCCCTGCTGGTTTGCCCTTCCTTGCTGGCTGCTCCACCTTTTATGCACCTGTGATCTGTTAACGGGTTGCAGGTGCGAATCCTGAAGGCCAGTGGCCTGACCACACTTACTGGTGTTTTCTGGACATGCCTGACCTTCACAATAATTTCCAGGCTTCTCCCACATATCAGTACCAGAGTGGTGTAACTGCATGTTAGTGTCTACAACTCCTAGTCGCCTCTTCAGAGTCCCAGTACTAGAGTGTGTGACTTTGGGGAAGTATGCACAAATCGCAGTGGTTTCCTTAATATCTTGGCTTCAGAAACAAAATCAGGGGGTTGATATGTGTTTACCTTCCTCTAAATAAGGAATCCTCTTCCTATTTAACCTCTTCCTAGTGTTAATACATTTTCCAGGGTCATCTTGAAAGGAAGAAGAGGGGAAAGGAGCACCACAGCACCTATCTCATACCCCTGTCCCCTCTGAACTTGCACGTTCTAAACACACACAAGGCATAGTAGGTTTGTCTTCCCCTCCCCATTATCTCTACTTACGTTCTGTACTTAATTATTTAACATTGTTGTAATTACATTGTCTATCATCCCCTGTCCCCTCCATGTTGCTCTGTGGGTGCTTTAAAAAAGTATTTGCTTCCTGTATAAGCGCCTTACAAGTATACAATAAATAAATAAATATCCCATAAAGGCTGCTGGGACTGAAGGTTCATCATGAAATGCAAATGGGGATACCGTGTCTCACCCAAGGACATTCCCCTTCCATTCCCCAAGTCTCCTCTACCCCGGTGATCCTCCCTCGCATATACAGCCTGAGGGTGAGGATCCAAAGGCAATGGCCCTGGCCTGGCCACCTGAGCAGAGGATATCTGGGAGCAGGAAGTGAGGACACCTCAGGTTACTCGCAGTAGCCAATCAATTCTCACTGCATCATACTGGGTCCTATTTGTCACTTGCAGACTGCAGGTAAGCGCGTTATGAAAAACCAATTTAAATAAATAAAAATAAAGGAAAGAGGTGTTCAGAGGCTAGTGGTGCAGTGCTGGTGATAAACAAGTGGCACAGTACCCACACCTGCCTTTGCAAGGGGATCACGGCCTAGGGCCTCCCCTCAGACTTTTGTAGACCGTGACTACCCCAGAACAGTCATTTTTTATGGCTGGAGAGCAGACCTAATCATGTCCACTGGGTAGCATGCAACCTGCTCTCCGCCAAGAGTAACTTCTATAACGGGACGTGTCCGTGGAATTGATCATTCTTTGCTTTAGAAAAAATCCCCAATAAATTCTGACATCGCAGCCCCTATGAGTGCGCGGGTGGGATATCCTCACTCGTCTATTGTATATTAGCTAGTCTCATTGATTCATGTAACAATGATTTGCCACATATGTTTTGTCACTGTCCATTGTGATGCAATCTTATGTACAGAAATAAATGCTTACGTTTGATATGGTTTTGTGAACATTTATTGTATATACACATGTATTGATTCAGTTTCACGTGAATAGCCAGAGATTAAATGTATATATTCTTGTATTCAAGATGTGTGTACAGGGTATTTCGAGTGAACTTCAGTCGAATTAGATTAGATGTTGTTATTCATGAACCATTTATTCATCCCATGTCCCTCCATTGTGTCAATATTCATTTATGGTTGTTGCCCAAGGTGTCACTGAGGCAAAGGGTCCAGCCACCTTTGGTTAGAGCCTCTTCATGCAAGGCATTGCAGAACTGGAAACTTGAAAGGCTACACAACCATGTGCCTATGCCTTCGATCTTAATGTTGCTAACGGCAGAGCTCCGGAACTACTACCTATGCCGAAGGTCACGGCCTTTGAAGTCACTACTGACTCCAACATCCCCCTCTTGCTCTCATCCGAATGCATGCCTCTCCTTGTCTGGCATGACATAACTAGGGAGCTCTAGGTTGAGGGAGAATAGGCCCTAATATATGGGAGCACAGATTAAGCTGTAATCGAACACCTGATGTGGGCAAGCCTTCACCTTGCCACTGGGGTGACGCATCTTGTTCTCATTCATGATATAAACCAATGTGCTGATACTCAAAAAACTGTTTAACTGAATATGCATTCTGCATAACAAACAATCGTTTACTTATGAATTGCACTAACTTGCGGTGCCAAGACAATATTTAAGCAAACGTGAATTGTATTAGCATGGATGCACTGTGTGTGCTAGCAGTGAAAAATGAAAATTGTAGCCATGGAATTTTGGTGAGTTAAAGGAAAGTGCAATTTATATGCAAAAGGATATTTGTTGTATAGAATGCATGTTCAATTAAACAGGCATTTGAATCTTTCGAGAAAAATAAAACAATGAAAGTATCTGCGCATTGTCTCGGGAGGATAGCTCAGGGGCAACGCGAACGCCCTGGAAGCAAGACTTTGCGGAGCAATACAGGTTCGATCCCCGGGTCCGCGCTTAGAAGCCTCTGGGTATTAAGCGCGTTATAAATGACCTATCGTAATCAAAATGACCAATCATAATCATTTGTTTTTATCAGGATCGAACTGTTTTTGATGTGGTTTAAAAAAACATGTTTACAGGTATGGTGCTTCCTGATAAGTGTTATCAGCATAGATCCTAAATGAATAGTTACAGCACAGAACTGGTGGATACACTTGTGATTTCAAGACCGATAGCGTGTTCTCATTTATGATGGAACCCTTTCTCCAAGTGCCTTTCGCCATAGTTTATTCTTCTTTTAGCTCGTGCACAGAGCTTTCCAATGAGCTATGCCAGATATCGGTACCTACTTATGAGCAGAGGTACTGCAAATAT
Organism: Ambystoma mexicanum; assembly: GCF_040938575.1. Classification (NCBI taxonomy): domain Eukaryota; kingdom Metazoa; phylum Chordata; class Amphibia; order Caudata; family Ambystomatidae; genus Ambystoma; species Ambystoma mexicanum. The sequence goes on from NC_090926.1 coordinate 532,879,808, forward strand.
GAGATTGCAATTTTGTGTTATTGTCATCCTGGCCAGGCCCACCATTAACCCTGCAACCTAGAATAGTTTGCTTTCATCCTCCTTCTTTTTGCCTTCCGGCAGCCTCCTCTAGTTAAAGGGATGATGCAGCCATCATTGTGAAGTACTTTAAGCTGTCCACACTCCACCTTTATCTTGCCAGCTTGTCATCACATCTTGCTCCCATAACCATTAGCCCTCTTCTTATGGTAATGAGTCGAATCACCGGTCTTTCCTCTCCCCTCAACTAACAATTCTGAGGTCATTTTTGTACACAATACACAATGTATCTTTTTGAGAGACTATGAGAGAGAAAAAGAGATATTGACGGTGGCAAAGTGAGAAAGTGAAATGACAACTATGATATGGTATTTATAATGCGCCTGTACACAAGTGCTTCTAGATGCCGCAAGATAAGGGAGGGGAGACAAGACAAATGATCCTACTAGGTCTTGTGACATTATGATTGTGCAGAGAGCATTGCAGGGGGAAGAGGGAGGGAGACCGGGTAAGTGTGATCAGGGCAGCATGGCTCTGAGTAAGTGCAGGCAGGGCAACACAGCTCTTGGTAAGAGCAAAGGAGGCAGGGGGGCTGCAGGGTTTACAGTTACAGCCCCTAAGTGCGCGGTAGGCCAGGAGGCAGTGCAAGGAAGATGGCTTATGGGGGAGCCTGGTACCAAGTGAGACTCTGAGGGTATCGAGCAGCCAGTCAGCGCTGCAGACAGGTAAGTTAGCAAAAAGGCGAGAGAGAGAAGGCAGAGGATAAAAGGAAGGCCTTGAGCCTCTGCCGGAACTTCAGGTGGTCTGGCTCAAGTTTGAGAGGGGCAGGGAGGCCATTCCAGAAGAAGGCACCTGCAGAGGAGAGAGGTCTATCCCCCACTCTCTGCTTGGAGAAGCATCTGACCCTGAGTTAGAGGTAGCTGAGCAAAGGGCTCTAGAAGGAAGGCATTTAGCCAGAGGGAGTTGGAAATAGTGATGGCCCTGGTCCCAGAAGGCCTTGTGGATGATGCATAGGGTCTTCAACTTGATCTTTGTCATCACCGGGAGCCAGTGGAGAGATTTCAGGTCGGGAGAGATGCGGTCCCTAGGCTTGACTCGAAGGCTCAGTCTCACAGCCCAGTTCTCGATTAGTTGCAGGGGGCGAAGTGTAGAGTTACAAAGATTGAGAAAGAGGCTGTTGCAGTAGTCCAACCTGGAGAGCACCACAGCTCTGGCGACAGTGAGCTTCGGGGGGAAGGAGGGAAAAGGTAGACTACCTCTGCGACTACCACTGGAAGTGGGCTTTCTTGGCAAGGTTTGTGATTTGAGGGGAGAAGGAGAGAGTGGAGTCAAAGATGACACCAAGTTATTTTGCCTCACAGGACGGCAAGGGAAGAGGGCTCAAAGAGGGTGGCCAGAGTGAGAGAGGGAAAGCGGGAGCAGGGGTCCAGATGTGGAGGATCTCAGTCTTACTGGTATTATTGCAGAGATCAGTGAAGGCACACCAATCCTGAATCATGGATAGAAAATCTGGAATGAGCGAGGAAGGAGAAGAGGCTGAGGGAAGCCTGAAAGAGAGCAGAGTGTCATCTGCATAACACTGAACGTTAGAAGAGAAGGTGGAGATCGGGTGGGCCAAAGGGCCCAGGTAGACATTGAAGAGCCAGCGTGAGATAATAGAGCCCTGGGGGACACCACATGTGGAGAGAGGTGGTGGAGAGTAAGAACGCAAGTTGGACCTGGGAGGGTCGGTCCAGGAGGAAGGAGGTCAGCCACCCCAGGGCCTGATCAGTGATGCCCATGTTCTTAAGCAGTAGAATGATCAGGGTGGTGTGATTGACTGTATCAAAAGCAGAGGAAAGGTCAAGCAGGATGAGGACATAGAGAGCTGGAATCAAGATTAGAGAGTAGATCCTCACGGGTGCTCAGGAGAGCAGTTTCCGTGCCTCTGGTTGCTCTGAAGCCCGACTGATGGTCATGAAGACTGCCAACAGATTCAGTGTGTAGAGTAAGCTGGGAGCCCTGGCCAACCTGCTCCACATCGTACTTTCTACCGTATACTAAACTTCTCTTAGGTGCCCCACCGTAATTCTGGCCACTCGTGTTTGCTCCCATGTTTCCCAATATGATTCTTCTGTAATTTTACCCTTTTGAGGTTTTGCATCTTTGGTGTGCCACTTTCATTTGGCCCCTTGCTGCTTTTGCTCGTGAATGCCCTATGTAATTTGCATGGCTTGCTCCTAGAGATATCGTACATTGCCCTCCTAGCATGCTGAGTTTTCCCCACCGGGATTCTGCTCTTTGTGGAATACCTACTCTGAACTTCCCTCTAGTACTATTCTCATCCACTGTCTACTTGCCCACTGCTGCATGATCACTACATCTTCCACTTCTCAATGTGTTTCCCCAATATCATCCAGTAGCAGCAGCTGCCCACTATCCACCAGCAGGGATACCGTTCACTTAAGGGTGCCTCAGAGCATATCCTCACAACTACTTTACCTGAAGGCATCCCTACCAAGATGTTGCTATGGTCACACCAGATGGATGTTCTGAGTTGGCCACAGGGCCCTCCAATAGCCTTAACAGAAAAGGGACTTTTACAATCCACATGCGAGGAATTTGATACAATGTATAAAAAGGTACACATGTGTCAAGCCCAGCCTTGTCAAGCATGACCATGTCAAACCCTGCCAAACCCCGCCGGGTCTGGCAGCAGGTGTGGAGGCGCATCAGTGCGAGAGCTCCAGATGCTACTGAATGACCTTAGGGAAGAGGATGCTGGTGAAATGCTGTGGGGGGAGTCCACAGGTTCTGCAGGAGCAAACCCAGGCAGCAGACCAAGCAAGAGAGTGGAGCCGTGTAACAGATGAAAGAAGTACCTCACAGCTGATGGAGCCAGCAGCGCCAGAGAGAAGACACACAGTCCCAGAAAGTCCTGGTGACGTACCACAATGCCACACAAGGTAACGGGAGGTATGGGAGATGCAAGGATAAAAGGGAGGCTGGTTCACAAAGATCTTTCTCACCTCAGTAGTGGGAAACCTGCAATTGTTATAACTAGAGAAGAGTCTCAGACACAAAAGCAGAAACAGAACGTAAGAGGAAATCTTCCTCGGCTTCAGGAACGAGAAAACCACTGACCATCATAGAAGGAGCTGGGACCCAAAAGCAGATACTGAGAGCATAAGAGGAAATCTTCCTCATCACAGTGGGAAAGAGAACACTACTGACCACCAGAGAAGGGTTTGGGACACCAACAAGATTACAGACTTAGCCAACAACAAAGTATACTGGCAAAGTGTACATCAAGCTGAAAGCAGTGAGTGAGAACTGTGCCCAACAATACCAAAAGGGAGTAATTATCCTGGTACTGAACCAGGATTTGTGTTAAAGACGTCGGGGTAAGGGAGTCATTCTGGCCTTGTTGTGAATTGTGCCAAGCAATACCAGGAGAAGGGAGACATTCTCCTGGCCCCGAACTGGGAGTTATACTGGAGACGCATGGGGAGTCATTCCCCCTGGCTTTATTGAAAACTGTATAGAGCTACACCAGTAAGTGCTATGTGAAACCCGCAAGCCAGGTTAAGGGAGGAATTCCCCCTGGCATTTCCATTGCAAGAAAACATACTTTTGGATGCTATCCAGACAACAGGAGAAGGGAGCTATTCTCTTGAAGGAACTTTCGGTTAGTTTATCCTTTAGTTACAGTGTGAGTAATAGAAGTAGGTTGTGACGCGGGATGGTGGACTTTATTTTGATGGACATTCTGCTCTTTAGTATTAGTTCTGAGACTGGGAAACCTCTCTTAGAGATAGGGATAGATAAGCTTTTAGTACTGACAATAAAAGTCTATAACCACCAGGCCACATTTGTGCCTGCTTCCTTCTCCAACACCCTTATGCCTGGTATGCACCATGCACAGTTTTCAGTAGTTTGAGCATTGCTGCTTGTTGCTGTCTTTTTCCGTCTACACTCTCCAGTGGCATGCCTCCTCCTCACCGCCTCTCTGATGCAGCCACTGGAGAGGATGTGCAGTCTACAACATGAACTCCATGGAAGATTGACTTTGCATTGTGTTTTCTAATGCATAAGGTTTTATCACAAAGTGCATTTAACATATTATGCATTTATGGTGTGAGGATTGTTTGAATCTAATTCTCTGACCCAATGATCAGTAAGATCTAATTGACTAAAACATATATGGAATATGGAAAAGTATCAAAGTAATAAAGTTAGCATTAGCAGAAAAACTTAAGCTTGAACGAATTTGCCTGTTACAAGACTATAGGAGTTGGTAAAATGGGCCATTGTAGCATTATGCTGCAAAATAGTGAATCAACGCTTCGAGCAATTATTTGGAAGAATGCATGTCATTTTTGGGCATTGGTTCGTAGCCTTGATTCTCCCCAAACCATTATACAAACGAATCCCATACCAGTATATATTTGGGAAGCCCACTTTAACGAATTGTATATGGCTACCTTGAAAAAAAACATAATACATTTCCATAAGGTGGACTGGGTGATAGTTTGTCATTGAAACCATCAGGCTACTAATAACATCCAGCTCCATGGCACCAGGCCCAAATGGTTTTGTGTAAGTATGTTTTTAAGAATGTAATTGATATCTGGGCCTCGATGTTGTACTTATTGTTGATGGACGTCCTCTTTAAAAGGAAAATGCCAGATAGCTGAAAGCTATGCAATATTATCCCGATTTATAATAAGGCAAATAAAGAAATTCCCACTTACTACCGACCTAGTGATCCATTAGACGTGGATAGCAAATTATTTGCCTCTTTGCTTCTCTGAGATTTGGAAGAATGGGCCAGTACTACAGGCCATATATCAAAAGATCAGACAGGGTTTAGAAAAAGCCTGAGTACCACACCGAATGGCTTTATAAGATATGTTTTTGTGCTGTTAACATCCCTGAAAAATGCTCTCCTGAGCTTTGCAGCCTTTATGGACCTCTTGCCTGCCAATGGTATGGCCATTCATGAGAGACTATGGTCTAAAATTAGGAATTGGGGCATTCCGGATGGTTTATTGAATATGTTGATATACATTAATTCAGAGACAAAGATCAGAGTAAGGGTAAGGGTGAGTCAACAGGGAGCCTTATCTAATGAAATTCTACTTAGAACGGCCTGTGACCGGGCTGTATGTTAGCTCCCTGCTTATTCAATCTCTAGGTCTCTGATATGGGGGATGTGCTGTCTACATCAGCCTTGTTTCCTCCACGCAATGGTCCCCTTAAAAATAGTTGATTGACTTATGCGGACAATGTAATCCTTTTCAACCATACCCAGATAGGATTCCAGCGATTGGATAAACACCTTCCTTAAATATTCCTGTGACAATTACCTAAAACTCAATGTAAAATGGGAAACTTCCACTAATGAGGACTTAGGAATTGACATGATCTAGGTTTCCATCTGAGGGACAGACCAACAAAGGCAGCTCAATTGCTGGAGCTGGAAGAAAAGGCAATAGGCTTGACCTCCCAGATGAAGAAAATTAATTATCGTAATGGGAGATTCCACGTTCATTCATGAACTGACTTTTGTAAGGGTAAAGTTGTCCCATCCCTCATGTGCGGGTCTAAAGTAAACCATTTCATGGGTACCATAGAGCTCAGTAGAATTGAGGGCAAAATATGGACTAGGGTGTTAAACATTGAGTTCCTGTCCCAATCAGACATGAACTGGGACTGATCTCGCTAAAGGGCTGGCATCTATAAAAATTGCCGCAATTTTATAAGAATCTTTTAATTCCCCCTAAGAACTCTTTCTTTACATACTTTAACTCCGAAATCGGTAGGAAATATAATACTATTAGTGCATTTTTTCTCAATTGTGGTAATATTCTTACTCTCTTGTGTTATCGACAGAGGCACTAACCACTAACCCTTATGATGTAAAACAGTGTCTGTTTGGAAAAGATTGGTCAGATCTGCACAAGGCAATACTAAGGCATACAATATATGACTACCTTTTCTAGGACATTAGGAGCTATGGCACAACCCCAAAATATTTGAAAAACCTTCCAAATGCCTACTGGCGAACACAGTTCCTCTGTTTCAGGATGAATGTTCTACCTACTGGAGAAATCGGTGACATTACAAATATAGATCTCATTATATTGTTAACTGCCTCTTTTTAGTGGTATTCATTATTAATTAATTTTAAGAGTTTGTGTAATTTTTTATTGTATTTTATGAATTGTGAAATTTGGAATGATTTTTGATATTGTAACTTCTCAATCTGTGTGTAAAAAGCATTATGTAAACTGAACTACACGTTAATAAAAAACAAATATGCATACAATCTCCACTGAACATAATTGTGTGTCCATATTTCTCATGCATGTACAGTGTAGCTATCCTGGAGACACTAAAAGATACTGCTATTGGGTGGATCACCAAGACAGCTCGGCTTTGCTTCCATTACAATGCACATTTTATTGCTTGCAAGTTAATCTGCTCTTGCAAATTGTGATTGGCCATTTTGGCGAAGTTACAAGAAGTCCGGTTAACTTGTGTTTGCTAAAAACAGAGGACCTCCAATAAGATACTCTGCACGCCGGTCATGAGGAGTTGGTACTCCTACCAGCAGATGAAAGCAGACTGTGGTGGTCCATGAGGCATTATAGTTCATGAGCCGAGCATGCAGTCAAGCATGCTAACTTTCCAGTGCATCACAAACAATGTGCTAAAGAGTGACAGAGATGTAGTAGAACTGCAAGACAGTGTGGAAAAAACCAAATCACACACTGCAAAAGTATTTACTCTCAGTTGTCATTGGTGATGATAGCAAGCTGCAAGCTTGACCCGAGTCTCAGCCAACTGCTTTAAGAATCTCACGGTGGCCTATTGCAGTGCTAGGAGTGGTGTGATAAATCGACCAGGGATATCTCAAAGAAGACCATACCTTGGTCCTCATTGTTCAATACAGGAGCAAAGACACTGGGAGCAGAATTCTGACCGTCTGGGCCGAGGGGAGTTGTAATTGTAATTGGGTTTTTATAATGCACTTAATACCCAGAGGTCTCTAAGAGCAGACCCGTGGTTTGAACCTGTGTTGCTATGCGTCGTCTTGCTTCCAAGGTGAGCACGTTGCCCCTGAGCTATCCTCCCGAGAGTTGCTTCCTGTGAGTTGGCAAACCTGTTGAAGAGAAGTTGAGCCAAAAGGTGCTGAGCATTCTCGAAGAGCATTTGAGGAAAGTGGGGTCCAGACGTCTTGAGGAGCACTTGACCCATGATGTGCTGTACAGTCGAAAGGGTTACTTCCGAGAAGAGGCGTTGAGATGTTTTGATGAACACTTGAGATGAGGTGCTGAGGAGTCTGGAAAACCCCTCAATTTGGAGTTCCATTGAGCCACAGAAGCATTAGAATGTAATGGATTCTGAGGACCTGTAAAGGTACTTGAATGCAAAAAGTAAAAGGATCACAGACCAGAGAGGAGCTGAAAAGCAATCCATGCTTTTGTATCAAAAAGGTGTTGAAGACCCCGAAAGGTACAAAACCCAAGGATGGTGTCTACATTGAGAGACTCTCAAATCTAGGAGTTGCTGAGGAGCACTTTAGTTTCTAAGACTAGTGTATGTATGGACTACGCATAAAGAAGTGGTAAAATTCAGATAGAATCATTCCAAGACCGATACTGCAAATGTGCCTGGAAATCCTCCCATGAGCATCCAACTTTATTGGAGCTTGAAGGAGTTGTTCTTTAGGAAAACAAAAAGACAAAAGACCGAAAACTGAGAACTGTTGTTAATTTAAGTGGATGACTTAAAGAATGTGAGCCCAAGCGAGCAGCCCTGAAGCAGCTAGAGGCACGGCAGCTGTCCGAGCAAGAGCTGTGGCATGAGGAGGAGTGGCGGGACTAAAGCGCCCGTGGAGTAGCAGTGAAGAGAAGAAAGACTGGCTATAACGAAAAGAGCTAACCTGGCGTAGTAAACGAAGTTTGGTTTGTAATTTGATTAACAAATGAGGAAATAATTCAAATATTGTGGTCTAATTTGCATCTATGCGCAAATTGTCCACGGCATCTTTAGAGAATGAGACCGTCCATTTGATGTGCTTGAACTTAAAAATGCAATAACAAAATGGGTCCTTTATTGCACAACATGCACAGACAATTATCCTCAAATGTGTGCACTGAAAGGGAGGTTTGACTTTTTACAAACCTACTTTCTTATGTAAAATGGGTGTGTGTGGGAGAGTGGCAGTGGTCGGGCAACAAAAAATAGGCACACGCCTACAAAGCTGGATGGCACACCATGAGTCACAAAGAAATAGCACTTTTCCCTGCGCCAAACAGGCGTAAGTCATATTCAGTCTCTCGACAAGTCGTTAGGAACAGATTTAACCAATTTTTTCACAAAAAGTCTAACTTTTAACTCAACTTTCAGGAACAAAGTGTCGCTTTTTTTGGTTTTCAATGTCCCATGTTAAATTCGACTTCCAAGGACTTTTCCCCTGGCGATTCCTTTTTTTGTGTGTTAATCATACCCGTTGACACATGCACAGAGTGGTAGTTGCCATTCACGTGTGACACACATAGGGAGTCTTTGTCATCCAACATGCACATGCAATTCATAGACCGTCACAAACGCAAATTATGCCTTTCCGCGTTTTCACGAGCAAATATGTTTTTCGGGGAATCAACCCCTTTCGACGTTTGTGTAGCGTCTTTGTTCGTTGCTCGCGCCAGAATCTTCACTTCACCTTCAGTGAACTTCCTCTTTCCCCGTTCAGTGCAAGCGTGGTCTGTGACGCAATGCAGAGCATTGTGACGAGGTGAATCTCATGACAATTCCACTTTTCTGTGTTGGACTATGCCAGTTGTGCATCACTTCATTGTGATTGTCCACCAAGGGGATCACTGTGTTTTTAAGAAAGATGACCCAGGGGCAAGTGCTTCCTAAATCCTGACCCCGAGCAGTTAACCGTCCATATTGCAAGACTCCCCTAACCTTAGCAGTAGGGGGGACTGGTATAACCTCGAAGAAGAGGCCCCGCTAAAGCCTAACTGCGCTTCCTATTATTCGTTTCTGAGTGTGTTTAGGCCAGATTAGGGAAAGACAAACGCAACAGCAATTGTATACTGCCCTACGACTTTCACGGCATATTAAAGTTGGGACCATTTTCTCTGACGCGCACTGCACGTGAAGTCCAGCACCAATAAGTAACAGTTCACTGTCCAAATGTGATTAGAAAACAGGATTGTTCAGGCACTGTATTAAAAAAACGAATATAGAAGCAGTGCCCTAGAGTGGTTAAAATACAGCTGCCCTAGGACTGCCTCGCTTCCCTGTTCCCCAACACCTCCCCGGTCACGTCACTGTATCAGGAATGCCTTCTTAGCCAGAACCACTATACTCTCCTATTTCTACTCAAGATGGGCCTGCTTGAATGTAGGTCCTCTGGAAAGCGTCCTGCTACTCCCATTTGCCCTAGATTGGTGCCTCATCCAATACCCTAAAAGGATTTATCAAGCAGGGCGTGTTTGAATAGCCGCTCAACACGCGTTTCCTAATAGCCCATTTAATTTCATTAATTTGTAATGCCCTTTGTAACAGAGTAATTTGGAGCATGCGCGAAGGCCATTGTGATTAATTGCTGGAGCAAAGCGATGGCATTCAGGCTTTTGTAAAGGCTGTCTATTGCAATTCTACTGTTTTGTAAGGAACACTGGTGGTGTTTTCTAGCAGGTGCATTTTTTTCCATCTCAAATTCAGAAACCAATTAGGTTTCAGCGACAGAGAAGCAGCAGAATTGCATTGGGACTGGGTTTAAATGATCTTAGCGTCTCTTAAGGAAATGATGAAGCCCAGAATTGAAGCAAAGGTATCGGTGACAAGTGAATAATGGTCCTGAGCACCAGGAGTATAAGCATCGATGAAACTAGAGGGGGACTAGAGACCAGATTATCAATGGAAGGGAAATGTGGTATTCACGCCTAAATGCACTTCTGAACCCTAGAAGAGAGCCTAGACCGGGCCGAGGTCAAACTTGGGGAACAGACCGGGAAGGAAGTACAGTAACCGGGCAATAACATATGGCAACAGAATAGGGGAGCCGGTAAGAGCGGAGGGGTGCACAGTGAAAGGGTGAGAGGAGGGAAAGGAAACCCTAGAGCATTGCTATACCAAAATGATGAACCCCCCACAAGCATAGGTTTACAACCTGGCCAGCACTGAGTCACTGAGGTTATATGCAACCTTACCCAAAAGAAGCAGCTTTTCACCAAATGCGTGTCTTACAAAGTTGGCCAGGTCGGCTTAACGTCCTAGATACCCAAACATTCTGTATTTGCGTTGATTTACATTGCTCTGCTGTTCAGGCCCAGATTTGCCATCAAACCATGAGATGTTAGATAAAACATGTTATCAGTACAGATGCATTTGTGCTTACAAACCAGATTTCTCAGCCAGGGCAACTCCCGATATAAGGATCCCTTCTCCTTCAGCACCCACCCACCCTCCCCAACGAATGGATGAGTTGGTCAAAGGATCTCTGCTGCACACATCATGTTTTGCTGGAAGGGGGAAGGGTTAGTGGGGACGAGCAGAAGCTAAGCGCACACTTCCACAAGGACTACTTGTTTCTAAGTATGATTGGTGGCTGATGATTAAGGGTGGCGAATGTAGGAATGATCTGAAAATGACATGAGCCACAAAGCAAGATAAGACCCCATTAGTTTGTGACCGAACAAGTGTCTGGACCATTGCCTCCCCGTCCCTCTGCCTCATCTCAGTACAACACATGAGTTGTCCCACCTCCCCAGGAACCCTTCTTCTATTTGTAGAGGAGGAGCTAAGTACCTCTACCAGACGTTCTGCCCCTATTCTGCCAGTATGTTGGCAACCGGAGATTGTGACATGTGCAATACCAGTGAGAATGCCAATGACGTGAAAAGTCCTTGAAACAAGGTATCCATTGAAAAAACCCTATAGGTATCCACAAAGAAATGATGACCTTTTGAAGGACGTTCTGGAAGAAGTGTGAAAATGGATGAAAGAAAGAACTGGTGACATCACATGAAGTAGAGGTGACACTCACAGAAGAGATATAAATTAAGTAAGAATATAGACCTTATAGAACCTGTTAATGGTATAGTGAAGTAAGCAACATTTCAGGGGCCAAATGAAGATTGCACATGCAGAGAAGCACCAGAGAAAATGCAAAATCGTTTTAGAATTGTACAGACGCAGTAACGCAAGTAGACAAAATAATCATAAGGCTGGATATGTAGTGAATAGATTGCGGCGATACGCCAATGTATATACATAGGAATATGTAGAATCTGGATGTTCCAAAACGCACTTTATCAAACTTGGACCCAGTGAATGAAAAGGTTGGAAGTGTGGCGCAGCAGAATAATAGCTGACGGCGAAGGAAGATTTGAGAAAGGCTTAGCTGGCCCAATGTCGAGAGTTGGGGCCGCTGAGAGCCTTGCCATGTACTCGAGGATACAAAAACGTGAGAAGCAAGTTCAGCTCCTGTTTGAGGTGTAATGAAGCCCATTGAGGGTGCCAAGATTCCTTCATCTAATGTTATTAAAATACAACAAAGAGTTTGAAAACGTGGTCTCCAGTCACATGGTTGGATGTGAATAAACCCTGAGGCGAGCTACAACAAGACCAGAAGATAAGATCATGCTTCACTCACTTTTATTTTCAGACACAGTGAGCCTCTGCAATGCCAAGTTCAAAGGTATTAATTGAATGGCAGACTGCAGGTGTGATGATGGATGTTGGGCTAATTGGGTGGGGAGGCATGACCAGGCCAAACCCCCCCAGCACCTGGAGTCCCAGTTGCGTGCTGCAAGCAAGTGGAATGTTCCAGAAGGGTACAAGTGTGCCAATCCATAATAGAGGGCCACATATTAAGGAGCCCTATAGTTTGAGAAGCCTTTCATGACACGGAAGATGACCTCTGTTTTGGATGGGCTTAGTTGCTCACATGTCTGTAGCCCATAGAAAGGATATGTAGATGTTCCCCGTTCACCAACCACAACCCCCCCGTAGGTTTTTCTTATTTGCCACGTAGTATGACATCAATGATGATGAGTTTTTACTATAAATGTGTGTTTTTTCATGTAACACGTTGAGTTCTAAGTGAGAGAAGCCTGTGTGGCGTCCTCTGTACTCCCTGTTTTGAGCACTTGTTATTAAAACAGCTTTGACTTTTGTCAAATTCTTGAGTTGGTCTGATTATTGATGTTTGAGTTTCTGCATCCCCATCATCTCAGATGCTCTTATCTCGTCTTAAAGTACCTGTTTTCTAGGTTCCCTTTTCTCCCCCTCCCTTCCCCATTTTGCCCGCTACTCCCCTGGGGATACAAGACCCACCCTAGCCCGACACACCTCTGTTTTTATTTTTTCCCTGTCCATGGCAGGGACTTAACTTCATGGATCCTTCTCCCTCTCCTGCTGAGCCAACGGGGCACCGTTGTGCGCTGGTAACAGGCCTTCCATGCTGGTTGCTGTGGGTCATCTACTGGTTGCATCTTCTGGGGCTCTTGCAGTGCGAGCGGTCCCAGTTGAGTTTTCCCAGGCTGCACTCCTGCTGTGCTCTGAGGGGGGCCCTTGCTGTGTGGCTCAGACTTCTTTTGAAACTCAAGGGGTCAGAGGTGGTAGTGTCATGGGTTTTGACCCATGTTGAATCAATTGACTGGGTAGATGTGGGGATGAGCTGTCGCCGCCCATTATTCTATCCCAGAACAAACTAAATCAATAGACTGGGTGGATGTGGGGATGAGCTATCGCCGCCCCCATTCACGCCAGAATAGGAGAACTGCGCAGTTGGCACAAGACCACTCCAAAGATACAACCTTCTTGTGGGGAATTAATTTTCTTAATCCCAAAAATGGTTGCATTACCAGTACTCGCCACTATCAGAAAGCCGGCGTTTTAAAACCACCAGACTTTTGTGTAAAACTGAACAAATGAAACAAAACCAGACCAAGGAAAGACTTGCTAAGAGGTGGATACAATGTAAAACTATATTCTGAAATGACTTGAAGGAAGTAATTATTTAATGCAGATGTAAAAATTGTCAGTTTGATTTGAATGTAGAAAACTGGGAACAAAAAGTGACATTTAGCTGAAACCTGGCTTAATGAAACTGAATTCTGCCTGACAACTACCCCCGACAGGAGTTCATACTGGATCAACAGCTGTGTTCCCAGGCCTGGCTGCATCCTGAGGTCACATGGCCCTGTTGATTAGATTAGGGGTGGAGCAGCTGGGGACTACAGGGAGTTGAACAAAGGCCTGTCCTGGACTCAGGCAAATGTTATATTGGGGGGCGGTAAAGTGGCTTCCTCTTAGGGGAAACTGGGAGGGGCAGTGCCTCTGCTAGCAGCTGAGCTTGGGGGAAGTGGATAAACCAGTTATTCCACCCTGTGATGTGGGAAGCCACACCCCTTTTTGACCAGGGCATAATTTTAAAAAGATAGATAACTCATAGTGTGGACTTGTCAGAATTATATAAGTAATATCATTATTTTTGTGATTTTTCTGTGAACATTTTGAGATGCGTTAGGATCCTGTGGTGTATTCTGGGTGGTTGCTAGCAGAAAATAGGGTCTCTCTCCAAATGTCTGCCTGTTAAAAATCTGACACTTCATCAATTAATGTCCATACTCCTTGCGCACATGTGTGTAAATTTGGGTAAATGTCCGATATTGCAAAACCAGTTAAAAAGCGCAAAATGTTGTCATTTTTTAATGCAAGCCCCCAGGAAGATCAGAGGCGGACAAGCATGGACCATAAGGAATATATAATGTGCACATGTAATTTCAACAAATTGTATATCTGGGAAGGATGTATTTGAATCAAATATAGATTTGTGGGCAAACTGACCAGGGGAGGATCCTCTGACCCATAAAACCTACAGCATCACTCTGACTCACATTTCCTTCCACCAATCATGGGAGAGGGGAGAATTGGGCCAATGACAAGTAGAGAGGGGCAGGCTTAGCTAGGCCCAGGCACACACCCACTTTCAAAAGACATAAAAAGAGCCACTGGAAGCTAGAGAGGACATTCAAATCCAGTTGCTGCGGAGCGTTTTGCCGGACCACACAACATCCAGAAGATACCAGTTCCAGACTGACTCCAGCTACATACTCCAGAACCTAGAACTTATACTTTAGAACCTAAATCAGAGGCCTAAAACCACAAGCTGAGTTCTCTGCAGCAGGCCTCAAATCATTGCAAGCTACTCACAGCCGGGCGAGCTGCTTGAATCCCTTGCCAAGAACATTTGCCAGGACCAGTGCAGAGATCCAGGAGCCGTGCAGAGACCGCTGTATTCTGACAGACCAGAGATCCAGAGTGACCCAGACCGCTGTGAGCAGAACCAGAGAGCTGACCCAGATCACTGTGAAGTGCCGAGACCAGAACCGGAGTCCAGTCCAAAACCTGACCAGATCCGTGGCGAGGCCTATTTCAAATTTATATTGTGAGTACCTAGCAGAACTCTGCAGAACCAATCTCTTAGTTAAAATAATCTAATCCAAACTATTTTAACCTAAGTAGAACAGCCTCCTAGAAGTTGTCACTTGTCATTTTGTAAAGCTGCACCAGTGTCACTTGTCAATTCTGCAGCTGCATAGCTGTCACTTGTCATTTTGAGTTTACTTTAAATCTGAAAAGCTACCTTTATTTAATCGTCCGTATCTCTGGAACCGTTTGGGATAGAAACTTAGAATCTCAGCTTTCCAACTAACCTAGAACCGACTTGCTACTCCTTATACTTTTGCCGTAATCACGATTCACGCACTCGCGAATTTTACCGCGATTTGGTTAAAAATCCAGCCACGTGTAACCATCAGCAGTCATTTCTTTCCTTGCTAAAAATTTGTTTGCCTCTTAATCACTATCTCTGAATCATTGCTAAAGTGAGCCTGAACTCATCCCAAGTATCTCTCACTCACCCTGAACCTCCTAAAGGGAATTAAAAGCATTTTCAGCATATTTCTCACTTCATTGCCACCACATTCAAAGCACTTGGGCCTGTGTTTTAAAACTCATACCTGATTTCTCTAAATTGCTGGGGGGGAATTGAACTGAATTATATTTTATTGCATTTCTAAGAACTGTGTGCTCTCCTCTTCATCTCCTTACATTGCATAAAGGGGGGGTGAATTGTCAAAGAAAAGGGATTGCTTGTTTTGTTGAAGTCATATCAAGTTATTTCTGTACTGCATTTATTCCACCTTGCATTTCCTTGAACCGTATAAAGCATTCTCTACCCCTTTATTCTTCTGTTCCTATTCACAAGTGTGCTACCTCATCCTCTATACTACTCCTGAGTAACCAAATCAGTTTACTAGTAGAACATTATTCATTGTTGATTACTGCTCATATTCTTAAGTGTGATATTTAATATTAATTTATTATAAAGAAGTGTGCTAGTGTCAGATTACCCATTGTTGATTAACATTATATTATAAGGGCGATATTGATTATTAATTTATTATAAAAGCGTGGTATCTATATTTTGTTTTATTTCTCAAACCTTTTAAACTTGCAGAACAGAACTACTTCTTGGCTCAGTGGGGTCAGGGGGATTCTAAGAGAGGGGTGTTATATAGGGGTAGTCATCCAGAACTCATGAACTGGACATAAAGATATATCAATAAGGGTTTCCATTCAGTATCCCAGACTAGGCATTGACTTAGCTGTAGTGTTGAATTGAATCTTCTTACAGTAGTACTTTTGGTGGCTTCCTTTTGGCTGTGCAGGGGCTGGATTCCCCTACTCTTGGAGCTGGCTGTCACTCCGGTTTTCCTTCTTCCGACCTGGCCAGTCCCGGTTCCTTTGGCTCAGTGGTTTGTGCAGTCCTGGGGGGTTTGGAAGTTGAGGGCTCACCTGTGGGGAGAGGGGTCTGTCCTGTGATGAGCAGATTCTATCCAAAGGGACAAGCAGCTCGCCACCTTTAAGTCCTATTGCAGGCCCTGGAGTGTATTCCAGGCTTGGTGTTTTTGTGAATGGGCTCTCAGCTGTCACTTGTGAAGCTCCCAGGGTTCTTCAGTGCCTGCAGGAGTGTTTTGACCAGGGGTTGGCTATGTCCACAATGCGGGCACAATTAGCAGCAACCGGGGCATTTCGGGGCTCCTCGGGTTTTTGGCCCAGGGGATTGTTCCATGGTCTCCCGCTTGCTGCAGAGTTCCTCTCTGGAGAGGTCCTTCTCGGCCTCTGGGTTGCCCCCCGTGGCACCTTCCTCTCGTTGTGAAAGCCTGCTCCCTTTGAAACTCTGGGGGGGGGGTTTCCCTTTAGATCTTGTCTGTCAAGACTGCCTTCCTCATGGCTATCCCGTCGGCCACGTGGCTGGGTGAGATTTGTGCCTTGACCTCTAGGCCTCTGTATTTGCTTGTTCTGGAGGACACATTGTTCCTGCGGTGCAAACCTGCCTATCTCCTGAAAGTGGTGTCTAAGTTCCATGTGTCCCAGGATGTGGTTCTCACTGCTTTCTTAATCCTGCCTCTGAGGACGAGGTGAGCTGAAACCACCTGGATGTTCGCAGGGCATTCCTGATTTTATTTGGAGCATTCTGGCTCCTTCCAGGCTGCAGATAGTCTTTTAGTTACCTGTGGGGGTGGTCAGCCGGGGTCTAGGGCTACCATCCCTACCGTTAGAAGATGGTTGAGGGATGGTATTGCCTTGGCCTATCTGTCTGCTGGTGTCCCTTGGCATCGAAGTGAGGTCCATGCAGGCTATGGGGGCCTCCTGGGCATAGGCGCATTGGTGACATTTGCAGGGCTGCCACGTGGGCTGACCCTACTACCTTTGTGCGGCACTACCGCTTGAATCTCTACTGGGCGCGAGCAGGTGCCATTGGTATTGGGATTCTGGGTGTTGGTACCTGGTGACTCTCTAGAACCCATTTGTATTTTGTTTGTGTTGCATAATAAAGTGGTGCTGAGGTGGTGTGCACGCCCTAGTGTCAGGTGTATGTATGCTACTTGCTCCATTCAGCGCATCCTTTGCCGTGCCTCATGTGTTATACTGGGATGAGGAAGAGGGACCGGGAGGATATGCAAGTATTGCTTACTAGTAATCTTCTTTTCTCCTAGTCCCACTCTTCTCGTCCCAGTACTTTTCCCCACCTGACTGGCTGAATGGGCTATTCATTGGTTATTATAACTGTGGTGTGTCAGGCTGGGTGGAGGGGCAGGGCAAAGAAGAGGAAAGAAAATAGAACAAAGGTACACAGGCAGCTGGGACATCTCATGTGTTGTATTGGGACGAGGAAGAGTAGGACTAGGAGTAATGAAGATTACCAGTAAGTAATGCTCACATTTTTCACACTGCTGAATTCTTTTGCCAATGTGGGAATGGCATAATGACTGGAATCGGGACAAAGCCAAGCAATGTAGGTGAATTGACCATTCC
Source organism: Ambystoma mexicanum (assembly GCF_040938575.1). Classification (NCBI taxonomy): domain Eukaryota; kingdom Metazoa; phylum Chordata; class Amphibia; order Caudata; family Ambystomatidae; genus Ambystoma; species Ambystoma mexicanum. The sequence goes on from NC_090926.1 coordinate 532,897,220, forward strand.
CCACTGGACGTTAGTGCCATCTCTTGACAAAATGTGAAGACCACATTGGATTGGTGTTTCAACAGAGTCCGACACAAGTTGTCGAAACTGGTATTCCAAGCACAGGTACTGTGATTTTAACACTCGCCAAACCCTCTCCAATTGCATGAGTAAAGCATGTGGACTAGGCTGTCCTGATGAATAAGGTTAACTTTGAGCAATATAGCGGGACTAGTTGCATTCCACTCTGACCAAAGGTAACTGGAGGGGAAGGCCAAATGTGGAGTGACTGAGGGCTAAAAAATGAAATATATGAAACGGAAGCAGTGCTGCCGCAAAAAGTTAAGACATACCAGCATTGGGGTATGTACTGTGTCGGAGAACTTGTGACATTCCTGAGAAACTGCCATTAATGGGTCAAATGTTGCTTGGAATTATTAGCTTTCAATGCAAGTGGGTGAACAAAGACAAATCTGTGTTGTATGCTGGCATCCACTGAGCCAGTCATCAAATCATAAAATGGCAATGCCATCGCAAGCACGCAATAGTGGAGCATCAAAGCAAAACAAAACCTATTTACCAAAATAAGATTAGCAAATTAAATCAAGAAGCACTATTACTCTAATTGAATTAAAAAAGCATGACCAATTGTATGGATTAATCACTTGGGACAGTGTCGACCGGCTTTTGTCTTTCTTTTTGTGCCACGGTACATATGGTCTATTGGGCCCTTATAAAACATATTACACGGCCTGCGGTAGCGGCCGTGTAGTTATGGTTAAGTTGCTCAACTCATAAGAAGAGCACTTTTTGGGCAGCTTATAACTTTGCCCCCCCCTGGACGAATCCTTACCAAACTTTGCAAAAAAAGTATATGGCCCGTTCCAACTTTTTCTGGCAAGTTTGGTGAGGTTTAGTCAAGGGGGGGCTAAGTTAAAGGGGGGGGGGCTAAAATAATTTTTTTGGGGGGAAAGGTTTTGCTCACGCCTACAGCCCAAACCGCTGGATGGATGTTCACCAAATTTGCGGAAGCAGCGGAGGCTTGGTCGTGAAAGCGTGCTTTTGTAAATTTGGTGTAAATCCGTCCAGTAGTGTTTCTTTTTTGTTGAAATGACCAAAATGTAGGTCATACAAATTAGTGATATCTGGGTCTGCGGACCCACTTCCCTGTTAGGTCCACAGACAGGCATTCGATTGGCCTAGAGGGTGACGTGATGTCCGCGGACATCGGACGTGCCCCATGATTGGATGGTGAAACACGTGAAGTGCGTCACATTTTTGGAAACGCCCACCGTGTTGGATTCTCGGGCATCCGCCGGTGTACGCAGACATCGCAGTAAAAACAAATAAAAAAACACAACATTGCACTTGTCAAATTTACCAAACAATCTCTGGGGAGCTGAGGGGTGATTGGGGTGGGATATGGCCATACGAAGTAAAAAAACTGGTGTTTTTCACCCCAGAAGCCTGCAAACGCTCCGGACGTTCGCTGACACTTCAGATGTTCGGGGACATTATGCCTAGTTCTGCTACATTACAGGGTTGGTGAAAAGCAGTTCTTGGATGGCTTAAACTTTGGCGCCACTCAAAGAAACTGCATGAAGATTTGGAATTCTATTCTAGGCTTGATATTGAATGGTTTTGGAAAGTGTGGAGCTGTTTAATGAAGATGGAGCAAATTTAGAGCGGGGTCCCAAAATATTGTAAAGGTTTATAAATGTGATGCCATTTGACGAATCTGCACAACGGTTTGCAAAGCAATTTTCAAATCTAAATATACATGTTTTTGCAAGGTTTGGTGGGATTTTCTCAAGAGGGGGCTAAATTAGAGGGGGGTCTCAACATCTTTAGATGTCTTATAACCTTGTTGCCGTTTGACGAATGTGGACAAAAGTTTTTAGAAAGATTATATACCCAACCTTCAATGTTTGTGTAAAGACTGAATGGATTTTGTCAAGTAGGGTCTAAGTTATATGACTATGGTATGTTCATACATTTTGACACTTTTGACAAAATAAAACATGGGCGGATTTCAACCAAACTCGTGTAAGGAACATTGGCAAGGACCTTAAAGCATGGTTTTGCAAATGAGCCTGTGTTTTATTTTTTGACGAGTGTGTAATGTAGGTACAAAAAATAGTGATCTACCTTTGGTGCCTGTGAGGTATAGCCTGTGGCCAGATTGTCTGGGTCAGGGTATAAGGTCACGACCTGGACAATCTGGCATTTACAAACAATGAGCCACACAAAGCAATGTATTCCGTATTTGTGCCACGACTCATTTTACAAAACTCTCCGCTTAAAATGTGAATGTAGAATGTGAAGGCTGAAATGAATTCAGGTGACTGTAGAGCAAGGACCATGGTCTCTGAAAAATGTTTTGCAAAGTAAATGTGTATGCAACGTCTGCGTGCACTTGCGTGTACAACACAGAGTGACTGTGTGAAGTCGCAATGCACTCGAGAGGAATTACTTCTGCTGCCTACTTAGGTTTTGCATTGATATGTATATATGTTCACCTGGTACTGCAACACATGTTTGATGGTTGAGAGGTTCACTCTCATAAGCTTCAGAATATTAAATGCTGTGAAGGGGGCCCTCATGAATTGCGCCCCTTCTGTAGACATGATGCAGTGGATGTATTACTCTTCATAATAGTCTACGAGCTCTTAAGGGGGCTGTCTGCAAGCGTGTGATTGTTGGCTTGCAATTTCCTATTTGTGCTACAGTTGAATCATATTCAAGACATCCATTTTATTTGTTTACGATCCGATCACCCAAAAAATGTGCATGCGTTTACCTGCGAGGTTTGGGGTAAAAGCCCCGTGTTTGTTTGTTTATTTTGATATGTAGTGGTATTTTGAACAGTGTTGTGTACCACTTGGATCTGCTTTGAGACCAAACATATTTGAATTGTTACACTTCTTAACTGCTGTTGGAACTGCAGACTAATTGTTTCCAGAATGCAAAATGTTTGAGCAGGTTTTAGATTATTTCCTGAGAAACTTTAAACCCCTTTGGAAGTCACGCTTAGGTGTTCTTTTGGTTAAAGGCGTGGAAATGAGTGTCAGAATGTTCAGCCAGGCAAAGTAGGATTACATAAAGTAATGCCACTCCACACGGCTCTGTGGTTTAAAGGCTAAGAGGCACGCCTTTCTCTCTGTCCATCAATCCCTTTGAATTGTTGGCCGGGAATCTCTCTGCAAGTGTTTTGAGAAGTTTCTGTAAAGCAGAATGTGCACTTCTTTCTGGGGTCGTCGGGGAGAGCGGTGGGGGTGTAGTTCTGTGGTGCGCACACCAATGTAAACAGTACCCACCCACCTGCCAGGTCCCTCCAGTGATGTCCAGATTTGGAGACTTTCTGTTGGGTAGGACTCGCCACAGGGCAGGCCCCACTTGTTAGACATTCCAGGCTACACCGCACGGTTACTGACTCTCTAGACCACTATAAAATGTATTTGCAGCCATTGATTCTGCAGCCTTTAAACTTTGGGTGCATAGTGGCAAGTGGAAAAAGTGCAGCTCTAAATAGTGGATCCCATCTTCATGCTTTAAGACAGTAACCGGTCAACACCATCCTTCTGAAGGTGGGCATTCTGCCAGGAGGTATAGACCACTCGTTGACATAATGCCAGGGCTAAGTGTTTTCAAACTGGGTCGAATCCTACTTCTCAGATGAGTAGACAGGGTAGAGCCTGAGCGGGCAAGGCCCACCCACAATCTGTAAATGCCCACTCAGCAGCGCTGTGTGGGCATTTACAGATGGTATTTTCACTGTAGTGGGCCCCACTTGTTAGACAATGCATGCTACACCTCACTGTTACTGGTTGTAGGTCAAAGGATCGACAACCAAAGGGTCGAATTTTTTTTTTTTCTTTTTTACTTTTTTTTTGGGGGGGCCAGGGGGGCCCCAATCCCTGTTTTTGTGGTAAAAACCACTTTTTTTTTCACTAAACGAAAACCCCCCAAAAAAATATACAATTAAAAAATAAATTGTGATCATTGGTTTTCGATCCTTTGGTGCCGATCCTTTGACCATTCGACCCTTTGGATTCGATCCTTTGACCAGACACCACGGTTACTGACACTACACCTCTATCAAATGCATTTGCAGCCATTGAGTCTGCAGTAATTAGACTTTGGGTGCATAGTGGCTAGTGGCAATGTGCAGCTCCAAATAGTGAACCCCATCTCACAGTTTAAAGTGAACAATAGCTATAGTACTCAAAACCTTTACATCATTTCCCTTTTACCTCACTGGCCAAGTCGTATATGCCAAAGGATAAAATAATAATCTGGTAGAATGGGCTGCTGAATTATACCACCCATGACCATTTAGGCGAAAGTGGCAGAAGTTGTCAATTTCCAAAACACTTACGAATGAAAGTGATGAACCAAGAATGGGATGCTAGGTCAAATACCCTAATCACAGAAACTGGAAAGACATTATTAATTGTTTGACACTGAGGCCTGGGAAATCGGAGATGACAAAAGCATTGTTTGAGCCTGCAGCCGTATGTCTCTATCTTGATATCCAGTGCAGACCAATGAGTATAAAAATGCACAATTTCCAGTTGTATGAATGTATCCTTTGATAGTTCATGTGTTGATCCAGAAACCTTATGGAATAAGGAAAAGCTGCCTTCGGAAAATGAGTTCTTAAGTGTTGTATGTAAGTTGGAATGCTTTAACTGACATTATCGCTGGTTAGTTAGTTGGTAGGTGTGGCACAGGTGAAGATAAAATCCATTGCTTACAAGTTGCCCGCTCTGCTTCAGAGCATTGTATATCTTTGTTGAGCAGGGGTTGATTTGCCTGAAAAGGTACATTTTTGTAAGTTCTGTTAATCATTTCAGATCTGGGTAATACTTCTAGAGAGTATTACCTGTGGCAGAGAAAGGGACATTCTGTGTCAGTGGCTACCTACCTAAAATCGCAGCAATAATCTAACACAGACACACAGACGAGTGCATCTGCATTGAAGGGCTGAACAAGGCCCGCAGACTGCAGGGGACCACACCAGAACGACCACAACATTCCGGGGGTAACGTGCCTGGACAGCTATTCATGGGCAGACCTGCAGGAGTACACCTCTGGACCTTTTTCCAAGTAGGAGACAACACCTTGCACTACCTGGGACATTTTTCCAGCAACCTCCCCTGACCTCTCCGGGGTTTTGTGAAGCCGGGACCCACTGCCAGGGATAGGAGTCACAAGAATTAGGACAAGGGACTCTGGATCACCCATTTGAGAACTTTGGGAGCACAAAAGTGTAACGGCAGCCGCATACTAGGCTGAGGGACGGCCCAGGACGCCAGACCAGATACGACCCAAGACTTGGATTTAAGCTATCGGCAGGGTCTTCAAATAAGACGCCCTGATGAAGGCGGACGAACAATAAAGTAGATTGACTGCCAAAACGTGGAAAGTTTGGTTGAAAACCAAGCCCCACGTAGGCAAAGCATTCTTTTACCAGATAAGACCAAGATACGTGGCTAAATCAAAGCCTCAGAACAATTCTTAGAGCCCCCACTAACCCCTGCCTTGTCTTCCACAACAGAATAATTATAAGGAAACAAAATAGGGAGCTCTTTTTCAAGAGATCTACCACAGGGGGTCAAATTAGGGAACTAAATAAGTTTTTCCCTTTCTAAACTCACTCTGAATGTCACATTTTGAAATGTTTAATTTTGTTTGTCAGATTGTGTAATGTTTTTTCATGATGAATCATGAAGATAAATGTTTTTTTTCTTTTTGATTAAGATATGTCCACTATAGAATTAATCAAGGACATATATGTTGAGCACTAAGTATTTTTGTATTAATGTTCTCTATTTTTTATTTACATGAATTAAAAAGCACATGTTATTTAAAATGTTTTCTCTCTCCAACCAGCTCAATTATTCTAAAATGTTTATAAACAATTCTAGTAGATGATTGATGCAACCTTAAGGTCACCTGTAAAGCAATAATTGAGTGATCACCCCAAATTTGCTTTTTCTACTGAGACAATAGGGTGCGATATATTTTTATGTAGATACCTACCCAAGATCCACATCGGGGAAAGTTCTGTGGCAAATCACTCCACTCATAGGAATTGGGAATGTTCCAGGCTATTTTACCCATGATGGTCATCACATTACCGTGTCAGTGATGATTTGTGGACCTTTCAAACAGGAAGTAGCAGAAGGAAACTAGGAACACAACCCGCGGCTGAAGTTCCCTGGCAAGCGGGCAACAAACAGAGCTAGTTCCAAGACAAAATGGGAAAGTTGTAGACAAGGCATTAAGAGAATGAGTCTCATGAGTGACCAGAGTAATTTTCTTCGAGACTTTGAATAGACTTGAATCCTTGTGGTGCATGCTGATGAATGAAGTCCAGTACTCGGTCAAACTTTACCAAAGTAGATCAGAGGGAAGTTGAATTAGTCTGTACATGTTGGGGACGGACGTCTAACAAGCTCCAAAGTCTAACAACGACGACAGCTGTTTTTCAATGCAGCACAAGATTTAATCATCACAGTCCAACCAAGTCTTAAAAGCTTGTGAGCGAGAGCTTGACTAATTTTGCGCATGCTGGAAACCAATTGCAACACCTAGCTAAAGTCTAACAAAGGCAGTGAAAGAGAAGGTGAGTGTAATGAGACCAAGAAATCCCAACATGTCCACTTCATGTCCACTTCACTCCATATTTTATACAAGTTTTTATACTTTTAATTAATCACATTAGTCACATTTCCTTTTTTTTTAATTGTATTATAGTTTCTTAAAAACCTTTTTGTACACATTTAAAACAAAAACACATCATCCAACTTCCCACTTTTCAAATTTATCAGTCCGATTCGAGAACGTACTCATCTCCCATAATACTTTTTTGCAACTCACATGCTTCACTCCATCATATTTCCCGTATAGGCATAAAAAGGCTCTTCAGTCACCAAATGGGTTTCTAGTATCTCGCTTCAGTGATGTACTTTCCTAGGTGTTTAGTTCCCTGTGTTTTTACTCCAGGGTACACAGTTAACAAATGTTTAACTGATTCTATTTTCGTGGCATGATTGCAAAGGCGACAAAGGTTATCAATGCAGTCCCTTTTTGTGTTCTTCTAAACATAATCTCTTTCATATGATACAGATTAAGCCTTAAGTGTAGAAATCGGTTACGATGTTGTCGGCTCGGAAATATTTGGAGATATTTTGGTAAGGTATTCCACCCATGTGGTTCGTTTGGATACGAAGGAAGAGGTTTGTATTTCACTCTTTGATTTAGCATTTCAATACAGTCTTTATTTTGTAACTTCCTTTTCACTGCTTCAGGATTCGAAATTAGACTTTCTAGGTCTGCGTCTAGGCCATCAAGATGGTTCAAAAACATTTTGTGCCATAAGTCCATGGGCCACACTTGAGTTCCATTTACAGACTTAAATAGAATGTGATACGGAATAGCCAAATCTTTAATTGAGACTTTTCTAAGGAGCGATAGGCTTTTCCATAGTATAATCGAGTGTAAAGATTGAAGACCCAATTTGTTTCTAATAACACTCACCGGTAAACCTTTAGGTAGACGTAATGCTGCTTTCAAAAAGCTCCTTCAAGCAGATTCCAGGAGGTCCAAATTAAGCCTAAAACAGCTTCTTTGCCATATGTCATTGTTGGTACGACCTTCTGTTTATAGAACATTAGTAAGGGTAGATTTGTGAATTTCCCATATAGATCATGGAGCATCTTAATTTTTGATTTTAGTACGTTTAACCAAGTTGCTTCTCCATAGGCCTTGTTAAAATGAATACCCAAATATCAACTTGCTCCAGAACTTCATTCCCTATTTTCCATACGAACAAAGTTTTTTTTACTATCGATTGTTACTTGATTCCTTACCATGTATTTTTTCGGTTGGTTCAATTTACGCTGAAGTCCTATTTGTGAACGGTCGATGAGCACCAAATTGTCCGCATATAGGATCCACGAAATATGATGACCATTGATTTTTGGCGGGAAATCGGCCATGTTCTTCAGAACTATTGACAAGTCTTCTACATACAGATTAATTATTGTGGAAGCTAACGGGCATCCTTGTTTTACTCCCTTTTCTGTTTTTATTTCGGAGTATAATTTTGCTTGGTTATTTAGCCATATACAAATGAAGGTATTAGCATGAAAAGCGCTGATGATCTGAAGAAGCTGCTCTGGGCAATTCCAGACAGTCAGTTTATCACATAGTTTTGATCTGTTCACACTATCAAATGCCAGATGTAGGTTGGTTTTAATTTTAATCGTGCAAGTCACATTCTCTGTGTTTTCACAGGAAATCGACACATTGCATAATGCATAATGTATCTGCCTGCATACTAAATACAGTTCTGAAATGTTACTTGGCTTTGTTCCAGATATTTTGGTCCAGCTTTTGGGCCAATCTATGAAAAAGCATTGGGACGCATCTATATGACATTTGAAGCATAAGGGGTCATAAATAATGGACACAATTATGTTTCCATCTTATGTTGAAGCTTGATTTTCAGAATGCTATTCACTAGCTTCTTGTTCCCCAGTGGTAGCTCCTGGTCACTTGTTAAATGCCTTCTCCAATCTTAATTTCCAACCCTGTCTGCTTGTTTCATAGCCTAATCCCCAGCACGACCATACTGATGACCCTACCTTGCTAATGTAGATGTAGTGTGTTTAGTAGTTTGGGAAAGCATATACTGGAACAGTTGCCTGATCCTGCGTTTCACATCTCTTTATCTGGACAAAGAGTGATATGGTGGCTGTAAACGGCAGACACTTCATAAGTAGCAGCAGTCTCAGATGTAGCTAGTTTAGTAATTTGTTGAAAAACAGTGTCTTACGATTGCAACCGCAACATTTTTAACATGCCAATCTACAAGCCAGGTGTAAAGGGTTACTCCCCTATACCATGAATGCCAATTCTCCACATGTGCCCTGCACACCATTTCTTTCTCTCATTGAGCGATTAATCACTCGCTAGTGGCAAGTCAAAATCTTGAAGTTTGGTATTTTTCAAATGATTTCACAGCTAAATAGCATTTATTTTGGCACCAGTCTTAGATTTAATCTGAATTGTTATAATTGGTTTTCCCTTCTGTTAAAATACAGCATCAGTAGTCGGACTTTGCAAAGAAGGGACAGGGACGCGTCTCATACTGGGGTAGGAGGCCTACCAGGGCAATAACCAGAGCCACTCCTACCTCAGAGGGGGAAGCTTAGAGTTGGGAAGGCTCCAGTCACTATACCTTGCCTATGTGCCCGTATAATACTTTGGTACCACTCTTGATCACCCCATAACTGTTTTCCAATGCTGGCCAATATTCCATTTCTTTTCTAGAGAACTACAAAAACCAGCCACCTCAGTGGTTAATAGGAGAGAGCAGCCCATCAGAGGTACGTCACAGACTGTTGATGTTAGAACACCATAATCTGCAGTGTAATTCCACAGAACTACTGTGCATGAAAGAAGGAACCAGCGCGAGTGCTGCATATAGCTGGCTGCTCCCCATGGCAGCAACGCTCTCCTGTATCACCGCTTTTGACAATCTGCCACAACCGCCGCTTACCACCATTGGAGCCGTGACATGGCCCTTTAAAAGCAGCTGTCACATTATGGCTTTGGACACCAAACTGGAACCCTGATTGTAGCTGGCCACCAGTACCGATCCACGCCGAACCTGCATGATTGAAAGGGGCAGGACTTGGACCCTCTTTTATGTGCTTAACTATGTCTAACACCTGGGTGGGAATGTGAGGACAGATTGGCCCGGGGAACCAGACGAGGAGAACCAATGAAGGCACGAGGGGTTGGATGTAAGGGACAAAAGGAAACGGGAAGGTGTGTGTTGTACTCGTGAAGTCAGCAGAGGATGAGGTGGCAGTCCAAGAGACTAGAAGGTGGAAGGATGGTTTAGAGGAGCATGGAGGCGATGTCTAGAAAAGGTGAGTTATTGGCTGATAGGAGAAAGTCTTACTGTGTTAGTGTGCATGCAAGTTGTGTGAGTGAGATTTGGTAGTAGGAGAGTAGGGTGTGAGTGGAAGGGGGACTGAGGGAGCAAAAGAAGGCACTCTGGAAAGAAGGAAGAGAAATAGTAATAGTAGGGCAAATGTGGGAGTAGTGAAGGGAGGGAAAGCATGGAGGTGGCAGTGGTAGTGGTGTGGAGGTGAGATAAGAAGTGATCTGGAGACGGGTGTAGCAGTGGTGTGGTGGTGGGCATAGGCAAAGTATTTAGAAGGGGAGAGTAGTGGGATATAAGATCAAAGGGAAGAGGCAGGCCCATAGAGAGAGGAACATCGGAGGGACAGTGGAGCAAGAACCATGGAGAGAGTTGAGAGACGGTAGGTGGAGTAGGAGGAAGGGGAGTAGGAAAGGGAAGTGATAGAAAGTATACAGGGGAAGGAACATTAGAGTGCAAAAAGACCTGTGAGGGTGAAGATGGCGGTGTCTGGAAGCCACAGCTCTTACGTCATACCTTGGGGGAAAGTTGTGGGCTAGGACCCTACATGGTTCCCCTAGAGAAGTTAAACCATCAGTGAAGGCTAGTTAAGGTTTAGCTTGGCAGGGTTAACAATCACTAGCAACAATCCGAGTTCGAGGTAAATCTGAATTGGGGAGGGATTGCCCATCCATAGGTTAGAGAGAGAGGGACACCCACTATGCCCGATGGAAGTCAAAATATAAACGTGTAACCCCTATATGGGAATGTGTGGGTTCTCGGGGCCATCTGTGACAGTTGCTTGGCTATGCATTTTCGTTGCTCGTTTTAATCCCTTGGATAGTGTAACTTTGCCTCTAGGTAGTGCATTAGCAACCTTTATTGGTGCATGCTATTTCTTCTAAGTGGTATGCGTACAGAGCGCGATTACCCCGAGGCTGCGAAGCGCAATACACACACTGTGTGTGCAATGCAAGTTATGAAAACTATGCATGTGAAACGCCCGCAGCAACAGGGAAAGGCCACCCTATTTGTCTACAGAGCTGATTCGGAGAAACGCCGAATCAGTTGCGGTGGAGTGTTTCTGCAACATGTATTCCGGGTCTGTATTCCTGCCCATGTCCACTCTTGAATGTATTTTGCATATGAAAATGGAGTAGGGGTGTAATTAAAGGCCCATTTCCTTTTACCCCGTCCAGCTTGTTTGTGCCCACCTGGGGCAACGCAGACACCTGCGTGCAGTGGAGGCTTATGGACATTGTGTCACAGTCCCTTCCATTGTGCACAGGCCAGTGACATATTCCTGATTTTGCATGGCGCTCTCCTTTGGGAGCGCTCCACATGCCACAGAGTATTCATCTACATGTTACGGGACAGAGGCCCTACATGCCCTCGTGTGGGGCACTGTGCCAGAGGAAGGCCATCGGAGACTCGGCCTCTGCTGGCACTCGGAGCAGCAAGGGAGCATGCATGTGTCCGAGGCATGCCGCAAGGATGAAAGGGGCCATACATGACCCTCCCTGCTTGCCGTTATGGCATCAGCCACAGGAGGTGATGATCAGGGGCAGAGCTGTGGGATTGTGTGGGTGGGGAAAAAAACATGCCTCAAAAGTCTGCTGCAATTTATTTTTTGGAGCATTTGTGCCTTTGCAATAATAAAAAAAAAGCTTTAGTAGGCACTTTAATGTCAACTGGCTGATGGAGAGGAGATGTGCCTCAATAGATAGTTTTGCGGGAAATACATTAAAGGACTGTGGGTCAAGTTAATCTGCCCTAGGGTACTTAAGAGGCCAAAGGGTTGGATTCCTGCACAAATAGATCTATGAATCTTACTATCCCAGCTAGGCTGTAGACATGGCAAGGCAGTTTCCCAATAAAAAAGCCTACAAGCACATTTAGTTGTTACAATTGGAAAGGAATTTTACAGAAAATGGTTGTAATTGGTATGCTGAGCAGCTATGAGGAGCTGTATTACTCCTGTGGAAGTGAGCTGCTTGACACACCTTGCCTCGCGTAACAAGGGCAGTAATTGGGCCTTGTCACGAGGGGATGGGAACCCCTCTCAGCCAGGATGGGAGGCCTACCAAAGAGCCATCCAGAGTCAGTCCTACCCCTGAGGTGGACATTGTCAGCAGGGAGTGCCCGAATCCCGGCCCACCCCACCCCCACCATTGTCTAGGAATGCTTGCCTGCAGACCCTGATCTGCAGCCATGCCTCCTTGCCAAAATTTTCCCCATTGTTTCTCGTGTGCTTTCAGATCAGAAACTGTGCAAGACAAACAGCCAGCCAGGAAGTTCCTCAGAGACTCTGCACCACTATAGCCCAGAGGGGCGCCAGCCTAAAGTAAAAGACAGACTAGTGGGAAAGAGAGGGAGGAAGCGAGAGAGAGACACGCTGGAGAAAGCTGGAAGCCTGTACAGCTGTCAAGTGTTGGTGTTGGTGGTGGTGGTGGCGGTGTTAGTGCCCATTCATTTGAAGTATATAGGATGATGGGTAATTCTGCCTAATTTGCCGATCTCTCAGCGGAACGTGGGAAGATTTACCTCCAATATGATGCTGGAGGCAAATCCCTCCCCACCCCAGGGCCAAACTCGTGGTATAGCGTGTGGCGATCGAGCTTCAACAATTAAGAACGCTGCTGCACGACTAAGTGAGGGGCATCACGCCGGTGAAAAGTACAACGTACTGAGAAGGTGTGAGGATTGTTGAAGCTCGAATGCCACACACTGCATTATAGCCTGACGGAGGAGAAATGTTTTCAAACAATGGGAAAGTGTCGAGACTGGTGAAGTTTTGCCGCCACATGCCACCTTTCAGTTCAATAGAGAATTGATGTTTATCACCATGGGGACCGGATGACATACCATTTCTAAATGAGGGAAAGACTCTCGATTTACTTGCCCCGACATTACGCACTTTTGGCGTTCATTTTGGTGGCATCTCAGGCTTTCTGTGACTCTCCCAGCAAGCAGTGAATAACTCCTTCCACAAATTCCATCCTGATGAAGGCCATTACATAATAAAGTGAGAAAATATAATAGGCCAAAACACACTTTTGTTGACTTTTTGTTTTTGTTTTACTATGCCAAAATGGCTATGAGACATTGCATGTTCTTTGTCGATTGTTCTATTAGACATACTTGACAATACAAGGTTGGGTCTATTCTAAATCGGCAGATGTTTTTGTTAATGTATTATGTGTTCGAACTTTGTGGTTTTTGGGGAATGTGTTAGGCTTACTGAACCAAGACGGTATGATATGTCATGTATGTTACATATATTCACTGAACTAAGCAGAATTCACACCAATTATGTTTTGAAAATTGATTTAGAATATTAGTTTTTTTCTGACATGAATGAATGCGTCTGGACTCGCTGTGATCGACCTGTTTTTGGATTGACCTCTGCTCATCAAGCCATCTAGGCATGATCTTCGCTCCCACTGAGCAGTATTTTTGTGGCCCCCTACCGTAAGCATAAGCATTACTCAATTGGTCCATATAGGTAATAATGCCCCCATTAGCTGATATAGATACAGACCCTTTTGGCTGTATAAATATGTCCTTATTAGGGGGCATTGGTAAATAACACTGGGGTGGCTCTTTGTGAGTGACAGGAGAGCATGGTGAAACACACAGGTCAGTAAACTGGTGAGCAGGCTTAAGACAAAGGAAACCATGGCAAGGGACACTGAGGCCAAAGAAGCATTGTAAGGGAGAGCATACTGTGGGACGGGGCACAGTGAAGATACGAGGACATTTGAGGAGCAGCGAGAGCTCATATTTAAAGGATGGAGGAAAAACGACGGGTGGGGAGGCCAGTAATGGACAAGGGGCACAGTGGAAGCGAGCGGCCACTGTAATGATTAGGGAGACAGCGCAAGGGATTTGGTGCTCTTTAAGGAACAGTGGCATAATTAGAAACTGGTATCTGGTCAATGATTTGATTAGGTACCTTATAATCCGCTAATGGAATAAGAACAAAAGATTGCCAAGCAAAGAACATTTCCCCTGGGTGCACAAATGAAGGAGCATGCAAAGCTTATTCGAAAAGGTAGGTCTTAAGGCCCCAAACAGGGTCAGAGTAGGAAGCAGACGCAACTGCAGAGGAAGAGCATTCCACAAGGGCAGGCCCAGAGCAGAAAATCTCCTGTCACACCTGGTATTATATTTAGCGAGAGGAATCCTTAAGACAAAAGCCTCGAAGGAGTGGAGGGTCCTACCTAGAACATAGGGAAAAGGGTTACTTGCAAGGTAAGCTGGTGCAAGGCCATGCAGACATTTAAATACCAGGCCACACATCTTAATTTCAAACTTCCTGTGAACTGACAGCCAGTGCAAATCCCTAGGCAGGAAAAGACCTGATCAAAAATGTTTTAATCAATCCAGCTCTGTACGGAGAAGATTGCATTGACCTAGTTCAAGCAGCAATTTATCAAAGGCTGGAGCACAATGCCATGCCCAGCACTAGGAGTAAACTGTTAAATCCTTTGCAGTTAGTGGAGAGAAAAACATGAATATTTGACCACTGCACTAACCTGGGCCCTAAAGCTCAAGTCAAATCCCCAGAGAGCTCCTATATTATTTGGTTTGTAGAAGATGATCACTTGATGCCCCATCAGACCTGGTAGAAAATGAGTGCCACAAAATACTTCAAATGTCCAAAGAGAATTGCATAGTTTTTTTTTTAGGATTGCAACTTTAGCCCACGCTCCTGCATCCTGTCCTTAACACACTCAAGGCCATAGGCTAGCTTTATAAAATCCAGCCATAACAGAATCTTTATCCGATTTGTATTTGGAGATTTTAAAATCCCAAGCTTCTGAGCAGTATGTAGGTGGACCACATACATGTTAAAAAGTGTTAAGAGAGACCCTTGAAGCACCAAACAGGGCAGTGTCAAAAGCAATACATTAGAAAAAGGGCCAACCTGGGCGTGATGTTCCCAAACAGCCAAAAAGACTACAAGCAGTCTATAGCATGACCACTGACCTCAGTTGTTTGTGTAACATGAGTGTCTAATAAATGATGGTTTATAAATGGTTACCATAGTATCAAAACCCACGGATAGGTATAATAGTACAAACAAAGAATTTTGAACCTTGTTAGCCTGGCTGAAAATATTGGAAAAGTGGTCGTTTTCATCCCATGCAATGGCCAAAACCAAGAATGAAAAGGATCCAGGGCTTTAACGTGGTCGGAATGGGCTTGAACCTGTTTCACTACTACCATCTCCAATACATTAGCCATTTACTGGAGTCCATAAATGGGTCTAAAAGTATTAAAACTGTAGAGTCTAACCTTGCTTTTTGAAGAGTAGTGTGTCCATTAGGTAGCACAAAACCAGAGACAAGGGGAAGGGTTGATAAACTTGGACAGCCAAGGTGCTACGTCCTTGATGTGTTCTGTTGCAGTAAGTCAGGAATCGCATTGTATGTGTTAGTTGTAGGATAGAGTTTAGTCAATAAATGCTGGATATCTTCAGGAGATGTATTAAAAAATGAAAATGGAATAATAGAACTACTGGAAAAGTAAAAACGTAGACTGTGTGAAACCATTTGGCCTGAATCTGTATTTGTTTCCTCTTCAATACGTAAATTTCATTGGCAAAAAGGGTTTAAAGCCCCACAATGTTCCAGCAAGGGTGTAAGATCCACCTCCATGCAGGACAGGGATTAGAAATTCTTAACAACTGTGAGCGGTCAGAAATGAAAGACGGTCACAAGGTTGTCATGTTTTTGGTTAAAGACATTTATTAAATAAAAATGGGTTGGGAAAACGCATCCCTGGCCCTGATCTAAAGAGGATCTTCGCTACCTAGAAACCAAAAAACTAAGGATCTGTCATGTCAGGATGTCAGTAACTGAAAAGCCGTCTTTTTGTCCAAAACGTCCTACCCTCACCCTCGCACTATAAACAAAACATCAAAGCAGGCAAGGACATTTCTTTATCTTGATGTTACCAAAAGTGTCCAAAACCAAAGTATGAAAATGTCGCCAAAGAGAATGTTCTTCTTGGTAAAGACCCTTGGATCCAGAGGGTGGTCCCGTTCCCCTGGATTCTTTAAATAGGATGGCAAACATTTCTCTTTAGCTAACAGTTCGTTTGCGTCTTCACTGGACTCGCACAGTTCTTGTTTAAACAGGTTCTGTAACAGTCTTTCTGTAGTGCTTCTTGTAACTTTGCAGATCGCCTGCTATGCTCCCCTGCCAGGAATCCTGATAAAATTCCAACTGCCTGGTATACTCACCTGTCAGTACTTTTATTGTGTTTTTATTCCAGATCACCTGGTATACTCTGCTGCCAGGAATCTTTATACAATTTCAGCTGCCTTGAGCACTCGCCTGTCAGGACTATTCATCACAGTTCCTTGGCTATACTACAATAGCATATACAGTGAGGTGCTTGGTTTATCTGTCTATGGTAACATTTGCTCAAACCTTTCCCCACACTAGCATCTCATGCATCTGTACTTGATTGGAGTTTTCCTTTGTACTTTGCCTTGTCTGCATTCAAACAAACTTTGGATATTTTCTGATATCAGCAGTTTCGTATCATTCAAACATTTATTGGCTCGCGTGTTGGAATGCCCCGGGTACCCAGCTACATTGGGCAGCCTCACTGGTTTCTTCCAAAGTCTCCGACTCTGCTTGCGCCTCTGCAGTGTGGTTCCTTCACCTGCTTTCTACTCTGTAGTGTGCATACATTCTTCCAGCATCCTGCTGGCTTTTCTTGTTGGCTTGGACTGGAGAACATTGCCTCTTTGAGTTCCTCAACGTCTAGGAGCTCCTGCGCGGCCCCCAGCATATCCACGGCCCTACTGTGTTTCTCCTAATATCCTGGCAGCCTTCTCCATTCCACAACACTTATCTGTGTGCCTCGCATTTGTAAACCTCAGCATGGGGTTCGACGTCTTCTCTTGCACTGATCGCTTCAATAATGTGGTCGGTTGTCATCTTTAAATGTCCCACGCACCGAAGACCTGGAAAAACAAATAGCCTGCATGTTGTGCTTTGAGCTCCTGTCACTTTTCACAAACTCCCTCATGCTCCTCCTCGTCTCAGTACCTGAGTGGTTATGGGAGTCGGAGTCCATAGACGAGACATTTAACTTTTAAATGGTTTTCTCAGAGGTTTCACATAAAAACGCATTAGAAACAAAAGGTGAATGACAATAGAAATTAGACATCAGAAATCTCTGGTATAGAGGGTCTTCATGCAAAATGGGTGAATACTGTGTCTTGTCCAACAAAATCAAAACATCTCTCCGTTGGTTGTCTCCTCCCATGTGATCCTCCCTCATATAACCACCCCCAGGTTCAGGATCAGGTAGCGGCTGCCGTCCCCTGGCCGCATGGGAGGAGGTTACCGCCGGGGATTCCGTGATGACACCATTGGATTCATCACACTACCTAAAACAAGAAGTTAGGGCTATTACTAGATTTGATGACCTACTCATCCAGAAAATCCCTCTTGGCAGCAAACATCAGCCTGCATGTGAGCTAAAAGCTTACTTTCAAATAAACCATTTATATGGGGCTCCAGGTGTCTCCACTTCTGCTTAAGGTCTAGAATCTCCTGGCTAAAGCAGGATAAATGTTTAGCTTTGACCTGTACTGCGGCAGCTAAAGAAGAGCAACTTTACCGATAGCATCCTAAAAAGCCAAAGAGGAGGAATTCTAAAAAGCAGAACAGGAAGTAGATGATACCCCAGGAATTATAAGTTCCAGAAGTGGTTTGTTGCCATAGGGGACAGCAAATGTATTCTTTTCTCTACCCATCTTCCTCTCAAGGTCAGTTTTGGGTGAGGATATATGAAGGGTATACCACATTTATGAAAGCCCTGTCTGACCATGAAACCAAAAAAGTGTCCATACATTCAAAATGAACACATCTAGCTAAAACTAGGTCCAAGCAAGTGCCTTTATCATGTGATTGGACAGATGTCAACAGAGGGTACAATATGATTAGAACATGGGAGTCCTCTGTTTTGTGGGGGGCTTGTGGATGAGGACAGGAACTTGAGGGAACAAACTGATTCCACAGGAAGCTAGCCCACTTTTGCACGCATTGGCCGTGGGCACTAAGAGTGGTCTGTCACATCTGCTACTAACACCACATTCAACAAAACTGTTTTTGAGTAAGCAAAAGTCAGGTGACATCACAATTTGTTTCGAAAGTAGCTTGCATATGTGTATCTTGGACACAACATAGAATCTGTGCATGTTCTCACTTATTAGTGTTTTAAATTTAAACATTGTTTTTGAATGAAATGTGTCAAAACGGTCACTGGCCTTGTGATTCTGCTTAGCAACGCCAAGTAGTCTGACACTGTACTGACTCTTGGTGCCCATGGCCAATGTGTGTAAAAGCGGGATAGCTTCCTATGGAATCTGTTTGTTCCCTCAGATGTCAACAGAGAAAGATCACGAGCAAGGAAGTTCACGTTCTCAGATTGACAGGGGTTATGCACCCAAAAATGAGTACAAGGATCAGGAGGTGAAAGATACAAAGGCACCAGGATGGGATAATGTATAGAAATACTTGTGAGTGATGCAGCTGACCCTGGGGGTCAATAGCGGAGTAATTTATTGCAGCGTTCACTTTACCTAAGTTGCGCACAAAGCGAGTTGTCCCTTATCTGACCCCCCTTGTTAATTTGCATAATGTAAGTAACTTTGGATCTTACCCTAAGTTACTAGGGGAATCCTTGCTCACTAATCTTGGAGAGGCACAGCTCCACCCTACTGATGAGGTCCAACCAGACCAAAACACTTATCTGGGGTTGCTGTTGGTACTCTTGTTCAGAGGAGAATTGCCTAGCATTTTGGTGCTGGACTGCCCTAGGGCAGGACAAAGACTTGTATGTTTTGGCTATTTCTCCTCTGTGAAAGCTAGTGAGCTAAAGAATCTGGGAAAGTCTCTCGTAACGTAATGGCTGGCTATACGACCATAGGCAATATGGGAAATGCAATATCAAGGTAAACCGCAAACCCAAAAGAGAAAATGTCAGTATCTATCAATCCCCATTAAATGTGTGAGCCACAGAGTAATGGTAGTGAAACGGGGTCTGAAAGGCAGCACTGTGTGAAACTGGGAGCACTGCGAAAGGTAATTGAAAGAGAAGTAGGACACCAACAAAAAAAGAAAATGGAAGGAATTCATCACGTAAGCTAAGAATGTATTAGAACATACCTGAGATTTTTGTAAGACACCCACTGTAGTTTCCCATCCTCTCTGTGTGAGTAAGTTAAAGGTTTATAGGCACAGAGAATATAAATTAAAAAAAAAAAACAATATCTTTAAACGCTTCAAGAAAATACTGTTCAGCCGGAGAAGGAACCTGCCCCGAAAATGTGTGCAGTTGCACGAATCTGGCCTGTTTGGCTCGCCTCTCAGTGCTCCTAAGGATTGAAAAATTGGCTACAAGTAACTCCGATTATTGGTGCCCAGAAACAAAACATCTTGTAGTGGGAGCTATAGACTTCCTCCACCCCAACAGTTTTTAAAAGTGGAACGGTAAGTAAGAATAGTTGGGTAATTGCATTGTTGTGAAATTGCAAATGGATGGGACATGGTTATGTGCGATTATTTTGCCATTACGCCACTTAGGTTGCAGGAAGAAAGTGAGATGGTGACAACCCCTTATCTGAACGGTCTTCTTATTGAGGTAAAAAGGATAAATGCAGATTAAGGAATGCAATGCAAAGTAAGTGTTAGACTTGGCAAACTTTTGAACAAATCTCTGTTGATTGCAAAGTACACCTTTTGACAAGTATTGCTTTTCCTTTTAAAATGATGATGTGTTTTATTTATATAGCGCCTTAATCCAAAGAGATTTACAGAGCACATATTTGCATACAATATCACCCAACCGAAATTGGTACTCATTTATCGACCTTGGAAGGATGAAAGGCTGAGTTGGCCTTGCCGGGATTCGAACCTGCGACCTGCAGATCACGCTCATATCGCAGCAGCGAGCACTCAACCTTCTGAGCTATCTTACCGGCTATCGATCAGGTCAACTCAAAACATTGCTTTTGGCACAAAAGCCGCCTCATTCCATAACAAAGTAGGAAGAGGGCTTGCAATAGCTGTGGATTCATTTCATGGCCTCTCCAAACCCGTTTACCTTGCAACTCTGCTCCTTATGGCAGGAACTCGGAATAACCGGCCTTCAACACTGCTTGGGCCACGGCCGCTTCCACGTGGAGTGATAATAACTCTCTAGCATCATGGTTTCCAAAAGAGGGTGCCCATGGGTAACAAAGTGATAAATATGCATGTAAGTTAAGAATTTTCACGATTCAAGAGGCCTGCCTCCGTAAACTTGTTTTGAACCACAAGATACGTTTTTTATCTTTTTGCTTACAAACAAATGAATTAACATGAATACATTTAGTAACGTTTTTTTTTCAATATAATACATACACTGGGAATGTGTTCTTTGTGCTAGAAGAATTGCATCATCTGTGGGAAGGCTGGAGCCTTCCTCCAGTCTGCACGCTATATGCCTTCGCCTTAAGAAGCATTGCATTGGGAATGTTGATCACCACGCTACAAGGCATGCGTGGCCGCACACACCCATGGCATGCTTTCCTAATCATTGTAAAAAGCATGATTCCAATGCCATCCTGCTCTTAGAAAGGCCGCTACATAGCGCCCCGAAGGAAGGCAGGCACGGATGTCTAACAAAGCTATTTCAGACATGCCTACCATTTGTTACTGTTCATATAATCAAAAGTCGGCTTCATGTATTCCAATGAAGTAAGCCAAGTCTATTGGTTATATATATATTTAGTAGCCAGTGACTGTACTACAAGGCAATTATTGAGTAATGGTTTCTCATTGCACTGTAGATTTCTTTTATAGCATCCTCAACCTAATCAATCTTCCAAGCAATTTGAAGGACCATACTAAAGGCATGAAGGGAACAATCTGGGTTAGTATTGCCTTGTGTTAGATCTGCTACTTTTTATAGATAATGTAAGGGTGCAGAATTATGACTCTGACACAGAGCGGTCATTGTGGTTGGTATAAACGTTTAGTTAAATTATTAAAGTGAAAAGAAAAGCCTATCTTGCACTAACTCCAAGAGGGGGATCCTTGCTTCAACCAAAATTACTGATGTCACAGTCAGGATGTCAAAAAGCAAAGAGTTCAGTCCTATATCGGAATCCTCGCTCTGTCCCTCACACTCCGTTAAAATAACTCAAAGGAAGGTCTTCCTAGTCTGGAGGAATAGCTCCCTTCCCCTGGACAAAACTGCTGGGGGTCGAGGTAGCATGTTTCCCTTCCCCAGCCTTCCTTAGGCTTCTCCATACGGCAGGGGTCCCCTGACCCCGGGTTGGCAGACCTGGTTCCCTTCTACCAGGGACTGCGACGAAGAGGGTTGTGGATGCTTCTTCAGGCTCAGGTGGGTCCCAGACTCTGATTGGCAGACCTGGTTCCCTTCTACCAGGGACTGTGATGAAGAAGAGTAGTTTGGATGCTGTTCCAAACTCTGGACGGTCCCTGACCCTGGTTGCTAGACCTGGTTCTCCTCTACCAGACAAAGCGATGAAGAAGAGGAGTTTGGGTGCTTTTCTAAACTGTGGCAGGTCCCTGACCCTGGTTGTCGGACCTGGTTCCCAGGTCTCTCAGGCTCCAACACACATACTTTACTCACCTGCCAAGCACTGTGTTTGTGTGCCTCACTCTCACAGTTCTCTTCAGTCTCTTGACCTCACATACAGACTTGGATTACTCTCCTACCAAATACTTTCTGCATATGTATTAATCTCGCAGGTCTCTTCACGTTCTACTAATCTCACATAGAACTTGGTTTACTCTCCTGCCAAGTATGGTCTTTGTATATCTTATTCTCACAGTTCATTGCTTTGTCACCTCTTAATTGACAGCGCTGAGTTGTCTTCCCTCCAAGTACTGCCATGAGGACGATTAGGTATCCTTATTATGTGATCTGTCCTTTCCAGACCCTATTCTCCTTGTTATATTGCTTTGCTCGTTCTTCTATTAATGTCCCATAGTGGTTATCCTTCTTTCCCCACTTTTCCTGTGCGGTTCACTGTAGGGTTCTTTATGCACTCTGGGGACACCCAACCATAGACTCTGCCACCCAAATACCTGCAAGGTCTTGGCAGCAGCCCTCCAGTCGGTCACAGGCTTCCCCTTTCTTTTCTTTCTTCGGCTCACTGGCTTTCTGGGGCTCTTCTCGGCTTGCCGCAGCAGCTCTGTGTCTCCTGTCCCTGTTCGGCATGCAGCTCGTAGTTGGACAGTGTGGTCCTGCAGTGCTGCGCTGCTGATGCTCTCCCCAGCCGTCTTTGTGATCCTCTTGCTGTGTCCCCGGAACACTGTGTTTCTTCCTGTTCCAAGTCCTGGTCTTCCCCTGCTGTTCTCTGCAGTGACCATACAGCACGCTCTCGGTCCCTGCAGGGAGGATCTGACTGACAGGTAAGTCTGTTGTGAGTTTTTATGTCGGCATTCAGTACGGTCTGTAGTTTAAGACTAAACTGTTCACAAAGGTTCCTCTGTGATCCTCGTGGGTCTGCACTACTTCTTTGTCACATTCCTTTGGCCTGGATCTTCATGACATCTACGTCCAATCTGCCTTGTCTCAGTCCTTTCTATTCCCTGGGTTCTACAGAAGTATACTGGATAGGAGGGTAGGGGTGGAGCGAGAGGGGGTGTGTAGGTTTTGGCCTGATTCCGCTTTCTCCCAAAATAGTCATCACTGGTCCCATAGTGGGTTTCCCCTCCCATGAAAGCCACCCGCTGAGTACCACCCCCCCAGGGCGTCTATCTGGTAGCAGTCTCATCCCCCTGGCCTCATGGGAAGGGGGCTCCCCCTACGGAACCAGTAACAACATCCCCAGAGATTCGTCACAATAGGTACAAGTTTGTCATTCACTAGTGGGTTGGTGCTTCATAGCAATTTTCTAACTCCATTTCGAAAAAGATCTGAAAAACAAGAACATTTTTTTAATTCAAAGCAGTGAAACTTTACTCAGAAAAATGACAGCAGCTATACGTTATTGGCTTTCTTGGGTAGGAATGTGTATAATTAGAATACTAGTGGATGTTTATACAGTATTGCACACTCAACTTGGGCAAGAACTTTGCCAGTCTCTCCATCTCAGTGAGGGGGTTTCAAACATAGAGCTCCCATAGTATTCACAGGAGGGGTATTTCGCCTTGGATAATGCCGTGGGCCCCCTAAATTGTTTCATTTTGATCTCGCCTGAGCAAAATACATGTGAAGTTATGAATGGAAGTTTTTCAAAAAGGGCTAGAAATACAGTCATAGTGCAAGCATCAGCGTCGTTAAAGCCTGCCACATCCCACAACAAGGCTACCAGAACTGAGCTGCCCTGTTACCACTTTGTCCTTGTTCTGTAATGGTGTGTCAGGTCCTAGAAACAAGCAACTGTATTGACCCTTTTAATTGAGAAAACATGTGTGTCCATTTTAATCAAGTGACCAGTCACCCATGATCCTGTTTACTGTTTTATTCGGTTTAGATGTTGCGCTGCAATTTGATGCTGTTTGTTACCTTAATGAAGGCTGTGAGATGGGGCTGGTGGGACCATGGAAGGTTTGGTGTCATCAGCCACTGTTTGAAGCAGGCCCAGAGGAGGTACACTGGAGAATCCCCCAAATGCCCCAGCCTATCAACAGCCTCGAAAGCAAGACCCCGTCACTGAAAGCCTGAACCCCCAGAAAGGGGCGACCAACTGGGTGACGGCAAGCCCTAATAGGTGTGCACCATCTAATAAAATCAGAAGAGGGGTGCAAATTACCCAAAATGGGGAAGCTGGGAAAATACTTTTAATGCCCTTCTGCCCAACACAGTCTCCCCTCTCACTTTCTCCCCTTCTCTTCTGCCCTCCCACCCCCGTTCGCTCTTTGCGAAAGAAGTGGAACATCGGGAGAGTCGACAATTGGGAGAAGTCTATTGAGGCAGCAAGAGGAATGCGAAAAACGTGCAACAGAGAGAGGGAGGAAGGCCAAGAAAAGGGAGGCAAGGAAACTAGGGTGGGCCCCACGAACTAAAGGACTCTGCCTGATAGGGCACCTACAAGTACAATGACTATAAGGACTTTGAAGGATTGGGCTCCGGTACAACAGTGTCATTGGCAGACCCATCCAAATGCCTGGGGTCTTCTGGTGTAGCTTCTCTTACACTTTGGAAGGCGTAGTGGCCCACACCAGATCCCTTGAGCACTGACAGTTGCAAGGGACCACTTAAGAGACCAGCATCCTGGTCCCTCGACAACAACTACTACTCGGCCAAGGCAAGAAAGAAGCACATGGAATAATTGAAATCCCACAAACTGTAAACGACTTGCATTTCACCACCAGAAGGAAGAGCCCAAGGGTAGATGGGGATGGACTGACACTGTGGCCCTTAATGAGGCTGGAATTGTTCAACTCTGGTTATTTTGTTTGTTTCAAAGCTTTACTACCAGTCCAGTTTAAACCCTTAGCTGCATTTTTATTAATAAAACCTGTTGATCCCCAGTATCTGTCTCAAGTTGTCTGTTGATCCCCCAGCCATTACAGTGCTAGCTAAATTTACTTTTATATTTTAAGGGGGTTTAGGGACAGTCTTTGTGCCTTGTTTGAATCGGTCTATGGCTTTATACCTCCTCTGAATTTTGAATGGATGCCCCCTTGAAAGCAATTAACCTCTGATCTGGTTTGGCATGCTTCTCTGGTATTGAGTTTTTTTATTTTGTATTCAATGTTTTACTCGTTTGTTAGCGAGCATCTCCTCTCTGTGACACTGTGTTTTTCTTTTAAGGGGAGCAACCCTCAAGGTGGTCATGCACTGATCATTTTCTAGCAATATTCACTGTCGAAAGT
This sequence comes from Ambystoma mexicanum, assembly GCF_040938575.1. Lineage (NCBI taxonomy): Eukaryota > Metazoa > Chordata > Amphibia > Caudata > Ambystomatidae > Ambystoma > Ambystoma mexicanum. The sequence continues at coordinate 532,922,003 of NC_090926.1, forward strand.
CACCACAGCAGTAGTATCCGAGCCCCTAGGTGTGTCTGTAGAGTGGTGTACTGTGCCTCCACGCGGCATCTAGACCAGCACTTACTGGAAGAAAGAAAATGAGTGAGGGCGAGATAAGACGGTGGGAACATATGGAGGGAGAGATGCAGCAGGAGAAGAAGAAGGTTTTTGATGGCATGGATGTGTGACAGTATTGTTAGGTCTTCAAGGTTTTGTGTGCACAATGTAATGTTGGACTTGTGAGGGGGTTGAGAGTGTGCTCGGTGAAGCCTGGGAGTTTGGTAGCTTATTTGCAAGGGTGTTTCTATACATTGTGTGGGGGCAGCGGGGGAGCAGTACAAACTCCAGAATGTTAATTTTGTGGCTACCAAGCCTGAGCTAAAACTGCCATAGTCAAAAATAAACAATGCATTAAAGAGAATAGTGTACTGTCCCTCGTTACTGTCCAGGATTACTAACCTCACACCATACTGTATGACATGCGGCATGCAACCGTTGTGGTGTGGTCAGCTGCTTTGCACCCAGGGCAGTGGCAGGAGCTGCCACCCTTGTCTGTTTCCTGGGCATGACGACGACTCCTAAAATAAGGACTCTAATGAAGAAGGGTAGAAGTCGATCTAATGCAGATCACCAGTAAGCGATCAAAGCTTTTCCATATTAATGCATGTCCCGGCATATTGCACATGCATCAAGGTGTGTATGTGATCAGCCACTGGTAGTATGTGCGTGAATATGACTACATAACTGCAACCTGAGTAACAATTGTGATATTTCCATGTAAGCAAGCGCACAGATGCCTCTGGGCTTGACGCGCTATACAAGCAACAAAAATAAAATAAAGAAATAGAAACGGTGGCTCTGGGAGCTGATGCAAGTAAAACTACCATGCAGAAAAAATGCATTCAAACCTATAAGCCACACTAGTGTTCGGTTTGTCCGACCTTTTATCTGTCCCATTACGCTGCTGTGCATGCAAGGGCTTGTAATTTTGGCATTTGCGAACTTTGCTTGCCCATGTGGAACAATTGGTCATAAAAGACTGTTTTTATTAACGTGTACGTAGGTTAGTCGTGTGTAGTGCCTACGTCATTATTGCCTAATGGTGTGAGCGGAAATGGACGTTCTACAACATCCTGTGGTCTTCTTTGCTTTGCGGTCAGTGAGCGCATGCCTCCTTAACGTATTGAGAGGCAGCTTTGCACCCGAAAGGCAGACAGGCTCGATGTTTTCTGTGTTCTGCTATTCTTTTATGCCGGAATTGTCCACACCCAAATGCGAACTGTGTTTTAGTAGCAGCAGAGGACTGTTTACAAGCAGATGATGCTGTACACGCTGTCCTGCTGAGCCCAGGAGAGCCCTGACAATAATGGGAATCTCTCCTCAGTACACAAGAGTAAATAAACAATTCCCAGGTTGACTTTTCTGTTTTTAAACAAACCAAGCGAGCAATTTGCTAGGGCGGGACACCGGAAAACCTTGTAGCTCTGCAGCTCTTTAATGAAGGTCACGGGGGTGACATATGCCAAAGTAATATGTTGCTGTTTTGTCTTGCAGGTATACGAAGCCCTTAACCTTCGCGGACTGCATTGGCGATGAGCTGCCTCTGGGATGGGAGGAGGCCTATGACCCGCAGGTTGGCGTGTATTACATTGACCACAATGCTGGTGAGTGGTTTTGGGTGACATTTTGTTTTCTGTGGTAGCATCACACTGGTAGTCAGCCAGATAAAGGCGGGAAAAGCGAATTGCGGTTTTCAGACAGACCTCTCTGTGATTATAATGAAACGCAAAATGATGTCATGTTGGGATTAGTAATGAAAACAAAATAGTCAATGTCCACTCCATATAGCACACAGCCTACCAGAGTGGAAATCTCTGTCTTTATGCTCCCTAGACTTTCCAGAATTCCAACACAAGCGGTTGAAGTGTCCTGGACGCCTATTTTTTGGTACCGGTCTTTCTGAGTGTACATACGGCCATTCTAGGCAATTTTTGAGGATCTTGAGGTACCCTGACAAATGCTGCACCACAGGACTGTATTGTGGTGGGGGAAGATTGTGTCCTCATTTTGCACAAAGGTAGGAAGGTGTCTTTTTTTTTTTTCTCCCAACTCCAATGATGGCCATGGTCACTCTTACAATCCCAGAACTTTGCAAATACCATAGTTATTAAAACTGAAACAGATTGGCATTTCGTCAGTCATAGAGAAAGTCAACCACTAAGAGTGAGCACAACACATTGGCCTGATTCACAGAAGCATTTTACAATGGTGAAATCCCATTGGAAAACACCCAGTTTTCCCATTATGGGGAATCAGGCCCATAATGTTCTTGATATAACTACAGATGTTTAGCATTTGCAGGCAGTTCATGATGCAGAAACCTGGTGGCTATATAAACAATGTAGTGTTTAGGTCGCTGTACATTCTATATGTGGGCAAAGTGATGAATTTTAAGAGACTCAGGAAAATGAAATTCAAACTTGGCAACGGGTGGCGTAAGATTTTGACCGTCGGTTCTGCCTCTTGTGTTGGTTCTGCTGTATTACGCACATGCTCATTCAAGCTCTACTTTAAGAGTCTCTCCTTTCTTCCTCTCTTTGATGCGGTTTGAACCATTCTAGTCCTTTTTCTGAAATGTGCCCTTTTTTAAATAATAACAGTTCTTTGTTCTTGGAAGTTTCTGTTGACCATTTTCTGCCAAGTAACATACATAAATGAGTTATTACAAAATGGGCACACTTTTGTCAAAGCCTTAACAATAGAAAGGTAGTAGTTATCTCCCACAAAAATGTCTTTTGCAATGTTTACTGCACAGGCATTTGACCAGCATCGGACTGAAGCGGTCCATTTTAGAATGAATGGTAGAGGTACTGCTCGTGAGCATGCCAGGGGGTGCTACTGCCAGAAATGTAGGTACATTTCATATAACTTGTGTTTTGGGTCTGGGCTGCCTGCCTGAGCAGAGTCCAAGGCCCCTTATGAAGGGCCTCTCCAGGACTGGCTACGCGCTCTGGGCCACAGTACGAAAACATCTAACAATCATTGCAAGCTGTACAAGACTACCCCACTGTAGCTGAACCTGACCAAGCACGAAAAAGTGGTAGAGCCTACAATGGAGCCTCTGGTGATAGTGTGAAAAGGGTTTCATTTCCGTAGTGAGCCATCAAGTGCCTGTTCCTAATCAATCCAGCTTGCAGAGTTCCCAGTCAGGATTGCCACATCCCTGTCCTTAATCTCTCTTCCTGGTTCTGTAAAATGTCCCCTAGTGGCAGTGTCTTTATTTCTGTGGGCTCATACTTTTTTCAGTGTCTGCCCTGTTTCACCATATCCAGGAAAGGGGTAGGTGGAAGGTTTTGAAAAAATCAGAACCACTGGAATTGCTCTGGGCAACCTTCCACACCACCGCCTTTTAGCCTGTCTGAGCCATTGAAAAAGGGATCCAGCCATATGCAAATCAGTCAGGTACTTCCACCAATGGGCGCAGCCCAGTCCTAACTGCTAGGCCTGGACCCTTCTGCATGGAAACACCATCATGGAAAATAGCATTTCAACATTTGGCGCATTCAGTCAGATATGCCACATTGGTGGATGTAAGGATAAAATAACGTCATAGTTTGAAACACTGGTTGCTTTCTGTATGTTGCTTCTCTAGCTATGAGGTGTGCACATGTTTTGCATTGTTTGTTTTGGCAGGGGTGTTTCAAATGTTCTGCTGTTTTGTATGTGAGTCTGCATTTGATAGTCCTTGTAGGCTACCGGGAGTCTGCAGTGCAGCAGTCCGGTTTCTGGGAAGACCTTTCTCTGCCTTCCATCTTCATGAAGAAATTGGATTGACGGTTCCCAGCAGAACTTCCAGTTGGCGTTGTAGGTAGTCACTGGCAAGCATGAACTTTGCTCTTTTTGTTGATAGCTCAGGAGTCATTTTGAGGCATTGGAACAGCCTCCCTGAAACTTGAGGAGAACCATCTCCGGTTCCGGAAGCACCTTAAGACCTTCCTCTTTGCTTCTGCTTTCTCTCCTCCTCTCCCCTGCTGATCTCCTGACTGAAACTGCACTGGTCACCTGGCAACCCTCTGATCTCGGGCCTAGGTCCCCTCCTCCACCAACTGCACACCTGCACTGCCTCCCGGGCAACGCCTGCACTTAGGGGCTGTTTCTGTATCCCTACTGTCCCCACCAGCTCTTGATACTTGATGTATGCACTGTCCCCTGCACTTTCCACTTGCCGGCCGCACTTTTTTACTATTTTTATTTATTCTTTTTTCCCCCTTTTCCCTCTGCACTTTCCCCTCCCCTTGCACTTGCGCGATCTCAATTTTACCTGGCCTATTAAGATCGTCGTCTTTGTCTTCCCTCTGTTCCCCCTTCCTTGCCTCGTCGCGCCTTGAAACACTTGTGTATAGGCGTGTTATAAATGTCATATACCATATCATTACTGCTGCTCTGTGGATCTGCTTGTTCCTTGGTTGAAGTCACGATCTATACATTGCCTGCAAACAGTGGTTTGTTACCATCTCTTGGAAGAGTGCATATCCAGTTTTCCCTGACTGAAGATGATGGCATTTTCTTTTTTTGTGTGTTAAGGATTGAATACTTTAATCCATAGCTAATTGGGCTTTTTTCAATGGGTATATGAGATTCAATTTAACGTGCTGTTCACATGTTTAAAGTGTGAACTATTCACAAGGTAGTTGTGAGTGTTAATGGAAAATGCTAATAACACAAAATGTTTGCTAACAAAAAACAGTACAATACATACATTAATAATTTAAACCTCCAGAAAACTGTTGTGTTAAACCGTTTCACAACCAGACTTTAAGCTTATTTTACCAAATGGAAAAAATATAAATAGTGTGAGGTGAAGGGGGAAGTTTATGCCAGTAATTTGTAACAGAACCTGAGAAAGAGTAGGAGGATGTTTTGGCCTTTCTGACACATGAACCCTATTCAAAGAATTGCAAACCAAAAGTAATTGGGATGATACTTTTACTAAGCTTACTAATATTCTGTCTGGCAAAGACCAATATAAGGCAGTCCTGCAATTCCAATCCAAAAATTGTAAGTTGTTGCATACGGCATACTTACAGTATTGCTACTTTAAACCACTGCATTGCCTGTTTTTCAGTAAAGTTGAGGTTAGTGTGTCTAAATCTCAGTGTAAGCTACATTTAATTTTGTTGAGGGAAGTGCATCATATTGACGAGTTTTGAAAATGTACTCGATGACACAGCCAAATGCTCTTGATAGCAAACCCAGTTCTGTGACCTGCTGATTACATGAATCTGTGCAACTGGTGCTCCGCCAATGAGCTGATCCCCCAACTCACTGACATTCTATGTGATCACCCTTTTGCTTTCCACTAACCTGAAAGTGGCATGGCTGCAAAACTACAATATTCAACCTAGTTTGCCCAGTTCTCTGCCTGCTACGCCATTCACTCTGCTTAGTCTCTTCCTTTCCTTCTCTTACATAATAAATACATAAAGCTAACTAGATATTTATGCAAAGTACTGATCACTAGTTCCATCCAGTCTGTAGATCTACTGCAATGCCAGAGTCTGCAGTTCGCCTCCAGAGCGTGCTTTACTCTGCGATTATGACTGCATTATATATTCGCACCTGCGGGAGAGAGCTGGCCCAGCCGAGGCTCGGAATGCAATCAAACTCTACAAGTAGCTGCCTGAATGTTATGCTGGGCCGCTGTGCCTCTGGCCAGCCTATGCCCTATCATTGGAGGTGGTACCCCAGGGCGAGTCTTCACTGGAGTGCCACAACTCGACACCCTGTCCACTCACCTGCTTACCTCCTTGCTCACTTGCTGGTCCTGGAAATAGTTATTTCCAATCACAGACATATATGGGTAATTTCCTTTTAGGGAAGCATGAATTCACAAAGCCTTGTTCCCTTAACATCATGCAAACAAAAGTATCAGCAGCCCAGTTGGCATCTCTGAGTGCTAATAGCGATAAACATTTTCATGAATGTGCAGAGCTGCAATGCTGCACTTGTGATTACCTGACCCAGTTTTGGAGGATCGTTGGCAAGCCTGCCCTCCCCCTGAAAGGGGCATGTAACACTATATTGAAAACAGTTGATATCAATGGCCATATTGTCCACCTGAAGTTGACAATTACCCTGCCTGCTGCAAAACCATACTACGTACTTGGTCTTGGGTTATGAATTTCATTTAACATTGTGAACCTTCTGATTCATGAAACTTCTGAACTTCTCCTTACACACCAAATGATGGGTCAAGCATATAATATGTGGGACACTGCCCCGTGCAGCACCTAGCTGCACAGAGCGTTGGACTGAAAACTGTTTGATCCTTTTTTTATCAAGTTTATTAATTTGTCCATTCATGCATCTAGCGTTTTACATTTTACAGAAACTCCTCTCACCAAGTCTTTCTTCAGCAGTACAGAAACATGCTGTATTGTTGCTCATTTTATCTCTTTGATACAAATATCTTCTGGTGATATTTACAATATTAGTACAAAATTGCTAATCAAATGTTTGTTTGCTAATCGAGAACAATTTAGTTAGCAAACTCTGCTAATCAATTTTGGAAAACAAATGTATGCCTTGATGTTTTCATGCAATTGAGAAATTTAGTATGGCCAGACGTGAGCCAACTTGTTAATGTGCAGTGGAGAGATTGACAAAAGTTGTGTGGTTTTTGAAGAACCATTGATAAAATGGCAACACCTTCAGTAATAAGAATATCGAAAATATTCTGAGGCTTGTCAATAAATAAAATTCTTTTTTAGGATTAAATCACCACAAGTAGTATAGCAAAGTGCTGAGCAGCATTTACGATCTATTAGCCATAGGGTGGGGTACAAGGGTGGCAATTAAATAGAAACTTGATAAAGGAGGGGAGGGTGATATGGTCAGTTGAGAGCGGTTGATTTCTGACTGGTAATATGTACAGGAATAGGAGACACTTTAATACTCAAAATGGTATTCCTCACAACTGTGGTGTCCTGCGATCGCACTGGCATGCATGAGTGGTAGTACATTGGCCTGCTATCAGCCGCACACAAAAATACACGGACACTCGTGTTAGGTTTTGTGTTGCACTGCCCCTTTTTTTGGCATGAATGCAACTTTTATTATTTGATCTCCTCTTCTGTATACCACGTAGGGCGGGCTCACCCTCCCATCACATGCTGTCCAGAAGACTGTAACACCACATTCCTCCCAAACTTACATTTGTAAAACATGAGTGTAGTACTTGTCTAGTTCAGTGCTGCATGGCACAAGATCTCGGACGTCCCCATCATGGTGACACCATCTCTCCGTGTTATACCCCCTTGAGTATGTACCCTCGTAGTCTTGATGAGGGTTGGAGACATTCTCTCCACGCATAGCGGGATCCTCTCTCTCGACCGGGGGGGGGGGGCGTTCACACCCTCAGCTCGGGGTCACAGGGAATGGGGTCTTCGTGTATCTGTGGGGCATCTATCATGTCTTTCCTGTGTTCTCCTTCTGGGTTTTCCTCTTGACAGACTGGCAGCTTGTCAGTCTCTGGGGTTTCAGCCACACTCTCTTCCCACATCAGCGGAAGCCCTTTGTGGAAGTGTGATATGTTTCGGGGACCACCATTCATCCCCAGGTCTCCGTCACCATGCTATGGTCTATCTCCACAACAGTCTAGGGGTGTGATTCGTATGTATCATCATTTTCTTGGGTGGAGACCGATTCTTTACTAGCACTGTTCCCCCCCCCCCCCCCCTGCTTTTTGCTCCTGATGCTGTGCTGGGTGGGCATGACTCTTTCTCATTATGCTGCTTCCCTGTTCTCTCCACTGGCTCAATGTTCACCTCTGGCACCACCCTGTTTGGGTGGAGGGGATGTTCCATCTGAATTGGCCTTCCGAACATGAGCGTTTTGGGCTTATTTGAGTAGCAGCGTGGGGGGGTGCCAGTAGGACCGTAGGAAACGGTACAATGCTGGAGGCCATGGCTGTTGCTGGTCCTTGGCGATCCGTATTACCTTGTTCGCTTGCAGCCAGCATGGTATGATTTTGTGGCGACGTATGTTGAGGTTCTCATACGCAAATCCCGGCTAGTAAATGGGGGACCGGGTATCACTCTTGATTTTGCTTGGCAAACATTTTCTCCATCACAGTTATAATGAAAGAGGCATCTCTGGACTTCACAGGTTCTACCTCAGGGTACCAGCTGAATTCGTCTAAAGCTACCAACAGATAGCTTTTATTGGCCACTGTGCAAAAGTCCATTCTGATTAACTCCAATCTTTTCTGGCTTCTTGGGGGCTGGTTATGGGTTCCAGGGGCATCTGCCGTTGGGAAGGTTGACAGGCTACACAGGCCTTGATTAGGGTAAGGAGACTCTGTTGAATCTTGGGCATCCAGATTTGGCACTTTAGGTATGCTTGGATCTTCACTACCCCCTCATGCTAGCCGGAGTGCCTGTTCTTCCAGGACTTCGGGTAGTACGGGGTAGTGTCCTTTTAGAATGATGCCCTCAGCTGAGATGGTGAACTACTTTTAAATACCAAACCGGCCTTTCAACTTTTTTTGTGCTGCTGCCGTGCGGTGTGTTATGGCTGACCGGAGGCTCTTCCATTCTCCTGACTATATTATTAGCTTCACTCTATGTAGGCACAAGTCTTTCTCCATTTCTACGACTATCTCTAGTAGAGTCATGTTATTTGGGTGAGCACGCGCTACTACAAGGCACGCGTGTTCTTTAGTATCTTGTGTATTTTCTCGCTCTTTTTGTGTGGCTGATCATGGGTGCTGAGACCAGTAGTCTGCCGGGTTATTTGCTCCCGCCCGATATGACTTCTTTGCCAAAAGGCTGCAGCAGTAGCATCCCCTTTTCCAATCAGGCTAGCGGGTGTGGTGCTGATCCCTTGCATATTGGAATCAATGGTTTGTGGTCTGTGAATATTTTAGCTGGATGACCAAGGAGGTACACCTGCCGGCCCCACCACAATATTGCCAGAGCTTCTTTCTTGATATTAGCATAGTTCTATTCTGTTTCGGTGAATTAATTAATATGGCCCCCATGCCTACTGGACTCTTCTAACCATTCGGTGCTGTGCTCTGTGTTAAACAATGCCCTTTTGGCTGTTCCTTTTAGTGAGTCTTTGATCTGCTGAAAAGCCTTTCATTGCTCTTCACCCCACTCCTATGTCACCTCTTTTCAAGTAAGTTCTCTCAGCGGGGCAGCAACTGTGGCCAGACCTGGAATGAACCTGCCACAGTACGTGTCCATGCCCATAAAGCTTCTGACTCCGGATGCTGATGTCGGGGCTTTGGCTCCTCTGATATCTGTGACTTTATCCTGGTCAGTGACACTCCTTCAGCATTGAATAAATATCCAAAGAAGGCGAGTTCACTCTTTCCAAACTCGCACTTCTCGGCTTGCAACGTTACACCAGATTCTTCCAGTCGTCGCAATGTGGCCCCTAGCTGGCTGTTGTGTTTTTGCAGAGTCTTCCTATAGACTAAGATGTCATCGCTGATATTTGTTGTTCCGGCTAAGTCAGATAGCACTCTCCGGATCTCATTCTGGAAAACCTTGGCCACCGTGGATATTCCAAAATTCAACCTGTGATGTCTTCAGAGGCCAGGTAGGACGAGAAAGTTGTGATGTACCTTGATTCACGGGCTAGGCATCGCTGGTGGCACCCGAAACATAGGGAACGGTTCTTTGGGGGAAATATTGATCTGCTTGCAGGTGAAGGCAGGGAGAAGGGGCGATTGTGGTGATTCAAGAGTAGTCCCAAACATGAGACACAAGATGGTGTGCTGTTCTGGCCCTCTGGGAAGGCACCCGAACCAAGCCGGGAGAGGTAGCCCGTCCCTAGACAGCAGGTGGTGTGACGCCTATCTGGGAGGGAAGGGAGGAGAGACCGACTCTAGCTCTCTGCATGTGGGTTGACTATGTACCACATACAGTTCGATCACCAACAGCCTAAAAGGTGGAGATGGGGCAACCAACAGTGTTGTGAGTGAGTGCGAGAGCAGAAGTAGATCTCGTAGTCCTGAACCAAAAGGTTTTGGTTAACATGCTTGGGCTAGAGGCATCAGGATTTTCTTGGAAATAGTTATTCACCCTGATGGCTCAGTGCTCTTTTCATGTGGGTGGTTGCCCAAACAGTAGAATATAAAACAACGTAGGTAGAGATTGCCGAATTGATCTTAAAAAACACACAGCCCACTGGGTGTGGGGTGTGCTGAGAAACCCGTGCTTTCTGGATTCCTTGCTAGTTTAGGTGATAGCCCACTGTTGGTCTTGGGGATATCATGTGGTGTTGTGGTGGAGCCACACAGGTCTGGTCGACCGGTTTTGATGGTTCACTAGTGGTTGTAGACCATCTTCTAGGACACAAACAGGCTTCATGTGTTAAACAATAACATCTTCCAACTGTCCTCAAAGTGGGGCAGCTAAGGCAGGCTGCATGGGATTCTGGATAGGAGGCACAAAGAACATTGCAAGAAAGCCATAAGTATTCCTTAATTTGCAATGCTACATAGTGCTGCATCCAGAACCTGCTCAGAATCAGGTTGCATTGCTAGATAGATGCTATGTAGGAATGGATAAGCTCACTAGCTGTTTTTGAGCCTGGCCACTTGTTCTGTGGCTAAAATATAGACAACTTGTCCCCTTGGGGGTTGGGAAAGGGGGAGAGGGGTTGGAAAAAGGAGAAAAAGAGGTGCTCCAGACAAGCTCAGCGGCGTGAAAAAGGAACCCATATAGAGGAATGCATTTAAGCCATGTGTATAGGCATGGCTTGTTCCAGGGTGGCTTGAAAAAAAGAAAGAAAAGAAGGAGAAACCGCCTACCTGGATGCTCGCTAATGCTCCAGGGATCTGGTGTGGTCCGAAAAAGGCAAAAGCTCTGCAGGTCCAGGCCTGTCCAAAAGGAAAAGCAGCATGGGTTAGGGCTGCTTGTACGTGGGGAGGACAAATGTCCTAGAGAAGAAGGCAGTGTGGGAAGTCTCATACCTTCTTGGCTGTTCACTGGAAAACACTGGTAGCGTTGTGAGCGGCAGCAGCGGTTTATTATCTTCCACTTGTGACGCGCAGAGGGGGTGTGGCTAGCCCCTTCATCAAAGGCGCTGCCAAACGGATGGTGTCAAGTGGAGGGTGTTGCTGGCGCGGCTCCAATCCAGGCGCACATGAGCATGGGTGTGTGTGCTGGATCGAGGGGCCATGGAGAGGGCTTCAGGGGGTAGGGCCCAGAGCGGTGCTCAAAGGCTGGGAGGGGCTGGTGAAGTGGAGCGCGAAGCGCTGGAGCCTGCATGGAGGCAGAATGGCGAGGGCTTGGTTCGGGTGCCTTCCCAGAGGGCCAGAACAGCTCACCATCTTGTGTCTCATGTTTGGGACTACTCTTGAATCACCACAATCACCCCTTCTACTTGCCTTCACCTGCAAGCAGATCAATATTTCCCCAAAGAACCGTTTTTTGTGTACCAATATGCCCCTACGGTTTGGGATGGCAGTTGCACTCCCGGCTTTTTAAGCCCAATTGACCCTGTTGTTGTTAACCGAAACATAGGTCCAGTTTGCTGAACACTGTTGCTCCTGTCGGATTCACAATCAATTGGTCAATGGTTGGTGTTATGTGGCGTTCTCACCCTATTGCTACATTTGGTAGGTGTATGTCTATACAAATCATACCGCGTTTCGTTGCTTGGATTTTTGTGTTACCACCATGGGGCATACCCATGGGTTGGGGCTAGATGCCTTTTCAATGTTCCCCATGTTTTCCAGTTTATCCAATTTGGTTTTTGCGGCTTCTCCCAAATGGAATAGGACACGATTATGTCTTACTGCTTGAGGCAGACTGCTGCTAAGTGGTTTAGAGGTTTACATTTTCAGAAGGTATCTCCTTATCCGCACGATTTGCAGGACTCTTGTCGCTTATTTTGCCGACGCAGCGGGATGTTGGTAGTTCTCCTTGTTTCAGGCCTAGATTTGATAGCTGCATTAATTTCGTCTTCCTTGTAGGTGTCACTTGGCAGTCTGCTCAGTGCTACTTCCATCGCTGAAACTTGCTTGTCAGTGCATTCTCTTTGTTGACCCATTGCGAGGATCCAATCTAGCAGTATGTTCTTCAAACAGGATTGCCTTGTGCAACTTCTCCGACGATATCCCTGAATGATTTGATGACACTCAGCAAATTCCACATCTGGGAACTCGCATGCTAGGGCCATTTCTCTGATGCGGGTGTGAAAATCATTGATTTTCCTTTTTGATCTTTGCCAGGCCATGCTCAGTTGGAAACCTTCATAATCTGGGTTCAGTTTTCACTGCTTCGTAGTCATCGGGTTGCCCTCTGTTGGGTAGGGTGTTAAATAGCCTCAACGCTAATGTTCCTAGGTTGAGCAGCGTCTGCAACTCCTCTGCCTCTGTGAATTTCTTTGCCTTGACGTGGAGCTCAAATGAAAAAATGTGAACGAATGGTAGTTTTGACCGAATTCTGTCACTTCCATTTAGTTTGAATTTTCTTTTCGATTTGTAGAGGAGAAGTCAAGTACCCCCACCAAAAGCTCCACCCCCATGTTGCCTACATGTTGGGAGCCGGAAAGTGCAACACGTAGAGTGCCAGTACGGATGCCTGTACCACAGAGAATCATGGAAACAAGGTATCCATTGAGAACTCTGTATACATGCATGAAGACATAGTGTTCTTTTGGATGAAGTTCCAGAGGAAGTGTGCATTAGAACAAGAAAGAGTGGTGGCGTCATGCGGAGTAGATGATGACGCACCTGGAAAAGATGCACGAGGCATAAGAATATAGACATTCTATAAGCTCTGAAGAGAAGATGGTAAAGATGAGCAACATTTTGGGCTCTGGATGAAGCTGCTCATGCTACAGAAACGTTGAAGAATATGGAAATCAGTTTACGCTTGTGCAGACGCAGTAACACAAGTAGACAAAGGGAACTTAAGGCTGGCTACGTAGTGAATAGTTTTGCAGTGTTGCGCCGATGTATAATACATCGCAATGTGTAGAACCTGGATATTCCACAATAAACTTTAAAGCAAGGCTGAAATCTGTGATTGGAAAGAAGTTTTCAGTGTGCCGTAGATGGAAAATGACTGATGGCAAGAGAAAAATTCAAGAAATGCTTGGCTGACCCAGCACCAAGAAGACGAGGCCACCGTGAGCCTGGGTGCCCATCCAGTAGTTACAATGAACGTGAGAAAGAAACAACTCCTGTTTAATGTGGAATGGAAAAACACTGAAGGCATAAAGAGTTCATCATTTAATAGAATTAAATGCTACAAAAAGCTTGAAAATGCGGTCTCCCAGTCAGTGACATTGGATCGAGCTACACTGAAACCAAGCAGATACTCCCTTTATTTCTCAGGTGCAGAGAGTCTCTACAAGGCCACGTTGAAAGCTTAATTAACTGGCAGACTGCAAGAGTGATGATAGATGTGGGGCTAATTGGAAGGGGAGGCATGATCACGCCGACCACCATGCATCTGGAATGGTAGCCTGCGTGCTGCTAGCATGTGGAATATTCCAGAGGGGTACAAAGGTGCCAAACCAATGATAGGGAGCCACGTAGTGGAGAGCCCTATAGTTTGTATAACCAATGAAGTGTTGAGTATTAGAGTGGCACGAAAGATGATTTGCACTTGGGATGGGCTTATTGGCCCACCTAGTAGAAACCCAATCACTTCCCCCTTGAGCATCGAACGTATACTTGGATGTTCCCTGTAATCCTATCCCATCCCGCAAGTAGGTTTTTGTAGTTTGCCACATAGTGTGATGTCACTTATGATAAGTTTTTGATATAAAAGTCTTGTTTTTTATTAAATTATTTGAGAGAAATCCGTTGATGTCCATTGTAACTCCCTGTTTTAGACAATTACAAATAAAACGGCACCATTTTGCCAACTGTCTGAGTCAGTTTGATTATCGTTTGATTAACTTCTGCATCCCCATCCATCTAAAAATATTGCTACCTCGTCTTAAAGAGCCCAAGGTCACCGGGTTCAGATAAATGTTGGTCCGCAAATACCAAAGTGCGGGAGTGTCCCACGGTCCCCATGTTCGATATCTTCAGCCTCTGAGGTTGCGGGGGTGTCCCCTAAATCCATAACATTGGCAGCGAGGGACAAAAATTGCTTGGGCCCTTGTTTTGAATAAACAGTGAAAATGGGGGCCCGAGCAGTTACACTGCGGGCATCCACCCACATACAAAACATTTGCAGGCAGACAACTCACTTAAGCTCATACTGCTGGAGCCATAATTCCCAGCACAGCCCCGTTATATATGGGTCAAATGGTCTCATGAAAGAACCATGGGTGACATCCACTCCAGGAATGAGTCCTTCCGGTACTGTGACTGCCCCCCTTGCACTCCTAGGTCTGCTCCCTCTGGCTGAACCTACCTGAGGGCTGTCCATCATGGGAAGATGTCGTCCCTACGTCTAGATAGTGGCAGTGTTTGGTAGAGTTGTTCCCCCTTTTCAGTGTGGATGGTTGTTCTCCCTCCCTTCTCGTTCTCCATGCTGGCTTTGGGTAGTAATGCCAAGCTTCTAGGGCAGGGACATGGGCTGGCAGTGTTGCTGGGGGAGTGCACTTGTTCCGGCTCACCTGCTGGTTTTTAATTTTGATTTTATTTTTTCCACTTGTGCCTCCTGGGCTCTGCCCTCCACCTGTGCTGCTCCCGTGTAGCTTGGAGCATAGTCACTGTTATCCTGTTGCTGGGTCGCCTGCCAGCACTGGCCGTTCTGCTGTTTGTCGGCTGCTCGGGCAGAGACCGGAGCTGGCTCCACCAAGTGGGGTCGCTATCCACCCCTTGTCGCCAATGTGGTGTCCCACGATCATGCTGGCATGCACGAGCGGGATTACAACGATCTGTTATCAGCCGCACACAAGAACACGCAGACACTTGTGTTAGATTATGTGTCTTAGTGACCCGTTTCCGGCACGCGTGCTACTTTTCTTATTCTATCTCCTACACTTCCGTACACCACGTGGGGTGGGCTCCCCATCCCATCAAGACTGTAACACCACCACCACCACCACCACAAAAACGATAGTCTGGACGAGGGAGAGATGAACCCAAGACACAGAAAGCAAAACACAGACTATACAGGATGGCCACAGACAGATCCTGGTATCTGAACAGGAACTGTCATTAGCTGTCTGCCTTTTGCTGAAATGTAAAGGCCAGAAACAGCCTTAGTCTGAAGATAGTCAGCCTCCTTGACACCAATGTGTAGTGGCAAGACAATACAACCCACTTTGATGCTGCTTTCAGTGCACTGGAATTCACTAGAGGTTTTATGGGCCAGGGAGTGATGCATTTGTGTTCCAGTTGTGCTATGAGAGGGTTCTTTGACAAACAACATATATAAACCTTCCACATACAAAACAATTATTTTCAGATTATTTGGGCCTGCCTGCCTCATGATGCAAGTTCAAGATTTATAAAAGCGTTATTTTTAAACCAAAACATAGGCTGTTAGCGGATTCAGTGAATAGATCAAAGTTTTGTATTCATCGCGCACTTTAGGTTTCTTGAAAAAAGGGCCAAGACGCTGAGTCCTCACCACAGTTAATTCTGTATAGTTTATATTGTATGCATTGCATTTCTTTTTTATGTCATATTGATCAGTAGTTGCTATCTGCAAAATGGTTTTCAGATATTCGCAATTTGCCATCACCATTGGCTTCAAAATGCCCAAAAAAATGACTAGAATGTTTACCAACGATTTACTTTCGTAAACGTTACCATTCCATTTTCTCCGAGAATAACATTAGTTGGAGATCCGAGCTACAGAGGCGGATGTTGTCCAAGGAGGACACCATGTTAAATGCCACGAGGCCCTGCTCTCTGTTAGTATGTTGTTACCAGGGTAATGATTGCGTAGCTGAAAGCACGCCAATGCGTGTACGCCAGATGCCTGGTGGCGCGTTGTGCTCGGGAGACGGAATTCTTGCGTGACGCACTTTCAAGATTCATTCATGCCAGCAGAGGCCAGCGCGCCGAATCTGGTTGCCCAGAGAACCAAGTGTCTTCAATACGGTTCGCCAGACAGAAGTCGCAAAGCTCCCGCCTTCTTGTTGCGTTTCTGTGAGCAACGTTTGCTATCACACTTGATGACGTTGCTAAGAATTGTACTGCTTGACAGGCACGAACTACCCAGTGTATAACTGAGGCTACACCAAGTTATTAATTTGGGCGTCATCTAGCAAAAGCGGATGGCGTTCATCGGCAATGGGTTGTTTTCTGCTGCGGGCCCTCTCCAGTGTCTTGGGCAAAAGAATACGTTGTGCAGATGAGAAATGCATTGCTTACTAATTAACAGCCCGCGGGATTCAGTTGAGCTTCCGGGTTACGGGACTCTGCGTCTCTGTGCAATTGAAGAATGTAATTTAAGTGTCATGTAAAGGGCAAACCGCTTTTTTAGGCTAGGCTTTAAGTGGTCCACAGTTGTAAACTAAATTGTTTAAAACCTGTGGGTCTGGTTGCCCTGGGAATCTCATCTGATTGCTATTGCCCATTTTCACTGATTTTCTTTACAGCAGAGATGTAACAGGCAGCGTGTGCCCATTCGTATTCTGTATCGACTTCACACACTTGAAGTATGGAAACGTATGTATGCATGGCATTGTTTATGGTGGTGCATCCCAGGAGACTCATGTAGCCAGGGCCGTCTTCATTGGCAGTTATTTTCAGTCTGAGTATGACTGTTACTGCGCCTTCAATTGCTTCTGGGAGCAGGGAAGCATATGCGACCAGCAAAGCGGATACATCTGCCCACCTTTCACAAATGTAAGGTGCTGCTGGGTTTCCCTTAGTTATGTCCCAGTTGAGAAACTAGGTAACCTGTCTGGCACAATTTGTACTTAAAATGGCTACATTTCTGTATTTGCACTGTTCTGTGGCCAGGGTATTTTCTGGAAAATAATGGGCAAAGATGTGAGTACCTAGCTACATGTTGTGCTATGGTACTATGCTTTTTACTGTGGCAAATCACCTCCGTAGTACTTTCAACGCACCGATCCTTGTCTATAGCATATCCATACCTTAGTATGTGATGGCAGTACCTCCAATATCGTGCAAGTGTGTGAACATATGACGAAACCTAGTAAATAATGGTAACCTGAGCATGCAATCGCCACATTGGGCCAATAGTGTGGGTGCCTGAAAATGTGGTGTCAATACATACCAATAAAGAAAACATTTTCGCTATGCACAAGACAAAACAGTTTTTTTCGTTAATTGCAATGGGTTATTTATAACTCTCTTAATACCCAGAGGTTTCGAAGCGCGGACCCTGGGATCGAGCCTGTGTTGCTCAGCATCATCTTGCTTCCAAGGTGAGCGTGTGGCCCCTGAGCTATCCTCCCGAGACTGTTTTCCACCTTTGGACGGACCTGTTTTTCACATAAATGGCACAAAAGCAGGATATTGCATCAGGTCACCTACACTTCTAAACAATGTCAGTCATCCTCTTATACACAACTCCCTCTGTTTCTCATCTGGATCTTCTCCAATCTATTACCCTCCAGTTTGTGAAAACAAGAACATCTCCTGGTCTGTCTACTGCAGTGGTCTTTAAAGATTTTTGGCCTCTGCCCCCCTGAGCAAAACGTGGGACGGCCAGTAAGTCCAAATGGCTATCAACGATCACACGCCGTCACTGCACCCCTCTCCCAGTATATGGGGATAGCACAGAAGCAACGCGCTAGTCCTGGAAGCAAGACCACGCAGAGTAACAGAGGTTCGAATCCCGGGTCTGTGCTTAGAAACCAAACTAGGCTATGGTATTAGGCGCATTATAAAAAACAATTAAATTATATCTAGGCTCCCCACCTGCTGCCATCAGTCTCTGGGCTCCCTCATACCACTCATAGCCCAGACCCCGGATTCCCCCCCCCAACCTGCTTCCAGCACAGTCCCTGGCCTCCCCTGCTCCCAGCACAGAACTTCGGCTCCTAGAACCCCGCTCCCACACAGTCCCAGGGCTCCCCGCTGCCTCACTCCTCTTACCCCACTCCCTGCACTCCCCCTACCCAAACCCTGCCTAGTCCCACGGCCCCCACCCTTTCCAAACACAACCCCAGGGCTCCCCAACCCACTCCAAAAACAACCCTTGTACCCCATCTTTACCTCGCACAATCCCAGTCCCGTTTTCTTTTACTGTGACTGGATTTGAACATTATGTAAGTGCACTCTTTGGAAAGGGACACAGAGCGTGCTACCAGGGTGTCTCTTTCCTGGGTCAGCCACTCTCACTGACCCTAGGTCTGGCCCCTACGTCACAGTGGGCATGTGTTGTGGGGGCCATGTTAGGATGGGATATGATCCCTTTTTTTTTTTTTAAGTCAAAAACATCTATTTTTTATTTTTATGGTCATTTCAATCTGGGGTTCTCCCAACCCCCAGGAAATCGGCATGCCTTCCCCCCGCCCCCACCTCTGGTCCACTGTATGGCAATCATTGGTGGTACTGTGATCCCTGTCTGATATGGGGTTGTCTGAGCTATGCTCTGCAGCTACACTTTTAGTAAAGGATGAGTGCTGCAAAGCATTCAGTATAGCTGCACATTTGGTTTATTATCTATGTAACCTAGTCAATTTAAACTCTTACTATTGTATTGCAATTTTGTCAGGTGGACTGTTGCAATGTAGCATGATATTGCAATCCTTGTTAGCAATTATTTCTATATCTAATTGTATGGAGGAATTTATTTAAATATGACAAATGCCTGTTTTTTTCCAAATTCTCCATGCATTTGCACAACATTGTTGTTAATGCTGTGGGACTGGGCAAGTTACCTCTGCCTCGGTTATCGCCGACTATTGCAAAGGCATGTAGAGAAGAAATAAGGAGATTAAACAGAATGGCTGATGGTTTGCAGAGCTACTTAGAAATATTGGGAGGGTGCTCCTTATTTGAGGATCCAGAACTGGGAATGTTGAGCAACCTTGTGTTTCGAGCAACAACAAAAAACGGACACCACAGAAAAGCAGGTGGATGGCTCTAGAGTTGGAAAGCTGATATTGCTACAATTTTGAGACCAAGAATAGGTGACCGACGCTCTAAAAGGCCGGATAGGACGTACGTAGCACCTTCATGGGATTGTTTGAATTGTATTAACCAAATTAAGCAGTCAAACATAGAAAGCCACTCTTGAGTGGCTTAAAGAGTGGCAAATGCCATGACTGTATGATCCAACAACTGATATGTAGACTAGTATGGCACAGGTGGTCGAAAGAATAGCATGTGGTTTGATCCAGATGAATACAACATTACCACCTTCTGCCCTGCCCTATTACCACAAGAGCGAGAGACGTTACAAACTGAGACAGCCTCACCACCCCCTGAATCTAGGAGTTGTCGACAATTTGAATTAAACTAAGCTCCCTGAAACAATATACGTAACAAAAGTGAATGGACGTGCTTTCTGCCATAAAGAATTAGTTAGGTTGTGCAACACAAGTAAGGACTAAAAGTAGTTTGTAGAATGTGCAAATAGTGTGCAGTATAAAGCGTGCAATACAGTATAAAAAGACAGACGATTCCTGTGTACCAAGAAAGGGACTCATTACACTGATGGAGCAGTTGGATTATAGATAGATAAGATGCTGAATATACGGGCAGCGACTTCATTGTACGGCAGGCATACAAGATGAATAGACTTGGCTATAGGTCGCCAGTATGGAGGCAAGAAGACCAAAGTGCAGCTATGTTCCTAAACGCAGAGGGTGCAGCAGGTCTCGAAATTAGCAAGGCCTCAGAACCTAAGATGCTGAATTTACAAAAACACATGCTTTCTAGAAACTTCTGCAGAGCACAAGATAACAGCTAACCACAAAAAAACACAGTAACAGTTCCAAGGACGATAAGCGATAGACTCCAAAGTTTATTCATTTTAATAAGAGCACGAATAACCCTTGATGTCCAGGTTCACGAGATCAGTGAAGCCAAAAGATCTTACATACAGTAATTGACTAGCACCCCCAAGTGGCCCCAAAGAACACAACATGCACCTCAGAATTAGCTAAAACCTCAATAAATAGGAGGAAATCCACTCTCAAGCATGGTCCCCTAACACGTGATCCAGACATGAGGAACACCGGCTATTCATTATGAGCCAAACACAGATAAGACACCTGGATAACTCTCTCAGTGCACACAAAGGCCCCAAACGGCACTCAAGGCCAAGTACAAAGCAAAGGGAAGGCTTTATCACCTTGGGATGATCAGGAGTATTTTTTAATTGGAAGAATAGCAGACTATGGAACTCTCTTCCCTCACTTATTTCTCGCTCATATCTTGAAATCTCGTCAGTTTCCATGGTTGGTAAGCTAGGTGCCAACCAATGGAAAGTCCTCTTGTCACATCTGTGAGAAACCTGAGTGTATTCCCACTTCTTTTCCCCCTGGATCCTCTGCTCAGGTGGCCAGGGCACGGCCATCGCCTTTAGATCCACACCCTGGGAGTGGACCAGTTCGGGAGGATCACCTGGGTGGAGGGACCTCTGGAATTGGGAGTGGGATGTCCACGGGTGAGACACAGTATTCCACTTTCCCTAATTACCAAACATCCTTTTCTTTCCCAACCCTAGCAGGATATTGTGAATCTTACCCTGTCTCCCCCTAACCAATTTAAAAAAAACACTGGGATGAAGAAGAGGCACGGAGCTATGCCGATTGCCCATAGGAGCCAATGTACCATGGATCCCTTGGGATTAAGGCACTATATAAATAACACATCATTATCACTATCCCAGCAGGCAGAGTCAGGCCTCCCTTTTCAACCACCCACACCTGAAACTGGTTAAACCTCCCTACCAGTATAAAAAGCAGAGCACAGGAACACACTGAGTGAGCTGGGGAAGCTGGAGGGTGAAGTGAAGCCAGAGGGAGGCCCTTCAACCTGGAGAGAACCTGAAAGGCCTGGAGGAGGAAGACCTGCCCAGAACACTGGACCTGTGAGTGCAGGGGAGGCTGCAGTGTGGAGTGGGAGCTGTGCCTCCAGGAAGCCAGACGAGGGGCAGCTGGGGTTCCCTTGTGGCATTCATATCAGAGCTCCTCCCCTGGATCAAAGTGGAGAGCCCAAGCCTTTGAGCGGCAGGTGGTAGCACTGTGACATCAGTGAAACACCCCCTTGTGCTCCTGTTGCTCACAAATCATGAGAATGCTGTCTTTGGGGAGCTGGTTAAGTGAGAAAAATACAAGGAACTGCATTCTGAGACTGGAAGTTCAAAGCAATTTCTTTTGGAAAACTGAGAGGGGTCCGAGCGAGGTTGAGGGAGACCCTTGTGTGTGACCATTAAGGAGCGGTCCGAGAACCCAAAGAGCTTTTGGGAAGAAGTCGAGAGCACGGAGAGGATCAGGGAAGCCAGAGTGCAGAAAGAAGCCTTGGGGAATGTGGAATGTGGAACCGAGGCACAACTGAGTGCTGGAAGAGAGGCTGTGACTTGGCTAGAGAGATGTATCCCCAGGAAATCAGAAGGCAGACTGTAAGCTGCTGGCGATGCCCTGAATGAAGGCGAAATACAAAAGAACTGTGAACACGGCAACCAATGAATTTCCGAGAATGAAAGCAACCCAGTGTGTGGAAGTGTCAAAGGAATGAATGTGAAATACATTGAAGTGGTTATGCAGAGGTTAAGCAAAGGCCTTGCACAGTCGAACATCTTTGATTATCTAAGGAAAAAGGAATTGTGAACAGGTCCTCACCTGGCTGAAGGAGATCTGTAAACTTGTGAAGAAGTGGTCCAAGCCCGAGCGACTGAGACCAATTGTGAACATTGTGCTTAAGGGGTCTGAGCTCGAATGAGGGAGACCAATTGTGAACATTTGTGCTAAAGGGGTTCGAGCCCAAACGAGGGGAGATCCATGGTCCAAGCCCGATCAAGGAGCCCTATTGTCAACGACCGGTCTGAGCCCGGCTGAGGGAGACGCATTGGAAACTGTGAACCCTTAAACTTGTGAACTTTGAAAAAACCTGAAGAAGAGAAGAAACTTTGTTTTATATGTGTCCAGGCATCCTGCGAACAAGAGACTTTATTTTGGGGAAAAGACCTTGTTGCAGAAAGCCCTGGCTTATTTCCTGAAATGCATCTTTGGGCCACAGAAGCCAAATGTGTTTGAAGCTCAAGTGTGCCACCTTGTCCTGTGCTGAAAACGTGGGGAAGGGAACATATTTACTCAGTCATTCTGACCTATTATTTTCTGAACACTCTTTCTTTTGCATACATCATTTTCCCACACCCGTTGTATTTAGAAGTAAGGACTGGCAATAGGTTTATTAGTATAGGCCTTTTAATTTCGACAAGACTCCCAATAGGACTGCATTATTTTTACTTTGATGGCTGTAGCTTGCTCCCATCCTCAGATTTAGGGTTAGATAGGAGTTCATCCAAACCCTTAAAGTTCAATAAACACCCATGAACTGTGATCGCTTGTGTCTGTCTTCACTGTTTGATACCATGCCTTCCTTCCACACTGCCTGCGCTGGTTAATGCCAACCTATTAGCTGTCCATGTGCTGATGTAGTAGAATTAGTGTCTATAGTGGGATGGGTCGAGGCAGAGCCATCATGTCGGCATAGACCAACAAAGTAACTAACCCTTATACATCCTATATGTAGTTTGAGCCATTAACCACCCCAACTTCTCTGTAGGTTTTTTAGACTGATCATGTAATTTTGGTACAAACATTGCTTGCAATCTTTGAAAATATTGGGATCTATGATAGCGAGATGCTTGTATGCTGTCCCAGCTATGATTCATTGTTTGAATAAAGCTGAGTTTTGATGTGTGATGGGGAGAATTCTCGTTTCTGTGCTAATTCCTGTCAGGTGTCTTGACCCACGTTTGAACTATTATGCTACAACATTTGGTGCTGTGGCCTTAGAAAATCCAAGATGGCTGAAAAACCCACATTTGCGCCAGAATCCAGGAAAGCCGCGCAGTTTTTGCACACACCAAAATGGTCTCCTGACCCGCCACCCACCAGTGCGAGCGTGACGGGCCAGAAGCGCCATGAGTGAAACGTGGTGCCAAAGGAAAAACAGCAGTGCCTGATAGCTCAAAAAGCGCTTTGAAATCACCTTTTTTCTCTGAATGAAAGCTCAAAATGTCTATTACAAACATTGCAAGATATTCAAAAATCTTACTGAACACCAGCAGACGTCTGGTAGAATGAATTTTTCGGGTGCATACCAAATCTGGAAAGATGAAGAGCCTAAAATAATGTTCATAACAAAACTGGCTGAGCTGTGGATGTCAGCAGCTTAAGTGAAATGGGATTTAAAGCCACTAAAATCGAAATGTTTAAATAAATGAGTGACCTATACTTGAGTGTCACATAGGTTGCAACTGTTTAAATGTCATAGTTTTGAACTTAGAATCAGCGTTCTAGCTGCATGTGTGAAAATTGTAAGTTTGATTTGAATGAAGAAAAACTGGAACAAAAGTGACATTTGGCTGAAGCCTGGCTTAAAGGGATTGAATTCTGCCCGGCATCTACCCCCGACGGGAGTTGAAACTGGCCCAGCACTGCATTCACAGGCCTGGCTGCCTTCTGCTGTTCCCACCAAAAGGAGATCACACCTCTATGATTGAATAAGGGGAGGGGTGCCTGGGACTGCAGGAAACGGAACAATGAACTTTCCTTGGCTCAGGCAAATGCTAAATCAGGGGGTCGTAAATGGCTTCCTCTCGTAAGGAACTGGGAGGAGCACTGCCTCTGTGAGCCAGCTGAGGATGGAGGCGGGGACAGACAGAAGTCCCCCCATGTGCTTTGGGACCTAAACCACACCCATATGGGCCAGAGCATAATTTTAAAAAAGATGGTTAATTCATAGTACATCATTGTCAAAATTATATCAATAATATCATGATTCCGGTGATTTTCCTGTGCACATTTTCAGAGGTGTTAGGACTCTGTGGTATGTTCTGGGGGGTAGTAGCGGAAAATAGGGTATTACTCCAAATGTATGTATGTTAAAAATCTGACACTTCATCATCTGATGCCCATATTCCTTGCGCACATTTCTGTAAATTCTGGAAGCGTTTAGAGGTTGTGTTCTGGATGAAATGGGCAGAATTCTGTCAGAAGTGAACACAACATCTTAAAAAGACAGGGATCGGATGGTTTGGCGCTACAGAAAATGTTAACTGGACATATAATATTAGAAAAAATTGTACATAGATAAATATGCATTTAAGTCAAAAATAGATTTGTGTGCAAAGTGACAAGGGGAGTGTTCTTTCTGTATGCCATAAAAAGGATGCCGGATGACTCACAATTCAGTTTCCCAGTCAGGCGACAGAGAATTTTCTAGCCTATCAGGATCCTCAGAGGGTTGGGCATAGAAAGTCAGCCTTCCCACCGTCTTTCAAAAGACATAAAAAGACCCACTGAAACCCAGGTAGGGACTGTTCTTTCCACTTTCTTGCGAAGCACTTTGCCGGACGACTTCAAATCCAGACAATATTCAGAGACCAGAACTTGGAAAACCAGACTCCAGATTCCAGAACTTTGTAGCAGAAAGGCCTGGTCCACAAGCTGAATCCTTTGCAGAGGTCTCAGAATCCAGCAACCTAACCAAACCATTCAACAGCCGGAAGAGCTGTGTGATTTTTGCTAGAACCCTGTGCCAAGAACTTTTGCCAAAACCAGAGACCAGACCAGACCGCTGTGCATTGCCAGAACTTTTGCCAGAACCAGAGATCCAGACCAGCAGAGAAGAGAGAACCGCAGTTAAATCTGTTGACCAGATCTGTGACAAGGCCCATTCCTTCCAAAATTAGGAGTGAGTATCCAGCCAGAGCTGTGCAAAACCAATCTCTTAGTTTAAAATAATCCAATTCAAACCATTTCAACCTATTTAGAACTGCATAGAAATCGTGTGTCCATTCTGTGATTTCAAACCTGGGAAAGTGTCATTTGCCATTTGAATCTTACTTTATTTCTGAAAATCTACCTCCACAAAATCGTCCGTATCTTTTGAACCGCGTGTGCTAGGAACGAGATTTAACTTTCATTTTAAAGCGAAGATCCTCTACTCCTTATAGTTTTTCCGTAATCGCGCTTTACGCACTTGGAAAAAGTGCCGCGAATTGCAATTTGAATCAAATTTCTCCACCTGTCAAAATCGCTGTCTTTTGCTTGCAACTGCTGAAATCCGTTTTCAACCTGATAATCCCTCATGAATCACTGATGGTGTTGACCTGAACCAATCTTAAGTAGCTATCACCTACCCTGAATCTCCTATGGGGAATTAAAACCATTTTTAGCATATTTTCACTTCTTTGCAAATCACAGAAGTATTTTTGCCTGTGTTTTAAAATCATCCCTGTTGCTCTAAGCTTGCTAGGGGGGAACTGAACTGCTTTTGATTGTATTCCTGAAAACTGTGTGCTCTCTTTTCCATCTCTTTATATTGCATGGGGGGGGGAGTGAATTGTCAAAAGAAAAAGTGATCATATTATCTCTTGTGGAAACCATCTCAGTTATTTATGTGCTGTGTTCTTTTCCATCATTGCATTTCCTTGAACCCATAAAGTATTCTCAGCTACCTTATCCTCTCTATACCAACTCCTAAGTAATTAAGAAAGTGTGCTAGTGTAATATTATCCATTGTTGATCACGGTCATATTCATAAGTGTGCTTTCAAATATTAATTTATTTATAAAAGTGTGATATATATCTTGTTTAATTTTTCCAATAAATCTTTTAATTTGCAAAACAAACCTACTTGTTGGCTCAGTGAGGTCAGGGGGATTCAAAGAGAGGGGCGTTATACAAGGGTTTATCATCCAGATCTATGAACTTGTCATAAAAATATATAAATAAGGGCTTCCCTTGGGCATCCCAGACTCGGCATTGACTTAGTTGGAGTGCTGAATTGAAGTCACTTAACATTCCCATCAACCTTGGAGAACCCCGGCTCTTTTGCTGGCCTTTTGGACTTTTTCATTTCAACTCGGGGGTGAGTGAGCCCTTTTTCTCACTCTCTCCTGTGTTTTGACGTGATGTGGATAATGTGTTTTCACTGATTTTGGAGTCTGAGAAACTCTATAGGCATCTTTTTGTACGAAGTGTCCAAGAGAAATACTTTAGATTGCTGATCTGGTTTAAATATCTTTTCTTGTGTGAACTATGTTCCCAAGAATAGTAAAGTGAAATTGGCTTTACTTACCTTTTCTCTTTGTAGGTCCAGCATACACCATATCATGTAGAGTGCTTTGGGGTTACCTAGTAGCCCCTTATCCTACATTCTAAGTACAGCACCCATGGGTGACCATTGTGTCAAAATGACCCGGTCTTTTGTCACCATTTTCTGTTTGTGAGGCTTTTACTCTGTACGTCAAAACAGATTCGAGCCCTTTGTTGGTCTTGCCTTTGGCGGGTTTCAGTCCTGAAACAAGCCTGTGGCTCTAGTCTGGAAGGCCAGGATGTGAGGGAAGTTCCCAAAACTCCCCTGTCCTTTGTCTCTAGGATTGCCTGAATACAACCAGTCCTGACAGCCTAGGCTGTGCATGAACGGGAGAACCTGCTTAAAAGGCGAGTGTTTTGAGACTATAGGCAGAGTCGACCACTGGGATAAACACCCAACGAAGAAACCGTGAACAAAGCTTGCTGCATCCTCCTGGACCTTTAAATTGACCAATGAAGCCCTGCTGCTGTGCTGAAACTGCTTTTTCAATTTGACAGAGGAGCTCTGTAAGGGATGACTTCTTCCCTTGGGTTAGTGAGACCACTGATCCCGAGACGAACTCCACTGGATCATCTTCCCTGACTGGCTGTACTTCTTTGCTGCTGCAAGAACCGAGTGCCAGAGGTTGAGTAATCCGTAGTCTTACAAGGACCCTCCAGAAGCAGGATGACCAGATCTTGAGTCCTCTCACCAGAGTGCAGGGCCCAAGGAGCGAAGAAAGCCCAACCGGTAGCTGAGATCTGCAACGTTGCTGTTGGCTAATCGCTGAAACAGCAAAGTCCCGCTGAACCGAAAAGAGCACATTGCTGCCGACGACCTCGCAAGTACTGCCGCAGGAGCCCTCCAGATATCCTCCCTCTTGTCCCCACAATTTAGGCTCAGGAACACAGGGTCTGCACCCCTTTAGCAGGACAGAATCCAGCTGGACTGCTCTTCTTCAAACCAGAGGTACTGTTCGGACTTGGGATATTTACCTCGTTGTCTTTTTATCAGTGCTCTTCTCAGTTGGGAATTACATTAGCTTACTTTTAGAGTCGAGTCCAACTCTCTTTTCACATGTTTAACTGCTTGATTTTCTACAAACTCTCTAACTTTGTGCAAGGCTGTTTCTGATCTATGAAGTGCCTCAGCTCCATAGATTGTGTTCCAATTGACTTTGGCTGTCCTGGCTCCCGGAAGACTTCTAGTCCATTGACGTTGATATTGTTTGTCCCTCATAGGTCGTAAGTTGTTTTAGACTGCTACTGCTGGGACAAGCTTGTCTAGATTTCATTGGAAGATTTAGTTGTCCTCACATTTACTGAGAACCTGTTTAACCTTTTTATTTCCTTAAAACTTTCCTTTCTGCAACCTCAGAATCTGCAAAGTAACTAGTCTGATACATAAATGCCATTACTGTCCCTGTGAATGAAGTCACCTCAGGGTGTAGGAAGTGTGTAAGAAGCATATCCAAAGAGTATCCACTAACTGGTTCGCATTCTGAAAAGTAATTTTAAAGTATATTTACATTGTTACATTAATTGCCTTTGTAAAGAACGCTTATTTTAAAATGTATGTTAAATAAATATTTATAACAGAAACCTTGAGTGTAAGTGTTACTTGACTACTTGTATTTACAGATTTCATTTGTAGAGCTCTACAGCTCACATTTACCACTCTTGAGATAGGCCTGGCTGCTCAGTCACACTACCAACTTGTGTAGTATAGACCTATACCAATAGGTGGGTTACCTAATACCAAGCAGATGTGTTGTGTAGTCTCACACAGTGTGACTACATCAATTCTTAAGTAACAACGTGCACCGGAGTCCTCCATTATTGAGTATCATTCTAACAAATTGTGTGTTCTTGGGTGCACCTTTACATGTGTGCTACACCGTTTGTTCATTTTAGTTTAGAGAAAACACGGGTGTTTACAATTTGGCAAGTGAGGTTGTCGCTGCATTAACAAGTGCCTTTGTGTGTTTACTTGAGAAATTATTTTTACTGTCTGCACTTTATTCCTGTATAGCGAAATATATTTGTCATAACTGAAGAGTAGTAGTATATTATGGATGTCATGTTTATGTGAAATGTATGGGTTCACGTGTTATCAGTACGGCTATTTTAAACGTGGGCATTTTCTCTGTGGTGGTTTATTTTTCGAAGGAGGTGTTACCCACCAACCCCAATCTAACCTACCTCACCCTGCCACCCATCACCCCCTAAGCCCCTACCCCAATCACCCAGCACATACATATATATACTTGTCGGAAGCATTGCACAGAGTTCCCTGGCTTTCAGCCATTTTGCAAAAAATCAATATTAATTTCCCCGTTCTTTCACTCCCACGTCGAGACATCGAAGATCGACGCCGGTCTGAAAAACAAACGTCGAGAGCTGCACAACGGACTTTGGGCATCGGAAGGCCTTTGGCCCCGGCCCTGAATGTAGGGAGAGTGGGTGGTGGTAACATACTCTACACTCTTATTATTTCCTACACACACAAGCCCGGTGCCACTAGGTGCATATGTAGAGTACTCCATTTAAATTTTGCCCCAAGTGCAACCGCAAGTACCCTTGGGTTGACAAACACGCCACCTGTAACCACTGCTTGCTGAGGGATCACCCCAAGGCGAATTGCAGAGCGTGTAGCCTGTTTAAGGCGAAAACACTAAAGGGCCGTTCCACTAAACGTTGGGTTCACCAGGCCACTCAAGGCCATGGAAGCGGTGGGTGCCTTCAGTGATGGCAGCAACGCCGTACTTTCGGACGGCGAGGGCACAGATGTGTCAAAAGACGCCCAAGCGCTAGTCCCCGACCCCGGAGGATTGTCCGGCTGGGCAGTTATGGGGAACACACCCGGCGACACGAGCGCTACCCACACTACTACACATAAACACTCTAAGTCCAACCGTGACTCGACACGTGTGTCGAGTTCTCGGAAAAAAAGGCACGCAGAGAGCGGTCCATGGAGTCGGTGTCCTCTGGGCGTTCCAGGTCGAGATTGCCGCACGACACGAGGCAACCGTCCACAGTTGCCAAGAGTGCCTTGCTTCCCCAAGTCACGGAGGTACATTTGTCAGAAGACGAATCAGACCTCCACCCCCAGGCCGCACACCAGAAGTCTGCTCCGGCAGCCCGTTCAGTGTCTGCTTCCGAGCCCCGATGTGCAAGCTTAGAAAAGGTGAAAACTTCAGGAAAACACTCTTCTACTCAAGGGGAAGGGGGTAAACAGCAGAAAAAGTCAGTACACTCTACTTCTGCACCACAGCCACTTAAGTCTTCAGATAAAGAAAGTTCCAAGACCCCTGTCTCTGCCCCGAAGGCCAAAACTATTCCTCCCACTCCTCACGTTGGGGAAATAGGAGGGGAACCTTCACAAGAGGTTGTCATCCCCAGCTCCAGAGAATGGAGCAGTGAAGATATAGACAGGGTAATGAGGAGAATGTCTTCCCTGGCTGATTTCTACTCTAACAACCCAGAACATTTCCTCACTTGCACTGTAGACAGCGCTACTCCTTCAGAATCCAGCTACCCTCGGCCCTCTGGTAAAAAGAACCCTGGTTTCAGACTCCAACTCAGGGCCCGATTTCAGATCCTTACTATATACAACCTTATCAACAGTATAGTGAGGATCCACAACAACATACTGAGGATCCAGACTTCCAATTGTTGGACGACCAAACAGGGGTAGATTATTATGGAGATGATGAGGGCCAGGATGGGGGAGGAGGAAGAAGTTGCAGAGGTCTACAATATAGACTCTCCTGTACACAAAGAACCTCAGGTTAGCGACTCTCCAGTAGATAACCAGCCCCTGCTAAATGAGGTCTTGGCTAAAGCGGCAGAGTACTTCAGCATCGACACTCAGGGGGCACAAGAGGAGATGGACTTTGCAGAAGAGCTAGTGGGAGACAAGAAACCCATTGCTCAAGCCATTCCTATTCTCAAATCTATCCAACGTAGAATTGATCCTTCCCATCTTAATCCTAATCTCACCAGGGCTGTAAACCCCAGAATTGAGATGTTGTTTAGCGCCGCCCAGTCAGACCTTCTTTACATAAGGGGTCAACTGAAGCCCGACTCTTTAGTAATTACTAACACCAGAAAGGGAGCGGGGACACCGCTATCATCATCTGAGGCTCCCCCAGACAAGGAGAGCAAGAGAATTTATGGGTTAGGAAGGAAGGTAGCCTCCACTTCCGCTTACCAAGCGAGAATCGCCAACACCACCACTCTGCTGGCAATCTATAATTGTCACCAGTGGGAGCAGGTAGCTGCTCTCATTGACTCTGCAACGGAACCACTAAAGGGTCAGTTGGCCCAGATCGCGTTGGAGGGTAGAGCCGTGTCAGGTTGCATCCTCAAGACAACCTTTGGCGCCGCAGATAATGCAGGCCGACTCATAGCAGAGAGCACTGTCATTAAGATGCACGCCTGGCTAAGACAGTCAGGGTTTAAACCCGAAACACAGGAGACCCTTATTGACATGCCAGTCAAACCGAATGTCTTGTTTGGCGGTAGAGGACGCGCTAAAGACTGCCAAAGACGAGTATGATACTCTAAAGTCCCTGGGACAATTGACGAATAAGCCCACTAATCAAAGAAAGAATGGCAATTTTCGTTGCTCACATGGCCAAAATTCACAACAGCGCTCCAATTATACACAGGAACAGGGTACATCATGGGGTGGCAACCAGCAGACTACCCAGAGTTACAGCAGAGGTAACAAGAGGGGCCGTGGTAAAGGTAAAGGCAGCCCCGGCAGAGGCGGTACGCCTCCCGCAAAGCAGTGACATTCCGCTCAGGGTCCCTTCCCACGCATCCCCAGTAGGGGGGCGCATTTCCAACTTCTCCCAGGCATGGGAAGGGATCACATCAGACAGATGGGTGCTGTCCACAGTGTCCGCAGGATACTGCTAGAGCGCCCCCGCAACCACCCTCCACAACAAAAAATACATTCCCTGGACCACCAGAAGATCCTCCTCGAGGAAATCGGCAATCTTCTCGCAAAGGACGCGATAGAACTCGTCCCAGGCAACCAGGTGATTAAGGGTATCTATTCAACTCACTTCCTTGTGCCAAAAAAAGATTTGACAATGCGCCCAGTATTAGACTTACGCCCTGCAAACAAGTATGTCAAGCCCCAGAAATTTCACATGACTACTCTACAAGAAGTAATCCCACTCACATTGGACATGAAAGATGCCTATTTTCATATTTCCATGTTCCCAGCGCACAGAAGATACTTGCGCTTCAAGGTGGACAGTCAGCACTACCAGTTCAAGGTGCTGCCCTTCGGTATAGCCTCAGCTCCAAGGTTATTCACCAAGGTACTCTCGGTGGCGGCGGCACGCTGATGCAGAGAGACAATCCCAGTATACGCTTACCTGGACGACTGGCTCATCACAGGAGAAACCCCAGTAATTTGCAGTTCCAACATCCAAAGAACGATCAACCGCCTCTTCGAATTGGGTTTCTCTATCAACGAGAAAAAATCAAGCCTGGTTCCAACCTCCAAACAGTTCCTAGGAGTTGTCCTAAACTCAAGAGGGGTTGGCCTTTCCATCAGAGGAAAGAATTCGGAATATACTACTGCAAATTCCTCTATCAGTCCGGTCGCCAGATAAGGGTGTGCAAAGCGATGCGTTTGCTAGGCATGATGGCATCATGTATTTACCTGGTCCCCCAACGCGCGCCTGTGCATGCGACCCATGCAAGAATGGTTGGCTAAACAGTGGTCTCAGGCAAGTGGTCAGTGGGACGATCTAGTGGTCTTTTCGCCAACACTTGTACAATGTCTTCACTGGTGGACAAGAGAGAACCTGTCAAAGGGGAAACCCTTTTACGATCCAGAGATACAAGCTGTAGTCACTACAGACGTGTCCCTGTCGGGGTGGGGAGCACACCTCCTTCACCACACAGCTCAGGGTCTCTGGTCTCACACAGTGGCCAAGAATCATATCCATCTACTAGAGCTTCTGGCAGTCTTCAGAGCGCTTCGAGCGTTCGAACCCCACCTGTTGAACCTGTCGGTACAGATCTAAACAGACAGTACAACAGCAATGTTTTAAATAAATAAATAGGGCGGGACTTGTTCGCCAAATCTGTCCAGGCTTGCCCAGAAAATTTGGACATGGGCACTCAGACGGAACATTTACCTGTCATGTTCCACGGGATCTCAATTCACTAGCAGACGCTTTGAGCAGAGATCCCCTCCCAGAAGAACACGAATGGTGTCTGCAAAGAGAAATCGTAGAAGATCTCTTCTCACAGTGGGGTTTCCCCACTATAGACCTATTCGACACAAGCGAAAACAGACAATGCCTAGGATTCGCATCCAGGTTCCCCCAGACAGGCTCCAAGGGGAACGCCCTGTGGATGAACGGGTCAGGGATATTTTCACCAACTACTCTCATGAGGAAAGTGGTCAACAAGATGCACAGGGAATCGATGACGCTCATCCTAGTTGCTCCCATGTGGGAGAGGCAACCGTGGTTCCCACACCTGCGCAGCGTGCGAACCCATCAGACTCCCATGCTGGCACAACCTACTATCCCAGCACCAAGGTCAAACTGTGCATCCTCAACCCGGCTCAATGAACTTGCAGCATGGCTCCTGAAGTCGTAGAGTTTGGACATCTCAACTTACCACAGAGGTGCATAGACATCCTAAAGGAATCTAGGAAACCAAACACGAGGCACTGTTATTTTGATAAATGGAAGAGATTTGTTATCTGGTGCCAGAATAAGCAAATCAACCCAGATGATTGCACTCCTTCCAATATTGTCACCTACATGCTCCACGTGCTGGATGCAGGGTTGGTATTTAATTCACTCAAGGTACACCTGGCGGCGCTGTCGGCCTACACCACCTCCCATAACAGTTTCGTGGTGGAAAGTACCAGTGGTTAAAGCCTTCATGGAAGGGGTAAAGAGATTCCACCCTCCAATTTCAAACCCACTACCTGGATGGGACCTTAATGTGGTGCTTGCTAAGCTCATGGGCCCACCCTTTGAACCCATGCATAAAGCCAGTCTCAAACACCTGACCTATAAAACTGCCTTCTTAGTAGCCATTACATCCATAAGAAGGGTCAGGGATATTCAGGCTCTGTCAGTGCAGGATCCTTTATTTACTGTTCATAAGGATAAACTGGTTCTACGAACACACCCCAGGTTCTCACCTAAGTTCATTTCTAAATTCCATGTCAACCAGTCTATTGAGCTTCCGGCCTTCTTCTAAGAACCCAAAAGCTCCGCTGAGGTGAGACTACACACTCTAGATGTGCGGAGAGCGGTCCTCTGCTATGTAGACAAGACCAGGCCGCTAAGAAAAACAGACCAACTGTTTGTCTCAGTAGCTACAGGCAGAGAGGGAGATTGCGTCTCTAAAGGTGCCATCTCCAAGTAGATAGTCAATTGTATCCAGCTATGTTACTCCCTTTCTGAAAAGACTCTGCCTTTTACGCCAAGAGCCCACTCTACAAGAGGCATTGGGACCACTCTGGCTTTCATTGCAAATGTACCCATTGACACCATTTGCAAAGCAGCTACATGGAGCTCTATTCACACTTTTACTCAGCACTACTGCATTGACACTCATTCCAAGACGGATACTCAAGTGGGACACGCGGTTCTAAGACACATGACCCTTACCACATCCCACCTCCTTCTTCTAACACTGCTCGCTAATATATGCACAGCATGTGATCTAAGCAGATTCCACAAGCCTCAAAGGGATACATTACTCACCGTAATTGTATTTTCGATGCTTGTATCTGCTTAGATTCACATGCGCCCGCCCTTCCTCCCCTCTGAGAGAAGGCACATGGATGCTTGTAGTCTTATCCATCCATCTATCTATCTGCTCGGATAACCTGTACTCGCGCTACTCCTCATGCTACCTCATGTCAGAAAAAATACAATTTGAGGGTCCTAGATGCGTGAGGGATCATGGGTACAGTGGACGTCACATTAGGGATAGTATTACTGGCACGCCCTGTGTCGACGCCCATTTTCGAATACTCCGCAGCTTCCACTAGATGTCGGCCTATGCACAGCATGTGAATCTAAGCAGTTACAAGCATCAGAAATAAGATTACAGTGAGTAATGTATCAAATATATTTAAAAAAGTTAAACAAAAAACGGCCACAGTGAAAATGCCCACGTTTAAAAAAAAAAAAAAAAGCACAGTAAGTGGCAATGTGTATATGCATGATGTGGGGCAACCTGTGGGCACACAGGCCTGGGCCCATTATTACTGGAGGGTCCAGCACCTACTTTGGTTGCCGGGATCCCCTGGATTTACTGTGATGCAGGGCGGACCCTGCTGGGCCATGCAGACACAGGCCTTGGGTGCCGGGGGAAACCGTGGATGCTGGGTCCCAGGGCACCAGGCTGGCCTGAGGGTCCCATGCCAGCAGGATCTGCAGGACCGGGGTGTCACGGCGTGGGCCTGCAGGCTAGGGCCACAGGACCATGATCATACGGTGTGGGCCCGGAATGAGAGACCGACGCAACAGTTCCATTGATGGAGTCTGCAGCCGTTCCAAGACACGTGCGTGCAGGAGCTACCTTTATTAGAATGGTGTCATGACATAGTCATGCCACCTCTTGAAAGGGCAATGCACATATGGGAGGGACACACAGCAATGCACATTATGTCTCATATTTGCTCTGAAGTCCAGGCCTTCATCTTTCTAGGTCAGAGAATGCAATTGAAATGTAATAAAATTAATAGAAAACGAACTACTGTATAGATAGTTATGTTTTCTGTGAAAGCGTGGAAGTGGCAGTAGCCTACAAAGATTCCTTGTGGGAATTCAGGACGAACATACTCGACTTTTGCGTTTAAGGTATTAATAAAGAAACATTGTAAAAGTCACTTTTTTCTTTTTTTTAGAAAGGTATGGTAACTATTACGTTGAGGAAAATTATTCCAGCAGTGGATACTGTGTGCCTGATTCGCAGAGCGTTTTCCTATGGGATTGCACCATATTCCAAACTGCTTCTGTGATTCAGGCCCTGTGTCTCTCCCAATAAAATACACAACAGCAGTACATTGTGGCGCCTTCTCTCATGGGATTTCCAGGCAATGTGTGCGCCCTTCTTCGTGATTAATGTACACCTTTCCCTGGCTTCTAACTGTGGCCATTTTTACTAAATTATTAAGTAAACAAAGAATATAAGCAAATTGGATTCCGCTGGCCCCTCTGCATTTATTATTTAGAACGTGGTAACCAGAGATCGCAGCGGACATTGTTGAGAAAGAAATCCAAGAACACCTGATGGAAACACCAAGTGTGCGTGTGTGTGAGTAAGCGTGCAAGCAATGTGCACAAAGAGCGTACGTGTTGCTCTACAATTCCTAAACACAATCGCCTTACAGTGAGGCACAATCAGTTCAAAACATCTTTTTGTCAGGCACAAACCTAACCTCTAGGGTACTGGAGCATTGTACGCAGAGTGCATACAAGAGCATGATATTAACGTAAGACAGCCATATACTAAACGGGACAATATATGGATGTTTCGGTGGGCGTATGGCTGTAGAAGGGGATTAGGTGCATAGGTAGATGGGTTTAGGAGAATGGTTATATGGGTGTGTTTAGGGAATTGAAGGGTTTTGCATCGGTATACTTGCATGGTTGCATTAAAAGAGAAATAAATGATTTGATGACTTTTTTGAAGGAATACCCACTGGAAAATCACAGCTGAGCCAGCAGTATTACGCCATTGAGCAATAACAGCAGCAGTATTTTTATTCTATATTCTCTGAAAAAACTTTAGTTACAGGACAGTTAAAGTGATCAGATTTAATGCAACAAAATCCTTGAAATGTGTGAAGTGATGATCATCTTATCTCGGCATCTCCCCATTGATGACCTCTAGGATCTAATGATGTGTTCATACACAAATCGCAGCCACGAGTGGTCAACCCACTGAGCTATCTTTCTGGCCTCTAACTTTGCTTGTCATTGTGAATCCAATCTGTTATGTATGTGCTCATATGCATTGCAACAGAGAGGGCGCCGCGTTAAGATCATTATCGCTTCCCACATCTGCTGAATTTCAAGGGTTTTGTTGTGTTAAATCTGATCTGGTTTATTCAACGCCACTAGTCATGGCGTTCGGTCGTGGCCATTGTACATGTTCCACCTGAAGATTTCCTTAGGGCCCACTAGTCATGGCCTTTGGCCATGGCCATTGTACATGTTCACCTAAATATTTCCTTCGGGCTCGCTAGCCATGGCCTTTGGCTGTGTCCACTGGCCATGTTGCACCAATAGGTTTTACTTTACATGTTGCGGCTCTCAAATGTATTTTATCCCCCATTCCCACCGTACGTGTAAAATGTCCTTTTCTGATGCCCGTGGTTATGCCCATGGGTATGCCCATGGTTATGCCCATAACTGCGGTTATCCCCAGGTATAACCACGGTTATCTGAAAATGCTAGAAGAAATTCCAAACTCTTCCCTACCCTTACAGGCACTTACCAAGTGCCCCCCTCCTCTTGCCATGGTCACCACACTCCCCTCGGGTGCTTTTTCCCCTCCCTAGCCTGTCCCGTTACCCCTATCACTGTTCGATTTGTGTGACCCACTTTCATCTCCCCAGTACAACGTTTGACTGTAACTCTGTCTCCTGACACCCCCCAACTCCACAATTTCACATGGTATCCTCTTTCCCCCTCCAACCTCTAGCTTGATGCCATTTTATCCTTTTTCCTTCTCCAAATGGTTTATTTTGGACTTTTTGTTTTTGGCTAACCCATGTTATAACCGCAGTTATCTCCTACATCGAGCAAAAAAAAGCGTCTTTCATTTATGAAAAGCCGCGCTGATGCATTGTGGCACACATATAGCTATCATTTTGGGACATGGGGCACTCCCTTACCTGCCAAGCATTTTAAAAACTACTGTATGGAATAACCGCAGACCCCTCTCGGAATTCAAGCCGTGTTTGTTCAAGTTATTTCATACCCAGTCCGATTCCGCTCAGCAGTTATTTTGCTGTGTGCTGCGCAGAAATTTTGACTTTTTCTCTATGGGGAAATGAATGGGAGTAGGCTTTTTTTTGCTTTCTTAATAACTTTTTCATTTTATTTAACAAATCTTTCCCAAAATGTCCAATCTGGGGCTGGACCTCTGACTTTTGTTTGCAAAATATCAGCCAAATCTGTCATGCAAGTCAAAAGTTATTAGCAATTCAATTTTCTGGTTTCCTATGGAACTTGCTAGAGCAGTGACCGCCGCATTAAGTCTGCAGCTAGCAGTATTGTTATTCTGAATGAACATGGTACGACTATGCCACCAATGGAAAAAGCAGCTGGTGGTAGCTGCCATTAATATTCACAGAAAACCCATTCTGCAGTGTCATAAATGCAAGTGGTAAACATGTACCCCTGAGGACAAGAAATACACCAACATTACTTGAGTGTTATGTGACAACAAAGAACACAAACTTTGCATTGCGTCCCGTACCTTTGGTTATGCCACTCAATGCTGATATTATCATCAGTGGCTATATATATATATATATATATATATATATATATATATATATATATTCAGAGAAAAAACTTTAGTTAAGAGACAGTTAAATTGAACAGTCCAATGCAAGACTACACTAGAAAATCAGTGGAGCATGTGGAAAAAGGAGCAACTGAGAGGAAGATGGTGGTGAAGGAAAGGCCCTGGGAACGGTCAGAAAGAGGAGTTAAGAAGGAACAAGTTGAAGAAAGGAGGTGCTGGAGAGGAAGAGGGGTCTGAAGAACTCCTGAGGAGAAGCAAAAAGAGATGGAGAAATGCACCCCATCCCTGCGAGATGTGAAAGTGTGGTGCAAGGATTAACAATCACATGACAAATCATTGAGGAGGTGTTCCAGGAGTCTAGTGCAGGAGAAGAGGAGTCGGCAGGGAAGTTCCGTTTAGAAATTAGCAAGCATCCAGGTAGCGAGGAAGAAAGTGTGAATAGGCAGTAGGGCCAGAATCCCTAGGAAGGGAGGTGGCAGAGCTCCAAAACCCAGCATGTGGAGCCTCCGAACCAGCCTCGCCTTTGGTGGAAGTTGTGGTCCATGTCGAACTGGCCTATTTTGAGTGTAAACTGGGAACAGTGCAATCGTGAACCGATAGACTAGGATGGAGTAGACCAATCTACAACTAGTCTGCAAACCAATGGAAAGCCAAAAAGAGGACAAGAGACTGTTAGTGACACTTGGCTGGAATCCAGAGAGACTTTTGAGAAGCATTTGCATTATTTGAACAGCCAGAAGATAGTTGTTTTCAAGTTTGGGCCACCCTTGTTGAATTACCTTAATAAATAACAATTTGAATTAAACCTGGGTTGAGTCCTTTTGTCGAAACCACTAAACTATGTGACATAATATATCCAAAATGGGTTTGTGGTGCATTAGTATAGCTCATTATAATCTTTTGTAAGGGAGCTCGGCGACAAGGAACTCCAGGATGGCCCAGCCGCTCCCCAGTGTCACCCCCTGAGGGTAGATCCAGCATGATCTTGCAGTCTTGCCATGGTAACACACTAAAACCATTAATGTCACAAACTACAGACATAGCATACATCTACCAAACTGTTCTGTTTATGGTGGAAACGGTTTAATGGACTGGAAACCGTTAATGGACTGAACTCCAGGCATTTAAATCGAAACTCCACTTTAGCTCGTTATCCCACCAAGCTTGCAGACCACAATTGCAGCATGCCCCCAGT
The DNA here is from genome assembly GCF_040938575.1 of Ambystoma mexicanum. NCBI lineage: Eukaryota > Metazoa > Chordata > Amphibia > Caudata > Ambystomatidae > Ambystoma > Ambystoma mexicanum. The sequence continues at coordinate 532,960,908 of NC_090926.1, forward strand.
CGCCGACAGGAAAGTGACTGTGGACAGTGTGCTTAAGTTAAAACACTGAAGCATCATGCTCCCAAAATGTTGGGAGAGACAAATTCTACAGAGCAGTAAACGGACAACAGCTGGAATCCAAGATGGCACTGATGTCTTGAAATGCCTTTTGAAGCTATGCAGCCAACAGTGGAAGAATATGTAAAGATAACCCAATAAGGGGATATGGTAAAACCAAAAGTAGGTGCGTGCACATCTGGATGGTGGTGGTTGCCTTGTCTTTAATACAGGATCCTGCCTGGGATAGGGAGCCAGTGAAGGTCACAGAGTTTGTGGGTGATGTGGTATATTTGTTTTCAGAATAGGTGATAAAAGCTGGTTGCTGCATGGAGGACTGCTTTGAGGGGAGACAGTTTTTCTGAGTTGAACACAACTAAGAGGGTGTTAAAACCACCATTGTCCGCCATCGATGAATGGTATTGTGTTGGGAGGGTTGGCCGAGGAGCATGAATTCTGTTTTAGTCAGGCTGAGTTTTAGGTATGCCTTGCCATCTATGGAACTGTGTTTTGAACTGAATAGCCTCCGTTCGTAGAGAAAATAATTCCATTAGATTGGCTAGGTGCAGATCCACGCATCATAATGCCACAAAATGATTGGTTGATGACATGAACATTTTAATAAATGGGCCAAATTGTCATGGCCCATTTGTGACATCACTGATTACGTCACTGATCGCATCAGTGATTGCATCAGGCATAACATCATGTATGACTTGATGAATAAAAGCTTTGATTATATAAATAACATTTAGAAATTGTACTACTATTTTGTTTAACGTAAAATACATTCACATAATATCATATTACATTATTTGCTGCTGTAATCATAAGGTACATTTTATTCAGCTGTAATTTATTTAAATATACTGTATGGACTACAGTTTGAAGCACATTGAAAGTGAGTATATTAAAAAAATGTAATACTATTTAAAAGATCTCCTTTTCTAGGTTACGTGTTTTAGTTTAATATTACCTTATGTATCATTTAGAGAAGAAAAACTGAAAGAAATATACATCTACTTACATGTTTACAAGTAAATATTGAATTTCAAAACTTCATTTCTTTTCTAGATCTATGTACATTTGTAGTAATGATTTCTTTATAGTACCCATGTTTACGTACACATTCTTTGTTTTTTAACACTTCTCGTCGCATTTAGAAAACTATACGTGTACAGACTACTGTTATAATAGGCCCAAGGTGTCCCAAACAATCAGATTTCAACATGTTCCTATTTATATCAATATTTTTAACTACTGTGTATACATATTATATTAAGAATATCTTGCATATATTTGCCACAATCAGGCAGAATCTTTGCAATGTACAATTTTAATTGCTTGCAATGCAATGAAAGTATTGACATTGATAAAATATTGCATATTTATATTTTACATGTCATCTTTTACCAAATATTACAAATGAAAGTTTCACAAGTACCGAACTGATATCATGCATGTGTGGCCATTTAATGTTCTATGCAATGTTCTCATTGTTCTTAAGTATACTGAAATCACATATGTACCACGTAGGGGCCCTATAAATAACATGCTTACTGCATGATCTTATATATGATGCCATCAGCGATTTAATCAGTGATGTCCTATATGATGTAATTAATAAAGGCACCAGTGATGTCCCCAGTGATGAATATGTGATGGCCTGGAGATTGATGGCCTGTTGCCCAGAGCAATGCTAGAGGTTAAGATGCATCCTTTCAGTCATCACCTATTTTGTCATAAGCAATGATTGCCTTCCTCCCTTCTTGTAGTGTGTTGGAAGATGCCTGCACTCTTGCTGCCTTTCTCAAAAGAAGCAATGCATGAATATGGCGTCCTTGCTGCCCGATGAAGGCCTGGTACCCTCGTTCAGTTCCACTGTTTCCATGGCATTTTTGGGTTGCCTGGACTTGGGAGGAATTACACAGTTTGGTCTATGTTGCATGGCATAAGCTCCTGGTGCCTTTCCTGGTCCAAGCCTTTTTTGATGTGTTGCGCATTTGTACGAGGAATCTGGCCATTTGTCATAGGTGTGGGAGGTCCCTGGTGTAGTCTTCACTGGCAATAGCTGTTCTTGGGAAGTAAACTGTTTTTCTCTTTAGTGTAAAGTGATGGTCTGCAGTTGTATTTGTATTCTGAAGGGTTCACTGTCCAGTTTTAATAATGATCTTTCTCTGCAGTTTCTTTCTTCTGCCAGTCACTCAGTGGTGTTCAAAACACATAGGCCCTGATTCAGAGGACGTTTTCCAATGGACTTTTGTCATTATAAAACACTTCTGTGAATTAGGCCCATATGCTTCTTTCACTGGTTCTTAACTGTCTCCCTTACAATGCAATCTTTGATCGTGCACCAGGGTACTTTGTTCACGTGGTATTTTGCCAGTGATTGGGACAGAAAAATGTACAGTAGCGGGATGTTTCCCAGCAGCAGGACACTGTGAGCTGGCAGCGGGGCGGGTGGTGGGGCAAGCGCCACAATGGCGCATGTTTTCGAAGCCCATGGGTATTGCTCGGAAAAAGGACACTGCAATGCATCTGGCAGCAGCGTGCATGTGCTGAAGTCTTCTGTGCATGTTCTGCATCAAGTGTGAGTCACTCCTTTCCCAGAAAGTCACTGATAAGTGAGGGTGTCCGCATTAGCGAAGACGGCCCAAATGGACTTGTTCTCTTTCCCTATGAAGAGTAGACCTGTGCTTTAGCCTTAGATGTATGCCACACACAATACCTGGCTGGTGGTGGTGATGCCCACACTGTGTAACTTTTGAAGATCCTGGTGCATGGCTTGCATGTGTCTCTACAGCAGTTGATAAATGCTGATAAGGAAACCAAAGCAACTATTTCTACACAATAAGCATTAGTTAATTTCCTTGTGCAATTTTACAACTGCATTCTTGGGCCTATACATTGAAGAGGATGGTGAATTATAGCTGTGAGGAACTGTTAAATGTCACAGGGATGTCCTGCAAAAATCAGTAGCTAGGCCTGTGGTGAGTTCCCTTGGAGCACAATGTACCAGCGCTGCACTTAACTCTGGATCTGGGATTGACACAAAGTCCTTCACCTTTGGGCATTCCTCAAATTGACAGTGGACCCTGTGGTGTAGCACTGGGCCCATGGTGCGGCAATAGGCCCTGTGGTGCAGCCTTAGTTGTCCAGCACACTCTGCATTCTGGGGGACTGCTCACAGGTGTGAGATTTGCTAGTGCTATTGAAGCAGGGCCAATGTAGTAACTACACCAGGCTTCAGTAGGCTGGTAAACCGATACTGTATTCACTGCATCTGCTTCTCTGCTGTCTCCCTGTCCAACCTACTGACATCTGGCTGCGTGAAAATCCAAGATTCCATGTCCCCGCCCTTCCATGTGACCTCTGTGAGGAACCTGAGGGCGTCCTCACTTCTTTTCCCCCGGTATCCTCTTCTCAGGTGGACAGAGAAAGGCCATTGCTTTTGGATCCTGACCCTGGGGTTGGATATGCAAGGGATGATCACCCCGGCAGAGGAGACCTTCGGGAGTGTGGAGAGGACGTCCTTTGGTAAGACATGGTATCCCCCATTTCCCTTTCACCACAAACCCTCCATCCACAAGCCTTTATAGGTTGTCAGCCGTCTTACTATGATTCCCCTACAGTATCCCCCAAATTACATCAGTTTCATACTGGGAAGAGGAGGAGGACAACAAGAGCAACAAGGGACTGCCGCTTTACTGGTGAGCAGTCTAGTTTTTTCTGTATTCGAAATTGAGGCAGGAGTTTTAAAGTGGAAGCTCAGTAGGAATGAGGTTGTTTGCTGTAGCATGAACAGCTATGGAAGCGCAGACAGCTGCATGCAGTGAGACCTCTCCAGTGTGGCAGGAGGAGCACTGGAGGCCCGGGAAGCAGTGCAGGGTGTATGCAGCAGGAAGTGGCAGTAGAAGCTGGAGGCTGGTGGCAAGCCATGAGAAGGAAGTGGTCCGAAGGAAGTGGTCCTAAGCATTCTGCTTCGCCGAGGAAGCATTGCTGGGTGTGCACGTGCCACAAGGAGACCACCGGGAGAAGACGCAAGCAACCGCATGGAGAACCAGGAAACCATGGTGGCAGAAGGATATGCAAGGTTCCATAAGACTGACCGATGAGTGAAACCAGAGAGAGGGGGAACACCGGGCTGGCAGGACGGTGAGGCTGAATGAAGTTAAAGCGCATTTTGAATAACGAACGAATTGAAAGCAAGTTAAAGAACATTCTTAATACCAATTGAATTGACAACAAGTTAGAAACACTTGGGCATACTGAAAGGAATGAATGAATGAATGAAAGAAAGAATTGTGAACTTTATTGAAAGGAAAGTTTTTAATCACTTGGAAATAATGAACTGCATTAACTGAAACAAGTGCTAGGAGTTGAATGCATGGCATGAGACAACTAAGACTGGCCACAGCAAAGAGACTGCAAAGAGCTGTATATAATAAGGAGACCAGCCTTGGTGAGGGTCAAGGAAAAACCAGAAGGTGGAGCAAGCATAAGGAGGTCAAACTAGACACCACAGAGTATCAGTAAAGAGTGACCACTACAACGGTGGCAAAGCTGTGTATTTTAAGGACACCAGCATTGGCAAGAGCCAAGGAAGTATAAGGAGGTGTAGTTAACAAGCCACAACACCGTGTCAGGAGTGTGTGACACATGTGACTGAGGCAAACTCATTGCGGACGAGAAGCAGTGGACTGGTGTCAAAGGCGAAGCAGTCAAGGAAGGGTACCGGATGCCTGACCTGTAATGTGTGGACCGTGTGGTCTGAGAACTGCACCTACACCGGGTAGCCCTGAATGGGAAAGCCACTGAAAAACATTTATAAAGAAAATTGTGTCGTGCAAAGACTTTGTTGTGATACTTAAAGCTGGAAGAATGTAACTTTCTTTGTTTGAAAACTAGAACATTTGAACACTTGGGGAAGGGAACCCTGGCATTTGATGACTACCAGAGCTAGAAGAAGCTCTGAACTTTACTTTAAACACTATTTGTTTTTGATGCTGATATCCCTACACATTGTATGCAGTTTGTTGTGAGGGCAAGTATAGGTTCTGGACACACAGCTGTTTTACTTTGTGCTTCCTGACGTAGACTAGCCTTAGTTTTCTTTAGGTAAGGAAATCCCACCTTGGCATAGGGCAAGTTAAGCATTCATCCACCCTGCCTTTTCAGTTGAATATAGGTTTTGTTAATAAACCTTGAACCTGTTGTCTGTGTCTGACTCACAATGCCTTCACACATCATACATTATACAGTGGTGCTAAGGTATAGCTGGTCTGACTATGGGCCTTTATGCTTCGAGCTGTGTGTCACCCATTCTACCTGTACTGTCGTGTCAGAAACAGTCTGGCTTCTGCTCCTTCAGGCCTACTGCTCCCTCTGCTCCTTGTTTGGCACAGTTCCTCTGCTGAGTGGCGCTACCAATTGCACAGCCAAAGTTGAGCTGTGACCCTCTCAGGATCTGTAGTGTAAGAGGATTCAATTCAACACTACAGCTAAGTCAATGCCTAGTCTGGGATACTGAATGGAAACCCTTATTGATATATCTTTGTGTCCAGTTCATGAGTTCTGGATGACTACCCCTATATAACACCCCTCTCTTGGAATCCCCCTGACCCCACTGAGCCAAGAAGTAGTTCTGTTTTGCAAGTTTAAAAGGTTTATTTGAGAATTTAAACAATATATATATCACACTTTATAATAAATTAAAAATTGAATATCACACTTAATCTGAGCAGTAATCAATAATGGATAGTCTGGCACTAGCACACTTCTTTATAATCAATGATGAGTGGGTATAGGATGGATAAGATAGCAACAATACTTTTATGGTTTCAAATAGATGCAATGTGGAATGAAAATGCAGTACAGAAAATAACTTGATAGGATTTCAGCAAAAGACAATGTAATCACTTTCTTGGACAATTCACCCCCCCCCCTTTATGCAAAGTAAGGAGATGAAGATGAGAGCACACAGTTCTTAGGAATGCAATCAAATAGAATTCAGTTCAATTCCCCCCCAGTGGCTTATACAACAGATAGGAGTTTTGAAACACAGGCAAAATGCTTTGAATATGGTGACAATGCAGTGAGAAATATGCTGAAAATGCTTTTAATTCCCTTTAGGAGGTTCAGGGTGAGTGAGAGATACTAGGGATGAGTGCAGGCTCACTTTAGCAATGATTCAGAGATGGTGATTAAGAGGCAAACGAATTTTTTGGCAAAGGAAAGCAAGGAAGCTGCTGTTTTCACACGTGGCTGGATTTTTAACCAAATCGCGAATCGCGGCAAAATTTGCGAATGCGTGAATCACGATTGCGGCAAACGTTTAAGGAGTAGCAAGTCGGTTCTAGGTTCGTTGAAAAGCTAAGATCCTAAGCTTTCAGAGGAAAGTTAAACCAGGTTTCTAGCCCAAACGGTTCCAAAGATATGAACGATTTTGTAAAGGTCGTTTTTCGAATTTAAAGTAACTCAAATTGACAGGTGACAGCTTTTAAAAATGACAGGTGACAGCTATGCGGCTGCAGAATTGACAAGTGACAGGAGGCAGTTCTACTTAGATTAAATAGATTGAATTATATCACTGGAAACTAAGAGATTTGGTTTCACACCGTCCTAGCTGTACTCACAATGTATTTGGAAGGTCTAGGTCTCACGGATCGGGTCAAGATGGCTTCGGTTCTGGTTTCGCCCTGGACGGTCTCTGCGCACAGCGTCTGTTCTCTGCTCTGCTGGTCTGGTCTGACACTGCTCCTGGATCTCTGGGTACAGCGTCTGTGCACAGCTCCTGGATCTTTCTGCACAGCTTTCTCTGGACACAGCGCCGATCTGCACGGCTCCTGGATGCTGCTACCGCTGTTAGGTTTGCTGGATGCTGAGGCCTGCTGAGAAGAGTTCTCAGTTTGTGGGTTTAGGCCCTTGCTTTGAGTTCTGAATCAAGTTCTTTGGAGTTTTAAAGTCCAAGTGTTGGATCTGGTATCTTCTGGATGTTGTGTGGTCCGGCAGAGCGCCTTGCAGCAACTGGATTTGAATGTCTCTACCTGTCCCAGCAGTCTCTTTTTATGTGTTTTGAAAATGGGTGTGTGCCTAGGCCTTGCTAAGCCTGCCCCCTCTCTACTTGTCAGTGGCCCAATTCTCCCCTCTCCCATGATTGGGGGAAGGAAATGTGAGTCAGAGTGATGCTGTAGGTTTTATGGGTCAGAGGATCCTCCCCTGGTCAGTTTGCCCACAAATCTATATTTGATTCAAATACATATTGCACAGATACACAGTTGTTTAAAATTACATGCACCCATCACATATCACATGAGGTATACTCTGTTCAAACTCTGCTCTTCCTGGGGGCTTACATTCAGAAATGGCAACATTTTGCACTTTTTAACTGGTTTTGCAATATCGGACATTTACCCAAATTTACACACATGTGCGCAAGGAGTATGGACATTAATTGTTAAGTGTCAGATTTTTAACATGCAGACATTTGGAGTGAAACCCTATTTTCCGCTAGCAACACCCCAGATCATACCACCGGGTCTTAAAACCTCTTAAAATATGGGCAGAAAAATCACAAGAATTATGGTATCATTTAGCTAATTTTGACAAGTCCGCACCATGGGTTATACATCTTTCTTAAAATCATATTCTGGCCAACAGGGGTGTGTCTTTTCAGTTCACATGGTGTAGAAACCAGTTTATCCAGTTTCTGCCAAGCTCAGAGACCCTGCCCCTCCCAGCTTCTTCCAAGAGGAAGCTATTTTACGGCCCCCCCAATAAACCATCTGCCTGAGTCAAGGAAGGGCTTTGTTCAAAAGGAAGCCATTTACGACCACCCTAATAAACCATCTGCCTGGGCCCAGGACAGGCCTTTGTTCAACTCCCTGTAGCTGCTCCACCCCTAATCTAATCAGAGAGGTGACAACTCCTTTTGGCAAGGGGAAGAGTGGCTGAGCAGGTTTTAACTCCTGTGGGGGTAGATGTCAGGCAGAATTCAGTTTCATTAAGCCAGGTTTCAGCTAAATGTCACTTTTTGTCCCCCAGTTTAAGTCTATTACGATTTTTACATACACATTAAATAATTACTTCCTTCAAGTCATTTCAGAGTATAGTTTTAGATTGTATCCACCTCTTAGCAAGTCTTTCCTTGGTCTGGTTTTGTTTCATTTGTTCAGTTTTACACACAAGTCTGGTGGTTTTAAAACGCCGGCTTTCTGATAGTGGTGAGTACTGGTAATGCAACCATTTTTGGGATTTAAGAAAATGAATTCCCCACAGTTCTAGGTTGCTTTTGGCAATCAGCATTGCCATTCCCAATGGTTTCAAGCTACTGTGTGGGTAGCCCAATGGTGGTTTTAGGCAGTGCCCTCCTGTGCTCACAACATAGGCAAAAATGGGTGGCAGCCTATTCTTCATGCATTTCCCTGTGCATTTTCTGGGAAGTTCTGGCCATCATGATGTTTTCCATGCCAGTACTGCACAGTTTTCCTATTCTGGCGTACATGTGGGCTTTTTGGCCATCTTGGATTTTCTAAGCCCACAGCACCAAATGTTGCAGCATGATAGCTCAAACGTGAGTCAGGACACCCAACAAAGCCCCCCACGCGACTGCACTTTGAATTTGAGTCGATGGGGAGTCGGGTGCACAGAAGGTTATGACCCACGTACTGGTATGTCCGCATAATCTTCTTCCAATTCTGCAAATGGCACAGTTCAGCATCTTTTCCTCCATCCGGTACTGATCGATCGGTTCTCCTCGCCGGTCCTGATGGGAATATTGGGCGGTACCCCGGGCCCCTTGGGTCTCTGCCCCCGGTCTACGGATCGTCCTCCTTGGCCAGTCTCCAGGTTTTCTTTCTCCTAGGACGACAAAGGAAAAGCGGCAATACCTATTCATGGACATTTCTCCCCCACCATTGATATAGTGGGGTGGCATATATATTTTAGAACTCAACAGATATGAACATGCACATTTTTTTAAATTAAGCGACAGGAACACATAAACTTGAGAAACACAGAATTTGATAGGCTATATATATAAAATATGTAGGATATTTTAGGGTTGGAATTGAATTACTCTGGAGCGGTACCCTCTGGGATTGCGGAGGACTCCTCCAGTTGCTGCAAAGTGGGCCTGGGATGGCAACACTTCAACTGGTTTATGTGGACCCACTTGTCTTCCCCCTCTGCCAAACCGCCTTTGGGGATGCGGATCTTGTAGGCCACAGGGGAGATCTTGTCTATAATCTCAAAGGGTCCCTTCCATGTAGGCAAAAATTTGCGCTGTCTTGCCTGGTTTCTTTGGAAGTTGTATAAATAGACCCGGTCCCCCACCTGATATTCCTTTCGGGTAGTTTTTAAATCGAAGTGGGTCTTCATGCTCTCGGCTGATCTTTCTAGATTCCGCTGAGCATAGGCAAAAGCATGCTGAAGGTGTTTCCTTAAATTCTCCACATACTCATGAGTTGTGGAGGCATTTATCAACGTTTGCTCTTGGGTTCTGTAGAGCAAATGCTGAGGAAGCACCATCTTGCGTCCAGTCATCAACTCAAATGGTGACATTTTGGTTGCAGATGAAGGGGTAGATCTGATGGCCATTAGGACCAGAGGTAATCGGATATCCCAACTTGGCCCAGAATCTGCCACAAACTTTTTTAGGATGCTCACAATTGTCCGGTTGTAGCGTTCCACTGCTCCAGAAGAAGCTGGCCTGTAAGCAATGTGTAGCTTTCTCTTGACCCCCAGTATCTCCCACATCTTTGTCATCACTTCACTGGTGAAGTGGCTACCTCGGTCTGACTCAATCCTTTGAGGTAGACCAAAACGGGAAAAGATGTGGTTAATCATCAAGGCAGCTGCCGTTTCTGCCTTGCAGTTTGGGGCTGGGAGACATTCCACCACTTGGTAAACAAGCATGTCACAGTCAACATGTACTTATTTCCCCTAGCGGAGCGAATCACGGGGCCTACAAAGTCGATTTGTAAATCTGACCATGGCAGTGTCATCCCCCTCTTTTGGAGGGGTGCACGGTGCGTGAGGGATGATGGCTGAAATTGTGCACACATAAGACACCCCTTCAAGTATTGGTCGAGGTCCTGCCCCATGTGTGGCCAGTATGCAACCTCTCTTAAGATTTCCAATGTTGTGTGAAACCCCCTATGACCGGCGGTGGCCGCATCATGGGCGTGATTTAACATCAGGCTTCGGAATGAGGTAGGAACCACCCACTGATCATGGCCAGCTTTGGATTTCCTTAGCAACAAACCGTCTTGGATTCGGAACATTTTTGGACATTTCATCAACACTCTTAGGTCCTCTTTCCCAATGTAATCGGTATCCGTCAGGGGAAAGTTCTCAGGGTCCTCAAGGTGTTGGTAAAACTGACCAATAATTGGATCCCCCTTCTGAGCTGTAATTAAATCAGCATCAGGGGTCTCCTTACTCCATTGTGCAGTTGAAAGATCATTGTGAGCACTTGTCTGGGACCTAGTGATAGCGGTGACCTTGATTTCCCCCAACAGGGACTCTATTTCTATTAGATCCCCTTGGATGGCCCCGTTTTTGGCCAGCTGATCAGCTAAGTCATTTCCAGTTTTGTCTGGTCCCTCTACTTTAGAATGACCCTTGATCTTTTTCCAGTAGATGGTCATCCTATTCGATGTGACCAGATCATCAATGTTTTGGATTAACTTCCCATGTTTCAGGGGTTTGTTATTAGCGCATAACATGCCTCTGGTTTTCCAGTTGACCAGGTGCTCCACGAACCCGTTCCGTACATAATCCGAATCTGTGATTATGACCAGTTCATGGAGTTGATGCTGGACAGCAGTGAGGATGGCCTGATGCACAGCCATCAATTCTGCCACCCGACTACTTTGGGTACCAATTTTGTATCCAGCTGAGGTTTCTGGGAACTCCTTCACCCATGCATTCCCTACGCCAGCCACCAGTTCTTTCTCCCCGTCGTTGTCAACATGGTAAGAGCATCCATCCACATAGGCAGTGGGCATTCCCTCACATTTGTCCTCTTCAAAGACTTTGTGTGGGGAATTAAGGTATGCCTCCGTGTTGTCCTTGATTTTTAGACTTTCGTCCTCGAGACATTTTTCTCTGGCACAATCATGCAAGTCAGCCAGACCTTGCGCCAGGGGACTCTTCTTGTTTTGGCCATATCTGACCTCCACAGGAAAGCCTTGCATTGACAGAATCCAGGAAGTAATTCGGGAATTACTCACATTTCCGGCCCGGATTCTGTCACTTTGGAGATATTGCAGAGGCTGGTGTGGAGTCTCCACTATGATGTGTTCCCCATGGATAAACGGGCGGTAATTCTTCAATGCCCACACCGTTGCCAGGAGTGCCTTCTCACAATCGTTGAATTTTTCCTCCACAGAGGATAAAGTTTTGCTCGCATAGGAGATTACTTTATTGACCTTGTCAAGCTTTTGGTATAATACTGCCGTCAAGCACGTATTAGAGAACCCCGTCTCCAGGAAGAACTCCTTGTTTCTGACAGGGTAAGCTAGGCAAGGCGCTTGTGAGAGGCTTCTTTTGAGTTGTCTTACTGCCTCGGCTTGTTCTGGACCCCATTCCCACTTGACCCCCCTTCAAGAGATGAATCAGGGGTCTAGTGATCTCTGCGTAGCCCTCAATGAACTTTCTGCTGTAATTAGTCAGTCCAAGGAGGCTCCTTAGTTCCCGCAGAGTTGTGGGGTCTTTCAGTTTCTGAAGTGCTTCCACTTTCTTTTCCTGGGGACAGAGACCCTGAGGAGTAATCTCACGCCCCAATAAATTAACACGGGTTCTACACCACTGTGCTTTCTGAAAGGAAAGTTTTGCTCCGGCGGCCCTCAACTTGGTCAGAACATAACGGATCTCGGCTATGTGTTCCTGCACAGATGAACTTTTGATGAGGACATCATCTACATAAGCCAGGTTACCCCTTGCACCCAGGTCGGGCATGGCCTTGTGTAGGAAAATGTTGAATTCATTGCTGGAGTTGAGGTATCCGAAGGGAGTCCGGGTCCATGTGTACTGCTGGCCCCCAAAGGTAAAAGCGAGCTTGTATTGGTCCTCCCTACTGACGGGCACAGTCCAGTATCCATTGGTCAGGTCTATTGCAGTGAATACCTGTGACCCCTGGATCTGGGCCAGCCCTTGGTCAATGTAGGGCAGAGGCCATCGGGAAGTATGGACCCGTTTGTTGAGCTCCCTGAGGTCGGCGCAGAGTCTCCACTGGCCGTTTGGCTTCAATATTCCCAGCACCGGGTTATTGAAGGTGCTGTGAACTGGACGGATTATTCCCCGGGACTCCAGGTTCTTAATTATTTCAGTAAGGGACTCCATTGATGCGAGAGGCAAGCGATATTGCTTCACAAACGAGTCATTCCAGGGTCCGTGGGGATTGTTGTTGTGTGGATGTCGGTGCGACCACAGTCATATGAGTCTACCGCAAAGAGATCTTGGAAATCCAAGGAAACGTGTTTCAACTTTTGCTTCTGTTCCAGAGTCACACAGGCATCAGCTAGGTTGACAAGCTCTTCCACCATCTGCCTGAAGCCTGGAAAGACTTCTGGTTTGGCTATCTCAGCGGCCTCCTCCAGCTGGGTGGAGAAGTCCCTGGTCAGAGTGCTGATTTGGACTGGAGGCTTCAGGTGGGAAAGGCAGGCCTCATGGACCTGGAAAATCACCTCATCCCTCCTGAAGTCACAAGTCACATCTTCCTTACCATAAGGGCAGGACGTGTACACCAGGAAGTTCCCCCCATGCAGGGTAAAAATCCTGTCTGGTGTTGTATGGTCATCACTGTCACTGTCAAAACAGTCCTTGGGGATTGGTGCTAACAGTTAATTTCCTAAATCAATGGAAAAATGTCGGTCATCAACCGCCATTCCAATAATGGTGCCTGTGGCTAGAGTAATACTCTTTAAGTCGCTGTTATCCACCTCTATTGGAATGGTGTCATGTTCTATGTTGACTAATGGTGTTGGGTTTACCCCCAACCCTTGCTGTTGGAGAGAAGTATTTAGATGTATATAAGCATCAGGGTTTTTCAATTTTTGTCCTCTTTTAACTTTCACTTCCAGGGAGAATTGTCGGGTCCTTTCTGAAATGGTGACTTCCTCTTTGATCTGAATTTCAACTGCATAAGGTAGCAATTGAGCTGACCTAAATGCTTTTTCTGGATCATCAAAGCCCATGGGATTATCCGCTAATCGGGACCAAGCTTTGAAGTTTATTAGGTCCAAACTAATGGCAAAGCGATTGAGAATGTCACTGCCTAAGTAAAAGGCGGCAGTGACGTCTCGCACGACCCAACAATTATGGACTATGCTCTTGTTGCCAATGGAGATTTTGAGCATACACCTGCTTGGCAGGAGATGTTTGGAATTAGGTGCTTCCAGGTCCATTTCCCATTTGTCTATCAGTTTGAATGTGGGAATGGCTGGAGCTTTTGGGAGTTGGCGGGAAATGGCTTCACTGATGAAGCTCTTACCGTTGTTCACACACACTCGAGCGAGAACAGAGTCCTTCCCATCATTTAACTGAACAGGGATGAACAACTGCTCTCCAATTTGCTGAATATCAGCCAGGCTCCGAGCTGATTTCACATCTTTCTGGACTATAGGAGTGGGAGTTTCTGATTGTGGATTAGTAAAGAATTTCAGGGTGTTTCCTTCCAGTGTGGAATACCACCTTAAACTGGAAGGAAGGTTGATTTTCAGAAATAGACAGGACCCCCCATCACCATTCTGTTGTCCTACTGCTATTACTGTCACATCTGGAGTTTGGTTGTTCTGGAAGTGAAATTCTACTTGGTCAGATTTTTGTTCAACCATGTGGCAGGTGCCGTTTAAACTAACATGGTTAACACTCTGTTTTAATTTTATTGGTCGGCTAGTCTGGGTCCAGAGGACCTTGTTTACACAATCTATTAGGGGTGGCAACCTTCTCAGGAGGTCATTCCCTAGTAAACAAGGGGTGCCCTCTGGAGTCACTACTATGACCTGGTTTTTCACCTTGTGTCGCCCAATTTTAATGTCCAAGTCTGCAGTCCCCTCAACGGGAATTTCCTTCCCGTCAAAGTTCTGCAGTTGTCCAGGAAGAGAGGTGAGAGGAATTTGGTAATTCTCCCCCCTTCCTGCATTTAGTTCCTCAAAGGCCCTTTTGGACAGAAGGGTAGCTTGGGATCCAGTGTCCACCAGTGCCAAAATTGTACCCTGCCCCTGTACTTGAACCGGGGCATAGTATCTTCCCTCCTTCTTCTCAAGGGGGCACAGATAATGCACATTTTTGGACAACTGGTGGGCTAACTTTCTGGTTTTGGACATTGCTAGAGAAGAGATTTGGGCAGAATTCTGTGGAGAGTCTTGGGAATCTGAAAGAAAAAGTTGGCAACTGGAGATCAGAGCCATTGTGGGTTCCCCTGGTTCCGGTTCTGGGCCGCCCCCCCCTTTTTGGAGGCAGTCACCAGGATGGGTTTGAACCAGGGGATTTTGGTATTGTGGGTTCTGGGATGAGATGGGCGTCGGTAGCTCAGTCTCCATATCTCCCCAGTCTGGATTGGAATCCCTTGGGACCCATTTTTCTTTGGGAGGAGTTCCCCCATCTCTGAAGGAGAAGATCATTTTCCCAGGATCTTCTGAGGATCCCTCTCCCTCAAATTGGAAGATCTGTACCTCCTCCACAAAGTGGGTCTGTTTGGGTCCTTTGTTTCTCCTACCCCCCTCTGCTCCTTGGGAGGCAGGCTTTCAGGGGTAGGAGATTTTGTTTCCGGTTCCTGGTTTTCCAGGGGCTGTTTACAAGTTGGGAAGGAAGCTTCCTCCAAGGCTTTACACCCCCCTTCCCCTTGTGCCTCCTCCCTGGGAACCGGTGTGTTATCGGGGTGCTGCCCCCGTCATTGTTCTGGAGCACCAGGTCCAGAGTTTGGGGCATTCGGCGGCGGCATGCTCATCTGAGGGTTCTGTTGAGCCCTCAGTATGTGACCCAGATCTCGTGCCATATTTTGGACCTGGCGCTCAAGTTGTGAGACCCGCTCAGGCTGATACGGGGCTCTTTTTTCTCCCCTGGGCTGATCCCGGGAAGGGTAGCTATCCCTTCTCTGGTAGTACCCCTGGTTGGGAAGATTTTGGTACCCCTCCACCCCTGGCCTCCCCTCTCCCGGATTAGGTTGTCTGGGCTCAGGGAATTGGGGAAAGAAGGATGGATGATTTTGGGGCTGGAAATTGGGTGGATACCTGGGGAAAAAGTTCTGCCCAGGATTTGGAGAATTTCGGCCCTCCTGTGGGAAGTTGGGAGGGAAGTTCCCTGGGTTAGGTGCTTGGCCGGATCCCCCCCCTTGGACTGGAGGATTCCACACATAACCCAGGATTGGTCGGTTTCCCTTGTAGCGGGGACTTACATAGTCAGGGGAGCGGGGGACCCTATTTGTGGGACTACCTCCTCGACTCCCTGTCGGTGACTGGCCCGAGGGCCTTCTGGGCTGTGAATTATTTGGTGCAGGCAGGTTTTGAGGCCCCCCCATCTCCAAATTTAAAACGGGGGCAACCTTTACCTCTGCCACCTTTCGGGGTTTTTCGGCGCGTTATTTTTATTTTCGATAGGCTTCTGCACCTCAAAGATCCGGGTAGCCTGTTCAATGAACCAGTCTAAAGATCTTTTCTCATGAAAATCTCTCACGAGCTGGGTCATTATATATTTAGGGAGAGCATGGAAAAATGTATTGACAAACTCTTTGCTGTCTGTGCGCACCCTTCTGGTGGTCTGTGCAAAAGCACGCTTTAATTCTTGCACAAACTCTTGTGGGGCCTGATCCTCCCCAAATTGCAAATTGTAGGCTGCCTTGCGAGCCTCTTGAGGATTTCTGTGAACAGAAAAATGTTTCAAGATGGCCGCCTTATAGGTGAACCATCTTAAATGATTTTGGTCCTCCAGCCCCGCAAAGAAACTGGAGTATTCTGGGGAGAATGTCCATTTGACGTACTGGATGCAGCTACTGCTGTCCTTCAAATGGAAAGTCTCCATCATTTGCTCATAGAGCTCCAAGTGTTCCCAAACGGAATTCTTTGCGTTCTTATGATAAGGCGTGATGACACTCCTTATTGCCTTTATTTGCTTCAATGGGTCCTTAAGCAAGGCCCTTTTTGCCTTATTGGCCTTTTTGGTTCGGGTAACCCTGGTCCATTCATCCTCTGACTCAGAGGCACTGCTCCCAGAGGTTCCTGTCTGCTCTTCCAGGTTTTCCCGGATTCTGCGAGCCTGGGAATGGCTGGCAGAATGTGGGGACCTGGTCTCCTGTGTCCTGCGCCGTTCAGAGGAGTCTTTAGATTCCTCCTTGCTGCCAGGATTTGCTGGGTATCCCCCACACCGACCTAACTGGGCAGAAGTTTTCAGGATGCCCTTAATGGGCCTACTCTCCTGGGGTTCCCCACTAAATTGCACCGTGCTTGGGTGCCCATACCCGGATGCCCGCCCCTCCATTCCTGGGAGGTACTGGCCTATGAGCCCCATACTTCTGGTTGGATAGTAATCTGCCAACCCCATGGCCCTGGGCTCATGTGCGCGAGGGGACATGGGGGTGGCAGAGTCCAGGGACTGAGAGATATGAAGGCCTCTGGTACTAGGGCTCCTGAGGTTATGCTCAGGAGTCTCCCTCTCCCAGCGAACCTGGTCTCTATCCGCCCCTGCTCCCTCTTGCAATGCAAGAGCCTGCGCTTTCAGTTCCTCAGTTAAGGTCTTACTAGACTCTATCAGTCTCTCCTGCATCGCTACATGTTGCTGGAGCCTATCATTGTGCTGACAGCAGGGGAGTTGCTAGGCCTGGAAAAGACCCGGGGCTAAGCTGATGTCGGAACTGTTGGGACTGGGGGCTAGCTAGTCTTTTGGCTTTAGCTCCTGAGATTCTATCCGGGGCTACAACCAAAAGATCAGGGGCTATTGCCCCCTTAGCCCCCCCCCTAGCAACGCCCCTGGCTGACAGAGAGCCTCATTTTCTCTCTGTGCCTCCTGATTGGTCCTGGAGTACTGGGCCAGTCTCTGCTGCAGGAGGGTTACCTCCTGAGCTGTGTCCCTATTGGCCTACTCCTTTCTTGCCAGAGCATCCTCCACCCTCCTGGTGTGCTCTAACAAGTTCTGGTGTTTTTTGGAGGTCACCCAGTCCCTGGAGGGCCAGGTGATTTTCTTCCATTTTCCTTTTTAAGTGGCAGACTTCCTGGCCTAAGGTGTCCCTTTCCTGACTAAGAGTCTGCATCTGTGCCGCCAGGTCGTCCCTTTGCCTTTGGAAGGCACCAGCTTTCTGGTGCTCCTGATCAAACTCTGCCTGGGTATCCAGGTCTTTCAGAATCAATGTATTGCTTTCCTCTTTCTCTCTGTCTAATCAAATTTGCAGGGTGGCTACCTGTTCTGTGCATGCCCTGTTGAAGTCCAGTTGTTGCTCCAGCTTTTTCTGGCTCTGCAGAAGGGAGTCCAACCCTTCTTGGTACTCCTTCTGCAAGGCCAGAAATCTGGTATCCTGATCAGCCTTCTCCTGTTGCAGTCTATCCATGTCCTCTTTTATTTTAATGATGTACTGCCTACTATCATTTTCTGACTCCTGGCTCCCCTGCAGCCTCTGCTCAGAAGAGACCAGGTCAGATTGGACCTTCTCTAACGCTATCTGTCGCTTATTCGCCAGATCTTGGCTTTCAGTACATTTATCCTGCATGTCTCCCGTATATAGGTACAGGTATGCCGCTATCCTGGCAATCTTATTGTGTTCATCTTTGGCTTTAGGAGCCATATATAGTTCACTCAGGGCCACATATAATGGACCCTGATCTCTCCATATGTCTGACCCTGTTTCGGTGACCTGTTGCGCGATGGCCTGCAACCAGACCGTTTGGTCCTGGTGAGTCCACTCGCCTCTCACAAATAGCTTATGTAAAAGGTGCTCCCTCACTATTTTCATGTCTACCAAGGTCGTCATTCTAGAGATTGATCTCTGTCCTGACTTACAGAAATTAGTATTTTATTTTTGCAAAACAGACCTTTTCCTTAGAGTGTCCCTTTGAAGAGTGCTTTGCAGCGTAAAACAGCGTGGTGATCCGACCGGATGTATGTCTCCCGTCAGTTAGCACACTGTATTAAGCTGCACAAGTGATAGATCTAACCCAGACGTCCGGCTCGAGCCCCCACTTTGTAAGAGGATTCAATTCAACACTACAGCTAAGTCAATGCCTAGTCTGGGATACTGAATGGAAACCCTTATTGATATATCTTTGTGTCCAGTTCATGAGTTCGGATTACTACCCCTATATAACACCCCTCTCTTGGAATCCCCCTGACCCCACTGAGCCAAGAAGTAGTTCTGTTTTGCAAGTTTAAAATATTTATTTGAGAATTTAAACAATATATATATCACACTTTATAATAAATTAAAAATTGAATATCACACTTAATCTGAGCAGTAATCAATAATGGATAGTCTGGCACTAGCACACTTCTTTATAATCAATGGTGAGTGGGTATAGGATGGATAAGATAGCAACAATACGTTTATGGTTTCAAATAGATGCAATGTGGAATGAAAATGCAGTACAGAAAATAACTTGATAGGATTTCAGCAAAAGACAATGTAATCACTTTCTTGGACAATTCACCCCCCCCCTTTATGCAATGTAAGGAGATGAAGATGAGAGCACACAGTTCTTAGGAATGCAATCAAATAGAATTCAGTTCAATTCCCCCCCAGCAGCTTATACAACAGATAGGAGTTTTGAAACACAGGCAAAATGCTTTGAATATGGTGACAATGCAGTGAGAAATATGCTGAAAATGCTTTTAATTCCCTTTAGGAGGTTCAGGGTGAGTGAGAGATACTAGGGATGAGTGCAGGCTCACTTTAGCAATGATTCAGAGATGGTGATTAAGAGGCAAACGAAATTTTTGGCAAAGGAAAGCAAGGAAGCTGCTGTTTTCACACGTGGCTGGATTTTTAACCAAATCGCGAATCGTGGCAAAATTTGCGAATGCGTGAATCACGATTACGGCAAAAGTATCAGGAAGTCGGCTCTAGGTTTGTTGAAAAGCTAAGATTCCAGCTTTCAGAGGAAAGTTAAACCAAGTTTCTAGCCCAAACGGTTCCAAAGATATGAACGATTTTGTAAAGGTCGTTTTTCGAATTTAAAGTAACTCAAATTGACAGGTAACAGCTTTTAAAAATGACAGGTGACAGCTATGCGGCTGCAGAATTGACAAGTGACAGTTAGGAGGCAGTTCTACTTAGATTAAATAGATTGAATTATATCACTGGAAACTAAGAGATTTGGTTTCACACCGTCCTAGCTGTACTCACAATGTATTTGGAAGGTCTAGGTCTCACGGATCGGGTCAAGATGGCTTCGGTTCTGGTTTTGCCCCGGACGGTCTCTGCGCACAGCCTCTGATCTCTGCTCTGCTGGTCTGGTCTGACACTGCTCCTGGATCTCTGGGTACAGCGTCTGTGCACAGCTCCTGGATCTTTCTGCACAGCTTTCTCTGGACAAAGCGCTGATCTGCACGGCTCCTGGATGCTGCTACCACTGTTAGGTTTGCTGGATGCTGAGGCCTGCTGAGAAGAGTTCTCAGTTTGTGGGTTTAGGCCCTTGCTTTGAGTTCTGAATCAAGTTCTTTGGAGTTTTAAAGTCTAAGTGTTGGATCTGGTATCTTCTGGATGTTGTGTGGTCCGGCAGAGCTCGTTGCAGCAACTGGATTTGAATGTCTCTACCTGTCCCAGCAGTCTCTTTTTATGTGTTTTGAAAATGGGTGTGTGCCTAGGCCTAGCTAAGCCTGCCCCCTCTCTACTTGTCACTGGCCCAATTCTCCCCTCTCCCATGATTGGGGGAAGGAAATGTGAGTCAGAGTGATGCTGTAGGTTTTATGGGTCAGAGGATCCTCCCCTGGTCAGTTTGCCCACAAATCTATATTTGATTCAAATACATATTGCACAGATACACAGTTGTTTAAAATTACATGCACCCATCACATATCACATGAGGTATACTCTGTTCAAACTCTGCTCTTCCTGGGGACTTGCATTCAGAAATGGCAACATTTTGCACTTTTTAACTGGTTTTGCAATATCGGACATTTACCCAAATTTACACACATGTGCGCAAGGAGTATGGACATTAATTGATGAAGTGTCAGATTTTTAACATGCAGACATTTGGAGTGAAACCCTATTTTCCGCTAGCAACCCCCCAGATCATACCACCCACCGGGTCTTAAAACCTCTTAAAATATGGGCAGAAAAATCACAAGAATTATGGTATCATTTAGCTAATTTTGACAAGTCCGCACCATGAGTTATACATCTTTCTTAAAATCATATTCTGGCTAACAGGGGTGTGTCTTTTTAGGTCACATGGTGTAGAAACCAGTTTATTCAGTTTCTGCCAAGCTCAGAGACCCTGCCCCTCCCAGCTTCTGCCAAGAGGAAGCTATTTTACGCCCCCCCCCAATAAACCATCTGCCTGAGTCAAGGAAGGGCTTTGTTCAAAAGGAAGCCATTTACGACCACCCTAATAAACCATCTGCCTGGGCCCAGGACAGGCCTTTGTTCAACTCCCTGTAGCTGCTCTACCCCTAATCTAATCAGAGAGGTGACAACTCCTTTTGGCAAGGGGAAGAGTGGCTGAGCAGGTTTTAACTCCTGTGGGGGTAGATGTCAGGCAGAATTCAGTTTCATTAAGCCAGGTTTCAGCTAAATGTCACTTTTTGTCCCCCAGTTTAAGTCTATTACGATTTTTACATACACATTAAATAATTACTTCCTTCAAGTCATTTCAGAGTATAGTTTTACATTGTATCCACCTCTTAGCAAGTCTTTCCTTGGTCTGGTTTTGTTTCATTTGTTCAGTTTTACACAAAAGTCTGGTGGTTTTAAAACGCCGGCTTTCTGATAGTGGTGAGTACTGGTAATGCAACCATTTTTGGGATTTAAGAAAATGAATTCCCCACAGTTCTAGGTTGCTTTTGGCAATCAGCATTTCCATTCCCAATGGTTTCAGGCTACTGTGTGGGTAGCCCAATGGTGGTTTTAGGCAGTGCCCGCCTGTGCTCACAACATAGGCAAAAATGGGTGGCAGCCTATTCTTCATGCATTTCCCTGTGCATTTTCTGGGAAGTTCTGGCCATCATGATGTTTTCCATGCCAGTACTGCACAGTTTTCTTATTCTGGCGTACATGTGGGCTTTTTGGCCATCTTGGATTTTCTAAGCCCACAGCACCAAATGTTGCAGCATGATAGCTCAAACGTGGGTCAGGACACCCAACAGTAGCTCTTCCTCAACTTCCTAACTGATGGCATGCCAGCTTCTTTTCTGAACCTTTTCTTCAGTGAACTGAAAACAAAACTTCAGTGATTTGCCAGTGTATGTTCAGTGCAAAATTGCATTATGCTTTGACCTCTTGTGCGGATTGCTATGGCCAGATCAATGCACTGACACAAGTGATGCTCACCAAAGCCTCTTGCTCGGCCTGCCCTACGCCCTAGAGTCTATTGCAGCCTTCCCCTGTGACCAGCTAGCACTTGCCTGATTTGAGTTCAAGAAAATAGTCTAAAATCAAAAGTACATTTTTCCAGCGGTCCATACATCGAATCAAAGACCAGCTTAGTCTGCCTATGACTCATCCCACCCTTGGACTCCAGTTCTGAAAATTATCCCAATCAAATTCTCATAGCTGTAAATGGACATCCATTCATCCTCCATTAGAAAGATTGCCCCCTGACTTTAATATGAAATAGTTAAACTCATTTGTCTATGCTATCCTTATTTTGTAAATTAAGTTTGTTAGTAGTTATTGGCACAAATAATTACAATTTGTTTATATAATACTTTTTCTTTGAATTTAATGATTTTCAAAGCATAAATGCTATGCACTGTGAACCTGCATCCACCCCGCACCTCTATTAGAGTTTTGGAGTCAAGCAGATCAACAGTCTTGCCTCGAGCTGTCAAACTCTGGATATGATATTGATGGAGCTCTGTTAGAACAAGCTAACTATCCAGCCACCTCAGTCTGTTTTTTACGCTATCACTATGAATATTTGTGTGTTCGGAACTCGGGTTCTTTTTAGATGCTCTAGCACTCTCCTTGGGGGAAAAATGAGAAACTTGTATACAGGAGCAGAAATAATATTGGGTTAAGATTTGAAATCCCAATGTAGAAATTTGATAAAAGAGCAAACAAAGGATCTGGGCACAGAATAACGGAAAATGGAAGGTTATGGGTAGAATTCCTAAAGGATTGGGGTCTAAAAATGGCAAACGGAACACTTCCGGCAGATATTCCCTCAAGACCAATGAGAATTCAAGGCAATTCAGTCTCAAGCCTGGACTTTTTGTTTCTATCCAACATTCTATTTTAACAAAAGATGATGTTAAATATCTGTGAGGGGGGGAAGAGGGGGTAGTGACCATCTCCAACTTGAGCTCCTTTTTTCCAGACCTATTATTGGACCAACAAGAAAGAGATAGCCAACTAATTAGGCAGAGTCTGTCTTCTAAAATATACATTCGAAGGGAAAAAACTGAACGACAGGTTGGCGTCTCTGCCAGAGCATGTACAGTGAAAAAACCATTCCCCAGGAAGCTTCTCAAAGTTTGTCTGGTCAACCTATCCACCGAGTGGGAGTGGAGGTGGCCCTAGACAGGTTCATCGACATGCTTTTGATGAGGAAATTATGATCAGGAAAAGAAGACTATGTAAGAATCTAAGAGCCATTAGAAAAACCCATGGTAACATTGAGATAAGGTAAAAAGAAGAAAAGTCCATGATAAGGGTCTATGAAACATGGTCGTTCTCTAGGAAAATAGAACGATTACATCAGGATGGGGAACGCATGTTGGAGTTGATTGAGAAAAAGGACTCAAAAGAATTCTGGTCAGTCATCCACCAGCTAGAAGGATAATCGGGAAAACATCTCTGTAACTTAGTGTTAGAAAGAGATTGTATTAGTTATCTCCAATCAGTTTTTGGGAACCCACCCAAAACCATCTTTCACTATAATAAACAGGTCGAGTGGAATTTAGAATTTGATGAGGCCCTCATTGAAGATGTAATTATGAGGCGCTCTGTCTCAAAAGCGGCAGGCCCAAATGGGCTGAACTATCAAGTGTTGAAGAGTAGTCCTGCCCTTTGGGCAAAATTGCTAAACTGGCTGTTTGAAGAGATTCTGAGGAGAAGAGAACTACTGCCCTTATGGAGTTCGGCCACTACTTTCCCCCTGTTCAAGGGGGGTAATAGGACAGAGGCAGCAAACTACCGTCCTAGTGCCCTCCTGGACATTGATGGAAAAATATTCATGAAGTTACTGTTGGGGGAAGTGGAGAAGTGGGTTAGGCAGGTGAAGTTCCTTTCCCAAGGCCAAACTGGTTTCTGGAAGGGCCTGTCCACTGCTGTGAATGGCATAGTGTTAAATCTATTGAGCGAAAACGCAAGCAAAAGTGGGGGCCAGCAGTTGTATGGGGCCTGGGTCGACCTCTAACAGGAGACCCCATTGCGCACTCTTATGGGGACATAACTCCCGTAGTAACTCTTACAAATGTGTTCTGAGACAAAAAATCAACATAACAAGTATTATAGTACAGATTCACTATGTTTGTTAAATAATCATTACAGTTCTTTTCTATTTTCAATGTTGTCATATGAAATCTGAAAATAAAATGTTGAAGGATCTTTTAGTATTTAATTATTAAATAAAGGTCTAAATGTACTGCTGGGCGTGTATCATCAAACACAGATGTTACAGGACTCCCAGGACCCTTTGGCCCATGTAGCACCTGGTCTTTTCTCCTATGATCGGAAGTCGCTGCTCACTCTTGCCCCTACAAATACCCTTTGGCCTATGGGCTTTAAGGCTACATCTATTATCTCTAAATAGAGCTCTACGGCTGGAATTCGCTGTGCCCTACTCAATACCCGCTCGTAGCCGGCTCATGCACTGGAATGCCATGATCTCATTTCTAACAATCAATTCGACCTACTGCTACTGACTGAAACATGGTTTACAGAGTCTTCTGGCCCTGCTATTGTTCAGGTACTCCCCTCTGATTATGATATAATTCATGTGGACCGCCCTTCATCGCACCCTGGCGGTGGAATAGCCCTTATTTTTAAAACTAAATTCAGAGCTTCCTATTCTATCCCTGATCATAATTTAAAAATGGAATGTTGTCTATGTCGTGTTTTGATTTCCCCTGCGTGCACTCTGTTTAGTTTGCTGGTTTATCGCCCACCCGGGTATGATGCCATGTTTTGTGAACAATTTCTTAATCTTGTGCTCAAGCTTCAAGTTAAACATCCGGGTCTCCTCATTTCTGGAGACTGTAATCTTGCCTTGAACACTGTCTCTATGTGTCCGGTTACTAACTTTTTGTCCTCTATGCAGGACTTAGGTCTCCCTCAATGGATTTCTGAACCTACCCACATCCCTGGGAATATCCTTGACTTGGTTTTTGCCCCATGGCTGCTCTTTCCTCCATTTCTGTTAGTCCTATGCTTTGGTCTGACCACTTTTTGATATCTTTCTCTTACCCCCTTCAGGTTCTCCCTCCCCGTCCTATTAAACCCTCTGTCCTTAAACATAGCTGGTTGAGAGTGTCTAGTCCTGATTTGACCTCTGCTGTGCTAGCCAACTCTGGCAACGCTGTGGACTGCTCTCTACTCAAGCTTGAAGCCGCCTTTCTAGCATCGGCTGACTTGCTGGTCCCTATTAAACTCTGTAAACTCAAAACTCGCACTCCTGAACCTTGGTTTACTGATTATCTTTCAGCACTGAAACTGCAGTGTCGTCAGGCAGAGAGAAAGTGGCGTTTGGATTACTCCCCTTCCACTAAGAACTCATTTCGCTGCTCTCTCTTGGACTATCATAAGGCTCTTACTACTGCTAAGAAGCTTTACTACAGCCAGAAAGTTCAATTAGCCCTCAATAAACCTAAGGCCCTCTTTGATCTTGTTCAATCCCTCATTTCCCCTGAGAATAGTAGGGCCTCTGTCCCTCCTTCGCAGGGCCTGTGTGACTCCCTCTCGATCTTCTTCCTTGAAAAAATCTCCACTATTCGTGCCCACATAGAGGCTGGCTTGCCATCGCTCACAGCTCCCAAAATGGTTACAGCCTGTCCTTCTCCAACTGCCTGTTGGTCCTCATTTCCGCAGTTCTCTAACTCTGACGTATTGTCAGCCATTTCTAAATTGAAGTCGGCATCTCCTAACGATGCTATACCTCTTGTTCTTTTAAAGGAGGAATCTGCTGATCTGATTGAGCATATTACCACGGCTGTTAATACCTCCTTCTCCACTGGGTTTATTCCTCCTTCTCTTAAGCACGCCCTGGTGGTTCCTTTTCTTAAGAAGCCCTCTCTTGATCCTGATGTTCTGTCTAATTATCGCCCTATCTCACTTCTTCCTTTTCTTATGAAATTGATGGAGGCTTTGGTGTCTCCTCTTCTCTCCAATTTTCTTGAATCTTCTCACTTCTTTGATCCTTTTGAGTCTGGTTTCCGCCCTGGGAGGGGCACTGAGTCTGTCTTGAACTCTGTACTTGATGACCTGGTATGTTTGGTGGACAAGGGTGGTGTTGGAGCAGTCCTACTCCTGGATCTGTCGGCTGCTTTCGACACTGTTGATCATTCCATCTTGCTCTCTCGTCTCTCCAACGCTGGTCTCTCCGGCCAGGTCCTTGATTGGTTCACCTCGTTTCTGTCTGATCGCTCCCAGTCTATCTCTCTTCCCCCATTCCAATCCAATTTGGTTACGCTCCTTTGTGGCGTTCCTAAGGGTTTGGCACTCTCTCCTATCCTCTTTAATATCTATATTAGATCTCTTCTGCTTCTTAATCAGTCACATGGTTTCCGCTATTATTCTTATGCGGACGACACACAGATCCTCGTCCGCCTTGACCTTACTCAAGCTGAGACCGCAGTACGACTCAGGAACTGCTTGGAGGATCTGGGGCACTGGATGATGACTAACTGGTTAAAACTGAATGGCAGTAAGACCGACGTCCTAGTTGTGGCTACTTCATCTCCCCTTCTTTTTTGGACCCTGCAATTTTGGCCATCGAGCCTTGGCCCTCTTCCCCTTCCAGTCCAATCGGTCCGTGATCTGGGTGTTAAAATCTCTGCTTCTTTGTCCCTTGAGAATCGGGTGTCTAGTGTATGTAGTGCTGGGCACTTTAAACTCTGCATTTTGCGGAAAGTTCTGCCCTTTATTCCTGCTGAATGCCAGGCTCCGGTAGTGGCTGCCTTGGTTCTCAGCACTCTTGACTATTGCAACTCTCTCTACTTGGCCCAGCCTCGCTATCTGATCCAAAGGCTTCAACTACTTCAAAATGCTGCTGTTCGCTCCATATTCCGCCCTCCTTTTGGATCCCATATTTCCCCTCTGCTTAAGAAATTGCACTGGCTTCCTGTGGCTAGGTGAATCTTGTTAAAATCTGTGTGTCTGGTGCATCGTGCCTTTTATGGCTTGGGTGCTGAGTATCTACAAGCAAAGTTTATCCATTACATCCCTCCCCGCCTGCAGCGCTCTGTCTGCGTTTCTTCTTATTGCCCCCCGCTATCACCTGATGCATGGGAGGCCGTGCCTTTTCGATGGCCGCCGCCAGAGCATAGAATGAGCTGCGTATTGCTCTCCGTGCAACTGAAGACCACCTCACTTTTCGTCAGCTGTTGAAAACCACTCTTTTTTTAGGCCGTTTCTCTCTTTTGGTGCATCGGTTTTTGTTGGACATTGATTCCTCTCCAGTAGCTAGCGCCAAGATGCCTTTGGGTGTACGTGCGCTTACTAAGTTCTTACAACATAACATATAACATTACTAACCTTAGGGTCTTAGCCAATGCTTTTGTTTAAATCCGAGAAGTCCTAGTTCCCAAATCTCTGCTCCGAATTAAGATGGAGGGTTGGTTTCCCATGTCGGGTAAGACCTCCATCTTAATTAAAGAACTTTATAAAGAACAATAGGCACCAGGCCCTGAGGACAGATTATATCCGAAACGCGTCGGCACACATACAAAGGAGCCTATTAGAGTCAAGCTATAGACTTTGAATGTTTATGGAAATGTGATCACGTTCTTGTGTGACAATAACACAACTATGTACCTCACCACCACATTTTAGTGGTTTATGTTTTTTGAATTGCTAATTTTTTGAATTGCTAACTTGTGAATTGTGAAAACTGTGATGTCAATGGTGTGTTAGAATTGACATTCCTCTTTATTTACCTTTGCATACTAAAAAATGAAAATTGAAACTAGGGGAGTGTCTGTTTTTTGGTAATGGATATCTCCGCATATATAAATCTCCTGCTGGAAATGAAATGATTATTTAACAAACATAGTGAATCTGTACTATAATACTTGTTATGTTGATTTTTTGCCTCAGAACACATTTGTAAGAGTTACTACGGGAGTCAAGTTGTTTGTTATTTGTTCCCCATTACAGTCTCGGTGGCCTTTAGACTGTTTGACTCACACGCACCTGAAATAATTTAATGTATGTACCCAGAGTTAAAGACTGAATTGGTGCAATTGGCACTACTGGTAATGACTATAATCTAATATGTTGTACCCTCTACCCCCTTGTTTACTGCCTGGGTCGACTTCTCCAAGGCCTTTGATATGGTCAATAGGGAAAGGCTCAGGGCAAAAGGAATCCCAGAGGGTTTGCTGGGGATGCTCATAGAATTCCATAAAGAGAACTCCATTAGAGTACGTTTGGACGAGGATGGTCATCTGTCCGAGCCGGTTAGAGTAAATTGGGGGGTCTGACAGGGGTGCCTAGGGGCACCGATGTTCTTTAATCTCTATACAGCAGACATAGGCGACTATCTAGCCCCTTTTGCGATAGCAAGCACTGAGTTAAATGGAGTAAAACTCCACTGGCTCTCTTATGCAGACGACGTTGTAGTCTTGGATAAAACAGCTATCAGACTACATCGCCTTCTGAATGGGCTTCACGGTTATGCAATTGAAAATGGTCTTGCTATAAATCCAACCTAATCAAAAATGTTGGTCTTCAGGCTGAAAAATAAAAATGTGGCATTTCGACAATGGGTAATGGGAGGCAAAACCATACCAAAGGTGGAAGAACTTGTTTATCTTGGTTCCAAAATCTATGCTGTGTCAGCACTATGTAAAGTAGAACAAGACATGGTACAGAAAATAAACTCCTTATCCTCCCAGATGAAGAAAATCCTGAAGAGATATGGTAGATTCTCCTTAATACCGGTTTTGAGGTTTTACCGGGCCAAAGTGATTCCAGTGTTACTGTATGGCCTGGAAGCCAAACCTCAATTATGGAACATCACATGGGAAAAGTGGGAGGGTCTCCTATGGAAAAACACTCTAGGGCTTCCAATGAGCCTCTCAATGCTCAATATCGGGTACGAGTTGGGCCTTAAATCCCTGAACTCCCATGTAGGCTGGAAATTAATATCATTGTTCCAACGGTTAAATACAACGTATGATGATTCTCTTTATTCCGACATAAAAGCTCGCCTAGAGTCAAACAAATCGAAAATGCTTTCAACTTTAAGTGCTCGGGTGGAAAAATTATTATTAGATGCAGATATAGAGTAAAAATTGGTTACAGAAAATCCTGAAAAAAAAAATTGAAGAGCGCAGGCGACAATCCTGCTCACTGGGGGGGACTCCACAGTGTAGCGGGCCGGGTCCTAAGCAGCATCACCCCAATGTACCGTGGATCTCCTGTTATTTAAAAAGGAGCAAATCCATTGCACAGTCTTTTCTGAACATTCTCCCGTTGTTAATAGCATCGTCACGAGGCACTTTTGATCTAAAATGTCAAACACCAATGATGGATCCAACAACACCAAACAGCAATAGCCCACTCTTGCCCTTATCCATATGTCCAACATGCGATTCTGCAGATCTAGTAAGGCAGTCTCAGTGCCATGATTAGGGCAAAGCCAGATTGTCTCAAATGAAGAATAGAAGAAAGGCCCAGATGTTCCAGTAACTGCATAGTCATTATTTTGTCAATGATCTTCAAAAGAAATCGGACATTCATAATTTGTCTTAGGTTTGTGGGCCACCTGGGATTTAGACTAGCCTTTTTCAGGAAGCGGGGTAACCATGACCACCTTTTATGGAGGCTTGAACAATGTTATGTGGGAAAGTGGCATTCACGAACCATGAGAAAAAGGAGGCTACACGTTTTATGTTCCCTAGGATGGGCATGGATGGACTGGTATCACCAAAGCAGGTAGTGGGGCTTATCACTCAGTGTCCTTTCTGTATCAGTCACAGTAATCGCTTTTAAAGATAATTTTTGGTGGAGGAGAGGTTTCCTTGGCTTCCAGTGTTTTATTCTGTGTATCAATGAACAGATCAAAGATTTTCACACACGCTATTCCAATTTGCTTGCAAATGCTTTCTTCGTTCGAATGCAGTTTTTCTTACAAGGAATGAAAAATTGAAGTAGAAACTTGGGTTTCCCCATTTTTTTTTTTTTAAACCTCAAAAAACGTTTTGGTATCTTCAGCATTAGTGATTTGATTGTTAAGGAAATGTTTCTCTGCTTCATAAATCACCAGTTTGTAAACCCTTTACTGAAATGGCCATGCTGCTTTATTTGTATCCGTCTTAGCTTTGAGCCAAATACATTCAGCATGCCTTTTCTTCTTTTTGAGATCTAACACGGGTGTAAACCAGCTGTTTTTTGCATTTCCCGTCCTTTGCAGTAGCTACTAAATCCTTGACTTGGAGTGTATATGAGGATTCTGGAGAAACGCTATTCCAACAGGAAGCCACCTGGCACTGAAGTGTTGCAGTTTTCTTTGGGTTTAACTCACTCTTGTCATGTTTCCCATAGTGGGGTTTGGCTTTGTTTAGGTCATGGTCATGCTAATAAATGTCCCGTTCTGATAAGTAAAAAAATAAAATCATATTTGGTCCTATCCTCTGGCATTTGTGATAAATATTGGTTGCCAACGTGTCCAAAAGCCCCCATTCGTATATAAACTCTGGTGCTGAAACACAACGTTTAGTGGCCAATCAAATCCAACAAGATCTCTTTAAGAAACAGCTGTAATGGATTCCCTTTTTATTCAGTGTGGTAGTATGCTTCAGTGGCCATCTTTGGTATGGGAGGGAATGCATGCATTTTCCGGCTCGTGTCGTCTCACAATTTTGATCATCCACATTTTCATTTCATTCTCACCAAAAAATCCCCCTAATGTCGACAAATGTCAAAACTGTCATTGTTGGCCACCAACTGATTATCGGTGAGTGAGGTTTGTGGAGTATAGATGCATTTGTGATTGGTATTTAGGTTTAAATCGTCTAATTGTATTGGCTATTTGAATGTCAGCGATGCCGCCCTAAATGATGATACATTATTACATTTTTAAAGATGTAATGGGTGGGATATCACCAAATGGTGCCCAGCAGTTTAGCAGATTTGGTTGTGTTTATTAATAATTTGATTTAGACACTTTTTGTCTACTGCAGGGTTTGAAATGTGCACTACATCGGGAGTCCCAGGCTTCTTAATTGCAGGTTGGACTTCCTGAGTGGTGGATCTTCCCATTCTGGTTCAATCCTGAGTGGTGGATCTTCCCATTCTGGTTCAATGCAGAATGCTGATAGTGTGATGGATGTATGGAATGTGTGATGTATTAATGTTTCTACTATGGCATCTGGAAGCTGAGACACTGGCGTGAAAATGCTGCCAGCAGGTGTCTTGAATGTAAATGCAACTAAAATGAGTAAAGATTTAGAATTTTGTATATCTCTGGACTTTGGCCTGCCTATTTACAAGTAACTTCCATTTCAACAATGGCGATGAGGTGATCTTTTTGGAATCTGATCTAAAGGTGGGAGAGTCTGTGAGGACACCCGCCATGCCAGTATCAAGTTATTCTGTGAATTAGCTTCCAAAAAAAGTACTGCCAAGCTTTTGCTCCTTTTCAGGCAATGTTCTTTAACTTATCTTCCCCTTGTGGACTGGGTGCTGCTGTGCTGTTTGACTTGCTATCCATGTGCATCAGCCATTGCGCCTATTCAACACATTGAGAGTGTGTGCAGTCCAGCCTTTAGCCATTCAAGTGCATTAGTGTTTGTCTGCTGGTGCCTAACCTAGGCACATTGAGTCCACATTCAAGAGTCCCTTTTCTAATAGGCTGAGCAGTGGGGTATCACTACAAATAAAATGTTACTATAACCAAACAATGTATATGTCAGGGCAAATGAAACTAAAGTGATCTCCATAAGGTTTTCTTTTATTCTGCTGTGGTTATTCCTACTCTAAAATGTCCCTGACAACCAATTTTAAAGAAGTAAGGTTTCAAACAGGTGGCAAACTGAAAATCCAGAATACAGAAAATATTAAGATGGCTTTAGCCTTCCAGAAAAACAGATATTCCAAAACATTCTCTTCAGAAGTCCATTACTTTTCTAATGCAGTAAAAAACATTATTCTTATTTTCTTCAGGTCTTCTTCCAGCCGTTTTCCTGGGGGTTCTGGTGAAGAGTCTAGGCTCTTGGCCTCCCAGTTCCCTCAGGATCAGCAGATGTGGGTCTCCACTCCTGGCCAACCTTTCCATCCAATGTATACTTCATGGGTAGCTTCATCTATGGGTGTCTGTAATGTTCACCAAGCGTTAGCAAAGTTCCACCATCCTGACATCTTCCTGGGTATCCCCTTCAGGTTCTCCCCTTCACTGAAGGGAACAGCAACATACATGTCTGCCTCCTTCAGGTTACTCTACCCATCTGTGATCCCAAGACCTTTTTAGCCTCCACCAAATGGGCTGGGACTTTCCTCTCAGTCCCATAAGGTATTCCCCATTTCTGTTTCAATCAGAGAACCTAACTAGTCATTCCTTGTGTTCGCTGGATTCCCGCTGTTTTATCGTTATTAGTTCCCCAAGTCAATTGGGTAAAGGTTGATAGGTTTGCATAGCCTATGACGGGTCATAAGGACAGACATGAGCGTCTTCCATTTCAAGGGTTTTTATTTTATAAACTAAAATAAGTAAACTCCTAGATATATCTAAACTGTCCCTGCCTACACTAACTGGGGTGCTCGTCCGTTGTCGTCGAGTCCAAAAGGAAGAACTGCCCTCTGTCCAAATCTAGTCTATTCTGTCCCTACCACTATTAAGAAAATAACTAAGGCACAGGAGAATGACTCCCTTCTCCTGTTTTCTGCTTCTCTGCAAAGTCAGTTTAGTAGTTGATTCGCAGGTAGTTCTTGGCAACTACTTTCACTAGTTCATACAGTTCAGATCTAGGATTCTTCTTATTTGTTTACGCGTCCTTGATACTGTGTTTTTCCCTTCTGAAGTTCTTTCTCTTTCTTTCTTGTCTTTCTATATTGCTCTTTTTTAATGCCCACTCTCTTCCCTGGCTGTGCCAGCTAACAAAACTTTCAACAAGTTTCTTACTTTGCTACTACTCTTCTCTATTACTGGGACGAGTAGGGAAATTCTGTGTAAGGATTTTCACTTGGGTTCCACTTTTCACTCTTACTGGGATGAGTATGATTATATTTGTTATTTCTCCTGGGATTATCACTGGAATTCCACTCTTCACTCTTACTGGTACGAGTATGATTCATATACTTCTTATATTCATTATCCCTCCCGGGTCTCCTGCTGTCCACGTTACCTCCTTTTCTCAGCGTTAGGGTCACTGGGCATGTCTGCAGGACAGGAATCTTCTTGTACTGTTAGGTTGGCTTTGCTCTTCTCTCCTTCTCGCTCTCCCCCTCTGCACTCATTCTGTGATGCCGGATGTCTGTGGTTTGGCGTTGTTACTGGACTGGACAGTCCACTGCATCGTGGTCCCGCCACCACTCACTGTTCGGCTTCTTCGTTTGGGTTCCCTTCCCCCAGTTTCTCCAGCTTCTGGCTGTCCTCGTGTTCCTCTCGAACGCCAGCTGTCTTCCCTATCTGCATGCTGCTCTTTACGGCAATTCTCAGCTTTCGCAGCAACACAGGAATGAAACTCCTGGGCTTCCCTTCCTTCTAGATCTCCTCCTTCTCTTGTTATGATGTATAACTGGGCCTTCCCCAGGAGAGCATTTGAGTGCTTTGTCTCTGTTGCTAGACTGTTCTCTATCCCTCGAGCACTCTTCTTCTCAGTATTCGCAATATACGTTTCTTCAAAGTGAACTACTGGTGTTATATCACAATAACAAACAGTAGCTTGTTCTCGGCTTCTTTGTGTTGTAGCTGTAAATGGTGGGTTGTGAGTCACTTAGGGAGTTCCTATTTGAACCCGGAGTCCTTGTCCCCAAAGCAGTGGCGGAGGGGGGTGGGGGGTATCAGGTTTAACTCCCTATCCTTGGGAGAAGTGACTGTATCCTGCAATTTATCACAAGCCCTAATGAAGGTATGTGAGGCACTAAATGGAAGCAAAATGGTCAGCATCAAGTTCAATCTCCCTTGGACGTGGAACGTGAGCCTGTACTGCCCACTTCTTCCTCGTCCTGCAGCCCTTTTGCCTCTCCAGACTTCTTCTGTGTGAAGTGCATCGACCTGTGTCTCCTGACTTTCGCTCAGATAACTCATCCTGATGTCTAAGAGCAATAATTGCATGCTGCAGGTTAGTGCTTCTGATGATAGCCTTCACCCCATGTGTTTGGGAATGTATGAAATTGCTACTAGCTGACCCTCTAGTCCTGAGGTAGTTCGGTGACTGCCCTAACATTTATTCTTACAGAGTACCACAATTGGTAATAAAAGAAGTGCAACTGGAAATCTGTACTCTAGTTTATCAAGTGCGTTTATAACACTTTCAGGTAGCGACTCGGCCACCCCCATCTCCATTACCTTAACTAGCCCCCAATAAAAGATTGATTGTAGAGTGGTCTCTGTTGACATCAGTACTATGAGGAGCCCTAAATGATGGCGTTGCCTATGCTCTTCGTTCTGCTGGTATCATGATTCCGGAAAGTGAGACTGTTATTTCGTGTGCAATGTCTTGTTGATGCCAATACAGCCGGGCATCACATGTTGGGCAATGACTAGCAAAGTTCCACGCAAGCCATCTGAAGAAACTCACCATCTCTGGAGGCATGTACAGCACCAGACGCCACAACATGGCAGATTAGAATCCAAGAGAAGCAAGAAGGGAAGGAGCAGAACGCAGACCAACATCTGCTATGCATCCAGACTCTGGAATATCGCAGTGGAACACATCAGACTGGCTGCCATGTGTCTGGACCCTCAGGAAGGCACTGATGACCCTGCACTTAAAGGAACAGCTCATTGCACATTGACCCGCCCCACTGCACCCTCGGAGCACATCTCCTTCCTCTTGCCTGCTTCCTTCCTCCAGCTCTCCCTTTCCTCACTCTCGCTGTAGCCCCACTAAATGAAACCCCACACATGCATGCAAACGCATGCAAGGCGACAAAGGGTGTGCAGAGCCCACTTCAGGGCAGACACACGTGTTTGTACTTCTTGTTCTATAATGTAGTGGCAATGTAGATTGATTGCAGGACAGTTTAACCTAGAATTCACCGTTTCTGTCAGTGTACAAAATGAATGCAATTCTGCAAGTAGTTGCTCAGATCACTGGTATGTTTTCATGTGATGTCTTGGGGAGTAGCCATGTCATACGTTAGTAGTATTACGAGAAAAGCTCGGATCCACTCGTAGTCCACAAGGAATGAATGTGTATTACAACGATGATAGCAAAGGTGCTAATAACTAAACATTGCATTGAGCAGAGACGTTTTTATGGGAGGGCAAAAGGGGCACTTGCCCAGGGCTCCCACCTTGGAGGCGGCCCCACAAGGCTGCCTGATCTAAAGAAGTAAGATTCCTTTCTTCACCAGACTTAAATAGCACACATCAGGATATTTTATGGCATGGTGCTGAGGCTCTAAACCTATTGCCTCTTTTGGCAAGTACATTCTGCCTTGATCAATTCATCATGTAATGCTTTCTGTGTTCCCTCTGGTAGTTCTAGTTTTTGTGTGTGTTCCTTGTGGCACTACTTCTGCAGCATGCTTTCCTTCCTGCAGGAATTATGTTGATCATGTGCAATAGCCACATTTGAAATGCATATTGGTAAATTGAGTACCACAATGGTTCAAAAGTAAGCTCAGTGTGTTAAGCACTCATTGCAGAGATATGTGTTCCTATGCAAGATTAGAATAGCACATTCCTGTAAGGCTGGCCGAGCCTTTCCTATGTCTGAAGTTTAGAAACCTGCCTGCGTATGTTCTTGGTGTTGCAGCCCAACAGGTTCTATTATCAGCAATGTACCTGCACCAGATGGGGGTTGCTATAAAAACGAGCATGTCATCCTTATGGTGAAGGTCTAGAAATTGGTTTGTTCAGATGAGCATACACGGTTAGTCCAAGAGATGAATAAGTATCCACATTTGGAACCAAAGCATTCATACTTGTATCCTGGCTCTGCCAGCAGACAATACAGTGAATCTGGTCAAATCATCTAATATCTCGTACATTCAGAGACGTTTTTGTGGGAGGGCAAAATGGGCACTTGCCCAGGGCTCTCACCTTGGAGGGGGCCCAACTAATCTGAAGAAGTAAGATTCCATTGTTCACCAGTCTTAAATAGCACCCGTCAGGATATTTTATGGGGTGCTGCTGAGGCTCTAAACCCATTGCCTTTCTGTTTTGGCAAGTGCATTCTGCCTTGATAAATTCATCATGTATTGCTTTTTGTGTACACCGTGGTATGCACAGTTTGTGTGTTCCCTATGGCACAGCTCTGTAGCATTCCTTCCTTCCTGTGGGAATTATGTTGATCATGTGCAATAGGCAATGGTGAAATGCATATTGATAAATTGAGTGCCACAATGGTTCAGAAGTTAGCTCAGTGTGTGAGGCACCCATTGCGGAGCTGTGTGTTCATATGCAAAATTAGAATATCACATTCCTGTAAGGCTGGCCAAGCCTTTCCTATGTCTGATGTTTATAAACCTGCCTGCGTATGTTCTTGGTCTTGCAGCCCAACAGGTTCTATTATCAGCAATGTACCTGCACCAGATGGGGGTTGCTATAAAAACGAACATGTCATCCTTATGGTCTAGAAATTGGTTTGTTCAGATGGGGTGTTGTAAAACCTAGGCAATCGCCTCCAATGATGGCATAAACTGTTAGTCCAAGAGGTGAATAAGTATCCAAATTCAAGACTATGGAATGACAGCGTTCCTGTTTGTATCCTGTATTTGCCAGCAGACGATACAGTGATCCTGGTCAAATCAACTAATATAACTTACATTACTGTGCTGTCTTCTGTGAGGATTGCCTTCTTGCATGCTGCTGGTATCGTTTAGCCCGTTACGTGATCTTTCTTCTTATGTAGGCCATTTGGATGGAAGGGTTGGTAGATGGAGGAGAGCGGACCATATGTTGCAGGCCTCAGGCAAGCATATTTTAAGGTCTGCTTGTTTGACACAAAAAACTGTTTGCTTTTTGGTAATAATGAAAGGTTTTTATGCACGTTTATAAATGAAAATGCCACAAGCCATTGTTTTGGAAGTATTTAAAATACAAAGGCAAACCCAGATTAAATGTGTTAAATCACATGGATTGGTATCGCCCTTCTATAACTTTTTTTTAAAAATGTGTCATGTTTGGTAATGTGATTTGTGTCCTTTCCAAGTCTGTTTTTTAAAAATAAAATTAGATTGTTTTAGTTCATGGTAAGAACTGGAAAAGAAAGTGTTCAAATGTAGAAATTGCAGAGTTGGTACAAATCCCAGCTTCAACCCTTCACCCCTTAACCAATGTGTGATTTTGGGGATCTCATTTAATCTTGTATTGCCTAACCTCTCAGTATTGCCAGTCCGTAAACCATTCAAAATTGTCAGCCCTTCCGAGTGATTTCCTTCTCATGGTATGATCTTCACAAAAGCTTTATTCATGGTTTCACTGTCTTAATCGTGAGCATATTCATATTGCACACCACAGGCATCGGTTCCTTTGATATCTAAAACACTATTTGAAAACCATATCCCACTTCTAATCTCAGTCTGTCTGGATAAAGGCACCTTCCTGGTAGCTTCTAATCTGCCTCCACTATCCATGCTACGGTATGTGTCGCATTCTCCTTCCTTCCAATTGGCGGTCTCTGTTCATGCATGAGCACTTTTGCGTTCTGTGAGGCAGCTAGTGTGAGTTCTCTGTCTATTATGGGTTACATGAACCTTTTACATACAGTCCTACATTAATACTACATCTACCTTCCTGGATGTTATTGATAAAAAGTATCCTGTATGCACTAGAAAAGTAACCGCTTTGTAGACTGCTAATGTTGGTCTTCAAATTCTACTTGTTTATCATTCTGATTAGAGCAAGAATGAAGAGGGCAAGGGTACTTAAAGGGAGGTACACGTGCTTATTATGCAGCAAGAAAGCATATCAACCTATAGGATGTGAGCGCGATGTGTGGGTGCGCGACCAGTATTCTTGATCCCTTAATTCCTTTGGTTTGGTGGAGGGGGGGGCCCAAAGATGTCCGTGCCCAGGGCCCAAAAAGTGCTTAAGGTGGCCCCTGGCATTGAGGCACGGGTGGAGGCATATGAGTACTGGAGTATATTCTTTTGTTACATTTAAATCATGTTGATCTTTGGGGAATATGGTGTCCGGAACTAAGGAACTAAGAAGAGATCAAATGAAGCTGCTGCTGTTAAAATCGAAAAAATGTGTTTGTTTTAATGTACATGTTACAACATTTTAAAGTGTATTTGACTGGCGGTTACACATTTGACTATCCAGCCAAGTTTCTCTGCTCCGCCCCAAACCATCCTTAGTCTTAACCCGGGTCAAAATGCCAATTATGTTTTTGAAGTTCTTAAGTATGCCTGGCATCTCGAATGAGCAGTTTTGCCACAAAGAATAGAGTGGGGAAACGGGTGTTGCCTGTGAACGCCACGGCAAGACATTGCTTAAAGCAAACACGAGCTGAAAAACAATTGCCACTGGGGAGCCTGCCTGATAACAAGGCAGAAGACCCGTATGGTTAGAGCCGTATTGTATGTTGTTACTGGATCAGAAGCCTAGACCAACGAATGAGGAAGAAGTGGTTTATGTGAGAAACTGGCAGGGTGCCATCAAAAGAAGTTGCTGGTAGACCACATCCAACCGCGTGGAAGGGCTCGGAGACTGTGGTGAAGATGGCAACTGCAGCGGGGACATCTCTGGGTTGTGGTGCCGCTCTCTGGGTCATGCTGCCGGGTTCGGAGCAGGGCCAGTGATGAGAACAGGCGTGCAATGTGTTTGCCTTGATTGGCACTGAAGGTGTATCTAAGCTTGGACCGTGGAATCCCATACCATTCTTATAGTCACCTGGAATATGTGGCAGACTGCCCTATAGAGAACTCTGGAGATTTCCTGGTGGGCCTTTGTACCATGGGCCCTTTGGGTGTGGGTACCCTGGTTTTTTGCTTCTCTTACACTCTTTGACCTTCACACAGCCGTCCTCTTCCATCTCCCCTCCTCCCATTTAATGAAAATAATGCGTTATACATCTTCCGGTATGTTAATGCTCACTCTTAACAAATCTTACATGCCAGTTTATTTGTTAATTTTAATTTTTCATATTTGTATAGGAAAACATGCGCTTTCAAATTCACCTTTGGATCAGTGCTGGTCATTGGGCCGGCTCTCGGCGGATCCGAGATCCGTCACCCGATGTGTAGCCGGATTTCGGGATCTGGCCAGAGTCAGCCGCCCAAGCTCATTAAACCGGACTGGAAATCTTTAAAAAAAAAAAAAAAAGAGAGAAAAACGCCCGCGAGGGCAGCAATTCCTTTTCCTGCAACTTTTTTCACTGGTTCTTTTCAGTTGTACATGTAGCGAGCATTGTGCATTACACACCAGTGCCAAAGTCGCGGTAAAAGGCAATGCTGCCGTCGCGGAAGCTTTTGATTTAAAAAAAATATATATATATTCTTTTTTTTTTTTTTTTAAGATTTCCAGCATTGCTGGATGTCCACTACGAGCCCCGCCCCCACTAGACCACGCCCCCTCGAGCAAACACCCCCCGGCCCTTGTGTTGTGGAATCCCCCACCACATTTTTTCAATTTGGACCCATTTGTTCCAAATTGTTTCAGGGGAGAACCCCCTGCAATGCTTACTTTGAGGGGCCGGTCTTGCCTGCTACATTCGCAAGCACCGTGTTAAGTGGGGCCACTTCCAAAAACCTTTCCAGGGCCACTTTTTACTGTCAGACCACCCCTGCCTGTCATGCAGACGGAAGTGCAAGCTTTTCCTAATTTAATGTCCACGGGTCTCATTATGAATTTGGCAGTGCAGAAAAACTGCTGGTAATTCAGTGACCAGCACTGTTACTGCTCCACCAAACTACAAGTTTGCCGGTGGGGGTTCACTTATTTACCTCGAGCAAAGATCTGGAGGTAAATAGGGCTCCCACCCTCAAAAAACAGCTGGTATTTCCATCACCGGTATTACCAGTGACGTTAATACCGCCAATCCCGGAATTTATGGCCCTTTCCCCCACCTGTAATATACTGGAAATCCTGGGATGTCCGGCAGGGGAAACGGTAGATGCTGCCAAACTGATGAGGCTGTACAACCTATTTCACCCACTTAATTAGCTAGCAACCGAGCATGTAGAGACCAATGCATTTGTAGTGGGATTGATCTAATATTTCAAGGTGCTATGTGTTATGAGCACCATATAATAGGAAAATAATCGACCTCACTTATTTCATTTTGAGCCATCAAACCGTTTAGAATATAAAGACATGAAGCATCATACAATGTCGGTGGTGTGGGAAAAATCTTTGGGAATGATCCATAATTTGATTCCCGCCACATTCCCGCACTGGCGAACTACAAGATTGGCAGTAGGGGGTCAGATTTACTGCCAGCATAAAGCTGAAGGTAATTCTGACCACCTATCACCAATTTTTCAGCAGAATTATCATAGCAGATCTAGCGCCAGCAGTAGTTCTGTTAAAAAAACCCATGGATTCCTATGAATATGTTGATTTATACCACCATGCCACCACTTGTAATCCTCTGCTAAACCCACGCAGCCAAATGGCGGTAATAGGAATCAATTTTGCCAGTATTTCAGCAGAAATACTGCTCTACTACCGCCAAACTCGTGATGAGGCCCATGGTTGGGAGGGTCTATACATATGACCCAGAATGTCAGAAGCAATGGACAGGCATTTAGTATTGTTACAAGTCCATGCTATAGCTGAGAAAGTGGTATATGTTGGAAGAGATTTTGCATAGGTGGGGGTTAAACAGGGGAACATAAATATTTTGCTGATTCTTTGTTACACCCATGACAAAGGTCTTAGTAGTGATAACCTTTAGTCATTGCCATCACACATGACTGTCTCGCCGCCTTCGTTTCTAGGAACCACGCAGCTGGAAGACCCCCGGGAGCTATGGAGGAGGGAGCAGGAGCGCATGCTCAAAGACTACCTGGTGCTAGCCCAGGATTCCCTAGTGGCCCAGAAGGAGATCTACCAGGTGAAGCAGCAGAGGCTGGAGTTGGCCCAGCAGGAATATCGGCAACTGAATGATGCCTGGAATCGCAAACTGGGCTCTCAAACCAGTTGTGAGTATTGTTTGCCTTTCACATAAGTCTATTTTTATGAGCGTCAAAATTATGTGTAAAGGAGGCGTGCTTGTATTTACAGTTTAAACATTCTGTAGTGTTTTTCCCTTGCAGGGCAATTGGTTGTTTAATTTTCATCCGTTTTTCATATTAAATTAGGTATGAGCTAACAGCTTGCCTCTGATATCTGTGCGCAGGGACACCTTAACCTTTCATCCTTCCGAGGTCGATATATTGAGTACCACCCTCTGTGGGATAATAATGTCTTCTGTTATTCCAGTGCTCTGAGACACAGTAGCGCCATATAAGAAATACGTTATACATGAAAAATGATTGTGTGCACTTAAGATCATAACACTTTTTCCTTCACTGTGGTACTTTGGTGTGAGTTCCCACCTGCGATCTCTCGTTCTCTCTTTCTTTCTCTCTTTCTCTCTCTTCCTTTCTCTTTTTCTCTCCTCCTCTTTCTCTCTCTCTTTCCTCCTCTCTCTCTCTTTCTCTCTCGCCCTCCCTATTTCTCTATCTCTCTCGCCCTCTCTTTCTCTCTCTCGCCCTCTCTAGATTTCATACTATACTATTTTTTATTTATTTTATTCGGTACTTTCTAAAGGCAGACACTCGCAGTACCACTTCAAAGTGCCGGGATAGAAACATCAAACGTATAAAGGCATGGTTGGGATGGGCTATGCATAGAAACCAAACAGTCAGGATGAATGGGCAGGCATTGGGTATTGTTAAAAGTCCATGTTCTAGCTGAGAAAGGGGTCTGGTGATTCTAATTGAGGACATTCAGGTCTTGTGCGATATGGACACACGGATTTAGACCCGGGCAAGCCTTGCTGCTCATGCTTAGTACCGGTGGATGTGCTAGAAGCCATTGATTCTAAATGCTCTATTAATTCAGATTAGAGATTGTTATCTGCTGGTCATTTTTTCTTCCAGTATTGCAGCAGTGTTTTAACTGGAAGGTTCAGTTGTTTGAATCATGTTATTCCACAACTTAGATCAAAAAATGTTTTTAGGATCGTCTTCCAATGTCGGTGGTGGTTGGTGAAGATTAATATTGTTTTTCGCAAGATTTCTTCTCGCAAACAATGCCTTTTTAGCAAGCTGTACTGGTTGGT
The DNA here is from genome assembly GCF_040938575.1 of Ambystoma mexicanum. Classification (NCBI taxonomy): domain Eukaryota; kingdom Metazoa; phylum Chordata; class Amphibia; order Caudata; family Ambystomatidae; genus Ambystoma; species Ambystoma mexicanum. Next base: position 533,002,635 of record NC_090926.1, read on the forward strand.
AGCAGCCCACCATCCAGGTTTACCGGTCCAAGTGAGGCAAGGTCCTTTCAACAGTGCGGAGGGCCAAAACCACCACACAGTGCCACAGGCCATGGAACAGATCATTACCATCACCACTACGTAATGTCTCGGTTTTGTTTCTTTATGCTGTGTTCATGAGCCACGCAAATATTTATTCTTCCAAAAGAAAGCACAAACATCTCCGGCAGGGAAATGGCAGACGCAGCTATTGGGAGATTTCAAGATGGAGAATGGGATGACCATGTAAACTGAATGTTCATCTTGTTCTTTTGGGGAAATAAATATGAACCCACGAAAGTACTTTATCATTGAGGTTATACATCTGCATTGGGAAGTTGGAAGGAAAGGGATTGAAATTGATGTATTGGCGGTGTTCAAGGTGCTAAGAAGTCATGAAATGAGCATCTGAGTTGTAAGTCAACAATATAGAAATCGGTCATACACCAAGGAAAAACACTTCTCCCGTACCTAAATCGGTCTCTTGTACTGGATGATGACTAACATATGTCTTTGTTTATTCAGATCAGATGATTGATAATGTTGCTATACTACGTTTCCAAATACTGGACCTGCAACCTGCTGGATGTGTAAAATTGTTGAACAAGCTCACCACAAAATGATCTGGGCATGTATTTGTTTATCTGAATAATATTACAATCAGGTAAAAACATGTTTAATTATCAGTTCCTCATTTTAAAATCAGTTATTACCTTATAAATAAAGCCACTCTAGTCTGAGGTGCCGCACCACAGGAGCTTAGTGAGGCAAGGGCAGGCAGACCCCATTGTCAACCAAAGAGCAACCTACAACCTTAGCGATGTGAAACATTTGGGAGGGTAGGCTCACACCACCTTCGCACCCACAGATCACCAGACAGTCACAGAGACATGCCACTACCTCGGTCACAACCAGACGAATGAACCGCCAAAAGAATGCTCCGGCAGACAGCAAGGCCGGAGATGCCCAAAACAGATGTCCGAAACAGAGAGAGCCCCACTAACGCTTCAGCTAAACAAAATAAAAAAAACTAAACTCTGCTTACACCTCTCACACCCTAAACAAACACTACCACTTTCTTGCACAGCACACCTCACACACTTCACTACACTGCAACAACAAAACAAATCACACAAAGTCTCGCACAACAGCACATGGGAGCCTACTGATCCGTAAACCACACCCATGCTCAGGGAACGGTGCCCGCCGAACTGAAGCTGCAAACAGGATATCACCAATCTCGCTCTACCTTTATCGATCTATACCCTACTAACCCTCCGTACCCTCTCACATTTCAGATCCACCAGAGCACCAGGGGACCACTCCGGTGGTAATAGTGCGTGGTACAAATGTCCTTTTAACATTAACATAGGATTTTAAATTATGATTCGTACGTCGTTGTCCCCCTTCATTTTAGGGCAAAAACATTGCAAACAAAAAGTACTGTAAGGAGATTCAAAAATGTATCCCGACGTTTTTGATTCCCCTAACACTACTTTTTGAGTGCACACAAAGAGGTCCACTGAAAGACTCAGTGTAAAGACTGTGGGAACAGTGTGTCAGTGACCTTCGGGCCCATTTATTGGGAGAGAATACTTTGGGATTTTTGAGCAGCCATTGCTGCACAACCATTGTCTGCGCATTAAGGTCTGCAAGAAGTCACCGGAAACGGTGATGAAACCTGTGCATTTGAAATGATCTCCTGGCTTGGAAAACTGACCAGAAAGAACATTCTTCATTGGAGTTTTTTGCACGAACCTTCAGCCTTGCCCTAAAGTCTCTGTTCACTGCTTAAGGTTTCCGTTCCCTCTCCTCAATCCAGCCTTCCAAATCCTGATTTCTGCGGGACCACATAAAAAAAAAAATACTGGTGCAATATTGATCTTACACTAGACCTCTAAGTGTAAGACCAAATATGTGTCAATATCTGCTGTATTTTATGCATTTTTCTGCTGGGCCAATCTGTAATTACAAGTTATTTGGAGGTAGCATCTGGACTAGGGTTCTAAAATTGTTTATTTATAAAGCCTAATTCCTTAAGTCCTGACAATGAAATGTTGTTGTAAATTTTGGTTGTCACTTTCTTCTAGTGGCCTCTGGATCTTCTTCCAGCTCCAAATATGATCCTGACATCCTTAAGGCCGAAATTGCTACCACCAAATCTCGGGTAAGTGATCTAACTGCACTTGTTGTGAGGAGTTGCTTGATAATGTAGGTAACCAATTTAGTGAAGGTCTGGAGAAATGAGGCTGGATGGATTTACAAGTCTTGAAGGAGATTACTTTTAACTTCAAGATTGTTTTCTTTCACATCGGTGGTGCTTCGCAGACTAGAATTGCCTAAATGTATCATGTACAGCTATGAGGGGCTCTTTTGTTGGTTGTAATCCAGCTTTTGAACCGAAGGTGAAAGTAGTTTGTTCATCAAACCTTTATCTGATTGGCATCGCCACATAAATACACATGTGATTGGTAGATTTTGAATGTGGAGTTTGCCTATTCTGTTTTCAACTGAGCTTAACTTGTGCATTGATGTATAGTCCTGCTTCATAGTACTGAAGGCCTTCTATGGGATCCTATTCTGTGCTGAATACAGCAGTCTGGTGTTGGGCCTGAAAAAAGGTCCAGTATATACATCATCTGGAGCATCCCCGAGAATATTCCAACTAATTTGACATTTTATTATTCATTTTATAACTGTTGCCATGCTTACATTTCATGAAAATATTGCATTTAAGAAGCCCTTAGACACTGTACTGACTGTACTGCTGTCAGTGCTCTCCTACTTGTGCTACTTGTGTTCTCAGTTCTAGATTACTTGAGAAATTCACTGCTATTCAATCTAAAGGTAGGCTTCACTCACTTCTAAGATAGGATATTAAATAGGTGAATTAAGGTGATTTTTAGCGTATGTGTGAATTAATTCTGTCAGTTTCTGTTTATGGCAAGTTTCTAAAAAACATAAGCCGTTAAAGTCAATGCTAATAGGCCTGGTAATCGTTTGGAAGGCAAACGGGTGGGGGCTGAAGGATCAGAAATAGAGATATGATTGCTTGTGGTCCAGGCTGGCAAATGCTACCAGATTATCAAACGATTGGCGCCATCGGAAAAGGAACTGAAACAATAGGTCTGTTCAATCGCGCCCTAATCCATTTTTATGTGCATTTCACTCACTATCGGTAGCATTTCTTAATGAGCTTGTGAAGATGGCGATTTGGTCTCACACAGCCCCTTAACAGGAGATGTTGGAAGCTATAATTACTATTTGAAACATGATCTACCAAAACTACAAACATTGGACACAATTGGCCCAAAACAGATACATTTTTCGACAGAATTTTCTCATATGTTCTTTCCTGAAATGTGAACCTCTAATGGATCCTGATGTCCTGTTAAATCCATAAATCCGTTGTGGTTCACAGATTGTAATCCCATCTCACACTTTGTGTATATTACTTTGTCTGGTAGTTATTAATGCAGTTTATGATGTCGCTGTCCATGCGTACCCAAAGCATGTTTGACTCTTGCTATCTCTGCAGGTCAATAAACTCAAGCGAGAGGTGGTTTACATGCGGCAGGATCTGCAGTACAAAGAGAATGGTTACCAAACGCTGAAGCAGTAAGTATTCAATGACCCGGGCCCCTTACCTGGAACCCATTAGGGATTGTGTTACTGGACATTACATCCAGTTACTGGGTGAGGCATTAAGGAAGTGAGGGAAATCATAGAGCCGGAGATCCTGACAAATCACTTCTAGGCCCAGTGATTACAATTTGGAAAGGAGAGGAGTTAAAGCACGGTACTGGGAATGGGCCCTTACATTACCACATATTGTGTATGCTCCGTTACCAGTAAGAAGGTAACATACTGAACAGCTGAGAGTTGCAAGTCTGTGCCCCCATAACAGTGAAACTATGGGCACATCTGCAAGCTATTTTGACATTTGGGGTCCGTTTTTGATTACCTGCGCTGAATTCATGTCTGATCGGTCACATTCATGTTATATCAAAATGTGAAAAACGGGTCTCGTCCCTCAGGGGTTTGAGGCAGTTCACAATGCCTGGGATTAGCTTTGCACAGTGATGAGCTTGCTGTGGCTGGGACTCGTGGGAAGAGAATGTCAGGGTTGACGATGCAGCAGAAATGCAGTTCTGCAAGTCAATTGCATTCTGAAGACTCCTTCGGTCCTACTGGCATATAAGAAGCCCTAGAGTTCCAGCCACCTTGCAGTTCCCCTTGTAACTGTCCAACCTATGTGAATACAGTAACTTTTTTAATACACTTTTGCTAATTAATTTTCAATACCAAGCTTTTTTTCAATGCACATTTGGTGTTATGAACACTACCGCGTATGTGGCTGCTCTCCTTCTCCCACTGATGGTAGAATTGACCATACTCAATCCCTGGCTACCTGATGACTGAGGGGTTTGTTAGGCAAGCGCCCTGACCACGTGTTGACCAATGCTTCAGGGTACGATATACCCTAAAATGCACATTCATACCTTTGTGTGTTGTGCTGGAGCTCACACCCCTGCTGAACGACAGTGGGGCACCTAGTGGTGAAATGACAAATGTTACACAAAGCTGCATCGGCGGTAGGTTGGGAACAAAATAATAAGATGTATTGACGAGATGGCCATTTCGACTGATTAGATGAGAGATCTATACTGTTAAATACAGTAAAACCACTTTCTTAAACACCATTGATTTAACCATGTCAGAACGTTGGGTTGAATGAAGGATTGATACAATGGTTTTGTTCAGGTCCCTATAGATGGTCACATTTTGTCAGGTTTGTTTGGGTCGATTGAGATGGGATTAGAAAAAAACATTTTGTTTGCGAGTGTCCAATGGTTGATATATTCCCCGGTGCGTATTTCACAGTTTTGCTTCTCCTCCGAGAGAAGAGGTTTTTTTGCCATTATCTCTGTAATCGCATGTGTTTATGCTGTACTGTAATATTGTCAAGATTAGAATGTTTGTCATGTCTGTTCTCCGTTTTGGCCCTTTCAGGATAGGGCAGAGGTGTGTAAATGTTATCACCAGCTCAAGCTTGAGAATTTCGATTGACCCAGGACATGAGCTGTTGCTCTATCGTCACTGGATTGAGAAAGGTCCAGTAGGCTAGTGTAGATATTGGATCCATTTCTAACTACAGCCCTGGTATAGACTAGGCCCAGGTGTAAGGTGATTTTAAATTTAGGTGAAGATGATGGTTGCTCCGAGACTGAATTAGCAAGATGCAGGTAACCACTGCCGAATATTAACTGATTAATAGAACTGAGATCAATTCTGCCACAGATATAGATTCACAGATATTTAAAGACAATACGAAAATCAGCAATTTTCAAAAGGAAACCAATGCAAAGTGAGCAGAGGAAATTGAACCACGAGAGTTCTATATAGAGCGAAGAGTCGCAGGATGAGATACAGGAAGACCAAAAAGAAGAGAACAATAGAACAGGCTAGAAAAGACTAAAGATGAGATGAGAATCTTAGCAGAAGAAAAGGTAAGAAACCGATGAGCTTTTTGAATATTGAAGAGTTGGTAGCAACAGGAGCGTCAAATACAGGAGATATGAGTAGAAAATATTGTGAAGAATCAAAAATAACACCAAGATTACAAGCTTAAGGCAAAATAGGGAGAGAAGAGGGAGGACAAGAAAGAATAAGAGGAGGAGCAAGGGGAGAGTAGCGGCAGGGAAAAGCAGAACCTCCGTTTTCAAGGGGTTAACATGAAGATGGTGAGAAGACATTGAAGATTGGATGGCTAAAAGACACAAATACAAGGAATAGCCTCAGTTAAAGAAGAAAAAGAAAGATGTGAGCATAGAGGGCATAAGAAAAACCAAAAGAAGAGATAATAGAACCAAAAAGGATATTATAAAGAGAGAAGAGGGCTAAGAACCGAGCCTTGAGCAACACTGTAAAAGAGGAAAGGTAGAAGAAGAGTGACCAGCCCAGAACACTGAGAAAGTGCATTCTGAGAGGTAAGAGTGAAACCAATCAAGAACGGAGTCCCTGGAGCATGTTTTATTAGATTGTTTCTTAAATATTTTTGCCTGTTCTTCGAAGTTCACTTGGAATGTCTGGGAGGCATTCCTGAGGGTAATGAATCTAGTGGACCCAGTCCTAGCAAGGGAGGGAAAGGTGGTGAGATCTCAAGCGTTGACACAAAACCTGTGTAGAGGACACAAAATGTGCACTGGCCACTAGCAGTTGGTGGGTAATAATTCACTCTTGGTAAGTAATAAAGAGTGTATTCTGTGCATGTGGATAACAACAATTTATGGCATGGAGAGATGGACTTGTAGGCCTGTCTAGTCCATTGGAAGTGTACCCCCTACATGGCAGGTCAGAAGGAGGAGTCGGACACGCTGCTGACATGATTCAATACCTTTTTATTAAATGTATAAATAAAAGGTCTAACTTTGTAACTTTCACTATCACATAAGGGAATACCCTACCTACATAAGGAAACTAAAGGTGCTCGTCAGTTGTCAGTAAGTCCAAAGTAAAAAATGTCTTCCATCCAAACTAACTGTATCTGTCCCTACCACTAGATTTAGCTAACTTAGAAAGACCACGAGAATGTCTTATCTCCACCTGATCATTTCTTTATCTTCCAATAGGCTTTTTATTACAGTCGGTCTCTGTGGTAGAGATATTTCTTGGCATAAACTCCTTGGATATTCTTGTAGTTCTTCTAGAATAGTCTTGGGTTTCATATTTTCTGTGGTTCTGTATTTGCAATAGCTTCCCTTCAGATACTTTCTCACACTCGGGTCATCCCTTGTAGACTCTTGCCTCTTACCATTCAGGCTTTCCTGAGATGGGTTTAGCTTGACCCCTTTTTATGCTTTCTTCGTCATAACTTCTCTGTCTTACAGTGTCTCTTCTTTCATCTGGTCCATTCAACATTTTTATATGCTGTTTTTTCAACACATATGCTTATGTTAGACTTGCTCCAGACTTCAATTCTGTGGTGATAGGGTTTCTTCCCTCCCTCACAGGTAAGGTGTTTCCAGTCTCTGCTTGTTCCCCACTTAGGTTGCTTAAACCCCTCCATTAAAGGCTTCTCACTTCTCTTCTTAACTGGGTTCTCTCTTACGATTGGGATGAGTTTCTCTCTTCATATAATAACCTTCTTCCCTGTTCGAGTTATTCATTCATTTTTTTAAACTCCAAATATACAGTGTTAGTATTATTTTCTTGTCCATAAGACTGGGATGGGTTTCTTTGGATCTAGAGTAGAACTGTGCCCCGGCAGCCATACGGTCCCCCTGGTTCTTCTCTCTATGCCGGGGATGGTGGCGAGTCTCGGTTCTTGCTCGGGTGTGCTTTCTTGTTCCTCTCGCTCGTTGGATTCCCGTTCCCAGTTCCTTCTTGGGTTACTGCTATGCACATGGGTTGGTGGTCGAAAGCTTTCCAAACTACCTGTACTGGGATCTCGGTGTCGTTGTTTGGGCGTCCTGCCCACCATGCTGTATTTGTGGTCACGCCACTACTGGATAGCTCGTTCCTTTCTCTTTCCTCATGATGCCTTTCTCACATCTGCACACGCCAGGCCTCCGGTGTCTCATACTACCATTCTCTGCCTTGTTGATAGTTTCAGGTTCTGCAACTTACCTATGCTCCACCTCCATAAGGTGTGTTAGGCAGAAACCTGTGCAGTTCCCTCTGGGACCACTGCAAAAGATTTAAGACTACAGGTGTTTGGCAGTAAACCCACTTGGTAGCATTCTGTACCACACAGATTCACTTGGTAGCTGTGGCTGAGCAGTCAGACTTCCCTCAAGAAGAGTTAGGGAGTATACAGAGTATTCACAATAGGTCAAAAGAACACACTAGAACAAGCAAACACTGACCAGAGCTTGGTATAAAAGAGATATAATTATTTATTTAAAACCACATCTAATAAAACACACAGGCACTAATATTAAGCAGTTCAAAAACACGGTAACTAAAAGATATACACTCCCTTAAAAGAATATTAGACAAGGCTTAAGTAAAGCCCCACTTATTTTCAGACAGCGGTGAGCGCTTAATGCAGATGGCACTCTAATAATTCGGTTTAAAAAGGAGAGAAAGGCAGAGTATAAATTGAAACAGATCCCAACACTTTCATGAGAACACAGCAAGAGAGGAAGGCAGAATCAAACCGTGAAGTTAGACTTCAGAAAGCCGGATCCACTTTAAGAGGATCAGAGCGAAATATGTCCAAGGTCACACGGTTGAAAAGTGCACAAAAGTCTCAAAGGTTCAGAAAGAGTTGGACCAAAAGAAAGGGACCAGTTAGATGGTTAAGGCGGCCAGCCCAGTCCAGAAGGTTAAGGGATTATTATTACCTTGTAGCAATCTTTAGAAAGGGAGGCCTGGCAGACACGGTACCTTAAAGTGGTGAGAATACTCCAGCGGGGGCAGTTGTTCCTGGCAGCAGAAGCAATTTGTTGCTTCGTCCGGGGGAAGAGAGGATCCCGTAGGGGAGGAAGACAGGAGTCCGTTGCACTGCCAGGGAAGAAACCAGCCGCAGAGTTCTCAGTTAAAAGGAGCGGTTCTTTGATTCGCAGTCCAGTGGGAAGTGGCTATCCGGTTGCCGGGATGCTTAGCACGGTCAATTCGACCACAAGACGTCCTGGGATGCGAGGAAAAGAAGGTAAACTGATTGTGCCCACCAGTCAGGGGAAGAAGACTCTCCAGCCGGGAGATCTTCTCTGTCGTCGGGAAGTGGTGAGTCGGTTCCGCAGGGCTCCACCGGTGGTGTCGTCATAGCAGGTCGGCTCAGCTTCTCCCTCGTCGGATTCTCAGGTCCTGTGGCGACTTCTGAAGTTCCAGTCCCCAAAGCCCTGCTTTTATGCAGCACACCCCCATTCACTCAGCCTAGCTGTCAATCAAACATGCTAAGTGGTGAGCCGGCCGGCTCACCACTTGGGCCAATCACACAAGAGTGCGACTTGAGTTACCAAGGTAACTCAGTCCAGGGTGCCTAAACCCCCTCCCACACCCACTGTGGTACCCAGACAGAGTGGCACCACTTTTGGAGGCTTCTGTGGAGAAGCCCGCTAAAAGTGGAACAAAGGGCTCGACTTGGGTTGGAGTCACAGAAGAGAACACAAACGCCATTTTAGAATCGAGTCCTGGCAAAAAATACCAACCAGCTAATTAATATTAAATAAATAAACCGGCTGTATGTTCGAGGATATGAGAATTAAATAATTAAAGTTGGTAGCCTCGAACAATGGGAAAATCCCATAGGGATATATTTGCGGTCGAATATAAAAAGTAGTATCCACTGCCACCAGCCAAAACTCGATCAGGGGAGACGGAGACGTGCCCCCTCAACTAACAGACCCCGGGGCAATTGAATTGCCCCAGCCAGTACGTCCACAATATGATGGTTTGTACTGGTTTCCGTTCATAATTTGGGACTAGTAAAGCCAAAGGTGACTTTACATGCCCTGGGAGACAGTAGTCAGTCCCAGGGTATGGAGTCTATGGTGGGGTGTCACTATGACACCCCGTGTCACTTCACAGAGGGTGCTGTGTAACACACATAGTAAAAACACATGAGACCCTATGGAGTAAAGGACCCCATAGCCCATAAAACACATTAACAGTCAAAGGAACACCACAAATCATGTCCAAGAGTGGGAGAAAAGAGTCTCACTCTTGGCAGGAGAAAAAAAACAAACTCCAGAAACCCAGCAAAGCTGCTGGGGGACTCACTAGGTTAGGAAATTCAGCCTAAACAGAGAATTCTCCCTAACAAGGTGTAATGATGTCAAGGGACTTCCTCTGTGCAGCAGGCTCTCTTCCTTCTTTCCTACCTTCCTTCTCCCCTTACGCCACCTCATTTAAAAACTGTAGTCATTTTAAAAACAATACTTTGCAAATCCAAGCTCCACTGAGGCTTATCTCCAGGTTTTGCCGCTGTCCATATTATACCGTTACTGGACGTTTGACAATGTCTGGCCTGTGGAAAGCGGGCACCAAAATCGGCATATTTCCCATCAATTCCCCGACGATTATTACAGGGAGGGGGAGAGAAACCACCAAACACAAAGAGAAACTTTAGGATGGATTCTTATCTTAATGTCCTACTGATTATTACAATCAGAGCTATAAAAAAGACTTCATAATGTCGACTAAACAAGTTAAGATTTGTGTTCTACGTTATGTCATTTTAGTTGCTTTTAATGTGCTAATGATGAAAAGACTCAACTTTGGGCACTTAATGTACCCATTTTCCCATTTCAATTGCATTCTCTACCTGGGCGTATTGCACAGTCCCAGGCTACACAGGAGCATCCTTTGTAACTTGCGCCTGGGCTGCCCAGTTCACTTTTATCCACAATCTTGAAAATGAATGAGGGCAAAGTAAGCTGGTTCTTGCTATTAACGTGCACAAAATCCTGCAAGAACAAATCTGCAGAGATGTGCTGTACCCCTCCACTTGTGTGCAGATTCTCTGAAATACAAATCATACATTTCCTGTTCAAGAAAACTCAAAAGACAGGAGAGAGTGGATTAGCCAGCCGTGTGTATGGAATGGTTGTGGCTGCATACAAAGGAAATGATTTATTAAGAGAGGAATGGAGCAGAAGAATCGGAAGCGAGATCAATGAGAGTGAATGGTCTCGACTGTGTGAAAATGTGAAACTGTGCTCTTTAGGGTTAACAGAAAGATCGCGTCAGATCAAGATTTTGAACCGGGTCTTTTGGACACCAGAACGATTGCAAAAGAGTGTTATGAGTGATAATTCAGACTGTTGGGCCTGTGTACAGGAACACGGAACCCTAGAAGATATGTTATGGGAATGCACCCGTGCTAGAGGATTTTGGTCGGAATATGATAACATCTGTGCGAAGGTTATAGGTGAGAGACTGCAATATGATTTCAAAACTCTGATAATGGGTAGTGATTTGATGTTAGGAGAACTAACTACTAGTCAGAAAAAATGGATTTCCAGAAAGGCAATGATGGGCAAAAAAAATAATTTTAAGAGTGTGGAAGACAGCAGAATCTGTGGCTTGCAGAGATGCATAATCTGGGGGAGATTGTAAGAGTTCTTTACCGCAGAGAAAAGAAGATTGCACTGTTTGAAAAGATTTGGGGTACATTTCTTACTTTATATTAGCTGATGGAATACAAATGTGAACTTTGAGCACTGGGGGATTGGGGGTAGGGAATTAATTTTATTGTATTATGATTATAAATTCTATTGAATGTATATGTTTGTTTAATGTATATTACTTTGTATATAGTTCAAAATAAAATAAAATTTTCAACAAAATAAAATCATACATTTCCGGATTTTTTTGGAAAAACGGTTTTCTCATGAGCAACAACACAATCCAGATAACTCTGGAGGGACCAAACTACATGCTTTTAAATCTCCTCATATCCCGGATAGCATCTGTAGGGTAAGGTTCCCTAACTCCCTCAATAGTGGGTGCTTCAGCAAACGCAAGCCAGTGCACAGGATTTGGTGGTAGCTTCCAATGTTTTGGTCTCCAGTCTAGATAATACAAAATAAGTCTATTGGCAGCTTTCCTCCACAGCCTAAACGATTCCTACTGTGTGATTTGACCTCATGTTAGTAATCCACACTCTGCTGTGTGAAGCTTAATCATTGTTTTGTTGCATGCATAGATGGATGGGTGGGTACATTGTTTTGCTTTATGTAATAGGAAAGCTGGGTTACACTGGTAATATTACTTTATGGGTGACGGGTCAGGGTATTCTAAAATTCCAAAGACAATTCGGCACTAAAAAGCCGAAAATATTGTCAATTGTTTGGCAGCCTGGGAGCTAGGATCCCCAGATGTGCATGCACATCTGCCGGCCTTTGCTTTCTCTGGACCAGGGAATCGAGTCAACGTCTCTCAGTACTGCTCTTTGTGCCTTCCATCAGAAGGGTCTTTATTTTAATCCAGAGGTTTCAAGCATTCCATTTGGAAAAAATATTGTGCTCGTTATTACCTAAATGTATGCAAATTCTGAAAGACTGGATGGGTTTGGTCTTTCCCCTTTTGTAATGGCTTGGCAGGCAAAGAACGATGGTCTGGAGGGTGGCCCAGAGCAATGCCAGAGGTTAGGATTAATTTCAAACCTTCCAGCCATCACCTCTTTTTGTTTTGCGTCAGTCATCCCGAGTGGGATGGGTATGCCCATACGTGGGTCCTGTGCCTGCTGGGACTAGTGGCCCAAACTACTCCTCACTGATGTAGCCCAACTAGGCCAAAACATGTTTGTGGATGTTTGTGGTCTCGTGCAGAAGGGATGTGACCGAGCAGTTTGGGCTGAACTGCCCCTTTGGGGTGGGACCAAGCCTGATTTGCATATGGTATTTCCCCTTTTGTAATTGCTTGGCAGGTAAAGAACAATGGTCTGGAGGGTTACCCAGAGCAATGCCTGAGGTTGGGATTAATTCCAAACCTTCCAGCCATCGCCTCTTTTGTTTTATGTGGGTTTTGTTGGTTTCCATGCCTTTTTCATTCTTGCTCCTCTTCTGTGGAACTCGTTCTCTCCTCTCATTCGGGACCCTAATGATCACCTTGTCTTCCCCGAGGCTATACCGACCATGCTATTCGTTCAGTAATTGCTTATGTTTTTGAGGCATATCGTTGCTGAATAAATAACTAAATAATTATTTCCTACGTTTTCACAACCTTCTTAGTTTACCATGGAAAACTACAAACTGGCACGTAGCAAGATCCATAATTCCCAGATCAGGGCAGGGTTAAGTCAATTCAACTCAGACAGTTAAAGCAGATTCACCAAAGTGCCACATCACAGAATCCTTCTGCTGTAGGTTTTCCTGGTGAACTCAATTATTGGCTATGCCAATGCAGCATAGATAATCTTGCCAAGTTGTGAAGTACAATATTTTTAAAGGTTTGTCACACATGGCTCAAGAAACACTCCAACGCTCGTGGACAGTTCAGGGGATTTTATTGAACTTTCAATGGGCCCTATGGACGTCCCTAGGTCTCGCGATTAAAAGCACCTCCTCCCTAACCCAGCATTCTTAGCCCCCGGTTAGTGGATAGCAATTGTTTCACCCTCTGTATACTAATAGGCTAAATAAGCTGCAATGTAAACCTAAAGGCACAGGGCCATATCAAACTTTGCTGCTTCATGGCTTCCTAGCTTTCCCTAATCTATCAAGTTGATATTGTTCTAAAGAATGATGGGGTTGTGCCACAGACTCAAATTCGATTCGATATTCCGTCTACCACGCTCACGTTCTCCTCTCCCTCCTTCTTTCCTGTCACTATTATGTTTCTCCGATTCCACCCACCTCTACTGTCTTCACCTCTCCTCTTTCCCTCTGATGTCTCCCTCTCCTCTAGGCCCCACCTCCACCCTTTGATGTTCACTCCTGCCGCCTGCACACTACTCCCTTTTCGCACTGCTACTCGCTGCTTCACATTACAACTTCCTCCTCAACATTACTAATCCACCCTAAACTCCCTCCTCTACACTACCACTCTCCCTCTTCCCTCCACACTACTACACTCCACCTACATTCTGCTCAGTCACCCTCCTTTCGCTCTGTTACATGCACCTTGTATCCACACCTTACACCATCTCACCTAACACTCACCAGACTATCACATACACTCCCACTGCAGTACCGTTTGCACCCGCTATATAATACCTCGCCTTCTCCGGAAATGACCCCCACCCTGTGCTGCTACTTCCTCCTGCTGGTCTCTTGGTCTGCCACCTTCTCCCGCTCACCCGAACAATCCACACCATTCTGTTCCTTTTATGTTCCGCCCCTCCTCCTGCCATTTGACCACTTGTTTTAGCGAATCTGCCTGTGCTTTTGCCACATGGGAGCATGGGGGTTGTTAAAGTCAATGAAGCCATTTTATTAGTGAGGTAAGCCCAGCCTACTTTTACCGAGTGGGCTCACTGTAGTGTAGCGATGGCAGCCAGGGAAGTAAACTGTCCACATTTGTACAATGGAGCATTTGTCCATTCCCTGCCAAAGTAAGTATAGTTTGTACACTTTGTCTCATTTTGCCTGGTGGTCGAAGGTGCTTGTTGGCCGCTTTGTGTATTTGCCTATGTTACAGAGGATCACTGTGTGCTTGCTCTCGCCACTGTGTTAGGCATGGTGCTGGTGGCTCGCGCTCTCTGCTGTATCTCCAGCGTCGGAACGTACCCTGGAAGGGTTACCTGAGAGTCGTGCGCACTGGGCTGAGTCCACATTTCTGCTGTGGTACAACGCAGGGTACGGGAAGGATACTTTTTCGCTGCCGTTGTTTCTGTGGGCTCCAATCAAGCCTGTTGTCTCTAGAACATATAGAAACAGGCGAGCATTTAGTTTATGGGGTATGGCGTGAGACACATGGTTCTGCATAACAGCATGCTGGCACAAGGAGGGGGGTAGGATTTGGGCCCACCTCAATTGACACTGTCGTCCTCGGGGGGCAGGACTGGCTCTGGGTTTGTCCCTGGTAGGCCTACCACACCTGGTTACCGTGCCTTCTTGGCAAGACCATGGTACCGGCGTCGTCGCAGGGTGTAAAGTCTTAAACACATTAAATTTCAGTCTGTGAACCACTTAGAAACTTAAACTATATTCATTACAGGAGTAGGCTTCAATTGACTATCCTGTTCCTGACCTGCAGGTAGCGTGTATATTTGACACCACCGCCATAACGCATCCGATGGGTATCTTTATAGCTACGCAGTAGGATCAGTGTTTTGGGAGTAGTTTGACTTTCTTAGATTATGACCTACATTAAGGGGTCTTAAAAGGCTTTCAAGCCAATTCATTTAGGTGGGGGTTTCTGACTGACTGATTGCCGTGTTTGGTTTTGTTGGGGGCTTGTTTTGATAATTGTGCTTGCAGTCTTGGCCTTGCCAAACCACTCAGAGCATAGAGCCGTTGTTTCAAGTTTTTGCATGTGTCCACCATTTTCTGTCGACAAAAGAATTGTCAGGGTCTTATTCTCTGCTGCGTCCACAACCAGTTCTTTGAGGATGATGATCTGAGCTGTTTTTTCTTTTGATCTGTAAGCAACTTATAGCATTGTGATGGTCTCAATGTTGTATTCCCAAACTCGGTTATAAGCAATTTGTTCTGAGGGTACACTGGCACTCTCCGTAGCTTTTGTGGTTCTTGTAAAAAGGAGACTACCTGTAAAAATGAATAATCGGATACTCTTTTTCCCTACAGCCTGTTGTTCAGTTCTCTCTCTTGAAAAATACAAATTCTATTTCCCTTAACAGAACAGGTAGTAGGGAGATGAGATTTGAGGAGGGACACATAGCTTGTGGTTGTTTGGTTATTTGCCCACCCATTGACTGAACATGGCTGTGATAATCCATATGGCCATTCCCTCCCACTACCTGCCCCTCCCCGCCCAAATCAGATCTCATGGGATCTCTTTGAGTCCGTTCGACCTAGCGGTAACATTAAATAGCTTAACTGCAGTTGTACATGTGCTACTGGTGTGATACAAATGTCCTTACCAAATGTGCCTTCCACCACTTGATTTACAAGCAGTAGTCATTTTAAAAACCATCCTTGGCAAATCCAACAGTTTTGTGTTGTGTATAGTTTTTAGATTGGCATTTGGCAGGCACTACTATCATATGCCTCGATACTCACACTATTTTCCAGCTGCTGTCCTCTTTTGGCCAGGCAGATGGGTATTCCAGACCTAAACAAAACCCTAAACTATTGGGGTTTGCAGTGCCTGCGATAGCTAGCTTCTGAACTCAAGAGTTTGGTGTTGGACGGGCTGCTTTCCAATACAAGACACCCTTTCCTTCCCTGCTGGGCTCTGCTGTCTCCTGTCCATCCCAAGCGAGGCCTGGGAGATCGGCCAGCGAGGCTGCCTGTATTCAAAACCTCACCCCACCCCTGAGGCTCTGCTGCTGCTGTCCCCCCACACCTTCAAGGTATTGCATTTACATTTTCTCACCAGCTAACCACGACCCTGCACACAGCTCCTTTCACTAGGGTGACCAGATGAAAATAAAAACCTGGCACAGGCCAAAAACATAAAAGTGGGACTAGCACGATCAGCCCATTCAAACACCCATTAAAACTCCCCATCCTCCACCTCGGCCACGCCCGCTCCCCGTAGGATCATGCATTAAAATAAATATTTCCAGCACGTCTCCTATAAATAAACTGCAGGTTCGGCTGTGACAGTAAGCATGTTAATGACAAAGGAGACTTTGCTTTGATTGATGTTACTGTCTTTGCTTAGGTCTTAACCAGTCTACGTGGCGCAATCAGTAAATGCATACGGCTATGAACGATAAGGATCGAGGTTACCCTGCACTGTCAGATATCTGGGAGGATCGAGACCTTTGTAGAAAATAGGTGGGAAATGTGGGCCATAGCTAGGTTTGTAAAGGCAGGTCTCGGTAGTCAGCAATTTGTTATATAAAAGATTAGCGTAATTTCTTTTTGCGGTTTTGCTTCAAGGAACTATTGAGTATTCCATTTCCAAGGTTTCCTATACCAGTGGTCTTTCCTGTGCGCCACTGCATCCCAACTCACTACAATAACTGGTCCGTTCATAGCAAATGAGCTTCCTGATTTCACCAAAATTGCAGAGTGTGACCAGACCATCAGCAGGCAATGCTCACATTACAGTTCATGGCTTCTCTCCCCATTACACTCACTAACTGCAGCAACTACTCTCTAGTAACAGACAATGTAGATAATGCTTACTGTGGGAAGATAGGTGGATGTCAGACTGATCGTTATGAGTACGGCAGCCATCTTGGATAAGGGAAATCTTTTAGATTACACAGCCCTCAAGGAAATGTAATGACCCTGGGCTGGCAAGGGTGTTCCCTAGGGGTTTAATAATCTAATTTGGAGGACAAAAAGGGAGCAATTTAGATGATGGGTTCTCAAATCCAGATGGCGTGTTTGCAAACGTAGGAGTTTAGTGACGTTCAGCTAGAGAAAAGGCAATGTTGGGATGCTTTTAACTTTGGCCCCCACCGACAGAACCGCATAGTTCTAAAAATGGATATACCATGCACATAGTTTTGGAGAGGTTGTGAAGTCCTGCACTTGGGAAAGGGACGAGTAGCTCAAAAGCGCAATGTCACCAAAAGTGGAGGAAAAGTTGTCAGGAAGCGGCCTGCCCTTGATTTTGAGATGGCAGGTTTTTCCTTTTACTTTTGCAGTGCGTTGAATTTGCTTTTGGTGGAAAAGCACACGAAATTTAGCAAGAATGTATTCAATAGGGAAGGGTTTGCCATTAAGGTGCAGCAGCTACGCCCTGCATAGGAGATTTTGGCTGATCATTGGGTCACTGTACCTGGCCATATCCTGCGGGGACGATTACTATGCTGGGGGCAGGGACAAAAGCCAGGTCCTCTGCCAGTGCCTATTGAGCATGGCTTGGCCATGCCCAGCTTGTATTGCTGACAGGGCCACTCTGCACAAGACTGAGGTTATGACCAGCAGGCACTTCAGGTAGGGACAATGTTCCAGGTAGTCAAAACAGGTAATATCACTGTGCATCGGATATTGCAGAAGGACATGCACTAATGTCAGTGTCTGAATGTCATGGGCACAGGCCATTCCCAGTTGGGCAATACAGCAAGGGTTACTGTGACCTAGCTACCATGTACTCTGGCCATAATAGTAGGTAATGTGCAGTGGGCAATTCTTTTAGGGCTGATATGCCTTGAGGATGGCCCATGGACATGTCCATTAACATTGTGTGCTTGATTACTCTCCATTTGACATGGAAGAAGGCCATGCCCTAAACACTGTGGCTGTAGAGCATGGCCTCTTTTCATAGCTAACGGGCATTGTTCATGCCCATTTCATTGCAGGCACATTTGCCTGAGGCAGATTTTTTGTAAATGTGTAGCATATCTCTTTGCAAATATATATGGGGGTGGGTTTAGGTATTTAATTATGGTGGCACGGAGTTGCAGGGGGTCTTCCTCGCATTGTATGTGGGAGGGAAATGTGTTACAAAATAAAATAAATGCAAACAAACCTGCATCGAGCAAATTGCCACAAACAAACAACATAGAGCCAACAGGCATTGAAGGTATGGTCCCTGTGCCTGGCTGAAAAACATGTCCATTGGCTACTGCACATAGGGCTACTCTACAAGTGGCTTGGCCAATGGCAGTGCACAGGGTCAAGGGCCCACTGACTACTACAGTTATAGTCTCCTTTCCTGGCCATGTCTCGGGAGCAGTGTCCACTGAGCATGCCCGGCAGATCCTCCATGTCAGGGCAATGGCCACAGGCTATGCATCCAGTGACCCTGCAGGTAGGATCAATGCGCGTAGGATATGCCTGCTAGACATGCAGCAAGCCATGGACTGCTGGTACTGCAAGTAGAGTCACTGTCACATGGAGAAAGGCCTTCCCATTTACATTACATTGGAAATGGCTACAGGCCATGATCAGTCAGCACTGCAGGTAGGGTAGGGGTCTGCAACCTGTGGCTCTACATATGTTTTGAACTGCAACCCCCCATGATCACTCACCATTGTTTACGCTGCCAATGGGCTGATGGGAATTGTAGTCCAAAACCTCTGGGGAGCCGAAAGTTGCAGATCCCTTTCGTAGGGTCACTTTGCCTAAAGCTGGTTCACCTGCTATGTCTTGTGGGCAATCCAGGAAGGGAGCCTATGTGCTTAAGGTATAGCATTAAAGAATCATAAAATAAGACTGAAAACCTTCGGGTAAACTATGGTTCTCTTCTATCGGTATATAATAAACTGCATAAATAAAACCTACAAATTCACCGGAGATTAACTTTAGGGTAAAGCATGTTATAATAATGTGGTATCTAAAACCTACCACAATATGCAGGTTACATTTGCCAACATAACCACAAGTTGCCACCCTCCCTGCGCTTCTGACATCTGTAAGGAAGGCATGGTATCAAAGTAAGACAGACACAAGGGACCACAGTTCAAGGGTGTTAATTGAACTTTATCAAGGGTGTGATAAATGCCTATCTAATCTAAATCTACAGATGGGAGCAAGCTATGACCATCAAATAATAATAATGCAGTCCTAGTGGAGTCTCTTCAAAATAAAAGGGCCTATACTAAAATAAACTGTTGCCAATCCTTACTGCTAAGTTACAAATAGTGTGGGGTAATGCTCATGAAAAAGAAAGACGTGTTCACAAAATAAGTCAGGATGTTCTGGCCGTTGGCTTCCCTCCCCCGCATTTTCAGCACGGGACAAGGCATTTCACTCGAGGTTAGCACACTCTTGGGCTTCTTCGGCACGAGGACACAGTTCTATTACAAGCATCAGGGCCTTCTATGCCCAAGTCTCTTAAGTTATCAAAAGTCTCTTGATCCGGAGGGCCTGATGTATCAAACAAATGAAAATGTTCCTTTTCAACTAGGGCGATTCACTCTTCACGCTGGAGCCCCCTCAGCCAGGCTCAGATCCCCTTTTCACAATTAGTCTCCCTCAGCCGGGTCGGACCAATTACAGTTCGTATATCTATCGAAAACTTTCAAATGTGCACAGGGTTTGGCTTGACCTGTGGCAGGACCACTTAAATTTCACAGTTCACAATTTTACACTATCAGTTGGATACCTAACCAAGACCTTTGACTGAGCACCTATGTGGTGCCAGACCACCATGTAAATAGTATTTTGGATTTAAAAAGTTCAGTCACTCTTTGGATATTCAATTATATTTGCGTCGCTCATCACATACGCCTTACACTATGTTCTTTGAAAATTTCTTTATACAATGTTGCCACTCGTAACCTTGGCTCTAACACAGACCGGTCTGCTATCAGTCTCCCCGACTCACGGGCTGTGCTGATGTTAGTGGAGCAGCTTTTTTTGTAGGCACCAAGGACAGTACAATGGTGGCATTTGCTCCTCTCTGCCTCAGCTATCGATGCTGGAGAATCCCGGGTACCTTCGACACACAATGTACCTTTCTTCCACTTTAATTCCCGGTCTCATGTTTCTTATTCTCGAGGGCTCGTGAAAGTAGTGATTTTCTTTCTCTGAAAAGGCCAAGGGCAATTCCCACCTTGCAACCCTTTCTGGTTTTGCCGTCTTTCTTCTCGTATTAAACTGCCATCTCGGAACAGCTGCTTCCTCATGTGTTTACCTTGCTCCGAGTGTGCTCTTGTGCTGCGCCTTTTATCCATGTGGGGAAGTGTGATTAAAGTCAGTTGTGTGTAATTATCAGTAATTGCCTGACTAACCCTTGTTTTGGGACATGTCCGGTATACTGCTTGGATTTTAGTCCGTTTTCTTTCACAGTGAGCTGTCAGTGGGAATATGTGTGTGTCGGGAAGGAGGGCGGGGGCTGGAGTTTCTAGATATACTACTTGGTAGGATGGGAAAAAGGTGTTATAGGGAAGGGGATACTGCGTCTCACCCTCCATTGTCCCACTTGCACTTCCTGAGGACACCTCATGCAGGTGATCCTCCCCCACAGGTCCACTGGTCCACCCCAAGGAACTGGATCCAAAAGCAATGGTCGTGTCCTGGCCACCTGGATGACAGATCCCCGGGGACCAGCGGGTGAGACACCTTCAGGTTTCTCATACATTACATCACAAATGACTTAATTGATGAGATTGCCAAGGAGTTGACACCCGAAAGGAAACAATAATAGCACAATTATGTTCAGGGTTTGTGTTGCCTTCAGGGTATGTCCACAGGTTGGGCCCAGTGGGTTCAAAGGCTATGATTAATATGGGCCATGGAAGTAGTCCACACCTCATGGGACATCGCCTACAGAGCATATATTCATGGCAGTTGTAATGAATTGAGGGAATATGTCCCATCTCCATAAGGGGGAGCCGCCCCATGTGAGGCTAGGGAGGTGAGCCCACTCTGCAACACCTCCCTAGGGGTCGAGGCAAGTGGGACCTCACCGGGAGAGACTCCTGTTCCCATGAGGAACTCCCTGATGCCCTCCAAGTGATGGTTTATACGGATTTATCTAATACACCAGAAAGGTCTCAGATTCATGAAGATAAAGTGAACCTCTATTATAGACAACAAGATATTGAGGATATCCCTTTAAATCAGAGTCCCTCCAATGGACACTGCCGATGCTGGAAAGGGATGACAAACCAAAGAACCAGCGAGAGGAGGCAGAGAGAGGGCTGGCAGCTGAGAATAACAGGGGTAGCCCCCCATACATAACAGATCGAGAGGCAGCAGAGCTGTTGCAGAATGCAGAGCCTGCTGAAGCCAGAGCAGCGCCAGCATGGATTGAGAAATGCTGCGAGACTGGCATGTGAAGACAGAGGAAATCCAAACAAGTTGGAACCGAGAGTTTGGTGGTGGCGTGACCACGCTGCAATCATGGTGGCCAGATGGCTCGCACACCACCACCAGTGGGATGAAGCAATGCCCGAAGTGAGCCACAGCAACAGTTCTGTCCACAAGGTGAGACCGGTACACATATGAAACAGATGTTGTGGAAAGTGAACCGCAGAGCTACCAAGAAACCAAGAGAGAGTCCAATGTCCTACAGGTAGCAGCACCGTTACCCTTAAGACAGAAGGTAATACGGTAATACCGGAAAGTTAAAAAGGAACTCTCTATAAGTTAAACAAAACTCATCCCAGTGCTATTGTGAAAAGATTTAGAAGCTTATTATGTCTGAATTATATTAATGTGATAGAGAAACAGACAAACGACTGAGTGGGAGAGAAATGGACAATGTCATTGCCTTGGGAAAAGGGAAAGGCCAACCAATATCCCAAAGATAAGAAAGAATAGAAACCAAAGAGACATTTGCGGAGTCAAGACCAGTGAGGTCAAAAACATAACTATCCCACATGAAAGAGCACCCCAGGAAGAGGTGAACTGTGATCCTACAAGAGAAAGAGAAGGAACTTGAGCAGAACAAAGATAATATCTAAGAAAGAGGACAAGGAATCTACCAGTCCCCAAGAACTGCAGAACGTAGTCCAAAAGATAAGTAGAGACTATTTACATATGGTCTATTGAGTAGAACAATATCATTTAAAAAAGAAAAAAAAACCTGTGAAGAAACAGAGCACCCAGGTGAAGGGAGTCATTCTCCTGTCCTTAGTTATACTAGTGGTAGGGTCAGATAGGTTAGATTTGGACTTATTTTGGACATTCACTCTGACTGACGAGCACCTTAGCTATTTAAATAGGGTGGGAACACCCCATATACATAGGGAAAGGTAGACCTTATCTTATGTTAAATAAAGTATATGGTACACATGGCTTCACACCGTCTGCGTCCTCCTTCTGATCCTCCACATAGTGTGGGAATGGTCAGTTTCATAAGCCATTCCATGCCCCGAGTGCAGTACTGACACATTCCCTGTGAGCATTACCTAGATCAAACTATTTACCCAGCTAAATCACTAAGTCGAGGGCCCTAAGCCATGCCCAGTATTGCAGTCTCCGTTCATGTGAGGGAGGATGGGAAACTTGTGTAATATTCAATTAATGCAAGCTGTTGGTTACCAGCTTTTGGCTCTTTGAACCATTCTGCTGCCTGCTCTGCTAGGGTCACAGCCAGCTTCTTAGTGCCAGAGTTGTGTGCTGCCTCGGTACAAGAGGTACCGAGGGGCGGTGCCACTGCCTCCATTTATTATGCAACCAACTTCGGTTACATCAAGACCTGTTTTCAGGCTTGCCTTGACAGATCTTATGGGGTCCTGTCGCAGTCTGTACAGGCACTGATATGATATGGCATTTATAACGTGCCTATACACAAGTGTTTCAAGGAGCGACGAGGCAAGGTAGGGGGAACAGAGGGAAGACAGAGACAACGATCTTAAGAGGCCAAGTGACATTGAGATTGCCCAAGTGCAGGGGAGGGGGGAAGGGAAAGTGCAGGGGGGAGGGGGAGGGGGAGGAGGAAGTGCAATACATAGGATCAACAGTAAGAATAAATACAATGAATAAAAACAATAGGTAAAGTGCGGCCAGCTAGTAGCATGTGCCGGGGTAAGTGCAGACTGGGGGAACTGTAGGGCTACAGAAACAGCCCCCAAGTGCAGGGGTTGCCCGGGAGGCAGTGCAGGTGTACAACTGGTGGGGGAAGGTACCTGGTCCTGAGATCAGAGGGTAGCCAGGTGACCAGTGCAGGAGAGAAAGCAGAAGCAAAGAGGAAGGTCTTGAGGTGCTTCTGAAACTGGAGATTGTTCAGTTGAACTGAGTGTTGGAGGCAGATGAGCGAAGAGCTTGAGAAAGAAGATATTTTGGAAGAGAGAGTTGGAGGTATTGAGGCCCCAGAAGGCCTTGTCGATAATGCAGAGGGTTTTGAGCTTGATCCTCACATCCACTGGGAACCAGTGCAGAGATTTCAGTCCTGGAGAGATATGATTTCTTGGATTGAGGCCAAGGACAAGTCTTGCAGTCCTGTTCTGGATGAGTTGCAGAGGACGGAGAGTAGAAGCAGGCAGATTTAGAAAGAGGCTGTTGCAGTAGCTGAGCCTAGAGAGAACCAGAGCTCCGGAGACAGTGAGCTTCTGGGGAAGGAGAGGAAAGGAAGAATACCTCTGAGAAGGTGCAGCTGGTACTATGACTTCTTAGAGACGTCAGATATTTGAGGAGAGAAGGAGAGAGTGGAGTCGAAGATGACCCCTAGGTTTTTAGCCTCACAGGTGGGAGAAGGAAGAGGGCTAAGAGAGGCCGGCCAGAGAGCGACAGGAAAGGAGGGAGCAGGTGTGCCGATGAGGAGAATCTCAGTATTACTGGCATTAAGACAGACAGTCAGAGATGAGAGAAGGAGAAGAGGCGGTGAAAGGGAGCCTGAAAATGAGCTGAGTGTCATCCACTTAGCACTGAAAGTTGGGGCAGAGAGTGACAATGCGGTGGGCAAGAAGTTCCAGGTATTGGTTGAACAGCCAGGGAAATAGGTTAGACCCCTGGGGAATACCACAGGCAGAGAGGTGAGGAAGGACCCAAGTTGGACCTGGGAGGGTTGATCGGAGAGGAAAGTGGTCAGCCAAGCCAGGGCCTGATTGGCGATACCCAGTTTATCATGAAGACGGTTGAGCAGGATGGCATGGTTGACCGTGTCAAAGGCAGAAGAGAGATCAAGTAAGAGGAGGACACAGGGGGTATTGGAGTCCAGGTTGGAGAGCAGGTCTTCACGGATGTTCAGGAGAGCACTTTCCGTGCTTCTGGCAGTTCTGAAGCCAGATTGAGGGTCATGGAGACAACCAAACAGTTCAGTGTGAAGATTAAACTGAGAGATGGCCAGCTCTTCCAGGAGTTTGCCCAGGAAAGGAGTGATGGAGATTGGGTGGTAGTTAGCAGGGCAGGATGGGTCGGCTGTGGGTTTCTTAAGAGGGTGCACAAGCAAGTGCTTCAGGGGGGGAGGGAAGACTCCATTGGCGAGGGAGTGGTTGCAGAAGTCAGCCAAAGCAGGAACCAGGGTGTCAATGTGGTCCTTGATGGTTTTAGCGGAAACGGGGGAGAACCTGTTTTGACGAGACTGTCATAGATCGGACTTGGCTCGAAGCCTCGTCTGGGGAGAACAGGGGCAAGGCAGGGAAGGGGGGGGGAGAGGTGCCCACAGAAGGGCCAGAGGAAGAAAGGGGAGTAGAGGTAGGAGAAGGAGAGAAAGAGAGAGAGGACAGGATATCCTGAGTTTTAGAAATGATATGAGGCCAGGGCTGCGCAGAGGTTTTGGGAGGGGACTGGGGAGGTAGAGATTGCAGCAGGATTGACCTTGCAGATTTGAAAGAGTTCGGCCAAATTGTTGGGTGCCGCAGAGATGCAGGCCTGGATGAATGCTCTCTTCTTGAGCCGGTATTGCCTTTGGAGCAGGCGGCAGGCCAGTTCATCAGAGGATGTACAGGAAGCACACCATTTCCTCTCAGCCACCTTGCACTTGCGTTTAAGGGTGACGAGGTCTGAGGCGTACCAGGAGTTGCACTTAGCTTTGGGCTTCAAGCAGATCCTCATGACAGGGGCAAGAACATTAAGAGTATCAGATATAGCAGAGTGGAGCATAGAAAGGGCTGTGTCAGGGTGTGAGTCAGCCGAAGGAGGAGTGAGGGTGAGAAAGTGGCGGTGAAGCCTCAACTGACACACGCTTCATGGGTTGGATAACCGAGAAGGTAGGTGGCAGTGCTGGAGTTGGCTTAGCCTGAGGGGTGGAGAGAGTGAGCTGGGAGGAAAGGAGAAAGTGAGAGAGGAGTGGTGAGAGGTATAGAAAGGGGAAGGTCTGTAGAGATCAGAACATTCAGCGTGTGCCCTGCAGAGTGAGTCGGGCCAGAGGGAAGGATAGAGAGTGTGAGAGGGTCTCAGAGGATGCAAAAGAGTCCGGAGGAAGGACATGAAGCATCCAGGTGGATGATAAAGTATCCTTGAAGGAGGAGTTGCGTGGTTGAGACCAGGAGGGAAGAGGAGATGTCCGCCCACTCAGAGTGGAAGGAGGAGACCAGACCAGGTGGCTGATAGATGGTTGCCACAGTGAGGGAATGGCGTCTGATGATTAAGTTTAAAGGTACTTTGTCAGAGAAGGGGACAGTGGTCTGCAATGTCCCAAATGGCACAGTCAAGGACATCTGTCTGGGTGACTATAAGATCAGTTCTTTTGCACTTGGGGCTTTCTATGTTGGTTGGGCTGCTCTGACGGGACTTTGACTATCTGGTTAAAGTGGCACAAGTCTTCAGATCATGTGAGTGGCGAGTTTATCCTCAGGGTTTATGGCAACTACATGTTTTCTCTTAATGGTCTACTGTTGAGGATTTGCTGCCCTATGTTCATACTCGGCTCAGCCAAAGCTCATTTTTCTGAGTGGATCACTCTCATGCCCAGTTGTTGTCACCCACCCATCTCATCACCATGGATGCTGTCCTGGGCCTGTAACTTTTCTCTTGTTTTTCATTGCATTGTATGGTGTCTAATCAAGTCTCCTCTTACGTCACTTTGGGGGTAAACAACTGCTCTGTAAAACAATCGAATCGGTAAAGAGTCTTTACAGGACAGGCCCCCTGTGGACCCAGGTATGGGGAAAAGTGTCAGGGTTAGCCCTTTGTGTAGTATTCTTCAAACATGCGAAAATTCAAATATCTGGTAACGGAAGTGGGGAAGTCATATGTGATGTCATTACTGAGGTTATGACCATTACATGGCAGGGGTGAGTTGTGGTTTCATGTTTTACCATAATTAGTGATGTTCAACGTTTTTTAGGTTTCACATTGTAATCATAATATCCCTTCTACTTTTGTTTCTGAGATTATATATAAATATATGTATTCCTTTATCAAAACACTCCAAATAGGGGATTAAATCAAGCACTCTGTTAGCTAAGGGGAACCTACTGCCCACTCTGTATGCTGCCACAATTCTCCCCGAGGCTTTAGAACAGTATTCTCCTCATCTGATTACTGAATGGAGCGGTTTCTTCCTCTCATACGAGCACTGAACACCGCCTAGTCTTTAGAGCCATCTTCTCCTCTCATGCGAGCATTCAGCTTCCCCTAAGCTTTTTAGAGTGGAATTCTCCTCCATATGACCACTTCACTTCCCCAAGGCTTTAGAGAACGGAATTCTCCTCCACACAAGCACTGAACTCCCCGAAGGCTTGAGAGCAGTCCTCTCCTTTCGTACGTGCCCTCGACTCCCCCTAGGCTTTGGAGCAGTGTTCTCCTCTAATGTGAGCAATCCGCTTCCCCTGTGCTTAAGAGCGATATTCCCTTCTCATGAAAGCACCCAGCTTCCACTAGGCTTTAGAGCAGAATTCTCCTCCATACAAACACTGAACTCACCCTAGGCTTTAGAATCGTTCTTCTCCTTTCATACGAGCCCTCAACTCCCCCCACCATCCCCTAGGCTTTGGAGCGATCTTCTCCTCTCATGCAACCAATCAACTCCTGCTAGGCCTTAGACTGATCTTCTCCCATGCAAGCACTCCTCAAGAGCTGGATGTTTAAAGCATCATGTTGCCATCCAGACTGGTGCAAGATATAAAACTGTAATGGGAAACTACATTGTGTATTTATAAACATGTACTTTTATCTCACACGTATACATATGTGTACTTAATATTTAAACAGAGCTGCATGCGAACAAGCATGTTTTTATTTTACTTGGTGAAGTCAATTGGTCTAGGCAATGAAGGATTGAACCACGCAGTTTCATCAGAGAAACACCTTAAACGAGCCCTTTAACTGTACTTCTGTCATCTTAGTTAAATGTAATAGTGCCTGCATGGCATCTAGCACACATTCCAGAGTCCAAAAATATACAGTTTAACATGTTTTGAAAGGAAAAACGACCGTTTGTTATCAGCCAAAGTAAAAAGAGCAAGTCACTCATTAATGTAATGTTTACGAGCTTTCTGCTAAGCATTGTGCACACAGGAGCCCATTATCCTTTCAGACCACACCTCTTTAGATGCTGGCGCAGTCCCAGTTGAGTAGTTCCTGTAAATGTTTCAAGGGTGACTCACCTGTCGGATACCTTTTCACAATTCTTTCCCATGAGGTTTCAATGAGAATGTTCCCTTTTGTTCTTGTATCAGAACTAAGACTGTCGACGAACCCGTTTTGCAGCATAGTTTCACCCTGACAACAGTTGGGCCTTTTGTTTCCTTGCCAACTGGTGCATGTGCGCGAGCGGTGCCGACGGCTCCTCCGGTTTGGAGACCGAAGCGCTTGAGTTACACAGAGAACAGATGTCCAGATATGACTAAGGATTTAGGACCACAGGAAAACACTTCAGCATGTCCTGCGACCATGAAATAGATTGAAGCCGGCACTCGCTCAATTTCATTAGTCTGTGGTGTGTGAAAATATTGCTGACGAGGACAAAAAATGTTTTAAAGAGGGGGACGCCAGCCCGCAAATGTTACTCATGGCTGGACTCCCACTTGCACCATGGCCTCCTGAATCCCTCTGCCATGTCCCTCCACCCCCACTGCATTTCTGTTTTGCGCGTTCACAGAAAATAATCACCCCTTGGCATAGCTAGGGACAACCATGCATATTAAGGTAGCACTTCCTGTCATAATTGACGGTGACGTGGCAGAAGAGGTTCGCCCAAAATCAACCAGGCCCCGTCGCCCCTGTATTGTGGCGTGAGTGAAACGGGAGAGCCTATGCTGAGCTGATTATGAGAAAACCTGCACTGCCAGTACATTCCGCAGTGTAACAGGAAGCCCTGTCTGAATAAACATGGCGGAGCTCATCTTACTTTTCAGCGTTAAATATCCTGGCCCTCGCAGCAGTCTTGCTGCACTCATCATTCAGGTCTATGTTTACATCCGAGGAGGGGACTTCTCTGTTCTCTCTCATATGCGTGTTTTGTTCTGTTATACAAAAGAGCTTCACAGCACTCCACATTCAGAGCACTGTCCTGAAACATCCAATTTAAGTTCGAGTTGTAAAGTATTTCTACTTTTTAGCAATATTGTAGATGCAAATAATGTATAGTGTGGGATGAGTCGCAGTGCCGCGACTCCCACAATAGACTTTACTTTTGGCTACCTGGCAGGGGTGACGACCATGCCTGAGACGCCGGGGAAAACTGGGGCAGCAATGACGCAGCTCCCGCCATGTAGAGTGACAGCGGGGAATCCACACTACAGTGTTCTTGGATTGGAGCGCCAGGAGTCAGGACTGTGGCATCCTCAGTGCTGCAGGAGACAACAGGAAAGACACAGGCAGAGAGGTGCTGCAGGACCTTAGATGAACTGCCCTAGCCTTTCCCTTTAGCATCGCCGGCACAAGTTCAGGATGTTTGGAACACCATAGAACCTCTGGAATACCCAGGTTCAAATCCCCATAGAGGCACCTAAATTAATAAAATAGGAACCTCAACCCAAGGACAGGACAAATAATATTTTAAAGAGTCCCAGGATGAAACTATAATAATAGAGTCCAACCATAATTAAGACAACAGAACTTCAAGTTAGCCAATCACGAAAGAGAGCCCAACACAGGAGGCCAGAGTGGAAACAGCCTGCCATCCAATCCTGCAAGCAGGGCATTTCCAACAATCGACAATCAACAGGATGAGGGTTCTGGCTATAAAATTATAACCAGCTCTCTGAACTTGTCTCAATCAGGGACAGGTTCCCAGAAATACTGTCCAGATGCTGGTGAATGAAGAGGAGCAGTATCCTGAAGGAGACTGGACTACCCTGGAGCACTGCCTCTCTGGAAGCTACCTGAGGAGCCTAGAGGAAACTGGCTGACCCAGGGGGAGGGAAGATGGTAACCCTGAAGTATCACCTAAGCCTAAATGGTGGAAGAGCTGACCCGCCTGAGAATCCTGGGAAGGGGTGAAGACAAAACCTCGCTAAGACCTTGGTAGAGATACCAGGAAAGCAACTGGACCACTGAAGAGAGGGAGAAACCAAGACCCCAATAGAGCAAAGAGGGGCAAAAGCAAAGATCCTCTGAAGAGGAGAGGGGCAAAAATCCAGGTCCTCAGAAAACATGAGGGGCAAAGAGAGTGAGAGAGAAGTAAAATAAGATAAACTGCTGAAGGAACAAGGAGCCGCACCAACTACCTAGAAGAGGAGCAAAGCAAAGGGAAAGAGAAAAGGGCCATCAAGTAAGAAGAGAGAATACCCCATAGAGGAGATAAGAGACAGAAGCCAGAGAGACTGCTAAAACCCCAGGAGGAAGACCGGGTCAAATAGAGAAAGAAGGAGACCGACCCAAACAGGAGGTTTGGCACAAAAGACCTCTGGAAGTAGAAGTGTGAGTAGAAGTGCGGCAGAAGCTAAAGGCTGGGAGAGGGAGGGAAGGAGGGAGGGAGGAAGGCAGGGAGGGAGGGAGCGAGAGAGGGAGAACCAGGGCGCAGGACCCAGCTGATCTCTCGCCTGAGAGGCCCTGCACCTGGAAGACCGCTACAGGTCCTGGGTTGAGTTCTTCACGTAATTGGCCCTGTTGGCTGTCTACCTGATGAAACCCTAGGAGAAGACCTCTTTGAATTTCTGGACTTTTGTAATTTAGGAGAGGACTTCAAGTTAGGTATTTTGCCTGCAACAGTTTTCCAAAAGGGAAGGACTTTAAGTTTATTTTCCACATTGCACCATTTGATTTGGCTATTCTGACAAGTCACTTTTTGGGAACTTTTGTTTCTGAAAACTTTCATTTTAAGTTGAGGATTAGTTGCGACAGGTGAGTTTAATTGATGGTTTTTAGTATTTTGGGCACCGTTTTACTTTATATGTGAAGTGCACCTTACGTTAGCGTTATTTATACAGGGATGGACTTTGAAGTCACTGATGTTTGAATACTTTGCTTTATTTCTTAAACCCTGTTTTTCATTACACATGCTTAATAAAGAGTTTACTTTGAAAATACCAAAAGTCAGAGGCCCTTCTTCTGGTCTCCATGTCGTCAGTGTTTTTTCAATGTGTTTCGTGGTGTCTGGGCAGGAGGGTAAGGTGAAAGGAGATATATAGAATTGTAGATGGTTGCTGTGGTTACATGTGATTTTACTGAATGAAAAAATAAAGAAATCTTTATTAATGAAATATTTTGAACAAAAGAATGCAACATTTTTTGTAGTTTTTTTTTGTTTGAAAAATGTGGGGGCACCACCTCAAGCCCCCTGTTTCCCTTAGTCTATAATACCACACCAACCCCCCTCCCCACCCGTTTTAACCCCTTACCCTGCCCCACGTGTATGTGTGTGTATGATAATGTAAAAATGTTGTTGGTTATTTTGCATTCAGTAAAATCACTGCATACCGGGTACTGTCAATGTCAACATCTGTTAGACAATCAGAGCAAAGCTATATGATGTAAGTCAATAGGAAACATGATGTAAAATGTATCTCTTTACTCCTTTTGCTGATTAAGCTCCTCTAATTGTATGCATGTTCTCTGCCCCACCCCCTTTGCATTGGCCAGAAGGGCCAGCAGGGCCATCAGTGGAGAGGAGAGGCATGAGGGGAACTTTTAAAGCCATTTTTAATGTTTTTTTCAAGCTGCCTTTTAGTGATTATTTTTACCTATGTGATTTATAAGTGTGCTTCTTTTACCTGTCCCATGCAGAATCGACCTGAAAATGTCTGGCACTCACGGAGGATACAAGCTCGATGAAGCGCAAACCATTCTGAATGAAATGAAAGCAATCAAAAAAGCAATCAGCTCTGGGGAGAAGGAGAAACGGGGACTCATGCAGGTATTCGGGAAACACTGAAATGATGCATCAGTTTGGGCCAATAGGACAAATGTGTGAACCTCCTATGTCATCACTGGGCTCTGAAATGTAGGCACAGCTCCAGCATGGAGGGCTACATTTAGTACTGTAGCCTTCATGAATATCATCCCTTCCCCCTAGAAAATCCTGGTGCTGCCATAAAACATGAAGAGGAAAAGTCATACTGGGCAAAACAGATCTGTTAAAGATAATTGGAGCCATGCAAGGCCAACTGAAATGTGCCTTCTGGGAATTGGAAGCCGAGGGAAAAATTGAGAAAAAAACTCTTCTTACATGGAGAATGAGAACCTGAATGGCCTTAGTGGTTAAGGGGGAAGCACCAGACATAGGGACACTAGAGCATAGAAAAAGGAAGACAAAGATCCAGAAGAGGGATCTCGGCCAGTGGAAAAATGAGAGAGAAGTGAGGAACAGGAAGATAATACAACAGGGCAAATATTCCAAATCAGTTCTGTGTTAATACCGGCGTAGGAATGCCACCGCCAATAGTACCAGAATGCCCTTTCTCTTTGTAATCATGTATATCCCTCTAAATACCATTTACCCTGCCACTTCACCACTGTAAATTTTTCCCTAAAATGGAGTTTCACCACCAAAGTGGTACCTGCCGTATTCTGAATGTTTCACACTGACATAATACAGTGATATTCAGGATGTTGATGTAGTTCTCAGCACAGATTTTAGGCAGGTATAGAACAGTGTGCAGAACAATTCTCTATTCTGTTCCTGTGGCCTCTGCCGTACGGTGGAGCCACGAGCCATTCTTTAGTTGGAAGTGCTAGGTGCCCATTGTACCCAGACTATCTAATTGTTTAACTCTTGGCATAGGAATTGCTTCTTCTGTCTATGTGGTGCAGTTACGCTGTGCATAAGCAAGCAAACAAGTGCTGTAGCGCTGCTGCGCATCCCATCGGGAAACTGTCCCACAGTAACCATTGCACGATATAAAGCGAGCAGGTATGGAGACCCTGATGATTTGCTCCTTGAAATGCCAAAATGTGAATACCATTGAAAGGGACGGCTTGTTCCATGTTCTTGACATGATCCAACTACTGTAGGCCCTGCCACTTCGACAGGATTGCCCAGTGAAGTAAGTGCGTGCGTGTGTGTGCGAACTCCTGCATTAGAGACAAGACTTGCCAACAGCAAGACTTTGCAGCAAGTATAGATGTAATTAAATATGGGAAAGCGAGAGCTTGAACTGCATCTTGCATGGTTTCTCTAAAAGGTTGTGCTGCAGCCCTGTATTGGAATAATCTGCTTCTGCTGTGGCCACATGTGGCCGAGTTGAGACCATGCTTTGCATATCCTCACTATTCCTTGCATAAGGGTTTTTTATCCAGCATAAGATTAAATGTTCAAAAGCCTCTGAGCTGCACCAGACCTATGATGGCTGAACACGGGCATGTTACTGTGTATCTTGCGTATGTTGCTGTATTACCCTTTTCTACTGCTCCGAATCACCACTGAAGTAGTTGCCAAGCAGCAAATCTTTGTCCAGGGTCACAAAAACTACTATAATGGTAAGTAAAGCTTGCACAGGGGTGAAGAATGATGATTGTACGTGGCTTGTGAAGTTTTATCAGAGATAAGATATCAATACTTCAGATTGTCAGGACCCACTTGATGGCAGCACCTGTCTGTTTCTTTTCTTTCATATGATGACCTATCCGTTCTATGATTTTTTTCTTTATTTTCCTTTTTTATCTGGTTCAAAATTGTCAAATTTGAGCATTTGGACGAGTTCTTTGAGTTTGATGGCATCACCTCTGCATGTCACACTGTGCCTTGTTATATGATGACTATATCTGGAATATGAATCTTTAACTAGCAAAACATGCCACTACCCTAGACTTGTATATTTAGCTGCACTAGGCATGTTATGGCTCCACCTGTGCATATGATGCTGCACTTAGCATTTGATATGTTGCAAATGCCATTCCTAAAAAGACTAAGACGGCAGAAAAAAAGACTTCTCCTGGTGTCAATTCCAGGTGAATGGGCTGGCAGAGCCACGTCCCTTTAATAATGCCATGTGATGGCGTGGTGCAGTCATGAAGATCATTGTTGGGAAGAAAAGTGAGACTGGGGAAAAAATTGAGGAGGCAAGCCATCTTTCTAGCACTATACAGAGATCGTACATCCCAGATTATAAAACTGGGGAGAGTATATTTGCAGCCTCGCCTTTATATGGGGACAGTACTCTCGCAGCCCCATCTTTATATGGGAGAGAAAGGATTCGCTGCCCCAGATTGACTGCATTTTAGGTAGGTCATGCGTCAACTGCAGTAAGGTACAAGTTTTGCATCTGCATAGCCACGCCCTATGAATATAACTTCCAATATTTAACACCTGTGTAAGGATTAGCTGTGCTTTTACAAAATTCTACAGCATCTACCACTGATCGTATCCCCACACTATGTAATAGTGGTTTCAAACACTGTGTTCTCACCGGTTTCATTGACTCGCACAAGGATAAAAAGTGTACAATTGTCTCTTCCCCCTTACATAAGGGACAGAACATCTCTGCCATTTTTCCATCATATGGTGAAGGCAGCAATATTCAATGTCCCCATCCTAATGCTAATGAATAGAGCACCTGCCTATGATGATCCAGGCAATCTTCCTGGCCAAATTCTGATTTAAATGCATGATAATCCGGGCCTGTTTTTAGCCTACCAGCCACTTCCACCAATTTACTCCTGGATAGGGCAATAGCTTTATCCTTTAATCTAGCTTTATCAACCTTCACAATGGATTGTGGGTCCAACCCTATTGCTTCTTCGTTAAGGCTGTATAGCACCGTTTTCACATGCGCAAGCCAAGGGGTACAATTGCCGCCTCCTAGACCTTTGTACATGTATCATTGCATCACAATATTTGTCTGGGCCTTCTGTACACCATAAGCTTATCCAATATAGTACTGGCTGAAGCAATGTTTAACATAGCACTGCCCTATAGACATAATTATTCCTGTAGCAAAGACTTGACCTTTGAGCTAATTTGCATACACACAATACATTGCCCATTTCGCTCTGAACTGTACGTGAACTTCCAGTAATGGCTACTGGGTTGCGCTACTCTGTGGGTGACTTGGCTGAAATGGCCAATTCTGCATATGTGTAGTATATATAGTGAAAAAAACATTAGTTAAGAAACGGTCAAGGAGAAACAATTTGTCGCAACAGTTAAGGGTGAAATCCCTTCCAGCACCTCCCAAAATTCAAAGTTTTGTTGTGAGAAATAGTTTCACTTTAATTGTCTCTCAAGTAAGGTTTTTTTGCTAATTTTCAATTCTTTTGTGACACTGTATCTTACACTACGGTTGCTCACTGCCCTTGGCCTTCTACAGTGGCCAGAGTCGCCTTTATTAATAAATAACCATGGCCCAAAGGTCAAGTTGCACCAATTAGAATAAAAGGTGGTGGCCCAGGGGCCCCTTTGCACCAATTCCCTCTGTAGTAATAAAGAACCAGGAAACACACTTCACAAGCAATAAGACAGTGGCTCAGTTTCCAATAAATATGTAACTGTTTGTGTCCTTTATTTGTTCGTGCAGGATTTGTCTGTGATTAGATCCCAAGATTCTTTTTTTCTGCTTATTGATTCACATGAGAATCCTTTGCGTGCCGGATTCTCACACGATTCCCGTGGGAAAACTAAAATGCCATCACATTGAAATACCTTTCCAAGCCATCGCCCAAATCTTCATGTGCACCCCTCCTCCTTTTCTTTTCCCCCCCACTTCCTCCTGAAGTTAAATTTCCCTCCACCCCTTTCTCAATCCAATGTTTGCATAATTTCTTCCTGCAACGCACTTCAAATTACTGTGAGAATATTGCTAGCCATGGTAATCTTGAGATATTTCTACGCACAGACTAAAATGATTAGAGTAAAATAATCCTCTCTATCCGCACTATCCCTCCCCAAAGTGTAAACCTCACCAATTAACCCTCTTTCAGCTTCCGCACACATACCCTGATGTGAAACCTCTTCTTTTTGAGCACTTTTATTTTTTTCCATTAGACGCTTTCAACAGAAATTGTAGTTTTTTATTTCTGAAAATAATCAATGGCGCAATGCAATGTGGGAGAAATATGACTTTTTTTTTTGTACTCGTGATGCACCCTTTTTCAAATTTTAAAATAATGCTGATCATATTTACACCAAACCACCAAAAAGCACATCTGTATTGCTTTGTGCCCAATTCATTTCTCATTTGGTGCAAATCTGTCAAGTGGTTTGCACTCCTTTTCAAAGGATGCCCTTTTTTGCCTATGGAAACATTTTAAGAATTGGGCTTAAACAGGGTTTGAACCTCTGGGCACATTTACTCCAAATTTCCAAAATTGGGGCAATTCGGGCCATATGCATCAAACGAGTCAGAAGTCATTAGCAATGGAATTATTAGACACTAGCTGTCACGGGCCATGCATTGCTGTGGCTCAGTCTGGTTAAATGGAAACAAAAGAAAAGAGAAAGCGCACGTTTCTAATATGTTTAATTTCACAATGCTTGTGGCTATAAAATATTTTTTGGTGTTCCATTGTCTGTGCAGATAGAGATTTGGTGGTTTGCCGACTCTAGAACACGTGACAATTCAATTGTCCATGTGAGAACCAATCCGTGTCTAGATCTAAACCGCACAATTCTAAAGATTGGCCTTGAGCTTTGTTGATGGTGATTGCAAACGCAAGTTGACATGAATTGAGCTGCTACGATTTCTGCGCCGAATGATGTAATTTGGAAGCATGAGTTGTATTTCCTGATCTTAGGATCTTAGATAGGAAATGCTTTGATTCAGCAGTATATCCGGCAAGTTTTTAATGTCTCAGGCGGTTCTCCAAGTTGAGGCAGTTTAATTTTGCCGGCGGCGCAACACATTCCTTTAATTTCTCCATTAAATGTCAGAGCCTTGCAATAAGGACACACTTCAGTCATAGTGCCGATGAGAACATGCCGGCTCAATCTATAATCATCAGCTGGGTTGTACAGGAATGCAAGCGATTGTAATGGCGTGATTGCTGAGCACAGAGTCATTTGGCAGCCTGTCGCGTTCATTCTGTTGAGAACGAAGCAGATCTGAAGCTGCAGAACCCGATCACTGTGCTTGCAACCTTGCATCCTAAAGTCTGGCTGCACCTTGCTCTGCTTCTTCCTCGGCACATGTTTGAGCAATTCTAAATAGGAAACATTGAAATGGAATTGTAAAATATTTAGTATAGCGTCTGTTGCTTTTACGTGCAACAGATGGCGCTGTTTCTCAGAAAAAGCATGTTTTTACCTGTCACAGGTGTGACATCTATATATAGTAGGTATATAATAACACACACCTATTTCAATGCAACGTTGTGTCAAAATTTCAAAGCAATCGGTGAAGAACTTTCGGAGATTTAAGATTTTGAACAAACAAACATTTACATTTTCATTTATATAGATTAGTGGTGCATAGGTTTTACCTTGATTATAGGGTGTGGTTTCAAACACCCTATGACATATTATGTATGTATATTACATCAATAATTTGAAGTGTGAGAAAAGCCCAAGCCAAGTATTAAACAATTGGTGCAGGAGGGAATTTCCCCCGTTCCCAGCAAAGAGGCTTGATAGCTTGAAGTGCTGGGCAAGCCAGAGAAACGAAAGACAAGGGAAAGGTAATTCTGTCTTAGAATATAAAGCAGAGCTGAGGAAGTGCACTTCAACATCTTCAAATCATTACAAAGGTTCAAACGAAGGCCTATAAAGTACTCTGGTTTCTAAGAGTCATTGAAAGTATTAATCCTAAAATCTATGAAGTGCAGCATTCTCTAAACTTAAACTCACGGAAGTCTGACGTGCACAGTGGTCGATAATAAAGAATTGACAATGTTCAAGACATTGAGAAATGAAAATCGAACAATGCCAGGAGTGCAATGTCCAAGAGAAGGGTAGAGTGTATCCCTGAGGTGAATGCTAGCCTGCCTCTTCAATTAAACCAAGTCAAAATGGGATTCCAAAGTGGGCTCTGACTAGAAGAGCAAGGTCCAAAATGAGAAGGCCTATTACCTTCACTATCAGGGTCACCTAATGACTAGCACGATGATAGGTGTGTGGCAGACTAGAGCACCCCGAAAGGTTAAGAGACTGACCAGGAGACTGGGAAAATGCTTACTTGTGGCACTGTGAGAACGGGGGAAGCAAGAATGCTTCTTGGATCCGAGATCAAATCTCTCTAAAAACGCAAATGCCAAACTCAATTCATGTTTTAATACTCCTTTTATATAGGATTCTCTGATGCCCCAAACCACCCTTTTAATACATTGGGCCTCATTAGGACCCAGGCGTTAAGGGTTTAACGGCGCCGTAAAAGGTGTCAGCGCTGTTAAACCATTAACGCCTTACTACTAGGTCCCTTTGCGGGACCCGACCTTAACGGCTGGTCTAGACCAGCCATTAAAGTAGGGGCCCGCAAAGGGACTCTCGAGGTAAGTACGGTACCTCAATTTGCGGTACCGTACTTACCGCTTTCCCCATTCCCATTATGCCCTATGGGGCAAAAATGGGAATTGGGAAGGGCCATGGTGGCATGGGGAATTACCGCCCCACCAACCTTGGAATGGGGTGGTAATTCCCCATTCCGCCATGGTGGACTACGGCATCGACCATGGCGCTAATAGCACCATGGTTTTCTGCCGGAGTCCTAATTAGGGCCATTATACTTTTATTTTGCGATAAGTCTTTCCTTTTGAATTCGGAGAGAATTTGCCTTACAATATTGTACTTGCATATGATGGAAGGTCGCATATGATGGAAGGTGCCGTTTGCTAATGAGGTCTCACCTGACAAGGGCATATCATGATTTTCCACAGGCATAGCCAGGCAGCTTCCTAGTTAATAAATGGATCCTAAATATTGATCTTTCTTATAGTAGCTTCATTGATTTCTTAAGCCTTGTGTAATTTCACACGAGTGCTGTTGCTTCCTCTGATGCCATCCAGGTCAACAGTCCTTGCCATCACTTACTGTGACATTGTCACCATCAACAAGCAATGTGATGTCACTTTCTGTGATTGTATCAGGCTGGTGAAGTCACTTCTCATGCCCTAGCATTTTGGTGTATGGACCAGCTCTTCTGTAGATGCTTTTAATTTGTATTGTGTGTTGAAAAGAAGTATATTTCTGATCTGGAGAAAAATCACATCTGCTTGGAGAGAGGATGGGAGAGACATCCTCGTTGTACAATAAAGTACACCCACCTTTTATAACCCTCTGAGCAGTTTGAATGTGTGCTAATGTTCAAAATAACGAGGCAGCACTCCAGCCAATTGCTGGGAAAGCATTGCATTTTTTTTACTCCAGTTTGACGTGATGTAAGGCAGCTGGAATGAAGACATTGCATTTGTTTTCAAAACAAGTAGTTGGTGCTCTCTGCGATCTGTGATTGGTGTTTCCATGATGATATTTTTTAGGCTTCGACAGAGAAATGATGATGCACCACGTAAGGTGTGGACTGCAATAAAATGTTTCAAACTTTCCAGTAATATCTGCTTACATGATTCAAAACCCGTGTCACTGTGCAATGTTTGCTAAAAGACTTCAAATCAGAAACCTGCTGCACTTAAAGAAACTTCGAGGTTTGGGGTCTTGTTTCCCTTGAACATCGGGCCCCCCAGCCAAGCATTCAATAAAATGATTTCTATACCAATTAAATGTTCTGTATTGTATTAAAGTCGCTGAAGTCACAAACAGTAAAGGTACACGGATCAGATGGGGGCATAGTCGTACTCCATCCTGCTGGCGTTTCAATACGTCTAGGGCTGATAATCTAATCAGTGAAATAACGTCAAAAATAGACTAGCCATGAAGTTATCACACGGGGACGTTGGTGTTCTGTTGTTGTCAGTGTGTCTGGAGGGCATGTTCCTTCTGGCCAGTTGCACCCCGTGATGGGTCCGGTCTGACTCTGGGTGCCTGATGGCGTTGAAGCGAATAGTTCTTCATGATCCCGTTGACCGTCTGCCTTGGGCAAGTGTCTGTGAAGGAGCGTAGAGGAACTCCCATTGGTAGAGGCTGGAATGCAATTGAGGGCTAAAAAGGAACTACACAGGGTACGTGCCATGCAGAGAATTATGTGCATGTGCCAAGGGGGTGTCGATTGAGGAAAGCATATGTGGAGATGGTAGGGTATAGAGAAGGCATGCATAAGGGAAACTAAGAGGTTATGAACTTAACTATGGTTCCTGATATGGCAGTTGGCACCCTCCTCATCAGAGAGACCACCATCATAGTAGTGTATGTCTCTTTAGTAAGGTGGGTGTTCCTGTCGAACAGGGGATTAAAGTGATGATAATTAATTCCAGCACTGTGGGTGGACTGTAACAGGATCTTCTGGCCCTAATACTAGCTATGGGGCAGAGGAGAGATGGTCCTTACCTTTGTAAGGGACGGTTGGCTTCTCTTTGAGCCAATAGCTCTGGTTCCGACCTTTTTACTCCTACGTACCAGACCGATAAGTAATCTCAGTGGGTTAAGCACTGGCTGTTGTGATCGGTGTGTGATCTGCAGGTCGCAGGTTTGAATCCCGTCAAGGCCAGCTAAGTCTTCCACCCTTCAGAAGTAGAAAATTGAGTACCAACTTTGGTTGGGTGATAATTGTATGTAAATATGTCCTAGATAAAGCACTTTGGCAAAAGTGCTATATATATAAATCATTACATAAATAACAAATCATTACTCCAGCCTTTTCCTGCCCTATCCCCTCAGGCTATAACACATTAGTAGCACCCAGCGTGGGTGCATAGACCTGATTAGAATGATTGGATTGAACGCTGTATGTAATTGTGCATGCCACCATTTTAAGCAGGTTGACATCTGCTCTCTGACCCATACTTGCTAGCCACTGCTTACCACCTCCACCAAGCCTGGCACCCCTACCGCTCATTTTCTAACAGTAAATATGACTTACCTGCGTCATAATTGCCCGTGCTGACACTCAAGTATTTATTTCCATCAACAAAAACCCCTATAAGAAATGCCATTAACGCCACTGACGTTTTGGTGTGATGCTAATGGGGATTACGACATAGGTGCATTCCATACCAGCTTGTAATGGCATTGCTGCCCTTGGTCACGGAAGATAACCTCACTCATGAGGTCCTTATCGCCAAATGTTCACATTGAAACTTTCGCAATCCATTCTTGATAATGTGCCTTTGATGGGTATGAACTGTTGCTCAAAGAAAAAAAAATGCCCCACAACATCAAGGGTGCATGGTAAGTCTGGTGTCCTGTTTAGATAGGAGGGAATTGTTCCCCAGGTGCCTGGAGGTTGTTGCCTGGTACATGAGGGCAAAGAGGCTTTTCTTCTCGCCTGGTCAGCAATTTAAATTTCCCATGACTGTTAGCTGTCCACCTGTGCAGGTGGGAAGAAAGCGTGTAGGGCAAGTCAAGGCCAGGACGAGAGAACAGTGAAGGACGGTCAGCACTTTGCATAGGTGATCTGGGTGGTGATGTGCACAGGGTATATGGAAGTGGAGGTTACAGATGGAGTGGGGGGTTTCTGGAGAGCAAATCACATAGAGTAATTAGATCAGGTAGAGATGTGCAAGGGACACTGCAAGAATTGGTCTTCTTGGGTTTCTGGCCAAAGAGGTAGAACAGGATTGCATGCGCTGCAATACGTCAGCCTGGAGAAGTTTGCGCTTCTATTGGATCAGAGACCAATGTGCAAATGTCCCTGCATCGCAGAATGTTGGCCTATAAGCTATGGCCAGGGTCACTGCTATTCATTGGGGCCATATTTCAAGATGGGACATGAACACTTGTTACAGCCAGGACACCCCGTCCTGGGCTGTAACACATCAATGTATATGTACTCTGAAGCCCACGGTTGGTGTTCCATCCAGAGGAGGATAGTTTTGAGTCTAGGCAGAACATTTATTAACCACATGCTCTATATATGTTAACATTTCTCCTCAGGAGTGGATCATTTGGTTGTTAAACATGCTAACATGTTAAATCATTCCCAAACAGAGTCTTGCTAAGTTGAAGGACGGCTTTCATATTGACAAAGGATCGCAGTCGGAGCTCTGGGCCAGTAACACATCCTTGGAAAGTTCCAACCTTTCATTATCTAGACAGTATCTGGATGTTAGTTCCCAAACTGACACTTCAGGAAATGTGAGTACAAATAAGTAAACGTTATTAAATGGGAACGTATATAATGTCTTGATATGTTTTCAGGCATGAGGAGGTCGACGAGAGAAGACTACCAAAGGCATTCTTTCTGCTAAGGTACCGGGTTGGAGTTTAAATGTTCCTACATCAATTAATGAACAAATTGAACTGAACTTTTTTAAATATTTTGAATGATGCAGCATAGTCTGGCAGCAAGATAGACTGGGGTGGGTGTGCAAGTTGTTTCTTTATGTGTAGTTCTGTTTGTTTTGTTTTTTTTTTACGAGGTGGTCGATTTTTTTTCTGGCAGATTTTCCGCATTTGTTGTTTAGGTGGCTGTGTCTTTTTTTATTTTTAAATAGAAGTTTACTATTTGTTATGAACTATTTCTACTTTCCACATTTTGAATTCAACAAATAATCAATTTATATTCGTATTCATGTAGGTACCGTTCACAGGTTAGTTTCATTTTTGTGGCTACGAAACACATTAGGAATGTTTAGGTTCTGGACTATACTGTACCATGATCTGATAATAGATTTGCTGTGGCCTACTGAAGAGGGCCTAGTTATTTTAGCTTTTGACCATTTTTATTTGTGGATTTCTCATATATGCAATGAAAAAAGTTGGTTCGTGGGTTTTCCTTAAAAGAAAAAACAAATGTGTTATAAAATCTTTGTTAGAGGGGCTTTATGGTTGCAGAAGAAAACCCCACTTACTCATTAGTTATGTTTCCTAAAGCAATTGTTTCTCACATAATGCCATCATGAAACGACTATAACCCGGGCACCGCCACACATTGCTTGTTGTGGTGAGTGTAAAGTAGTCTTTTCTTGCACACAGCTGCATTTTTGCCAGCCTCATTGTGCATGTCCCTGAAAGAAGGGGGTGGGGGTTATTGCTGGCATAGAGAGAGAGAGAGAGACAGATGTGAACCCTGTGGTGTTGATGTGTTAAAGCTGGATGTAACCATGTCTTAAACTAGTTTGAATTAGGTGGGTAGAGGCTAAGAGAATCTTGAATATGTCTCATTTAGCGGGGAGAGCCCGATCAGTTGAAATAAGCGCTGGGAGGACCTAGTTAACCTCCGGTTCGGGGGCTGAGTGATGGTGTTAGCTGTGGTCTTTCTCAATCGTTGTGCTTGTGGTGCCTTTCTGGGCAGTCGAATGTCATATGCAAGAGGGAACTATATCAATAGTGTAAGGTGGGCAGAGATTAAAATGAGTGGGTTAGAGGGGTATGAAGAATGGTTAAGTGAGAAGTAGACTTTTGATTCAAGACTGTTGGTCTGGTGTTCTTGGCGTGTTTAGTGGTTATCGTCTCCGTTAACTATGGTTTTTGCCCTTCCAGTTTGGTTTAAAGGGTTAGGGGAGGCCTGCAAATAGTCTGATCTCACATAGTAGTTGGTTGACAAGTCATGTGTGGATTTCTGGCATGTAATTATAGGGCAAGTAGGTTCTGATTGATAGATGGTACTGAGTGTGTGTCTGTTGGTTGCAGATTCTATTAGTTTCTCAAGCTGATTCAAGTTGAATAGCCAGTTTTTCAGAGATTGTCCGAAGGCTCAGTGGTTTCCCATGTACAGACATCTTCCAATTGGAGAACCTCTGTGGCATTCCCCATTTACAGCTTGGCACTGTTGCAAGGAATGTTGCTAAATCAAAGCAATCCCAATAGTTTGTAGTGAATTAATTTACTTTGGGTGGATACTGAGCCCCTGCGCTGGAGGGCACAGTGGGCAGTGCATTGATTTCTGAAGTGAATCCTCCATATGATTGGGAATCAGTTAAGTCATTCCTCTGGTGTTCCCATCAGGTTTCTAATGACAGACTGTGGTCTGGATGCTTGTAGTTTTTAAAAATGCTTGGTTAGCTGGAATTTCTTCCATGCCTAATTTATGTTGTTTGGGGAACATATGTTGACGTTGTAGGGGAGGTGCTTAT
This sequence comes from Ambystoma mexicanum, assembly GCF_040938575.1. Taxonomy (NCBI): domain Eukaryota; kingdom Metazoa; phylum Chordata; class Amphibia; order Caudata; family Ambystomatidae; genus Ambystoma; species Ambystoma mexicanum. The sequence goes on from NC_090926.1 coordinate 533,045,897, forward strand.
GTGAAGATGCTGAAAAGGATGGACAGAGTGTACTAGCGAGGATACTGTGGTGAAATTCATGTTGCAAAAGACATCATCCAATGTGTTTGCAGCTGTGTGAGTGGGGCCTTTAACTAGTTGCTTGGGGTGTAAGGTGCTAAGGTTTTCATAGTGAATGTGTAGCTGTTGTGCCTTCCTTTTCCAGCCATGGATAAGTCCCCCTAATATGGTGAGGTGTTGGAAGTCTACCAAATGGTTAGCAATGTGAGAAACCAAATGGTGTCTAACCCGCTAGTCTTTGGGGAATTTTCATTCCGGTGGCCAGGACACAGCCATCGCTTTTGGATCCAGTTCCTGGGCGTGGACCAGTGTGGGAGGATCACCTGGGTGAGGGGTCTTCAGGGAGTGGGGGTGGGGCAGCCGAAGGTGAGACACGCTATCCCTCCCTTTCCCGTACCTATAATCCCTCCTTTTATATAGTATTCTCTGATGCCCCAAACCACCCTTTCTACAGAAACACTGGGCTGAGGAAGAGGGCGACTAGGAGTAACAATGCTATCTCTTATACATCACTTTGGACATGTCCCGCTAATTGGGTCAGGCTAAGTCAGGCACTTGACTCTAAATGCGTACATCTGATAACAATTAACTCTCCTCACACGGTAAAAGGAGGAACATAGAGACACACTCTGAGCAAGGTGAACCACGTGTAAGTGCAGATTCTCCGGTGCAAAGGTGAACCTACTGGAGCAGAGCAACGGACCGAGGGATGAGAGCCACGGGTGGAGAACCACAGGAGTTCCCTGCCTCCAAAAGGCAGAATAAGATAAGTGGAGAAGGCCAAATCCCAAACAAGAAGGCTGCAGTGGGGAGGCGAGGCCCAGCCTGTAGTACTAACTTTGACAAGTAAACTGGAAGACAGTAAAGCAAAGAAAGAAATGCACACAGCCGGTGAGTTGGCAAGTGACATGAGAGACCAGTGTGTGCTAAAAAAAGATTGAAGTGGCACCATTATTTCTCATGGTTGAAGGCTGCACGTGTTTGGATGAGACGCGAAGAAAGGCAGACCTGCAAATTAACCTTGGAGTAATGATAGCTGTAACGTCAGCAATACTAACTAACGGAGTGGTCTGGCGAAAGGAAGTAGCCCACTCGAAAGTCTCTGTGAAAGATGAAACGTTTGTAGCGATAAAGTGAATAAACTGTAAAACCCAGGTGATTGAATTTAACCCTGAGAGAAGGGGAAAGTAAAAGATGAATGTTGAACCTTGGTGAGATACAGTGAACTACCCACAGCAGAAAACACTGGGGCATATAACATAGGAGTGTGAGTTGAAAGCTGGAAAGTCGAAGTCCTGCAGAGGTTTGTAGAAAAAAGCCACGTACATTTGTAAGTCTAAGATATCAGGAAAGGGTCAGAGCCCGACTGAGACCGGAAGTGTAATAAGTTAGGGGAAGGGAACCTCTGAAGGACAGGAGTGAAATTTGGGGAAGAGAACCCCTACAAGCGGTGTGAACATTTGCTTTGAAAGGTCTGAGCCCGCCAGAGGGGGACCGACGTGCACCTTTTGGTGAACTGTGTTTTAGGAAATTGGAAAGTAAGAGTTTAATGTGGAAGGCCAGTCGGGGCTCGATCCATGTTTTGAACTGCATTTGTGTTAAAAGCTTGAGCCAGAGTGTGTCATCGTGTTTACAGGGACCGCCTTACTCAGTGCTGTCTAATGTGGGGAGGAGAGCTGACTCAGCCACATTTATTCTTTATACACTGACTTTCCTTTTTGTACAAGATATAAGGCAGGCATTAGGTTTTGTTAGTATAGGCCATTTTGATTCGACAGGCTCAACTAGGACTTTTGTTTACGATTTGATGGTCGAGACTACTCCCATCTTAGCTATAGGGCAAAGTAGGAGTTTCTCCAACCCCATTGAAACTTCAATAAAGGTTTTACAAATTGTACCTTTTGTGTCAGTGTCATACTTGAGAAAGACAACTGCTACCGTGGAACTGTGCTTGACTCCAGATACGAGGAAAGCAAAGTGGTTCATCACAGCCAGTGAGTCTAGGGGAGAGCCGATAGGAAACCGAACTGTGTTGAACAAAAGCAACAAATGGCTAATTGAGGAAAATGCAAAGAACTATTGATACGACAGGGAAAAACGAGTGATGGAAGAGTCAGGCACCATGTGGGTGCTCACTCGGGGAAACTCTGGGCGCGATTACCCTATTGTTGAAACTAACGCTACCAGAAGGCCTTGGAAAAGGCGAGAAAGGAGTCAAAGTGGTCATATAGGGGTCTAGCAAAATCCTCTTTATAGTCAAATGCCTTTGACCGGCCGATGAAGGTAAAGCTAAGGGAAGTGAATCCCGCACTGTGTGAATGGCAAAAGTTGGTAAGAGTGAACCCGACGTAGGGATGCTGATGGAAAGGGGGCGAAGCCTGAAGTCCCAATGAACAGTGTGTTGACAAGAGTGAACTCGGCAGATAGATGTACACAGTGAACTGTTTAAAAAGACATTAAGATTTGTGAATGTCAAAGAGAAAACTGTTTTAAATCCTTTGAAATACAAGCCAAAGTGAACCCGGCAGAGGGAGGCTAACATTCAAAGGGGTCTGAGCCCGGAAGAGGGGGACAAGGGGTTAAGAGGCATCACTCAACATATAGACGGAAAGGAACTCTTTGTTGTTTTGTAGACAGCAGGTACTTGGAGGCAAGAGACTTTTTCTAGGAAAGAGACTTAACCGCCAGAGGTTCTGATACCTGAGAATGGAACTGTGACAAAAGCTTGAGTGTGTGCTGTGCTCCGGAATCCCACGTGGGGAAGGGAGACCCCTGCCCACTACATCCTGACTTATCATTTGTGAACACTTCTTTATTTCTCAAGAAACCTTCTGCCACACTTTTTCTGTATTTAGTTGTAAGGATTGGCAATAGTTTTCTTTTTAGTATAGGCCCTTTATTTTGACAAGACGCCACTAGGACTGCCTTATTATTATTTGATGGTCGTAGCTTGTTCCCATCTTAGATTTGGGCTTAGATTAGGCATTTTTGCCAACCCAGTTATACAGTTAAATCAACACCCTTAAACTGTGAGCACGTGTGTCTGTCTTTACTGTTGCCACCATGGGTTCCTTAGATTCCTCAGAGAATGCCTAAAGCAACAGAATTTAAATTGAAAAACAAATACCTCTTCTTTTTCCTCTTACTGATCCTGTAATAATTTCCTTAATTCTTCATTAGTCCAAGGCATTTTTTCCCTATGCCCCATCTCCACTGCACCAGTATTTGCATTCTATTCGGGCAGAGCAAAAAGTGAAGTTTATTGGTCCATATTACAACTTGTGTTGGTAATGGGGGTATGTGATATTATTGTTATATGGGAGCAAAGCGGGGGGTCTCCCCCTGCATATCTATGTGGTTTAAAGGGGGTTAAATAAACACACCCAAAAAAAGTCAGCATTTTCGGCCATTGCAATTATAGGGGTTGCAGTGATCACATAGATCCCTTGTGTTAAGCATTCATTTGTAGGGGTGTGCTGAATACTAGATTTAAGTATTCGGACGAATACCGAATAGTTGCACAAGTATTCGGCCAGAGCCAAATACAGAGCCGAATATTTGCTTTATGAATAGATAGTAATGTAGAGCAGAAAAACACTTTGTAATTTAAAAACAGACTTTAAAAAGTGTGCATCCATTTTTTATTGCAGTTCTCTTCTTTGTTGTCTACAGAAGATGTTTGTGTAAACCATGAAAGTATTACATTATCAGAAAATAAACAGTTCAATAACAGAGTTTGTACTTGTGTGCATTCATAGGTGTCACTTGCTGTGCAGGGCCCAAGTAATGAAGACTAGCCCAAAAGTACAGCATGCATGTATGCAATCACTGTGAGGGGAGACTGGAATGTGCCTACTCATACTTTCAAATGTTCCTTTTGCGCCTTCCCATCTTTATCCGTTTGGCTCCAGCAAGGCACTGAAGCACCAAAGGAGTGTTTACATCAATTGACACCCCACTTACTGCTCAAGTGCTACTGAACACACTTTTTTTCGGATGCTAAAGCCATGCGTTCTACCAGTGATTCTGAGAGGAGATGAGACATTTGAACAAGCTCTCTTCGTTAATAGATAGTACTTTGGCTGGGGTAGGTTTGTGGTGTTTTGGGCATGGTAAAAGACACCAGACAAAACAGGGAATGAGGAGTCCTCCATGGTTCTCAGCTGACCCCATAGGGAAGGAACAGTGATGATTTTCAGATCTTTAATTGGCATGTACATGTTTATTTTACTTATTTGAGTCACTTGTAGATCAATTTGATATTTTTTTCTAAATTATTAACTTGTATCTCCTAATCTTTATTAGACGAATATCCCTCTTTTTAACACTTTAGTGTTGAGAGGAATATTTCTGCTGCCACAGGTTGGGGCATATTCGTTGAATTTCTTTTGTTGTAAAAATCTCGGTCTATTGGATAGCCACGGTCTTTAGCAACATCTGTCACTTTTACCCAAGCGACTCAATTTGACAACACAAGAAAGTTGGGGGAGGGTGGGGCAGGAACTTTAACCTATCTTTCAATATTGCAATCACATATCTGATGCAGGCACACTTCCCACTGAGCCATCTTACTTGCTTTGTAACATTGGCCTGCAGGCTGAATATAGTTCTTTGCTGCAGGCACACTACATCCTGAACTATTTTACTCCGGTTTCGCAACTTCTTGGGATCTTTGCAACAGTTCTACGAATCCCCTTAATTATATTAATTGGCTCGAGATTGGTGGGATTTCAACTGTAAAATACAGGGGAAAACAGAGGCATCTCATTGCTCGCCCCTCTCCAGCACACCAGCAGATTAAATCTGTCTGTCCAGCACATAAAGGGCAGGGACTTTCAGTCCTCCGCTTTGTCTGTACTCAATCAAAAAAGTGACCGCGTTTGTTTAATGATCCTTTTAAAGGATTAACATGACATGCCTGAATGATTCCAGGAACTCAGTGAAAGCAGTACTTAATGTATTTTTTAAGGGATTTGGCTTCGAGTGAAAATTAATTAAGTATTCGGCTCATCTCATTTTCACCCAGAATTCGGCCGAATATATACTTGAAGACGAATTTTGGTACACCCCTATTCATTTGTAATACAGAATTTAACCAGTGTGGTTTAGCTGAGCATTTTCATTCATTAACACCCAGGGAAAGTTGCACAGCTAAGGAGGCTGCTCTGACAGTGGGCTGTATTCACTGGTTCAAGCCCACATTTGGCGCTGTGCACTCCATACCTCTTACAACCATTCTGAGCATGCCTCCTAACCCCATATTTTTCTTTTATTAATTTGAAAAGAAGCTTTAGCACCTGTGCCGTAGGATCAAGGGTGCTAATGGCGCAATTTCCTGCTAGGGTGGGCCGATCCTAGTGGTAACAGATCCCCGCCCCGGCCCTCGATAAGGGCCCTTGGTGCGCTCCTGTCTTTAACTTGGGCAAGTAGTCCTTATGGCCAGGGTCGGGCCGTCTTAGAAGGCAACATCACCTCACTTCATTTCAACCAAGCATAGCAAAACCATTGTGATGCTGATAGACAAGCTGTGTAAAATATAAATGCAGTTTCGACAAATTAATAGAGTTTAATAACTTTTTCTCTTCCAGTTTGTTACCAGCAGTAATAATCAGTTGGCTGAGAAAGTGAGATTACGGCTTCGATATGAGGAAGCAAAGAGAAGGTAATTTGTGCTTTTCCAGAAATTTGCCGTTTCTGTTGTTATGAGTAATCGTGTCATTTAGCATCTGATATGTTTGGACAAAATACACAAATCGGACATACAATCGAGACCTTTGTGGAGATCCTGCCAACTGTTCCGCCTGGGGGGTCCGCTGCTATTGTTGCAGCTCGTTCTGAAAGGAAAAGGAGAGTTGGTTCTGGAACTTTCCTGTCCATAGTAGGGAATGTTTATCAATACTGACGCAGCTATGACTGTGTAATCTATCAGTGCACGCAAGTCTTCGTCTCAGAGCAAGGCACACATGGTGCACATGGTGGCAATCCTGTAAAAGTGTTTATACACTAAAATCGTCCTAAGAATACCTGCTGATGATGTTTGAATGGATTTGTGCACCGATAACTGATGTCAATGTCAACTAGCAGAACAGACGTGCACTATTACTTTGTGTTTAGCCATATGCAGTACATTAATTTTTATTATGGAATCTATGAATTGTGTATTAGTACTTTGGGGTTTGCTTCCTGAAAATGTAGTAGGTGAATACATAGTTGACGTGTTCATGTCACTCACTCTTGTACTCTAATGTTGCTGAGCTACTCCTCTCCCATGGATCTCGCCATCTCCCTCAGCACCCTTGACCTTATCACCTTCTCCTGATTTTGACCCTCTACGTGTTGTTGCCTCCTCCTCCCTGAGACTTACAGCAAACTTTTGCAACCTTTATCTTAACACCTCCTTCTGACTGTCACCCTCTCCATGTTTTACCACCTTCTCTTTCACAGTTTTCCCTTCAATCTTGTAGCTCTTACCACTTCCTCCCTCATCACTTCTCTTTGCTCCACTCTCTCCATGCTCCAGCCACCCCCAAACTTGAGCCTTCTGCTGCTCCAACCGACACTGGCACGCTGGAGGCTATGGCTTGCATAGTGCTCACCCTGAGTTGGGCTCGTGATGTATGGCTGCACCTAGGTTAGGCAATTGGTGGGACTGGGATCTGCTGCTGACCCTGTGTGCATCTGCCTCACTTTGGGGCTCGAGGGCTCAACAAAGCCTTTATTTAGTTGGGCTGCCATCTTTTTTTAAAAAGATTTTGTTTTATGGTAGTTACAACACTTAATTTGCATTTTTAAGAAAAATGACAGGGTGAATGGGTTAACCAAATTCCCTTTATGTAACCCCCAAGAGGCAATTCAGTTTGGGATGCACAGTATATAAATGGTTGGTTTTAGAATGATGTAATTTGAGATTGTTTTAGGGAGCATCTTATTATTTTTATTTTTTTGTGTTTGCATTTTTATTGGCTTTACTATAGAACAGCGATGCATGAACGTTTACACAAACATTGGATGGACTGGCCATGCACAAGTCCATTATTTACATCAGCTTCAAGAACCTCCCCCAAATTCCTTCGTACAAGTTCAATTTACTCCTTTTTCTCAAACTTAACCTGTCCATTTGAGACATTCTGCATAAATCATCAATCCAAGCAGGCTTGCTAGGACAGGGACACTTCTCCAGTCCCTCAGAATGATCTTTTTTTGCAGAAAGAGCTGCTCTAAAAAAAAAAAACAGCACCTCTGTTGGTAGCTCAAATCTTCCAATAGACTATCATCCCAGATTACTGTAGTCTGAAAGTCAAAATCCATATCTGTTACTAAAACTCTGTTCATGGTTCTTGTGACTTCCAACCCAAACCGCCTCACCTTTGAGCATTTCCAGATCATATGTTCGAATGATCCTTCCACATGACCACAGCCCCAACAAACGTCCATATCACTCAAACCTCTCTCAAACATTTTGACTGGAGTCCGGTATACATTGTTCATTATTTTGACCTGGCAGACTCTCTCCCCTAGATTCAGCGACGTTAAGGCAACCTTTCCACACATCCTTTCCCATCTCCCAGCCCTCACCTCTGAGCCCAGGCAATCTGACCAGCCCCCGAGCAGTTGTTCATTTGGTACCTTGGAACTCATCAGGAATGTGTACATTTAGAAGCACAGTGACCCTTTGCTTTAAGTGTCAATGATTGTCTCCTAAGAGGATCATCATCAGATACTTTCAGCTCCCTCAATACCAGCCTTAATGTATGATATTCACTGTATGTGCATGCTTGAAGGCCTTTTGTGGTAACCAAATTATGGAACGGTAACCACTTATCATCTTTGATCAGATCTCTGATCCACTACACCCCACTTCACCAGAAAAGCGGTTTCCTGACATATCGATTTAACTAAATTGATGACCTTGCTGGGACAGTATCCGAATCCCAGTCCTCTTCTCCAATTCTGCCACATTCTCCTAAAAAAAAAATCTGATGCTGTATGATCCTTTATGTTCATGGATATCAAGAGTGCCTCAGGAGAAAGTGGCGTGTTCAGACTAGTCTCCACCCTTGCCCACTCGTCAGGCGAGCTCTCAAGGAACGGTACCAGAGGGATGGCTGAAAATGATTGATGCCACAATGCAAAATCTGGGATCCCGAGACCCCCTCTCTCGCAAAAGGGAGTTGTAACTTCCACAAGCTGTGGCTGTTTTTTTTCCCCACAGGAAGTTTTGCACAAGCTGTCCATCTCCTTGAAACTTTTCTTTTTTAATTGTGGTGGTAACGTGCTCATCACATAATTCAAGCGTGATGCAGATGATCTTTTGATTGCATTAACCTTCCCCCAGAGTGATGACTTTAAATCGGATCATCTTATCAGTTCCTTCTTCAGTTTCAATATTATGCTCTTCATGTTAACACCTACCATGCAACAAATCTAATTTTTTAGCCACACACCCAGATATTTAATTTGTTCTGGACACCAATGAAATCCAAGCCCTCTGACATGTGCTGGTGCAGGCAGACGAATCCGGTATTGCTTCAGATTTTACCCAATTGGTTTTGTATCCTGGATAAGACTGAAAGTCTTCTATTTGCTGCATTAGTGCCAACAGTGAGGCCCCGGGTCTGTAGCACTAACCGCATGTCATCAGCATATACCCATACCTTCGGCAATACATCTCCATACTGTACTCCTTCTATCTCTTCACTGCGATGTATCCTCTTCACATATACTGAACAGAGGCGACAGTGGGCTACCTTGTCTTGTTCCGTGACCCAGTTCAAATGGCTCAGATGACCATCAATTTCTATTCAAAGCCAACGGCAGCTGTGAATAGAGTAACGATATCCATTGTTCGATCTCTGTACCAAATCCATAGAGTTTCAAAATTGCAAACGGGAAACGCCACTCAATTCTGCCAAATGCTTTCTCATTGTGCAATGAAAACACAGCCACTCCAGAGTCCAACTTATTGTATTCCTGCAATGTCAGTATTAATTTCTGCATGTTGGTTGAAAGGCTCCTTTCTTTCACAAAGCCGCACTAGTTTGGATTGATTAGATTCTCCAGGTTATTTTCGACCCTCAAGGATAGTTTTTTGGCAAGGATCTTATTATCAGTATTGATTAAATTGATGGACCTATAACTCTCTAGAGAAGTCGCCAGTTTCGCATTCTTTAGCAATACAGAGATTGATGCAGGTTTTGTCGATGCTGGCAATACATCTATCTGGCTAGACTCGATGAATACCTCAAGCAGGATCTCATAAACTACTCTCTGCATGATTCAGTAAAACTCAGCAAGTAGCCCATCCGGACCAGGGCACTTCCCACCATTAATGTGTAATGCTGCCCCCATCAATTCTTCCACCGATAGAGCTAGGTCCAAAGATGTTTTAAAAGAGTTTTGTAATTCATTCAAGCCACAATAATTCAGGTAGTTCCTTAAGCTTTCATCGGGTCAGAGACCTTCAGAAATATATAATACAGAAAAGAAGTCATGGAATTCTGTATTAATCTTAGCTGGGTCAAATGTTAGCTCTCCTGGGGCTTGATGTATTGCGCTAATTCTTTGATCTGCTACCTGGACCCTCAAGTGTTGTGTGCCAACATTCTGTCACATTTTTCACCTCCTTCATAGTAATTACACCTGGTTCTAAAAAGGAGTGTTGCTGCCCTTTTAGATAATATATTGTTCAGCTGACATTTACTACGGGTTAACACCTCGCCGGTCTCTACTGTTGGATTAGTCACGTACCTCCTCTCTAGCGCTAGCACTTGAGCTTGCCGGGCTTTCAACTCGCACTTCAACATTTTACTCCTTATGCTGGATAGACCTATTAACAAGCCGCGCATATAACATTTAAATCCTTCTCAGGTCGATATCGCAGACCAATTCACAGATATAAAGAATTCAGCCTCCTTCACAATATTATCAACCAGTTTAGTGTCATTCAAGAAAGCAGTATTCATCTTCCAGTAATTTGATTTTGGCATTATGAAAGATAATGACATCTATATCCGAACTGGCGCATGATCAGAGGTCAGTATAGCGTCCACATATGCATGCAAGAAATGTTGTGTGCAATTTGTGAAAAAACATTGTGGCATTTTGAGGTATGTATAATATTTACCAGTTGTATTGGTTAGCCTCCACACATCCACAAAATGGAACTTAATCAATTCATGCAAAGACATATGATTTCTGCCTCTACAATTTTCAGTGCCTCCACTCCGATCTACATACGATCCATTGTTTCATTAAAGTTTCCACCCAGAAACATATCTACATGTCCAACGCCCTGAAGAGATTGGGCGAGAGACCTGAAAATTTAGCCACCCGCCCCGATTTGGGGCATAAATATTGCAGATTCCAATGATGGAATCTTGTAGTTTGATTGACACATAAATGATCCGGCACTCGTCATGCTTTTTACTCCTAAAGGCAGACCTTTCCTCAACAGAATACAATCTTCTCTTGAATTTCAACAGTAACTAGATGAGAATACTGAGAACACCCAACCCCTACTCATCACATCCACATTTGTGTCCATCAAAAATGTCTCTTGTAGAAAGGATTTGTCCGCTTTCATTCTATCCAAATGATCAAGTACCCTTTTGCGTATATTCAAATCATTGAGCCCATTTACATTCCAAGAAATCCCTTTCGGACTGTGCTTGCCCCGAGATATCATGATGAAAAATCCACTGCATTTGGCCGCCTCACTACACAGAAACACAGACAAACTTACAAGAAACACCACCAAAAGACTTCCTGGTATTATCATGCAAGGCCGCAGACTCCACACAGTTACAATTGTGTTCAGAACTATTCCAAAGCCTAATATCCCCCCCGCCCCCGCATAAACCACACCCATAAAATACATTCCAACCACTATTACAATGTGTTAACAAACCCAACAGACCGGGTTCAATGGCCCAAACCATTTGCATATCCCAAATAGTTAAGCCTTCACTTTCTGAACTTGTTATCCATGTTGATATGACTTAATTTCCTGCTAGGCATAACATAAGCAATGCAGTTCCGATTTCACCTCTATTCTGCTCATAAGAATAGTTCTCAAAGCGCCCAAACCTTCAAGCTCATAGATCATCGCGGAATCCTCCATACTTTCCATAGCACAGGGTTCCACGTTCAGTTTCAGAGCTATCCTCGAGTATGATCTCCCAATAGCACTGCGGCTCACACAGAACGGTCCACACGTATAGCGCGGACGTCTTAAAAAGGTGAACATCTCCACTGGAAGTTTGATGGTCATGATTTGTGTTTGAAGAGCTTGAAAACAACCCTAGTTTACATATTTTGCCATTCATCCTCAATACTCTTCAAAAGAAACACATTTAAACGAAAACATACATTTAAAACCTAGTCATAAATAAATATAGGCAATGTATGTATCAAGTCACGTGTGTCCTGCACGGCCTCCATCCATCATTATTTAAAATCAGAACACGTTTGTTTGACCAGTGGCATTTGCATGTGCGTTCATTTGTATATATAGGGTGGTTATAAATTATAGCTCCGCATTATATATATTCTTCCTGCGAGCCACCAGCATTTTGTCCCTGGATAACCCCCTTTCCATCTCTTCACCATTTTTACCTCCGGAACTGCGTGCTTCACTTGTTAGTGGTGCTTAAAACATGCTATGGCAGATGTGCCAACCAATGTTAGCACCATCACGTATATCTTCATTGTGTCATTTAAATTCTATGTGCAATTAGAGTGACGGCTGCAATCCCATTCATGTAATAATGTAACGTTTAAATCTAGTCGGGTCAGTGACTAGAAGAGGTCCCTTTTAACGCATCCAATCCAAATAGATAGCAGAATGCATCTGGGCCAACATCATTAAAATGTCAAACGGACTCTCCATGTGTCCAAATGCATGCCCCACACTCATCTCAATAATACAAAGTCCTTGTACTTTGCTAGAGACCTGCATTATTCAGTCCCCTACGCAAACCTTCCTCTCGCCTCGTGAAAGCCACACAACTTAACCTAAAGCCAAAAGCGTGTTCACCAAGGGAGCCCTTAGCTAAAATCCCTTGCTTCAGAGACTACTGCGTTTCACCCATCGTTAAACAAATAGCGCAATCACAGGGCTTTTCACACATGGTGCAGCGCTCCACTTGAATATATAACTATACCACGTTTCTGCCTAGTTTCAAACTCCATTACATTAAAAGCTTGTTGTGCGTATCGACCAATCGGCATTATTCAATCCCCTGCGCAAACCCCCCTCTCACCTCAACAGAGCCTCACAACTTACCCTGAAGCCAAAAGCATATATTCCAATCACACCATGTGAGCGTTCAGATAAAATCCCCAGCACCAGTGGCTGCTGCGCTTCAACCAAAATCTGGGGGTCATTCTCTCTGCCTACTTGTCTATGGCAAACCAAGTCACGGTCGTCTGCCAGGCAGGCCAATACCAACTCAAGGTCCTTAAGAGGGTCCTCCCCATGATTCCGTATCGTCTCCGTCAGCCGGTGGTTGCGGCTTTAGTTCTATCTCGCCTAGACTACTGAAACTCGCTGTATTTAGCCCAGCTGATTGGCCTTATTCAGCGGTTGCAGCGCAGCCCGGTTGGCAACTGGCACTCCTTATGGAGCCATCATCATCCCAGTGTTGCGCTCCCTTCACTGGTTGCTGGTCAGCCATTGCATTAGATTCAAGGCCCTGTGTATAGTTTACTGTGCTTTTCATTCCCAAGGCGTTGAATTTCTCCAATCTAAATTCTCCTGATATCAAGCTTGGCGTGCTCTGCGCTCTTCTACTGTAGATCTTCTGACAGTACCCAGTTTTCGGCACACTAGGATAGGCCGCCGCGCCTTTTCCATCGCGGCAGCCAACCTTTGGAAGGGACTACCACTCCCGATTAGGAAACCATCTGTAGCGCCCTGATTCTCTTGGGCGACCGTGCGCTTAAGAAATTAACCTAATCTTACATAACCCTTTATTAAACAAACACAATCTCGGTAATGTCACACCCGGCGCACCGCTGGCCACATGATGGAGCACCACTTTATGTATATCCGAAGAAATACAGGAGCATAGTCAAAAGGCTAGCCCTCTCTTTGACGTACAGGAGGTGCGTGGACGCTATAGACCAGTTAGGTTTAACTTGTAGCCTAACCAATTGATTACACAACTGTTGTGGGACACATACAGATAAAACAAAATGTATTACTATTTCAATTAAATATAAAAAACAAACAATAAACCAGGGACTCAATCATTAGTCCGGTACAGAGCAGGAAAGGTACAGTTCTGTACGGGGTGTGGTTAGTAACAACAAAAGTGGTATTCCTGGCACTGTTGGAACATTAACAGTACGTATCGTCTAAGTTAAACTTAACTTGTCTGTAGCATCCCGCACCGCCTGTGCGTCGAAGAGATGGGTAGCTTTTTGACTCCTGTATTTCTTTGGGTAATCAGGATATAAATAAAGTGGTGCTCCATGTGAATCCTCCCTTTCTCCATAGCAGCTTTCAAAAATCTTCTCTTTGGCACTCGACCTAGATAAAAATGTCATGTCGAGGTTTTCCATTGACAGGTCTTCCCACTCTGTATGCACTATCTAGGTCTCTTTCCCGGAGAAGCTTGACCATTTCTGCAAGAGTTTTGTCAAAATCCAGATTCTCTGGTAGACCTCCCAGGAATAAATGGAGTTTCCTAGGCTTCAGGTTTTCTGCTCTCAAAGATGACACCTCTTTTTGCAGATCCTTCTATCCTCTGAAGCTCCCGCTAAACTCAGACGTCAGACCTTTAGTATCATTTTCTACTTTTCTACTTTCGTCATCCTTGTCTCCAGATGTCCAACTATTGAATTGAGTTCAGCGAGAAATGCGCATCTCTCCTGCATCACTAGCCACTTTAAGAAGAAGGTTGTAGATGACCCCGGGCCCAGGAGCCTCCTCGGAATCTGGAAACTGCTTTGTCTTCTTAGGAATAGAATCGAACATCAGTTTTGTTTTTGCTCATATTGAGGTAAAATCAATGGTAAAATCTCCAAAACAAGGAGAGGGTGTGAGCTGCTGAATTGGGCTGCAGCCTAGTTAGCTGACATTCCAGACTCTCTGGGCTGCCGTCTTTGATGATAGTCTCCACTTCCAGACCATCTCTACTGATGCCTTTGTGGGACCCGACTCTCCTGTCCCCTCAGAGTGTGAATTCCAAGATGAAAGATCTTGTGGTAAGCTTTCTGAATCGTCCGAATGAGCACAGGATGTTGGTTCACAGGGAATTTGTAGTGACAGTGCTATGCCAGTTGACAATGACTCTATGACTTTGCATCATGTGTGCGATAAGACCCACAGCTGAAGAACCTTCAAAGGTGCAACATTGTAGCAAGCACCTGTCATCAGAACTCTTGGACAGTCTCTCACACTTGCCATTAACTTCTTTGACACTGCGGCCAAATAACCAAAAGTTGGCAACATTGTATCACGTGAATGGTGTTGGCTTTGGTGGAATCAAGTGTTTATTTTCCCTTGCTAAGTTCTTGGGTCTACATAGAAAGATCTTCAGGTTCTGTCAGTTGAGGAGGAAGCCCACTAACATTGTCCCACACATTTTAAATTGTTCAGTCTGGGTAAATTGTATATTGTTTTTTTTTTGTTTTTTTTTTACGATGACTGGCCTTAGCTATTAGAGTTCTGGGGACAGTGCAGGTAACTAAGACTTGCAATTGAGCACTGTGATTTTTTTGCTCTATAATGGGGACCCGGGAGGGGTGACCAGGGGATCCTTCACATGCTTCCCCGGGCCCAACAGCTGCTGTCTTGAGGAGGCACCTGGTCTCGAGATTCTCCCATAAGCAGTCCCAGAACCAGGCAGTGCACTTCATCATAATGCCTGGGCAATAAATTAACAATTGCTGTAACTTTCTAACTCTAGAGCAGGGATCATTGACGTGCCTCTTCAGAGATCCAATTTGTTTTTTGTTGAAAAAACAAAGTCAAGGATACAATTCCGCAACTGAGGGATTTTGTTGAACAGTGAGAATATCTGATCTAGATCATAAAGAAACCTTTATATTTTCAGCAAAACCTCCGCTGGCATCTACAGCTTTAAAACTTTTGTTTTAAGTCCCTCCGCATGTATGCTGCCTCATTCCTCAAATGAGCGTATACATTGCATATCCCTGAAGGATCTTAGTACTAACAGTGTTTTTCCAAGTGCATATCTCTAAGCACAATATCAGAAGAGCTATTTGATGACTGATATGGCTAAATATGATCCTGTCATGATAAGTGGGAATCCATTTAAATGTCTTTACTTGATGAAGATGTTGGGCTGCAAATTAATTCAAATCTGCCAGTCTTTCAGTAGGACAAACATGCTTTCATTCAGCAGCTCCACGACAAATCTCCTCTCCCAGTACCTGCCAGTCAGTTTTGCACATAAAGGGAGACTCTTGGTTGGGTTGGTGAGTTCACAAATGTCACCTAGATTGTTTCTCAGCACTGTATGCAGCTGCTCCAGCGCCCAAGACTTATCCTCCTCTCCCGCAAACCTCAACATAGCTTGCAACATTCTTTCTATACCAAGGTTTCACCATCAGCGTGACATCCATCATAAGGGAAGCCATATGCTGCGGCGCAATACAGTTTAATGGGTGATGGGGGTTCAAAAATGTGCATCTTCAGAAACTGTCACGTGTTTCCCTTTTTTCAAATACATTGCCAGAATGTGGAGTGCTGCAGTAAGATGACCTGTCTTTTGTTTTCTTCCACAGGATCGCTTTCATCAAGATACAGCTGTCTAAGCTGGATAGTGAAGCGTGGCCGGGGGTGCTAGATTCGGAGCGGGACAGGCTAATATTAATAAATGAAAAGGAAGAACTTTTGAAAGAAATGCGATTTATTAGCCCTAAAAAATGGACACAGACTGAAGTGGAAAGACTACAGCTGGAAAAGAAACGTTTAGAGGAAGACCTTCAGGCTGCTAGAGACACACAAAGCAAGGCCCTAACGGAGCGGTATGTACCTCCATCTGAATTATTGTTGAGAAAAAAGGTGCAAAGGTTGTTACTTTATGTTTTTCTAAATCTTACATTTTTGGAAATGTTTTCTTCTCCTTCATTTTTGGAAATGTTTCCGGTGAATTAATTGAAATACCTTTTACTGAATACAAGTTAATTGATATTATTTTCTTTGAAAAAGTATTTGGTGATTGATCATTCAGGGTTGCACGATAAGAATGAGGTGGGGAAGTTTGCGCCTAGAAACACTTGTTTACAGGTGCGTTATAAATGCCATAGCATATCAAGTTGTCGGGGACTTTTTGTGGGTTCCAGGCAGGCTGTAGGATACGACTGTTTTGGCATCCATGACTAAATAACATTTCCCACTGATTGAGTGAATTCAGGAGCAATTTTCAAGTGTACATGGGCTCATTGCTGCTATGCACATATTTGTATATCTGGCCTACTTGAGTTAGAAAGGCAATAACCGCCCTGGCGTATGAGCTCTGGGGATGCATTTCCACTGAAGTACTGACCTTAATAGGAAGCGGTATGGCACACGGTGAGATACTGGCATGCTGTGGCGCTTTACACTCAGATGCACTTTCTAGTGCGCTGTTGGCTCTGCAAGTTTTTCTTGAGCTCGAGACAAGGAGGGAGCGGCGAGAGTGCTGTTAAAGATTCTGTAATGCACAAACATTTCAAAAGTGTAATTCTAGGCAACGACTTGCACTATTGCCACGCGGTCACTGGTTTA